>NC_080189.1:69223460-69848460 GCF_030028045.1 Hippopotamus amphibius kiboko | reverse complement strand
GTCCCGCCAGCTCTCCACGGGAGGGGCGCTCTGGCCCTTTAACAGATGGGCGCGGGGCCTTCTGCTGCCCCAGCCGCCGGCCTGTGGAGCTGCCCTCGGGAGTGCGTGGGTTAGGGTAGGGGACGTGTAGTTCTAACTCTGGGCCCTGCGGGGCCTACGGGAAGCTGGTTTACGAGTCTCCCTGTCCCAGCCTCATTCTCTCTCATGCTCCTTTACGCTCAGCTGCTATCTCTGCGCATGCGTGGGTGATGAGTTGCAAATCACAGGAGAATCTAGTTGCTAACTAGATTGTACTTGCAAATCTAGTTTTTTTAAAAATTTTTTTATTTTTTACAATAAACTGCATATGTTTAGAGTGTACAATTTGGTATCCCAGTCTCCCAATTCATTCCCAAATCTAGTTTTATGTGCCTTTGGTGGTTCATTTTATCAACTATTCACGAATATTAAGTGAGTATCTCATATAAGACAGACGGTGCTCATTACTAGGTACGGAAGGTGGACCAAGGGAGCAGGATTTAATCCAAACCTTTCGATGGTGGAAACGGATTTAAGTGCGCTAAATTCTGAAATTGAGGGCACTACCTGCGGTACCTTCGAAAGCAGACCAGTTGGGGAGATGGAGAAGGAATAGGATAAGGGGGACTTAGGGGAGCCGTAGTGAGGAGCGAAGGAGGTGAAAAGGGAAGTCGTGTTATTTTGGCTTGTTTTCAGCAGGGTGTAATGTGGAGCATGGGGTGAGGCTGGAGGGAGGGGAAGCGGCGGGAGGACCAAGGGCCCCATAAGTGTTGCTATGATGTTTAAACTTCTAGAAGCCAGTGTGGAGCTGTGCTAGTCTGTTTTTACGTGGATGGACATAAAGCATTTGCTTTAGGAGGCTTTAATGAAGACGAAGCTAATGAGGTTTTAGTCAAAGGACAAGAGACCCCCCCCCAATCCCCCTATCCCCCCATTTCCCAGGCTTTCACACATCCCAGAAGCCAAAGGCCTCAATTGCTTTGCATATGGTCATTTTTCCAAAGGACAATTATCAGAAAGTAAGTGGAAGTGTAAAGAGCCATAATCACCTTCGATTCGTGGCTGGTGGTTACATGTGAAACTCATACAAACGTTGAAAGCGTTTCAGGTGTTTCTTTCACTTCTGTAGTTTTCCATTTTTCTGAGTAGTTGTTTCATACTCCTAGAATATTCCAGTGTCATAGACATTGTGACAACGTAACTCATTGATGCAGGTAATATCTATGTGATACAGTACGAGCTTGGCCAGCAGGATCTTTATCTACTAAGTAATTAGATGTGAGTATAAACATTTTTACATCGAATTTTCCATTGTATGGAAAAAGCAAAAAACTTCTGTATTTGCAGTTTTGCCTCTTCTGAGGCAACAGGAGATAGGTGGATATTAAAAAAAAAAATCAATTTTAAAGGAAAAGAATGTTCTGGAAAGGCCTTGTTGATGTAAAATAAAATAGAACACTTCTATTTTTGTTTAATTTGATCACAGCAGTAGTAGTAACTAATCAGAATCTCCATTTTGAAATACTTCAGGGATCATTCTTTGTCACATTACAATGCCTGAAGAATTTAGGGAATATGATTATTTTGGGGTATGTCTCAGGAAATCCTTGGAAACCTTGCATTGCAGGGGTGTATATACGGTGCTTCTTAGCCATTTGCCAAATGAAAGTCATTCTGTTGGTAAAATATGGTCTCCGTAGGCTGCTGATAGTTTTCCTAGAGCGTGGTGCTAAAAGGCCTAGGCCATTTCATCCCAAAAGATAAGCTCTTGCCTTTTGGTATTGAGAACCAATGTAAAGATAAACAAATGATGACTTAGAAGGAGGTCTTCCCTGAAGTTTGGCCCCAAAATGGGACAGGGAAATGTAAAGAAACATGAGGAGTTTGGCTTTCAGTGAAACAATGCTATGTAAACGTTTATTTCTACTTGTTGACGTACCTACCCAAAGCAAGTAAAAATGTGTAGCCACACAAGGGAAACATGAAAGCAGAAGGAGTTGGAGCAGCTAAGAGAACAATAGAAGTGGAAGACAGGAGGTCTAGAGGAGTGGTGAACAATAAGATTTAAAAGACCCAAAGAAGTGGAAACATAAGCCTTCAGGTATGAGAGCTGTGAAGGAAACAAGTTGATTGAAGTCATGGAACCTTGGAAAAGCTCAGGAATTAAAAGTACTATTTAAGGTAGGGCAGACAGAGAGCAACTGTCTACAGCTGTAAGGACAACTGGTTGAAACCTTCAAAAGAACAGTGAGACTCCCAGATCCCTGTCAGAACACTAGAGGCTTAGGCTCTGGCTCAGAACCAGCCACCAGTGGCCAAGTGAAGTGCTCCACGGCCATAGAGAAATTAACAGCAAGATGTTCATTTTCGAATGAGATCCTTAGCACTTAAGGTAGACTCAAGAAATTACTTTTCAAACATGCTACACTTTAAAGCACCTGTCTTTGCATAATTGAGAAATTGGAGGAGACATTGAGAGGTTTGTCTTGTGAATTGTCTTGGACTTCATATTGTTTTTCTGCTTCAGTTGAAATTGGAAAAATACACATTTTTCTAGTTTAGCCACATTTTACTTGTGTACCATTGAAATTTCTTAAACTAATTATCAGATTAAATGAGATTTAAAATAAGCTCTGAACCCTCATGAATCTTAGATATACTGGCTAAAGGCTTTAACTGGGCAAATGGAGGCTCAAAGTCTATCCAAGCTAGTTGTGTGTGGGTATATATTACAATTAGCCTTTTTATGTGTAGAAGTATTTGTGTGTTTATATGTTAATATAGTATATTGAGGTTATTCAGTGTGTTCAGATCTGTGTATTATGGGCATTATACTAAAAGGATCAAATGTAACTAATTTGCAGGTTGTAGTAAGAACAAAGGTCTTTCAGAAGTTGATTAAAAACATTTCTAGGAGTTTTAAAGTTTCATTTTGGCCTTTTAGGGGGAATTAAAATATAAATCAAACCACAGATTATAACTTGAAGAGAACTTTGATTTTTCTCATTTTGTTAACAGGGAACTTAGGTCAAGGGTATTAATCCTTTACATAACTGTTTATGACCTGAGTTTGTAAAAGGAAGCGTTGCTCTAAGAAATAATGTGGCAGTGGTATTATTGGCAGGAGCATAAAGCTCTGGTAGTTAAGTTGCAAAACCTACTCACAATTGATCAACTGATACATAAATTTTACTGATTAAAAAAAAATGTATTCCTAGGTCTGAAAATAGGAAGTAAAAATTCCTGCTAGCAATCTAATTTCTGGCTTCAAATATCTAAGGAAAAAAGAGTTATTAAGGAGAGTTGGTTAACCTGTAATAGCTAAATAGACTCAAATGACAATTACAATGAAAGCAAGTTAGAGGGGCAAACTTTGGGCATGCTTATTCAGACTCATGGTGGTGGGCTGGGTGGAAATTCCTCTGAGAATAGATTTGAACAAAGTCAGGCACAGCCCTCTCCATAGCCCTCTCAGGCTTCTTGAATTCTTGAGGACATTGCTTAAGATATTCCTTGATAAGATTTCATGCTCATCCAAAACTGTTATTATAAATTGGCTTGGCATAGATCTTTTATAGGAAGAAAAATATGCTGTTGCATTGATAGAGCTTTCCAGATCTTGTGATAGGAATGTATATCATCACATATTAACATGTTGGCATTCAAAATCATGTTTCAGAGCCTTTTTAATTTGGTTACTGTGAGTTAGTCTCCTTGAGTCTGATAACTCCAAATGAAAAATTCATTTTGTCAGTTTGTATGTTATGGAAACCATGGATTTTGTGATTGAGATTAGGTTGCTTTCTTATCACTTGGAAAATTGATGAAAGTTAATTTTTTTAGTAACAGTTTAAAGACTCCATGATGTTTTTCAATGTATTAACTTCTGGCTTATTTGATCTTCTGAATGTTTTCTTCTTTAATATGTTTTGTGTACTTAAATTGTTCTGTCCTACTGTATTTCTGAAAACCACTGCAAATTCTGTTAGAACAAGAGAATAGAAAGCATAAATGTTAATCCAATTGAGCAATATTGATTGCTTGAATTAAGCTGAAAGTAGGAGTGGAGTAAGGAAGACAGGAATTGGCAATTTTTAATGATTTATTGTACTAAGGATTCAGAAAAAGATGAATTAAGATGCTTTTGAGTGATTGCTCAGATGCATGAATTTGACATAAATTTATGTGGATGCTTCATTAATAAAAGGATTAGGTCTGAGTCAAGGGAAGGAAGAGGCCTTTATTGTAGAAGAAAGAGAGTAGGATTGTGTTTTGCACAGGTCAGGTGATTGGAGATTTTAAGTTCCCTTTGGTCCCTCTGGGGCTTCTGTGAGACCAGATGAGCCAAGGACTGGCAGTCTGGGCTTGGCCACTGGAAGCCTTCATGGGCCATAGTAGAGAGACTTAATATTGTCAAGGCAGTCAGGAGCCAGCCCCTTCACACCAATTCAATATTTTCCTTCTAAAATATCAGGGTGGGTATGGAGAAGGAGGAATCTATAAATCATGGCCACAGTACAATCCTGAGGCCTAATTTCCATGACAACTGTCACAGCAGTGAGCCATACCTGTCACTGTCCCTTGGAGCCAAACTTCTGTAGCGTGGGTGAGAGCACTTAAGGGGTGTTAACAGCGCCTGACTTTTCCATCTGTTTTTAAAAAGCATTGTTTAAATCTGTTTTCAACTGATCTTGTTGAACTGTCTGAGCAAAATATACCTGGAAGTAATACTTATTTTTAAAATATAATACACATATTCATAGAAATACATTATATTTAAATATAATAAATTTAAAATATCCTGGGAGAACATAAACATCTGAGATACTGTATTTTTTCCTCAAAATGTCAGGTGTAATGGAACTTGAGGTTAGGTTTGTATTTGCCTGTGGAATGTGCTGGGAAGGAAATACTCAGAACTTGATAAAATCCAGCTACGGGGGGTTCAGTGTGGACTTGCCTTCAGCTAAGGAGGTCGACTAGATCCATTTATTCAGCAAATATTTGTTCACTAGGCACTGTGTGAGGTACTTAAGGCCTTTCTTAGTCCCATGATTCTACATTATTAAATTTTAATACTGTAAAAGGCTTTTAATTCTATAACTAGAAAAGTATGTGAATAAATCCTCCGAAACACAAACAGTATTTATAAAGGCTTGCAAGTGCTGGATGCATGCTTTGTTGCTGAACAAAGTAGTGTAACAAACCCATTATCTCTTAAGAGTTGTGCAGAACAGCTTTCCGAACTTCTTTATTGTGACCTGTTATAAGAATTAGATTTTGCTCATGGCTCAGTGACACGTGCTTAACTATGCATACAACATACTTGAAAGAGAATTTCATGAAAACAATCTGTCCTTACTACTTGCTGTGCATTCGAATTTTACTATTCTATGAATTTCTGTTGACTCACAACTGTTAGTCTAAACTTACAAAATTGACTGATGATACTCTAATGGGTCCCGAAATCTGCAGTTTGAGAAACACTTGTTTAAAACATTTTTCTACTTAGAGCCTCATAAAATTGTTTGAAATAGTCTTAAGCCCCGAGTATATCTGTCTAATCTATATCTACTTTTTTGGACTGCTTTCTGTTTGATGGAACATAGATAATCATTTTGTAGCTATTTTAAGGCAGTCCAATAAAATTGGGATTGACCTTTGGGAGTTCATTAACTCACAGATGTTTGAATGACTACTGTCAAGCAATGTCCTGTCTTTCTCCCTCTTAATTATTCTATATTTTAGCATTTAATTTTATGTAATTTTTGATCAAAAAAGCAACATGTCTTTAAAAGTTGCTTTTAACTTATTTTTCTGATAGAATAGACTATGGATAGTAAAAGGTGAGTAGGTTAGTGTACAGGCTAAGCTCTTGCCTTAGAAAAAAAATCCTGTCCACTGATATAGTTGAACATGTACTTAAAATTTGTTTATTTAAAAAAGCAAACTTAGCGTGATGTCCTATGAATAAACTGAAATAGATTTGGTTACTTTTAAACTTTTCTATAAACCCAAGAGCAGGTTTTATTCCTAATTGTTTAAGTTCCCTCTTACCTATTCATTGATTCATTTAACAGATTTTTCTTGATACATAGCCTATGAGGTCAAGAATTCTGCTGGTCTTTGTTATTGAATCACCAGTGTCTAGTATAATGTCTGGTAAATGAGAGATGCTTACTGGATGTTTGCTGAATGACTAAATGAACACATGAATGAAGGAATCCTTACTTTTGCTTAAATTGTAAGAAATGACCATTTTTTGACCACAGATGCAGCAGTAATGTTCAAAATAAATGAATTGCTGGGGACACTATGATCCAGATGTGATTTTTTCCTCTCTCATGGATTTTATGACCTCTCAGTGTTAGTACTTTTACAGAGGTTAATAGTGTGAGCTCCAAAATCAGACTGGGGTATACCTAGGTCCCTTCATTTCCTAGCTGTGTAATCACGGGCAGGTCACTGCCTCTGTGACATCTGTGAAGTGGAGGTAATAGTGATTTCTCTCAGAGCTGATGTGAGTATTAAGTGCAATATTACAGACACATGGTTTGCAGTGCATGGCACTTAGCAAACAGTTAATACATTTTAGTTGTTGTTGCTACTATTAATATTACTGAAAGCTTCATATGTGCCAAACCCTGGGGTACAGTCTTTGCTTTCTGTGAGTTGGCAGCCTAGTAAGGGAGATAAAAATGAAACAGAGTATGATGCTTGATAAGACCGCCTAGCGATGAGTACTCTGGGAACTGAGAGCAGAGATGCCGCACCCAGAATGTCAAGGAAAGCGTGCTGGAGGAGGCCACATCTGAACCGAACGCTGAAGAATGGTAGGACTGAGCCAGGAGTGGGTGGGGGTGGAGCCATGATGAGGATGGGGGATAGTGTTGAGAGGCAGAGGAAGCAGCACCAGTAAAGACCTGGATGTGACAGAATGTGGTGGTCAGAGTAAGGGGGTGTGGAAGAGACCAAGTGGTGTGACGGGGAGGTGGGGGGGAGAAGGCTGAGATTAGGTCTTGAAGGGTTCTGCTCAAGAGCCAGCAGGGGACGGCCTCAGGTTTACACTTGAGAGAAGTCATCTAGAAGTGGTAAGAGTGGATTGCGTTGATGAAGTGAGGAGGAGACCAGCTAAGAGGCTAGTGCAAAAATAACGGGAGAGTTGGCTGCCTGGATCAGAGCTGCGCCAGTGGGGACAGAACCTTGGGAAACCACACATCTAAGAGACACCGAAGAACTGTCACTTGCTAAGGACATGGTTAAGCACAATATGTTTTAAACCATGTGAACAGAGTAAGTTCTAGCAGTGTTAAATTTGCAGTGATAGGAGTGGGGGATGGATGGATTGCAAATGAAAGAGCAACCCACACTTAGTCATGTTCCAGAATCCTCCTTATGGCCTACACAGATAACTACATACTTTCTGGTCTGGTACTCTGAGTGTTGTTGCTTTGCTTTGCTTGTGGTTACAATTCCCCTAAGGTATCTGACAAAACATAAGTAATCCCAGCCATCCTCGAAGCCTTAGAATCTAGATATCAGAGGAAAGAGTCAAACTCATAGAAACAAAACAACAAATGACATTGCATAGGGAAGGGAATTTCAACCGATTTTCATTCTTCAGGTTGATGAGGAGAGCTTTCTGTGTTTTCATAATCCTTGAAACTATGCTATGTTATCAGCTCCTGGTAGATGAGACAGACCAAAATCATATATTGATAAAACAAATAATTATCGAGTACCTACTAGGTGTAAAGCAATGGGCAAAATGGATACTGTCCTTGCTATCATGCAGCCTACATTCTAGAAGATGGAACGTTGTATTTTGATGAAAAATGGTAAAAATATTTTTTCAAGTATTTTTTGGCATCAGATGGCAGTATAGGAAAATAAAGAATAATGGATTTGTATATCAGATCTTCTGATGTTTCCCATATGAGACAATATAGAGTGTGAGGATTACAGGAGTTAACACATGACTAATGCTTTAGACTTAGTAAGTTAATCGATGTTAGCTATTTCATATTACGTAATAAATGATTTATTCTGCCAGTCTTTCTTACTGACTCAGGAGGATTATTACCTCAAACTCATGAAGATTACTGTCTCTTGAATCTCATCCACAGGCTCCATCGATAGCCAGGCTACCATCATTGTCTTGCCCAGACGCCAGCAGCAGCATGCTACCTGCTCTATCTGCATGCTTTCTTTACCCAATCTATTCTCCATCTTGCAGCCAGAGTAAAGTTTAGGCTCCTAAATTAGTAGTTGCTATTGCTCCTGTAAACATTTTCATGAACCAAGTGAAAGTGTTTCTTGTAATGTTATTTATAGCAACATAAATACATTCTTAAATTTTTGGATGTCAGAAGTAAAAAAAAAATTGGTTTCACTGGCTTAAAATAAAGGTGTTAGCAGTGCTGTGCTCCTTTTGGAGGCTCTAGGGACAATCTGTTTACTTGCTAGATGGCAATCCATTTTACTCTCTCAGATTCTGGAGGTCACCTGCATACTGGGACTTATGGTCCTTTGTCATAATGGGTGCTGCTTTGTTACGTCTTCTTCCTCAACTCTTCTGCATTTCTTTCACTGTTTAGGACTCTTGTGATTATATTGGACCCACCCACATAGCCTAGGATGATCTCTCCAACTCAACATCCTTAACTTAATTACATATGCAAAGTTCCTTTGATAGGCAAGGTTACATCTTCACAGATTTTGGGAATTAGGTGATGGACATCATTTGTGGGTTATTCTGCCTACAGTTCCCATTATGTCCTCGAACACTGCTTGGAACACTGGGGGAGGTGAGCACTAATTTGAGTGTAAATGTCCTGCATAAAGCTTTTTGATGGATTCTTATTTTTTTAACAGTGAAGACTAAAACCCGTAACATGGCCTGGGAAGTCTTCATGTCCTAGTTTAGCCCATCGCTTGGCCTGGGCCTCCAGCCTCTTCATGGGCTCTTCTCTGAGCTTAAAGAACTCCCCTCCATTTCCTCCTAGGTCCTCAGGACCTTGCCATGGCCTCTGCTTAAACCATCCCTTTCTCTCTCCCTCCAAATCCTTTTGGCCTATTTTCTTGCCTCTTGCCACTTGAAGAGAAAACTCTGCTTCCTTAGGGGGCATCATCTTGGCTTTCTCTGTGCTGGTCAAATACTGTACTGCATGCAGTCCTGGAGCCTGGACCTCTCCTTCACAGCACTTGATTGCAGCTTGCAACTGTTGGTGTTCTTTGTTTATCTGTAAGCTCTGTGAAAACAGTAACTATTTCCATTGTATACTCAATTCTGATAATGTATTCAGTGCTCAATAAATATTTGTTAAAGGAGAGGACTTAAAATGAAAGGATAGGGTGCCTGTAAAGTTTTGGTGTTGTTCATCGGTGTAGTATTGTCGCAGCCACAGGCAGAATGGAGTTTTGGGTTATAGGAAAGGTTCGTTCAGTAGCAGAAGGTAGGAGATGGTTAATTACTGAGTAAAGCAACTCAGTGGTTTTTGTTTATCAATAGTTAATTTCATTATTCAGTAATTTTCAGACCCTCTTCCATCTCTTTAAAAGTGAGTACAAGACCTAACTGTCTAGCATGAACGTGTGGGATCTCACAGGCTAAGAATGCCGTTAGATTTTAAAGGGACCTTTCATCAGAGTTGGTATCGTGGGCCAGAGGCAGTTTTCCTGGCTTGGGCCAGTCAGCTGTGGAACTTTGAGTGTACAATGATGCTAGCCTCTGATAGCGGTGGTCTTCAAGAGAAGGCTGCCCAACTTTACTGCAGGCACTGCCACTCAGTGCTGTGGACTGTTACCATTCGTCAGTAGGTCTTTCAGAAAGTGTGTTAGAACAGAAAGAAATTGCTTTGTTTTGTATCTGACTCAACCGATGAATTCCTTTAATTTTATATTTCATTAAAATGAGTTTTCTTTATTTGAGCCTGATTTATATTTATACAAACTTAATTAGCATAGGTTCTCTATTTAAGCTAAAATATTTCACCTTGATGTAGGCAAGTTTAGTTCAGTTATCCAGCTCTGTTGCTAACTCAGTGGACTTCTTGAAATAGACAGAACTTCTGGAATTCAGAAGTGCTTTGAGTTGTTCCTATCCAATGGAGAGAATTATTTGGGGGAAAAAAAAGGCAATTTAAAAGCATAGTCTTAAATTTTTTCTCTCAATCTACTGATGAATATTCTAATTATTTACATTTAACTTAAGATGTATCACAGATTTCTTATCTGTTTCATAATATAGATACTTTCACACTATGTATTGAAAAATACTACTTATATTTATATCTGTGTTTCTATAGTATGAAAAATTCAAATTCTTAATCAACCCCTTTACTAGACCTGATTAAAAATGCATACCATTGACTTAATTAATACCTTTCAGTTTTAATGTCCCTATGAAGATGTATTAGTTCTTATTGGTAACTCAGTTTTGTTACTAGCTTAACTTTAGTTGTTTACGAATCAATTGATATGGAATGTGTGCATACTTTCTTACAGAGTACCTTGGATAAAGGACATTGTTGTGGCAGTAACTGGAGAGAACATGGAAGCGATGAAGCGTATTACTCAGAGGTACCAGCACGAACGTGTCTCGCTGGTTGAATCCGGGGTGACCCGCCACAGGTCAATTTTCAATGGACTGAAAGCACTGGCAGAGGATCAGCCCAACTGTAGACTCTCGAAGCCGGAAGTAGTGATTATCCACGATGCTGTGAGACCATTTGTCGAGGAAGATGTCCTCCTTAAAGTTGTCACAGCTGCTAAGGAACATGGGGTAAGTACTGAAATACTCTGAGAATGGATAAAAGGGGCACACAGTATAGCACGTATTGATTTGCTGGATTTTGATGAAATTATATGTAAACGTCAAGTTAACTAAAATGGGCAAGATGACAGACATTATGCTAATTTGTTTTAGAATGTTTATCTTATAGATTGTGAGGCTGTTCTGGAATTTCTTTTGCTATGTAGTCATTTATCATAATGTAATATGAGCTATTTGGAGAAGAATGCAATAATGTCATTAGAGTGTGGATATGAATGGATGGACCTTAGCTGCATATTCATTCCTTTACCTACAAATGCCTAAGAAGTCTTGTAAAAGCCTGAGAGCTATGACTTAAAGAAAAAAAACCTGGCTCATTTGACTTAAGTTTTGTTTTAATTTTTCAGAAGTGGTTTATTTTCTAGCACAAACAGCCAGACAAGATTTTCACATCTCTTAAAGTGAATAATCTTAAGATGATGGAATTCTGTGTCCACTTCTATTTCACCAAAATAAACACAGGATAGCAAAAGATCTACTGTAATCTTTGGAACATATATATATATATATATTTTAATTACCAGATAAAATTCTATACATGACATAATAGATGCTAAACTTAAATTTGCCATCTAAATTTGAGACTTAGTGAAAATTTATGGCCCAGACTTGGTATAGTACAATAGAAATAGGCTGTGGAGTTGAAGAGACTTAGGCCCAATTCTATTTTTCTAATTAGTAGTAGTATAATATGTTCAACTTTTCTCAACTTCTTTCAGCTTATTTACCTTCTAAAAATATAAATGCTAACTTGTAAGGTTGCTTTTAGGATGGAAATTATATATGTTAATTACATAGTAAAGTGCTAAGTATTTAAAGTGGTATTACTGTAAGAATAATTATAATATCTAAGGTAATATTTTCCTCCAAAGATTGTAGACCAATGGAAGGAGTCATCTAAGCATTCCTAGCCATCTGAGTGGCCAGGAGTTATAAAATACTCAACTGGGAAAGATAGTCTGATTTCTATGTAGTTATTTATATGCATTTGGATTTGCATTTTCAGGAAATTGCTCTTAATTTCATCTGTCTACAACATGAATTTCTTTTAAATTTAGACCTATGTGAGAATTCCACAGGTAAAAGGAAACATTTTTTTTCTTACCTCTAATATAGCTTCTAAGTGGTATTTTGATGTAGTAAAATTTATGATTCAGTAACATTAGTGACCACAAAGCTTTCTCATGGCTCTCTGTTTTCTGTGACCTCTTGCTCTTCTCCAGGCTCCTAGATTGTGGTAGATAGAGGCCACGTGGTCAGGTACAAGGGTGCAGAGGAGTAATAAAAGAACAAAGCATTTATAACTTTTAAGAATTTGAGTAAAACTTTACAAGTTTGAAAATTCTTAGGGAAGACTATATAATTTGGGCAGTTAGAAAGTCTAATATATACCTTAGCACAAATAAAATTATGGCTCAAACATTTGGGTTTTTTGAGTATCCAGAATTTCTAAGATTGTTTATAAAGTGATTCTTTTGGTGGTATGTCTGAAAGGCAAAAGACTGATTTGCACCAACTAATATGCTGAGAATATCATTTAACAGGTGACTAATAAAACGTAAAATTGTGTAGCAGTTCAGTGGTTTTTTGTTAGTTGGTTTGTCAGAATTGCTTTTAGATTCTAATTTTAAGTTTGTTAATCAGAATATAATTTGTAAGATTCAATCTCATGCATCCTAAATAAAACAAATTATGTTTTAATTGAATCTGAAACTTTCTGAGTACATCAAGAAGCTGATTTAAAGCAAAATCTTTACAGCTAATTTAAGAAAACTTCAGAAATTTGGTCTCTAAGAAATACTGCCTGTTTTTGATGGTGTTAAGGAATAGTTTTCATAAGTGTAAAATCATTAGTTTCATACAGTTATAAGGAGCATGCTAAGGATATTACTGCCCGCATTAACGAGGGAACCAGACAGAGGTTATAATCGAGAGGAGAACAGATGTATATGGAATAAAGGAATGGTGAAATTAAGTCACAAATAGACAAAACTTTTCCCCCGTGGGACAAGGGGTGCCAGTTGAGCCTTCACTGGGCAGAATATATTGGCAAGTTTATAGGCAAGAGTGATTTTCATTTACTATCAGTTAATCTGTGATTTATGAGAGTTGTAAAAGAGCTCAAGGGCAATGAAAAGCTGGTTTCTGCTAATCAGGAAGGGTTTGCTGTAAACAATACAGTTTTCAATTGGGGACACTTACTTTGCTTATTCTAATTTCCTTAGAATGTTGAGGATAGTGACCCAATAGCCTCAGGAAATCCAAGCACTACTTTCTGTCACCTCTCCTACACTGTTCTAAATTTTAATCACAAAAACTAAAACACAACTAATTGAGATACTACTGGTAGTTGAAGTTCTTGAATTGGTGGGAAGTATTGACATCGTTTTAACCTCAGGTCAAATTGCAGAAGACTGGTCTGAATTAAATTCTATCAAGAAAGTAGTGAAGCTTTTGTTGTGAGCTACTCCACAATTGTTTGGCTGGGATTCCTTTGAGCTCTTTCTCCTTTGTTTCGAATTGTGTTTTATAGACTCTTAACTGATTGTCCTGTTTTCTTACCTCTTAGTTTTCAAGCTGTACCCAAAGGTCCCTTTCAGATAAATCATTTCCTGAATAAACTGGACACTGTGACAGCCCCCCTGGTGGGTATACAGGCTTAAGATAACTCTGATATTTTAATTTATGTTACATGTTGGTTAAAAAAAATCCAAATAATGAGGTACTACTTCAAGAGACTAAGGTGCCTGAAATTAAGGCTGACTGTAGGTTGTCTGCATATAGGGGTTCAAAAGTGTTCCAGGGCTCCACTTCTTTTCTCTGTATATGCTCCATTCTTGGGTTCCATAGAAGCAAGATGACTTAAGTAGGGCAGCTGTTAATCATCTCTTTTACTTTTTATTTTCATTTATTTTCTTTTATTTCTTGTACTTTTGGTAGTTGGTCAGAGTATAAAACTCTAAGTGTACAGCTATTTTTTCCCCAGTTCCTTGAAAATATATTATGCCATTGTCTCCTGACTTTAATACACCTTTTGAGAAGTCTGCTAACCAGTCTAATTGTATCCCTTGAAGGTAATCTGCCTTTTCTGTCTGGTTGCATGTAAGAATCTTTTGGGTATTGTGCAATATCTCTGGTATTTCAATATAGGAATCTTTTTTCCCTTGCTCTGGATTTATTGAGCTTTATGAATTTTATGGTCTTTCAAAAACAATTCTAGAAAATCCTAAGCAATTATTCTATTGAATATTGACCTTGTCCCATTTCCCAACTGACAGATTTTTTTTCCATTTGTCCTTATGCATCTATATATGATAAGCTTTATCCTGTCCTCATGTCTCAACTTTAATATTTTCTATTTGTTCTTGTGGACTGCCTCCCAGGTAACTTCAGTTTTCTATTTCATTCTTTAGCTCTAATCTTTTGTTTAAGGATTTTACAGTTGTGATAATAATCAATTTCTAGGAGTTCTGTTTGGTCCATTTCAAATGTGATTGGTCTCCTTTTTCTATTTTGCCTTTCAATATTTAAATGTATTTTATACATTGTAGCTAATAGTAATTCTTGGTAGTTTAATTCTCCAACTCTTCAATTCTGTTCACTTTTTTTTTTTTTTTTTTTTTTTTTTTTTATGATCTTTTTTTTTTTTTTTTTTTTTTTTTTTATTATTTTATTTTATTTTTTTTGGGGGTACACCAGGTTCAATCAATTGTTTTTTTTACACATATCCCCATATTCCCTCCCTTCCTTGACGCCCCCCCCCTCGATTCCCCCCCACCCTCCCTGCCCCAGTCCTCTAAGGCATCTTCCATCCTCGAGTTGGACTCCCTTTGTTATACAACAACTTCCCACTGACTATTTTACAGGTGGTAGTATATATATGTCTGTACTACTCTCCCGCTTCTTCTCAGTTTCCCCTTCACCCCCCGCCTCCCCCCATACCTCGAGTTCTCCAGTCCATTCTCTGTATCTGCTTCCCTGTTCTTGTCACTGAGTTCATCAGTACCATTTTTATATTCCGTATATGTGAGTTAGCATACAATATTTGTCTTTCTCTTTCTGACTTACTTCACTCTGTATGACAGATTGTAGTTCTATCCACCTCATTACATATAGCTCCATCTCATCCCTTTTTAGAGCTGAGTAATATTCCATTGTATATATATGCCACATCTTCTGTATCCATTCATTTGTTGATGGGCATTTAGGTTGCTTCCATGTCCTGGCTATTGTAAAGAGTGCTGCAATAAACATGATGGTACAAGTTTCTTTTGGGATTATGGTTTTCTTTGGGTATATGCCCAGGAGTGGGATGACTGGATCATATGGTAGTTCTATTTGTAGTTTTTTAAGGAACCTCCAAATTGTTTTCCATAGTGGCTGTACCAACTTACAGTCCCACCAACAGTGCAGGAGAGTTCCCTTTTCTCCACACCCTCTCCAACATTTGTTGTTTCCAGACTTTGTGATGATGGCCATTCTGATTGGTGTGAGGTGATACCTCATTGTGGCTTTGACTTGCATTTCTCTGATGATGAGTGATGTTGAGCATCTTTTCATGTGTTTGTTGGCCATCTGTATGTCTTCTTTGGAGAAATGTCTATTTAGGTCTTCTGCCCATTTGTGGATTGGGTTATTTGCTTTTTTGGTATGAAGCTGCATGAGCTGCTTGTATATTTTGGAGGTTAATCCTTTGTCCGTTGTTTCATAGGCAATTATTTTTTCCCATTCTGAGGGTTGCCTTTTAGTCTTGTTTATGGTTTCTTTTGCTGTGCAAAAGCTTTTAAGTTTCATGAGGTCCCATTCGTTTATTCTTGATTTTATTTCCATGATTCTAGGAGGTGGGTCAAAAAGGATGTTGCTTTGATGTATGTCAAAGAGTGTTCTGCCTATGTTTTCCTCTAGGAGTTTGATAGTGTCTGGCCTTACATGTAGGTCTTTAATCCATTTGGAGTTTATTTTTGTGTATGGTGTTAGGAAGTGTTCTAATTTCATTCTTTTACATGTTGCTGTCCAATTTTCCCAGCACCACTTATTGAAGAGGCTGTCTTTTTTCCATTGTATACTCGTGCCTCCTTTGTCAAAGATAAGGTGCCCATATGTGTTTGGGCTTACTTCTGAGTTCTCTATTCTGTTCCATTGATCTTCCTTTCTATTTTTGTGCCAGTACCATACTGTCTTGATCACTATGGCCTTGTAGTATAGTTTGAAGTCAGGAAGCCTGATTCCACCAACTCCATTTTTCCTTCTCAAGATTGCTTTGGCTATTCGGGGTCTTTTGCGTTTCCATACAAATCGTAAGATTTCTTGCTCTAGTTCTGTGAAAAATGCCATTGGTAATCTGATCGGGATTGCATTAAATCTGTAAATTGCTTTGGGTAGTACAGTCATTTTCACGATGTTGATTCTTCCAATCCAGGAACATGGTATATCCCTCCATCTGTTTATGTCATCTTTGATTTCTTTCATCAATGTCTTAAAGTTTTCTGCATACAGATCTTTTGCCTCCTTAGGCAGGTTTATTCCTAGGTATTTTATTCTTTTGGTTGCAATGGTGAATGGGAGAGTTTCCTTAATTTCTCTTTCTGCTCTTCCGTTGTTCGTGTATAGGAATGCAAGAGATTTCTGTGCATTAATTTTGTATCCTGCTACTTTACTAAACTCATCAATGAGTGCTAGCAGTTTTCTGGTAGAGTCTTTAGGGTTTTCTATATATAGTATCATGTCATCTGCAAAGAGTGATAATTTTACTTCTTCTTTTCCAATTTGGATTCCTTTAATTTCTTTTTCTTCTCTGATTGCTGTGGCTAACACTTCCAAAACTATGTTGAATAACAGTGGTGAGAGTGGACACCCTTGTCTTGTTCCTGTTCTTAGAGGGAATTCTTCCAGTTTTTCTCCATTGAGAACAATGTTGGCTTTTGGTTTGTCATATATGGCTTTTATGATGTTGAGGTAATTTCCTTCTATGCCCATTTTCTGGAGAGCTTTTATCATAAATGGATGTTGAACTTTGTCAAAAGCTTTTTCTGCATCTATTGAAATGATCATATGGTTTTTATCCTTCAATTTGTTGATATGATGTATCACGTTGATTGATTTGCGTATATTGAAGAATCCTTGCATCCCAGGGATAAACCCCACTTGATCGTGGTGTATGATTTTTTTAATGTGCTGTTGCAGTCTGTTAGCTAGTATTTTGTTGAGGATTTTTGCATCTATATTCATCAGTGATATTGGTCTGTAGTTTTCTTTTTTTGTGACATCTTTGCCTGGTTTTGGTATCAGGGTGATGGTAGCCTCATAGAATGAGTTTGGGAGTGCTCCGCCTTCTGCAATATTTTGGAAGAGTTTGAGAAGGATAGGTGTTAACTCTTCTCGAAATGTTTGATAGAATTCGCCTGTGAATCCATCTGGTCCTGGGCTTTTGTGTGTTGGGAGATTTTTAATCACTGCCTCAATTTCTGTACTTGTGATTGGTCTGTTCATGGTTTCTATTTCTTCCTGGTTCAGTCTTGGAAGATTGTATTTTTCTAAGAATGTATCCATTTCTTCCAGGTTATCCAATTGATTGGCATATAGTTGCTTGTAGTAGTCTCTCATGATGTTTTGTATTTCTGAGGTGTCCGTTGTGACTTCTCCTTTTTCATTTCTAATTCTGTTGATTTGCATCTTCTCCCTTTTTTTCTTGATGAGTCTGGCTAATGGTTTATCAATTTTGTTAATCTTCTCAAAGAACCAGCTTTTAGTTTTATTGATTTTTCTTATGGTTTCTTTCCTTTCTTTTTCATTTATTTCTGCTCTGATCTTTATGATTTCTTTCCTTCTGCTCATTTTGGGGTTTCTTTGTTCTTCTTTCTCTAGTTGTTTGAGGTGTAAGGTTAGGTTGTTTATTCGATCATTTTCTTGTTTCTTAAGGTAGGACTGTATTGCTATAAACTTCCCTCTTAGAACTGCTTTTGCTGCGTCCCATAGGTTTTGGGTTGTTGTGTTTTCGTTGTCATTTGTTTCTAGATACTTTTTGATTTCCTCTTTGATTTCTGTAGTGATTCCTTGGTTGTTTAATAGTGAATTGTTTAGCCTCCATGTGTTTGTATTTTTTGCAGTTTTTTTCCTGTAATTGATATCTAGTCTCATGGCATTGTGGTCTGAGAAGATGCTTGATATGATTTCAATTTTCTTGAATTTGCTGAGGTTTGATTTGTGACCCAGGATGTGATCTATCCTGGAAAATGTTCCGTGTGCACTTGAGAAGAAAGTGTAGTCTGTCGTTTTTGGATGGAATGTCCTATAAATATCAATTAAGTCGAGATGGTCTAATGTGTCATTTAAAGCTTGTGTGTCTTTATTTATTTTCTGTTTGGATGATCTGTCCATTGATGTAAGTGGGGTGTTCAAGTCTCCCACTATAATTGTGTTACTGTCGATGTCCCCTTTTATAGCTGTTAGCATTTGCCTTATGTATTGAGGTGCTCCTATATTGGGGGCATAGATATTTACCATTGTGATATGTTCTTCTTGGATGGATCCCTTGATCATTATGTAGTGCCCTTCCTTGTCTCTTTTAATAGTCTTTACTTTCAAGTCTAATTTGTCTGATATGAGTATTGCTACTCCAGCTTTCTTTTGACTTCCATTTGCATGGAATATCTTTTTCCATCCCTTCACTTTCAGTCTATATGTATCCCTTGGTCTGAAGTGGGTTTCTTGTAGGCAGCATATAGAAGGGTCTTGTTTTTGTATCCATTCAGCCAGTCTGTGTCTTTTGGTTGGAGCATTTAATCCATTTACATTTAAAGTGATTATTGACATGTGTGTTCCAATTACCATTTTCTGAATTGTTTTGGGTTTGTATTTGTAGGTGTTTTCCTTTTCTTGTGTTTCCTACTTAGAGAAGGTCCTTTAGCACTTGTTGTAAGGCTGGTTTGGTGGTGCTGAATTCTCTTAACTTTTGCTTGTCTGGAAAGCTTTTGATTTCTCCCTCAAATCTGAATGAGATTCTTGCTGGGTAAAGTATTCTTGGCTGTAGGTTTCTCTCTTTCAGGACTTTCAGTATATCCTGCCATTCCCTTCTGGCCTGCAGAGTTTCTGTAGAAAGGTCAGCTGTTATCCTGATGGGTTTTCCCTTATATGTTGTTTGTTGCTTTTCTCTTGCTGCTTTTAATATTTTTTCTTTGTGTTGAATTGTCGTTAGTTTGATTAATATGTGTCTTGGTGTATTTCTCCTTGGGTTTATTCTGTATGGGACTCTCTGTGCTTCTTGGACTTGGTGAATTATTTCCTTTCCCATGTTGGGGAAGTTTTCCACTAGAACCTCTTCAAATATTTTCACAGACCCTTTCTTGTTTTCTTCTTCTTCTGGGATGCCTATAATTCGAATGTTGGTACGTTTAAGGTTATCACTGAGGTCTCTGAGGCTGTCTTCTAGTCTTTTTATTTTTTTATCTTTTTCCTGCTCTGTGGCGTTTATTTCTTCCATTCTATCTTCCAACTCACTTATTCGTTCTTCTGCCTCAGTCATTCTGCTGGTTAGAGCATCTAGAGTATTTTTAATTTCAGTTATTTTGTTATCCATTGCTGTTTGTTTTTCTGAGTTCTTATGAACTGTTTCTTGTACTTTCTCTAATTTGTTATCTAGATTTTGTATCATTTTTACTATCATTACTCTAAATTCTTTTTCAGGCATTTTTCCTATTTCCTCCTCATTTATTTGGTCTTGTGGGTTTTTTTCCTGCTCCTTTGCCTGCATGGTGTTTCTTTGTTTCCTCATGGTTGTCCAAGCTTTTGGGGTTGCTTGTCCTGGTGATAGAGGTGTTTATAGAAGACTGTCCAAGCCTCAGACTAATGTCCAAGTATTGGATTAGACGAATATTCAGTCTAGGAAACACATACATGTATAAGACACACAATTATTGAATCCGTTAGGACATAAGGCTCTAGAAAGACCTGACAGAACCCCAGTGTGCTATCAGATATTCAGAGAGAAACCCAGCAGAAATTGACAACTGAAACAGAACGAATCAGAGACAAAAGCAAAAGCAAAGAAACAACAAATAACACCCTACACATACAAACATCAATCCAGGGAGATTTTGTAAGCTAGGATCAAATATAGAAAAGAGCTGGAGTACCACCAGAGAGAATGGAGATTCTCAGAATGTAATTAGACAACTGTACTAAGAACTAAGATAAAGACAAAAGCCTAATATTAATACCAAGGCAGTGCATCATCTGGAGAATAGAGCAAGGAGTCTGAGCAGACCGATAGTGTTGCTTATAAGTATGTTAAGATAAAATACACTTAAAATGGCTGGAAGAAAGGGGAACAGAAGAGCGTAATGTGGTTGGAAATATGCAAAGAAAAAGAAAGGAATAGAAGTGTATAAAAGAAAGGGATGAAAGGAAAGTAGGAAAGATATTTTGTCCGTACTACCAAAAACTTAGCTAGATATAGAAGTATTTTAAAAGGCAAAAAAAAAAAAAAAAAAAAGAGTGAAAAATATCCTTATAAAATTTTGTTGTAAAACTTGTAGATCCCTTAGGGCTAAGATCGTATTTAATAAATCAAAAAAAAAAAAAAAAAAAAAATCCAGAACTGATCCCCGAATGGACCAGTTCAATAGGTATTGATACTACTATTTCTGTTTCCTTAGCGTCTCAGCTGTAAGTGTCCTTTTCCTTGCCTTGGGTTTTTTTTTTTTTTGCGTTATTCTGTGACCAGCAGAGGTTCCTTTATTGTTCGTCTGTAAGCCTCGGTGTGTGGGGAGGGAGAGGGTGCAATAGTGGCTCCTTCTCCTGGGAGGGAGTGAGCAGTGGCGCACTGTTGCTTCAGTCAGGCTTGGAGGTGCCTGTTGCATAGAGCGCTGGTGGCTCAGGCGTACACAGAAAGTCTTAGAGTTGGGCCTCTCTCGGGGTTTTTTCTTTTTGATGCTGGTTTTTTTTTTTTTTTTTTCTCTCGGCAGCCTCCCTGCTGCTGGCGTTGCAAGGAGTTTTAATCTAGCCCCGCCCGAGCGCCTGAGGGTACTTGTTATCCCTGAGCGCCTTATGTGGCCCCGCAGGGCGTCTCTCCGCTGCCTGTTGCAGAGGCGCAGAAAGAGAGGGAGAGGCTATGCGCGCGGCTCCTCCCCGCCGCCCGGGAGCCTGCAGCCTCCAGCCGCCATCATGGCCGGGCAGCTCTCAGGGATCGGCACTCCTCTCCGCGGACCTCCTCCCTCCTGTCCTCTCGGTCCGTCACCCTACCGGCAACAATGTTTCTCCCCCTGAACCAGCTCTCCGGTTCCCACGCTCCCGCTCCTGGACCCTCCGTTCAGCCGCGGATCGATGTCTCGGTCCGGGAACGCTGAGCTGCGCTGCGGACCCTCCGTATGTTTCTCACTCCCTCCCGTCTGCCACAGCTCCGCCGCTTCACCCTCTTTGAGCCCTCGTAGATGCCTCCCTACCGGCTATGTCAGGTTCTCCGCAGCCCTTTCCGGTGTCCGAGGCCGTCTGCTGGTATTCAGCTGGTTCTCTGTGGGAATGACTGCCTCCTTCCGTGCATTCCCAATGCATCTGTGGAGAGGGATGCACTCCACGTCTCTCTACTTCGCCGCCATCTTTTTCTCCCATCTTCTGTTCACTTTTACCTTCGATGATTGGTGTCTTCCTTTGTAATTTGGATTGTAAACCCATGTTTGGCAGGACTCTATCAGCAGAAACCTTTTGGGCATGGGATGAAGGTATGTTTCTGAAACATGAATCTGTGTTCCCTCTGCCAGGGATCCCAAGGGCTTTTCCAGCTTGTGGCGACTTTTGTCAGTCCTTGGGTTGAGGTTTTGTAGATCCTATGATGGTGGTAAAGCAAATTTCAAACACAAAGTGTAGATGATTGTTACCACTACTCAGAGGAGACTACTTCCACTCCCAGCTCCCCTGCCTCCCTGACCCGCCCCAGATCCCAGGTGAGGACAGACATTTTTTCTTTCTTTCCTCACTGAGTGCAGTTGTTTCTAGTCATTCTTTATATGAGTATACAGCTTCTCATGAATCTTTGAGGGCTACAGTTCTAACCAACCAAGTAGCACAGGCTCAAGATCTCATTCCTCATTTCTTCTCATTTGTAACACTAAAGCCTCTTGTTAACCCAAACGTCTCTGCCATCATGCTTCCTTGGTTTCTGGCTGTCATGTTCTAGGGAGTGTTCTTGAGTCATACTTTTAAAGTTCTTTTTTAAAAAGGCACTTTTAAAAGTTACTTTTAAAAAGCTGTTTATGAATTCTTCTGCATTTAAAAAAGTTATAATAGGTTTTTCCAAGGTATGTGGTCTGCCATATTGCCAAAATAGAAGTCCTTTACAAGTGTGAAGTACTTGTATGTTTTTGCATAATTATAAGTCAAGAGATGTAGTTATAAGGACATTGTTATAAGGGATATATTAGAAGGGTAAAATAAATTGGAACATTGAAAAATAAAGATGTAGGGAGAATCCTTTTTAGAAGGACTAATAAGCTGTTACATATACTCTAAGAACTTCCAGTAATAGTCTTATTTTCAGTTCACTGCAATCAGTACAGCAACGTCCTAATGACTTACTCCTGAGAGAGGATGTTTAGTTTACCTGCTTACATGTTTCTTTCCTTAGCTGTCTGTTTTTGCATCTCTAATGATGTTTTAGCCTCTCCTCCCTAATCAACTTCTTACAGTAACAGGTTATATTTATTACTTCTGTTGATTCATCTCCAATTTACTGCTGAATGCCTTGCAATCTGGCCTCTTTCTCCTCTGACTGTTCTGTCTAAAATCACCTGTAACTTTGCAATTTCTGATTAAATACATTTTTAGTCTGTTGTATAGTAAGGAGTTTGGCTTGTATCCTTGGTTCCTTGCAGGAAGAATAAATCCTTGAAATTTGTCAAGAGTCTTTGTTTTTCATGAGCCCATTTGATCTCATTTGAGCTTACACTAATGAGATGACTCAGGATAGGGGCTGGTTACCAAAAAAGACCAGTGGGGCTTTGAAACATCTGGACTTCCAGGGTGAGAGGAATGGTGCTGGAGACTGCACTCTGTCACATGCTCAGTGGTTCAATTAATCATGCTTACGAAGTGAAATCCCAATAAACTCTGGACACTGAAGCACAGTGGGGAGCTGCTTGGTTGGTGAACAGTGATGTGCTGAAAACAGGGTGGTCCCTGATTGTATGGGCGGGTGCATGCGGAAGCTCTGTGTTCTGGTCTCCCGCAGATCTCACTGCATGTGTCTCTTCACTTCTTTATCTAGTCTGATTTGTATCCTTTGTCATAAAAGTATAATGTAACTGATCATAATCATAGAAGCATAATGTAATAAGCATTTTTCCTGAACTGAGTTGTTCTAGTGAATTACTGAACTTGAATAGGGGTTGTGGAAACCTGTTGGATTTAGAGTCAGTAGGTCGGAAGTGTTGGTGGCTTGGGAGACCCCACTTCTGCCTGGTGTCTGAAGTGGCGGAAGGCTGGTTATAAACCATGGGTTTATGCTAACTCTAGGTGGCTGACATCAGAATTGAGTTTTGGAGTACACCAGTACAGAATGCCTTAAATTTGGTAGTGTTAACTAGCTCTTCCTTGGAGCTCTTGCCCCTGCCTTGGCTTCTGTGACTTATTCTTAGCTCTTATTTTTTTTTTTTTGACCACTTACTTTTCAGATACTTCTTCCCATCCTTTAAATAAGGATCCTTTAACTTTTATTATCGCTGAACAAAGTATTTCTGAGCAATCTAAATCATGCCCACAATGCTTAATATTGTTTAAATCTACATACAATGAAACTTACTTTTGGGGAATGTACAATCTGAGTGTTTACACCTGTAAAGATTCGTGTACTCACCACCACAGGCAGGACACAGAACTGTTCTAACACTCTAAAGAATTTCTCCTTTGCCCTTAGTATTTAGACCCTTGTTCCACTAACCCCTGTCAACCACTGATGTCTTCTCTGTTCCTATATTTTTATCTTTTCCAGAATACGTAAATTGAGTCATGGAACATGTAAGTTTTTAAGACTATTATTTCACTGGGTACAACACATTTGCATGCATCTATTTTATCTCCCACTGATACATTGTCCCAAATCTCTCTCATTCTCAGGCTTCTCATTTCTGAATTCCAGATCCTATATGTTTCACTTCCAACTGGATAGAACTGCTTAAATTTGCCTTTTTCGGTGTCTCTGGAATCAAGTGCAGATTGGAATTCATTAATCCTCCCTGATTTCTTTCCTTGAATTTTATCAGTAGGTAAGAGGGAGCCACTGATTTTTGAGCAGAGAATAATAAGACCTGAATTCTCTGGAGGTGATTGTCTGCCTGCTTTGATAGGTTGACTAAGGGAAGAGTTTGAGGGAACTGAAATTAGTTTGGGATCTACAGTAATGATGTAGCTGAGTGATGATGAAGCCTATAAGCCAAATGAAATGGAGAGGGCAGTAGATAGTACTAAAATGTTCAGGGAACTGGACTGACTGGACTTGACTGATGGTATGCTATGTGAGCTGTAGGAAATAAGGGACATGTATTTTGTGTGCTTATAATTTTTCTTTTCCCTGGCAGTAGGCCTCATCTCTTCCCTTGAAATCCCTGTGTTCCTGCCTTCCTCACCCTTGTCTCCAACTTTCTGTTAAATTAGGGTTTAGGCACTGATTTTTTCCTAGCCATGTTTCTGCAGACCTATTTATGGAAATGGTAAGGTTTATGACTGCCTGGGACTTTTTCTGCACTAGTTCATGATTTGTCTTTTCTTATAAAACAAGGTCTCCTGTACTTCCTGTATTGGATTTTTGCAATATGTAAAACAGGGATTTTTGTATCTGAAAGCAAGCTCCAAACCTTTGTTTCTTCCTGTATTTGAGTATCAACCTGGCACAGGGTTTCTCAGCGTTGGCCTGATAGACATTTTGGGTAAGATAATTCCTTATTGTTGTGTGTCAGGGAGTGGGGCGCGGCTATCCCATGTACTGTGGGATAGTTAGCAGCATTAGTTTTTGTTAGAAAATTGTTAATCTGAAGAGAAACAGTGAAATTTACATAATTGGAAACTTTGACATGGGATGTGTGTGGGATCTCTTAGAAATATGCCACATGACTAGCAATGGTGAACAACACTTTGGAAATTCCGCTGAAATTAATATGTATGTATGCTTCAAGAATATACTTTCACTACCCAGCTTTATAACTTTATGCAGTGAATTCTGGACTGTTTTATTTTTTTAATTTTTAATTTTATATTGGAATATAGTCGATTTTCAATGTTGTGTTAGTTTCTGGTGTATAGCAAAGTGATTCAGTTATGCACATACATATATCTATTCTTTTTCAGATTTTTTTCCCATATAGGTTATTACTATAGTATTGAGTAGAGTTTCCTGTGCTATACGGTAGGTCCTTGTTGATTACCTATTTTATGTTTAATAGTGTGTGTATGTTAATCCCAACCTCCTAATTTATCTCCCCTCCCCCCCCACCTCTCCCCTTTGGTCATCCTAAATTTATATTCTAAGTCTGTGAGTCTGTTTAGTGAGTAAGTTCATTTGTATCATTTTTCAGGTTCCACATATAAGTGATATTATGATATTTGTCTTTTTCTGACTTACTTCACTTGGTATGATAATCTCTAGGTCCATCCATGTTGCTGCAAATGGCATTATTTCATTTTTTTTATAGCTGAGTAATATTCAAATTACATTCCCACGAACAGTGTAGGAGGATTCCTTCTAAATACCCTCTCCAGCATTTATTGTTTGCAGACTTTTTGATGATGGCCATTCTGATTGGTGTGAGGTGATACCTCATTGTAGTTTTGGTTTGCATTTCTCTAATAATTAGTGATGTTGAATGTTTTGAAAAAATGTGCTTTTAGCCATCTGTATGTCTTCTTTGGAGAAATGTCTGTTTTTTTTTTTTTTTTTTTTTTGGTATTGACCTGCATGAGCTGTTTGTATATTTTGGAGATTAATCCCTTGTCAGTCACTTCATTTGAAAATATTTTTTCCCATTTTGTGGGTTGTCTTTTCATGTTGTTTATGGTTTCCTTTGCTATGCAGAAGCTTTTAAGTTTAATGAGATCCCATTTGTTTATTTTTGTTTTTATTTTCATTACTCTAGGAGGTGGATCCAAAGACCTAAATATAAGACCAGATACTATAAAACTCTTAAAGGAAAACATAAGCAGAATGCTCATTTTGAGTTTATTTTTGTGTATGGTGTTAGAGAATGTTCTAATTTCATTCTCTTACATGTAGCTCTCCAGTTTGCCCAGCACCACTTATTGAAGAGACTGTCTTTTCTCCATTGTATATTCTTGCCTCCTTTGTCACAGATTCATTGACCATAGGTGTGTGGGTTTATTTCTGGGCTTTCTGTCCTGTTCCATTGATCTATAACTCTGTGCCAGTACCATACTGTTCTGATTATTGTAGCTTTATATTATAGACTGAAGCCAAGGAGCCTGACTCATCCAGCTCCATCTTTATTTCTTAAGATTGTTTTGGCTATTCAGGGTCTTTTGTGTTTCCATAGAAATCTTAAGATTTTTTTGTTCTAGATCTGCAAAAAATGCCATTGGTAGTTGATAGGGATTGCACTGAATCTGTAGATTGCTTTGTAGTGTAGTCATTTTAACAATACTGATTCTTCCATTCCAAGAACATGGTATATCTTTCCATCTGCTTATGTCTTTGATTTTTTTCATCAGTGTCTTACAGTTTTTTGAGTGAGGTCATCAACGAATTCAGTGAAGTTGCAGGATACAAAATTAATACATAGAAATCTATTGCAGTTCTATACACTAACAAGGAAAGATCAGAAAGAGAAATTAAGAAAATTTCATTTAACATTGCATCAAAAAGAATGAATACCTAAGAATGGACTATTTTAAAATAGAGATGAAAAAAGCACTTAACAGATATTTGACTCTGTATTTGGAATTTGACATACATCAGAGTTGACCATGACTAGTAATCACTTGATCTCTCATGATGATGCACACTGAAGGTTGGAGTTTAGTGCTGGGTGGGAGTAAGGTAATAAGCTCTCTTGGGCCAAATGAATCCTTTATTATCTACTCAAGAGAAAGTTTGGTATTAAGTCCTGTGTCTAAAGAATGAGGGAATTCTGCAAGAAAGCAGTGAGTTCTGATTATTTCCTAGGAAATGTTGACAAAGGTTTAAATGCCCAGGGCAGGTGCTGAACTTCTTATTCCCTGACTGCTGTGGTATGAGGTGAAACTTGATCTGTTTCTGATGCTAGAGAAGCTGCTGTGTGAAAGGCTTTTTGTGACTTAATTACCTGAAACTATCTGTCCTTGTATATTTGTTCAGTTAATTACTTTAAAATGAAGTTGGAAAGGATAGAGTAAGGAAAGATGAGTATACCTAGGAATTAAAGTTTAGTACATATCCAAGTATATCTCTGATCATACTGGGTTTCTGATAAATGGCATTACTCTAATTCTATAGAATCAAAGTTTAGTATACAATGGGGGCTCCTTATTACTTTTTGCTGCATATTCGGGTTTAGGGATACTTTGTAGTGATAGCACAATTTGGACAGGTTTTTCTAAAACCTATATTTCTATACTGACTAAACTATAGATTCTTTTCCTCATAAAAGAAGATTGGAAGCATTCTACTATAAAAATGTGAAATAGTCAAAATCTTGTAATTGGCAATGATTAGCTTTGAAGATGTTATTCTGTAAACATTTATTAAGTAGTTTGAATAAAGACAACTCAGCTAACTGAAATTGTAATTACCTAGTCAGAGGGTTTCTGTTGTAGTGTCATAATTAGCTTGAATGCAGATGCCTGAGGAGGAATGCATGCTAGTACCTGTGGTGTGGATGGATGATAAGCATTGTTCAATTTTGATCTTAAAAGTAAACAGTAAAAAGTAGAGGTGAGGTTTATTATTCCATATTGTATGATTTATATCTTGATGATTTCCATGCATTGACATGTGGAAATATTTGATAGATTAGTCTGAGAAGCAAATAATCACTGTGGTGCTGAGCTGTTAAGCTTCCTTTCAGAGCTTATTAGGCTAATTCCCATGGAGACAGTGTGTTTGATAACTTGGAAATTATGTTTCATAAAACACATTTCTCAGCTGTATTTTAGAGGCAACTGACTTTGTCTATATGTGGACAGAGGAGGTATTTTCACTTGTGACTCTTTCCATGGGCTTTTTGTTCAGTGAGCTTTAGGAAGCTGGTAGCCACCTTGCACTTTCAGTTGTCTTTATGTTGTGCTACTTTCCAACTGATGTTTTGGCTTCCATAGGAAAGAACCTAGTAATTTCTGCAATATGCTAATCCTACCATAATGACATCTCAATTATGAATGATCTCTGCTCTTGAAGTTTAGTTTTTAGTAATCAAAATGAGGGTCCATGAATACACATCTTAGACATGCTCTTCTTAAAAATACTGAAAACAGGCAGAGAATTTTGGACACTTGCAGATCTAGCACACGGTATAAGAAATAGAACATTACTTACTGGTCACTCTGAAACTCTGTCCCTGCCTTGATCTTGTTTACTCCTTCCAGACAGATAAACATTACGAACTTTGTTTCCTTGCCCTTTTCTTCAGTTTTGTATCATGTATCCCTAAAGAACATACTTGTTAGACTTTTTTTTTGTTGAGGTATAATTCACACGTTCATATGATTTTAACTGTTTTGTATATATATTTTTTGCCTAATATATTGGAGGACATGTATTCACATGAATCTGTGCAGCTATAATGTGTTCATGATCACTGCTTCATATATCACAATTTATGTATTTACAGTTGGTGGACATTTGCTTTTGTTTATGCTAATTCGAACACTGCTAGTGTGAACAGTGTTACTCATGTCTTCTGGTGCACATGTGCAAGGATTTCTCTAGAATCAAGATGTGTGCATGTTACCAGCTTTACCAGATGATGCTGAGTTATTTTCCAAATTCGTATCAATTTACAGTCACCAGTAGTGTATTAACAACAGTTTGTTGCCGCACATTCTCACCATCACTTGATACAGTTAGACTTAATTTTTCTAATCCAGACAGTGGAAAGTGCTTTCTCTTTGTGGTTTAAATTGGCATCTTGTTAATAGCTTAATATATTCTTCATATATTTATGGGCTTTATGTGTTCTCATTAAATTGCACATGTAAATCTTTTGCCCCCATTTCTAGTTTTCAAATAAACACTGGTTTGTTGGCCTTACTCTAGAAACTAATACTTTGCTAAATATATGCTTTGTAACTATTATCTCCCTTTTAAAAATTCCTTTTGAAAATATTATTTTGTGATGGACAGGTATTTTTATTTCAATATAGCCAAAATTACTAATGCTTTGTTTTTTCCCTTTTAAAAAGTTTTGTTGAGACTAATGTCTTTATGGCTTTTGATTTGTGTGGGATTTGAGAGAGTATGGGTGCCTTCGGTTCAGATTATGGCAGTAGAAACAATGAAAAGTGGGCAGATTGGGGATATTTTGAAGGTGATATTTTGCTAACGGTTTGGATATGAAATATGAGAGAGGAGGAGAAATCAGTGACCTTCAAGGTTTTTGATAAGAATGACTAAAAGAATAGAGTAGATGTGTATGTGGGTGGGAAAGTCTGTAGAGGAGCAAGTTTGGGGTGTGTGGTATGATTGAAAACAAAACCTTGATGTTGTTTATAGTCCAGATGTGCGCTTTGATCTGAATGGAGATGTTAAATAGGTAGTTAGATGTAAAAGTCCAGATTTGAGACTGGATGTATAGATTTGGAAGATTCTTATAAGATAGTATTTTAAACTACGGGACTTGAGGTCACCTATGGAACGAATGTAGCTAGGAAAATCTGAGGTCTAACTTCTGGAAATATTCTCCACTTAGGAGGAGGATATAAGGATCTAGGAATTAAAGTATGAGAAGATGAGAGAGTTTGCTTGGTGATAATGGTTTCTGAAAACCAAGTGAAATATCCTCAAGAAGATAAAGAGCTATCCATTGGATTTAGCCGTGTGGAGAGTCATTGTGAACTTGGAAGATTTATTTTGTGGAGTTATGGAGTTAAAATTCTAATAAAAGTAAAAAAAATAATTCTATTAGAGTGCATGGGAGGAGAGAGAAATTACAGGTAAGGAATAGTATAGTATAGACTAGTATAGTATAGACAATTGTTTGAAAGAGTCTTGTTTTAAACTGGTGTGGAGAAATTTGGTACTAGCTGGCAGACGTATGATCAATGGAGGACTGACTTAATGATGGGGGATGTCACAAAATGCTTGTACTCTAATGGAGACAATTCAGTAAAAGAATAAAAATTGAGGCAGGACAGAAGACTATTGCTATAGAGACCTATGTGAGAAGGAATGGATGCCTGTAAGTGTGTGGAGATGTTGGATCTTAGATAAGAGGTAGGAAATTTTTTGTAGTTTGTAGAATGTTTTGCACTTACTAAGTATATTTAAATATATTGCACTTTTGTTAAATATATTTAAGTAGTCTTTTTGAAGATACTGTAAATGAATTACTTTTGGATTGTTCCTTGCAAATATATAGAAATATGATTAAGTTCTTTATATTAACCTTGCCCTTTGCATTCTTGCTGAACAAGTTTATTAGTTCAAATAGTTTTTTTAGTGGTTTCATTAGAATTTTCTATGTACAAGATTATGTCATCTGCAAATGAAGGTAGTTTACTTTTCTTGGATGCCTTTATTAGATGTTCCTGCATAACTGCCCTGACGAGAACTTCCAATACTTTTATTAAAAGTGGCAACAGTGGACATCCTTGTTCCTGATGTTGAAGGGAAAACATTGTCATCACACCATTAAGTATGATGTCAGCTGTGGATTTTTTGTGGATGCCCTCGATCAGATTGAGCAAGTTCTCTTCTGTTACTTTGTTGCAGCTTTTTTTTTCATGAAGGAGTGTTAGATATTGTGAGATACTTTTTCTGAGTATATTGAGATGTTCATGTGTTTTTGTTCTTAATTCTATTAATATGGTGTATAGCATTGATTTTTTTTTCTTGGTATATTAATTTTGCTTTCTTGGGATAACTCCCACTTGGTCATGGTGCACAATACTACTTACATGGTGCCAAATTTGGTTTGTTATCTTGAAGATCTTTGTGTATGTATTTTTCAGGGATGTTGACCTGTAGTTTGTTTTTTTGTGTGATGTCTCTGGTTTTGGTAATATTGATCTTAAAGAATGAGTTGGGAAGTGTTGCCCTGAAATAGTGTGAGGAATTGGTATTTTACAAAAACACTTTTATTATAATTAACCAGTGAAGCCATCTGGGTCTGGGCTTTTCTTTGTAGGAAATTAAAAAATTAATTTTCTTAAAGGTCTATTCAGATTTTCTGTCTTTAGGTTAGTTTCGGTGGTGTCTTTCTATAAAAATGTAATTTTATCTGTTACCTAATTTATTAAAATACACTTGCAGTTTTCTTACTGTAAGGTTAGGGGAAATGTCACCATTTTCATTCCTGATATTACCTATTTGAGTCTCATAAGCTTTTAGCTAAACTAGAAAAAAAAAAGTCATTTAATCTTTTCAAAGAACCAACTTTTGGTTTTGGTTTTTCTCCATTTTTCTATTTTCTGCTCTTATATTTAGTATCATGCCTGCGTTAGCTTTAGTCTTTCTCTTTTTCCAGTATCTTGAGGTGGAAGGTTAGGTTTTTGATTTTGAGAAATGTCTTTTTTTTTTTAAATTAATTAATTAATTTATTATTTTTTTGGGGGTACAGCAAGTTCAATCATCTGTTTTTATACACATATCCCCATATTTCCTCCCTTTCTTGACTCCCCCTGCCTCAAGTCCCCCCCACCCTCCCCGCCCCAGTCCTCTAAGGCATCTTCCATCCTCGAGTTGGATTCCCTTTGTTATACAACTTCCCACTGACTATCTATTTTACAGTTGGTAGTATATATATGTCTGTGCTACTCTCTCGCTTTGTCTCAGCTTCACCTTCACCCCCCGCCCCCTCCCATACCTCGAGTTCTCCAGTCCATTCTCTGTATCTGCGTCCTTGTTCTTGTCACTGAGTTCGTCAGTACCATTTTTAGATTCCATATGTGTGAGTTAGCATACAATATTTGTCTTTCTCTTTCTGACTTACTTCACTCTGTATGACAGACTGTAGCTCTATCCACCTCATTACATATAGCTCCATCTCATCCCTTTTTATAGCTGTGTAATATTCCATTGTATATATACGCCACATCTTCTGTATCCATTCATTTGTTGATGGGCATTTAGGTTGCTTCCATGTCCTGGCTATTGTAAAGAGTGCTGCAGTAAACATTATGGTACAAGTTTCTTTTGGGATTATGGTTTTCTTTGGGTATATGCCCAGGAGTGGGATTACTGGATCATATGGTAGTTCTATTTGTAGTTTTTTAAGGAACCTCCAAATAGTTTTCCATAGTGGCTGTACCAACTTACATTCCCACCAACAGTGCAGGAGGGTTCCCTTTTCTCCACACCCTCTCCAACATTTGTTGTTTCCAGATTTTGTGATGATGGCCATTCTGACTGGTGTGAGGTGATACCTCATTGTGGCTTTGACTTGCATTTCTCTGATGATGAGTGATGTTGAGCATCTTTTCATGTGTTTGTTGGCCATCTGTATGTCTTCTTTGGAGAAATGTCTATTTAGGTCTTCTGCCCATTTGTGGATTGGGTTATTTGCTTTTTTGGTATGAAGCTGCATGAGCTGCTTGTATATTTTGGAGGTTAATCCTTTGTCCGTTGTTTCATAGGCAATTATTTTTTCCCATTCTGAGGGTTGCCTTTTAGTCTTGTTTATGGTTTCTTTTGCTGTGCAAAAGCTTTTAAGTTTCATGAGGTCCCGTTTGTTTATTCTTGATTTTATTTCCATGATTCTAGGAGGTGGGTCAAAAAGGATGTTGCTTTGATGTATGTCAAAGAGTGTTCTGCCTATGTTTTCCTCTAGGAGTTTTATCATGTCTGGCCTTACATGTAGGTCTTTAATCCATTTGGAGTTGATTTTTGTGTATGGTGTTAGGAAGTGTTCTAATTTCATTCTTTTACATGTTGCTGTCCAATTTTCCCAGCACCACTTATTGAAGAGGCTGTCTTTTTTCCATTCTATACTCGTGCCTCCTTTGTCAAAGATAAGGTGCCCATATGTGTTTGGGCTTACTTCTGAGTTCTCTATTCTATTCCATTGATCTTCCTTTCTGTTTTTGTGCCAGTACCATACTGTCTTGATCACCATGGCCTTGTAGTATAGTTTGAAGTCAGGAAGCCTGATTCCACAAACTCCATTTTTCCTTCTCAAGATTGCTTTGGCTATTCGGGGTCTTTTGCGTTTCCATACAAATCATAAGATTTCTCGCTCTAGTTCTGTGAAAAATGCCATTGGTAATTTGATTGGGATTGCATTGAATCTGTAAATTGCTTTGGGTAGTACTGTCATTTTCACGATGTTGATTCTTCCAATCCAGGAACATGGTATGTCCCTCCATCTGTTTGTGTCATCTTTGATTTCTTTCATCAATGTCTTAAAGGTTTCTGCATACAGGTCTTTTGCCTCCTTAGGCAGGTTTATTCCTAGGTATTTTATTCTTTTTGTTGCAATGGTGAATGGGAGAGTTTCCTTCATTTCTCTTTCTGCTCTTCCGTTGTTCGTGTATAGGAATGCAAGAGATTTCTGTGCATTAATTTTGTATCCTGCTACTTTACTAAACTCATCAATTAGTGCTAGCAGTTTTCTGGAAGCTTTTTTAGGGTTTTCTATATATAATATCATGTCATCTGCAAAGAGTGACAATTTTACTTCTTCTTTTCCAATTTGGATTCCTTTTATTTCTTTTTCTTCTCTGATTGCTGTGGCTAAAACTTCCAAAACTATGTTGAATAATAGTGGTGAGAGTGGACACCCTTGTCTTGTTCCTGTTCTTAGAGGGAATTCTTCCAGTTTTTCCCCATTGAGAACAATGTTGGCTTTTGGTTTTTCATATATGGCTTTTATTATGTTGAGGTAATTTCCTTCTATGCCCATTTTCTGGAGAGCTTTTATCATAAATGGATGTTAAACTTTGTCAAAAGCTTTTTCTGCATCTATTGAGATGATCATATGGTTTTTATCCTTCAATTTGTTGATATGATGTATCACATTGATTGATTTGCGTATATTGAAGAATCCTTGCATCCCAGGGATAAACCCCACTTGATCGTGGTGTATGATTTTTTTAATGTGCTGTTGGAGTCTGTTAGCTAGTATTTTGTTGAGGATTTTTGCATCTATATTCATCAGTGATATTGGTCTGTAGTTTTCTTTTTTTGTGACATCTTTGCCTGGTTTTGGTATCAGGGTGATGGTAGCCTCGTAGAATGAGTTTGAGAGTGTTCCTCCTTCTGCAATATTTTGGAAGAGTTTGAGAAGGATAGGTGTTAGCTCTTCTCGAAATGTTTGATAGAATTTGCCCGTGAACCCATCTGGTCCTGGGCTTTTGTGAGTTGGGAGATTTTTAATCACTGCCTCAATTTCCATACTTGTGATTGGTCTGTTCATGGTTTCTATTTCTTCCTGGTTCAGTCTTGGAAGATTGTATTTTTCTAAGAATGTATCCATTTCTTCCAGGTTATCCAATTGATTGGCTTGTAGTAGTCTCTCATGATGTTTTGTATTTCTGAGGTGTCCATTGTGACTTCTCCTTTTTCATTTCTAATTCTGTTGATTTGCATCTTCTCCCTTTTTTTCTTGATGAGTCTGGCTAATGGTTTATCAATTTTGTTAATCTTCTCAAATAACCAGCTTTTAGTTTTGTTTATTTTTGCTATGTTTTCCTTCCTCTCTTTTTCATTTATTTCTGCTCTGATCTTTATGATTTCTTTCCTCCTGCTCACTTTGGGGTTTCTTTGTTCTTCTTTCTTTAGTTGTTTTAGGTGTAAGGTTAGGTTGTTTATTCAGTCATTTTCTTGTTTCTTAAGGTAGGACTGTATTGCTATAAACTTCCCTCTTAGAACTGCTTTTGCTGCATCCCGTAGGTTTTGGGTTGTTGTGTTTTCGTTGTCGTTTGTTTCTAGATATTTTTTGATTTCCTCTTTGATTTCTTTAGTGATTCCTTGGTTGTTTAAGAGTGAATTGTTTAGCCTCCATGTGTTTGTATTTTTTGCAGTTTTTTTCCTGTAATTGATATCTAGTCTCATGGTGTTGTGGTCTGAGAAGATGCTTGATATGATTTCAATTTTTTTGAATTTGCTGAGGTTTGATTTGTGACCCAAGATGTCATCTATCCTGGAAAATGTTCCATGTGCACTTGAGAAGAAAGTGTAGTCTGTCGTTTTTGGATGGAATGTCGTATAAATATCAATGAAGTCGAGATGGTCTAATGTGTCATTTAAAGCTTGTGTGTCTTTATTTATTTTCTGTTTGGATGATCTGTCCATTGATGTAAGTGGGGTATTAAAGTCTCCCACTATTATTGTGTTCCTGTCGATGTCCCCTTTTATAGCTGTTAGCATTTGCCTTATGTATTGAGGTGCTCCTATATTGGGGGCATAGATATTTACCATTGTGATATGTTCTTCTTGAATGGATCCCTTGATCATTATGTAGTGTCCTTCCTTGTCTCTTGTAATAGTCTTTACTTTCGAGTCTAATTTGTCTGATATGAGTATTGCTACTCCAGCTTTCTTTTGACTTCCATTTGCATGGAATATCTTTTTCCATCCCTTTACTTTCAGTCTATATGTATCCCTTGGTCTGAAGTGGGTTCTTGTAGGCAGCATATAGAAGCGTCTTGTTTTTGTATCCATTCAGCCAGTCTGTGTCTTTTGGTTGGAGCATTTAATCCATTTACATTTAAAGTGATTATTGACATGTGTGTTCCAATGACCATTTTCTTCATTGTTTTGGGTTTGTATTTGTAGGTGTTTTCCTTCTCTTGTGTTTCCTACTTACAGAAGTTCCATTTAGCACTTGTTGTAAGGCTGGTTTGGTGGTGCTGAATTCTCTTAACTTTTGCTTGTCTGGAAAGCTTTTGATTTCTCCCTCAAATCTGAATGAGATTCCTGCTGGGTAGAGTATTCTTGGCTGTAGGTTTCTCTCTTTCAGGACTTTCAGTGTATCCTGCCATTCCCTTCTGGCCTGCAGAGTTTCTGTAGAAAGGTCAGCTGTTATCCTTATGGGTTTTCCCTTATATGTTATTTGTTGCTTTTCTCTTGCTGCTTTTAATATTTTTTCTTTGTGTTTAATTGTCATTAGTTTGATTAATATGTGTCTTGGTGTATTTCTCCTTGGGTTTATTCTGTATGGGACTCTCTGTGCTTCTTGGACTTGGTTAATTATTTCCTTTCCCATGTTGGGGAAGTTTTCCACTAGAACCTCTTCAAATATTTTCTCAGACCCTTTCTTGTTTTCTTCTTCTTCTGGGATGCCTATAATTCGAATGATGGTACGCTTAATGTTATCACTGAGGTCTCTGAGACTGTCTTCTATTCTTTTTATTTTTTCTTTTTCCTGCTCTGTGGCATTTATTTCCCCCATTCTATCTTCCAGCTCACTTATTCGTTCTTCTGCCTCAGTCATTCTGCTGGTTAGAGCATCTAGAGTATTTTTAATTTCAGTTATTTTGTTATCCATTGCTGTTTGTTTTTCTGAGTTCTTATGAACTGTTTCTTCTACTTTCTCTATTTTGCTATTGCGATTTTGTATCATTTTTACTGTCATTACTCTGAATTCTTTTTCAGGCATTTTTCCTATTTCCTCCTCATTTATTTGGTCTTGTGGGTTTTTTTCCTGCTCCTTTGCCTGCATGGTGTTTCTTTGTTTCCTCATGGTTGTCCAAACTTTTGGGGTTGCTTGTCCTGGCGATAGAGGTGTTTATAGAAGACTATCCTAGCCTCAGACTAATGTCCAAGTATTGGATTAAACAAATATTAAGTCTAGAAAACACATATGTGTATAAGACACACAATTACTGAATCCATTAGGACATAAGGCTCTAGAAAGACCTGAAAGAACCCCAGTGTGCTATCAGAGATTCAAAGAGAAATCCAACAGAAATTGACAACTGAAACAGAACAAATCAGAGACAAAAGCAAAAGCAAACAAACAAACAAATAACATCTTACACATACAAACGTTAATCCAGGGAGATTTTGTAAGCTAGGATCAAATATAGAAAAGAGCCAGAGTACCACCAGAGAGAATGGAGATTCTCAGACTGTAATTAGACAACTGTACTAAGAACTAAGATAAAGACAGAAACCTAATATTAAATACCAAGGCAGTGCATCATCTGGAGAATAGAGCAAGGAGTCTGAGCAGATCGATAGTGTTGCTTATAAGTATGTTAAGGTAAAATAAACTTAAAATGGCTGGAAGAAAGGGGAACAGAAGAGCATAGTGTGGTTGGAAATATGGAAATAAAAAGAAAGGAATAGAAATGTATAAAAGATAGGGGTGAAAGGAAAGTATGAGAGATATATTGTCCATACTACCAAAAAGTTAGCTAGAAATAGAAGTATATAAAAAGGCAAAAAATAAAGAAAAAAAAATAAAAAAATAAAAAATATCATTAAAAAATTATGTTATAAAACTTATAGATCCCTTAGGGCTAAGATCGTATTTAATAAAGAGAAAAAAAAAAAGGAGAGAAAAAAAAAAAATCCAGAACCGATCCCAGAATGGACCAGTTCAATAGGAATTGATACTAATATTTTTGTTTTCTTAGAGTCTCAGCTGTAAGTGTCCTTCTCCTCACCTTGGGTTTTTTTGCATTATTCTGTGACCAGCAGAGGTTCCTTTATTGTTCGTCTGTAAGCGTCGGTGTGTGGGGAGGGAGAGGGTACAATAGTGGCTCCTTCTCCTGGGAGTGAGTGAGCAGTGGCGCACTGTTGTTTCAGTCGGGCTTGGAGGTGCCTGTTGCAGAGGGATGCCGGTGGCTCAGGAGTAAACAGAAAGTCTTAGAGTTGGGCCTCTCTCGGGTTTTTGTTGTTGTTGTTGTTATTGTTTTTCTCGGCAGCCTCCCTGCCACCTGTGTTTCAAGGGGTTTTAATCTAGCCCCGCCTGAGTGCCTGAGGGTGCTTGTTATCCCTGAGCGCCTTAGGTAGCCCCCGGGAGTCTCTCCACTGCCTGTTGCAGAGGCGCGGAAAGAGAGAGGCTATGCGTGTGGCTCCTCCCCCCCCCCCCCGCCCTTGAACCTGCAGCATCCAGCCGCCATCATGGCCGGGCAGCTCTCAGGGACAGGCACTCCTTGCTGCGGACCTCTTCCCTCCTGTCCTCTCGGTCCATCACCTTACTGGCAACAATGTTTCTCACCCTGAACCAGCTCTCCAGTTCCCACGCTCCCGCTCCCGGACCCTCTGTTTAGCTGTGGCTTGACGTCTCGGTCCGGGAACGCTAAGCTGCGCTGCGGATCCTCTGTGTGTTTCTCACTCCCTCCCGTCTGCCACAGCTCTGCCGCTTCACCCTCTTTGAGCCCTCATAGATGCCTCCCTACCAGTTATGTCGGGCTCCTTGCTGTCCTTTCTGGTGTCCGAGGCTGTCAGCTGGTGTTCAGCTGGTTCTCTGTTGGAATTATTGCCTCCTTCGGTGCATTCCCATTGCATCTGTGGAGAGGGATGCATTCCATGTCCCTCTACTTCGCCGCCATCTTTTTCCTTAGAAATGTCTTTTTTTTACATGCACGATCACAGCTGTAAATCTCTTTTAGGACTGCTTTAGCTGCATTCTCAAGTTACTTTACATTGTGTATGTCACTGATCTCAAAGTATCATTTCCATAGTGATTTCTTCTTGGATTCATTTAGTAGTGTGTTATTCAATTGCTGTGTTCTTAATTCTTATATTTCTTTTTGTTTCTCTAAAACATTTTTGAAGTGTAATTGACATACAACATACTGGATTCAGGTGTACAGCATGTTTAAATACTTTTATACACTGAGAAATTACCACAATAAGTCTGTATCTGTCACCATACATAGTTACAGAATTTCATGTGAAGAGACTTACGATCTATTCTCTCAGCAACTTTCAAGTATTAACTATATTACATCCCCATGACATATTTCATAACTGGAAGTTTGTACCTTTTAACTTCCTTCACACATTTTGCCCCCTCCCTCCATCAACCTGTTCCTGTATCTATGAGCTATTTCTGTCTGTTTTGTTTAGGTTCTACATAAGTGGGATCACACAGTATTTGTCTTCCTGTCTGATTTATTTTACTTAGCATAATGTCCACGAGGCCTTCACATGTCATCAAATCATACTCTATTGTATGTATTCTATATTTTCTTTATCCTTTTATTCATGATGGCTATTTAGGTTTCCATGTCTTGGCAATTATAAATAATGCTGCAGTGAACATGGGGGTGGGTATCTTTGTGTTCGTGTTTTTGTTTTGCTTCAGATAAATAACCAGAAGTAGAATCGCTGCCTCATTTTGCAGTTCTATTTTTAACTTTTTGAGGAACCTCCATACTCTTATCCGTAGTGGCTGCACTGCTGCTTTCTAATTTCACTCTGAAGATCAGGGAACATGCTTAGTATGACTTTAATCCTTTCAAATTCATTGTGTCTTGTTTCATGGCCAAGCATATGGTCTGATCTGGAGAATTCTCCATGTACACTTGAGGAGAACATAGTCTTTTGTTGGTGGAGTATTCAATAGACATGTCAGATATAGTTGGTTTATAGTGCTTTTCAAGTCTTATTTCCATGGTTATCTTCTGCCTAGTTGTTCTACTCATTATTGAAAGTGGGGTGTTGATGTCTCCAACTGTTGGATTACTTATTTCTCCTTTCATCGTACCAGTTTTTGCTTCATGTCCTTGGGGATATGTTCGATGAATTTTTATATCTTGTTTTTTATTGTAAAATGGCTTTATTTCTAACATTTTTGGTTTTTTCCTAATATAGCTACTCCAGCTTTCTTATGGTTGCTGTTAGCTTCTTGTATATCCCTTTTCATCCTCCTATATTCAGTGTATTTGGATCTTTGAGTCTTAAATGTGTGTCTCCTGTAGATGGCGTGCAGTTGGGTTTTGAATCAAGTTTGACAGTGTGACTTTGGATTGTTTAATCCACTTAAAATTAATGTTATTGATATAGTTGGATTTATGTCGGCCAGTTGATTTTCTGTTTCTTTTGTGTCTCTTTAGCATTACTGCTTTCTTTTGTATTAAATGAATATTTTCTATTGGAACATTAATTTGTTTATTTTCTCACTTTTACTTTTTATTTTCTTAGTGGTTGCTCTAGGGCTTACAGTATACATCTTAACATAATTCAGATATATACTAACTAAAATCTAGGGAGGTACAGAAATGTTACTGTTAAATAGCTCTATTCCCTCTTCCGCCTTTTTGTGCTATTAGTGTTAGGTGCATGTATGTTAGAAACCCAATAATCCATTGCTGTTATCACTTCATCTTATTTTACACCTTTATAGAAGCTGAGAAGGAAAATGAGCTATATTTATAAGGAATGTCATATTAACCTTGTTGTTTTCCATTTTCAGTTTTCATTTGTTATTATAGATTCAAGTTATCCATTATTTCTTTCATGTAATACACTTTACTCATCTTTTCTTTTATGCTGTTTTTGTCAAATATATTTTTCGATATTATAGGTTGATCAGTTAATTTATATGTTTATAGAATTTCTTTTTAAACTTAATATAAGAAAGGAGAAACAGGCATTTATACTTAAAAGGTTGGTGCTCTTTTTTCATATGGATTTTAATTATTGTCTAGGGTTGCTTTCTCTCAGCTTAAAGATTTTCAGTGTTTTTAGGGTGAATCGATTAGCCACAAATTCTGCTTGTTTGCTCTGAATCTATTTTGATATGATTTTTGTAAATGCTAATTTTGCTGGACTTAACCTTTTAACAGATTTTTATTTTGAGCAGTTACCGTATCACCTACCTGCCTTCTGGCTTCCATTGTTTCTGATTAGAATCAGTTGTTAATCTTATTGGTGTTCTCTTGTTAATGATAAAACATTTTCCTCTGGCTGCTTTCAGATTTTTTCCTGTGATTTTTAGCTTTTTCATTGTTACTATGATGTGTCTCGGGATGCATTTCTTTGTGTGTATTCTGCTTTGAGTATGTTGAGCTCCTTGAGTGTGCAGATTGTTTTCCTTGGGAAATTTTCAGTCATAATTTCTTTGAATATTTTTTCTGCTCCTTTCTTGCCTTTATTCTCCTTCTGGTACTCCTATTACAAAAATGTCTGTAATGATGTCTCACATTTGTCTGTGAATCTGTTCATTTTTCTTTGTATAATCTATTGATCTCACTTTAAATTCAGTTATTCTCCAGTTCAAATCTGTTGTTGAACCCCTCTAGTGAATTTCATTTTAGTTATTTTTCAATTTGAAAATTGCTACTCAGTTTTTAAAAATACCTATTCCTAATACTGATAATACTAATGGTCATCATACTTTGTTTTGCTGTTTGAACATATTTATAATACCAGATTTGAAGCCTTACCTGGTAAGTGTGACATCTGGGCCCCCTCCCAGGCAGTTTCTGTTGCCTGCTTTTTTTTTTCTTTGTATAGATCACACCTTCCTGTTTGGATGCATGTCCTTCCATTTTTTTTTTTTTTTTTTGGGGGGGGGGTTGAAAAATGCATATTTTAGATAATGTATTTTGTCAGTTGCAAATACCTGCCCAGGGCTTATTATCTTCTTTGCTGCTAAAATAGACCGCTGAAGTCACAGTCTTGTCCTGTACAGGGCAAAGCCTCTGAAGTCACTTTACAGAGGGTGCAGTTCTAGACATGTGTTTAGTCACCATGGAATGATAGTGGTTTTAGCAGGATTCTCTTTATCTGTATTTCTCTGATCTCTTTGTTATTCTGTCTGCCTCTGACACCCAACTGATAAGCTCCATTTGTTGCCTGCTAACTACTCTCTTTTTGGAACAATGCCCAGTACATAAAGTACCCTACAGTTTGATCCAATTAAATTCTTGTCCCTTTGCAGGGGTAGTTTGGGAAGCCAGTATTTGAGGTTTGCTCAGATTCTGGGTATGGGTGGGTAGTTCGTGTTAGCTGTCTCTTGTTCTGGTTGTCTCTGGTAAACGAGCTGGCCTATGGTTCAGCTTTTTGCTCCTGTGAAGCTGTCACCTTCCTCTTTGCTTACCATGAAGATCTCTGTTTCTTTTCAGAGTGTACTTATTCTTAAACTTTCTCACACTCACTTCCAATTAAGTGAGTTCCCTTGGGGAGAGCTTCGTAGCTGTCTGTTCTTAGAGCCTGTCTTTCTCCCTGTGAAAAATCACCATGCCACTGCTTTGCAGCTACTGGAAGGCATGTTGTTTGAGCAACACCACTAACTTCATGAGCAGGGTGCTGCCTGGAGGTATTAGACTCATCTTCTTTTTGCCTCTCCTGGCTTGGAGCCTCTGCCCTGTGTGTGAGCTGGGCCAAGGGTAATCAGGGCCCTAGTATTCTCTGCCTACCATGGCTGGGGTAGGTCTTCCACTCTTTGGGTGGAGGCTATGTGGAAGAAGGGAGTCTACAACCTCTTGGCCACACTTGCCTGTAAGTGAGCCTTTGTGACATGGAGTTGAGTGGGATGGGAAATGCTGGCACTCTGCCTCTCCTACAGGGAGCTAGGGGGAGAGGGAGCCCTATCTTTCTGGCCATACCTACTCTGAGTGGCACTTTAGTCACACTGAGCTGGGTATTGCGGAATGAAGGAAACAACAAATGATGCTTCCAGTATCACAGACTGCTCAAGATTTAAGAGATATTCTTAAATGTTACTTTGTTGAATGCCCTTAGGACAATTTTCAAAGGCTTTAGATGGTTGTTTTCTAAAAATGCTTTCCTCTAGTTACAGTTTTGCTGGGAAGAGAGTCTGCACAGCTCTGCATGGTGACATTTTGTATGTCTCATGTTCTTTTAAATTTTTATGCCATAGTCTGGCATAGAATTAACTATAAGTAGTTGCAATAGAACTATATTTTTTCCTTAAAAAGCACTGTGTACGTGTGTGCATGTGCATTCCTTTCCTGTCTTCTAACCTCTGCTGATGAGTGCTAGATTTGACAAGTCTGGCTTGCTCTTTTTTTTCTTTTTAAATTTTTATTGGATTTACATATGTTGCATATTGATTTACAATGTTGTGTTGGTTTCAGGTGTACAGCAAAGTGAATCAGTTATACATATGCATCTGTTCACTCTTTTTTAGTTTCTTTTCCCATATAGGTTATTACAGAGTATTGAGTAGAGTTCCCTATCCTATACAGTAGGTCCTTATTAGTTACCTATTTTATATATAGTAGTGTGTATATTTTCCAACCTCCCAATTTATCCCTCCACCTGCCCCTTACCCCATGGTAACCGTAGGTTTGTTTTCTACATCTGTTACTCTATTTCTGTTTTATAGATAAGTGCATTTGTACCCTTTTATTAGATTCCACATATAAGCAATATCATATGATACTTGTCTTTCTGTGTCTGAGTTGCTGCACTCAGTATGACAGTCTCTAGGTTTATCCATGTTGCTGCAAATGGCATTATTTCATTCTTTTTTATGACTAATATTCCATTGTATGTAGGTACCACATCTTTATCCATTCCTCTGTCGATAGACATTTAGGTTGCTTCCGTGTCCTGGCTATTGTAAATACTGCTGCAGTGAATATTGGTGTGCATGTATCTTTTCGAATTATGGTTTACTGCAGATATATGCCCAAGAGTGGGATTGCTGGATTACCTAATCTATGACAAAGGATGCAAGACTATACAATGAAGAAAAGACAGTCTCATCAATAAGTGGGGCTGGGAAAACTGGAGAGCTACATGTAAAAGAATGAAATTAGAACACTCCCTAACACCATACACAAAAATAAATTCAAGATGGATTAAAGACCTAAATGTAAGGCTGGATACTGTAAAACTTTCAGAGGAAAACAGGCAGAACACTCTTTCACATAAATCGCAGCACGATCCATTTCGATCTGTCTCCTAGAGTAATGAAAATGAAAAGAAAAATAAACAAATGGGACCTAATTAAACTGAAAGGCTTTTGCACAGCAAAGGAAACTGTAAACAAAACAAAAAGACAACCCTCAGAATGGGAGAAAATATTTACAAATGAAGCGACCGACAAGGGGGTTAATCTCCAAAATATACAAACAGCTCATGCAGCTCAGAATCAAAAAACAAACAAACAAACCATACAACCCAATCAAAACTGGGAAGAAGGTCCAACTAAGTCTCCAGAGAAGACATACAGATGGCTAAAAAGCACATGAAAAAAAAAAAAAATGAAAAAAAACCTGCAAAAGAAACAAGCACATGAAAAGATGCTCAACCTTGCTAATTGTTAGAGAAATGTAAATCAAAGCTACGATGAGGTATTACCTCACACTGGTCATAACGGCTGTCATCAAAAAAAATCTACAAACAATAAATGGTGGAGAGGGCGTGGAGAAATAGGAACCCTCCCACACTGTTGGTAGGAATGTAAATTGGTGCAGCCTTTATGGAGAAGAGTATGGAAGTTCCTTAAAAAAGTGAAAATAGAGCTATCATACGGGCTTGCTCTTTTACCTACTTTTTACCTAGTGGACATCACTCCCTCCCTATCACCCCTAGCTGTTCTTCAGTTTTGCTTTTATGCCTAGGCTGCAGATCTCTGCTTGAGTCATTGGAAATGGTGACACAATTTGTACACTGTCTACTTGGCTCACATGTTAGCTTTGATTTTCAGCCAGTCCCTTGGCTTTTGTAAACTAGTTTGTGGACTGTATCTTTCTCAGATGTTGGTCTCCTGGAGACCAAATTTGTTCTTAGGTATTAATGTTATGTGCTGCAATTACATGAAAGATAGGCCATTTAACAGTCAATATAAGGTAGCTGGGTTAACTGCCTACCCTAGGAACTTTAAGGCTGCTTCACCAAGGTAGCTGTCTGGTAATGACCTTCAAGACTACATTACAGTGAAACATTATTAAAGGCAAAGGGAAAAACTGTCAGATACGGTGTCTTTTTAAAGTTTAGATGCATCTATTAATGAGAGCTTTCATCAGAGAAATTGATATCAATGGATATTTTGCCTCAGGGAGTGTTGCATAGATGCTATGTTTGAAGGGAGTTGTTTTTCACAGGAATTAGAGCAAGACGTGAATTCATGGTCACTTGGGTTGTGGCTGAGCTCATTTTGGGGATCTTAGGGAATATGTCTTTTTCCTTAATGATCTAATGTGTAAATTAAAAATCTGAAGGCACACTAACAAGTAAATATTCATGTATAATCCGTTTCAATTCTTTGACAGTAGTCTCTTTCTTCTTTCCATCTTCAGGGAATGTCCAATTGTGTCTTAGCATCCTTTTTTAGTATTTGACTTCAGTGGCCTGTGATGAAAAGGATTTTGGACCCAAAATGAAAAATTATTTCTGTCTCTAGTCTATGGAGCTATAGTGGTATGAGATTGGTTTTTCATTGGAAATTATTTGATTTATGAATCAAATTAAGACTTGTTTATTTACTTGAGGTAGCTTGTTGTAGGTATAAGATCTATTTCAAAACAGAGATACAGAGTTCAGAATTTGACTTGTGGATATTTTCTAGGTGAAATAAATGTGTCATTTTCCCCTTTGGTTGTCCTTTAGGCTGCAGGAGCAATCCGACCTCTTGTATCTACTGTCATCAGTCCATCTGCAGATGGCTGCTTGGACCACTCGCTGGAACGTGCCAGCCACAGGGCAAGTGAAATGCCACAGGCCTTTCTATTTGATGTGATTTATGAAGCATATCGGCAGGTAAGAATCTTGGCTTTCTGACAGTCTGCTGTGTTGAGGGTCTCTAAGAACCACCCCCATATTTGGAGATTAGCTAGAACCGATGGAATTCAGTATATAGTTGAACTCAAGGCTAACATTGATTAGAGTGAAGTTGGTTCATGTGAGGAAAAGACCCAGGCAGAGTCTGGAGGAATCCATGTGTAATATTCCTCATGATCTGTCCCCTTCAGGGTTGCACAAACATATGTTCCTTCCAGCAATGAAAAGGCATTAGCATGGGTGTGATGTTTCTTTTCAGGGAAGCCCATTAGAGACTTGAGGTCTAGGGTATTGGGTTGGTTACGTAGATACCTTCTACCTTGAACATAAACTTCAGATTCTCAGGAGGAAAGGAGGTGCTCAGCATGAACCATATTGTTCATGTAAACATCTAGGCACAGTGAGCCACTCTTATCAGTTAACTGTTCACTGGAAACACTCCAAGAGCCAAGTTCCCAGACGCTGGCCAAGGGCCCACTTGGTGAGCAGGTCTTTCGATGCAAAGCAATCTCAGGCCTACTGTAGTGAACATTCTGCACAGCTGTATAGACATTTAGTTAAAAGTTTAAAAGTAAGTGCTTTCAAAATATCAAATCATTCATGTTTAGATTATACTGGATTGTCTTTGTTTTCATGTTTTGGAAACATTTTTGTACCTGTAAATTTTACTGCTATTCATTTCTGTGTTTATTGATTAAACAGTTATTAAATATCAGGTATTATGCTTGTCAGAAACTTCCCAATGAAATAAGATCACTTACAACAACTAAGGCAGTGCTTGGCTGTTAGACAATCAGTAAATAGAGATAGATGGACTTTAAAGAATATGAGATGATGGTAACATAAATATTGACATCTTTCCTTTTTTTTTTTTTAATAGTTGTGGCACATGGGCTTAGTTGCTCCATGGCATGTGGAATCTTCCCAGGGCAGGGCTCGAACCCATGTCCCCTGCATTGGTAGGCGGATTCTTTACCACTGTGCCATCTAGGAAGTCCAAATATTGACATCTTAAAATAAAAAATACTGCATTTTGGATAGAAAATTAATCGCACAGTGAATCAATCTTGGCTATCAATTACTGTTTTAAATATTGAGAATGTAAATCAGAATCAGTTTTCATGGTATGAATAGTCAGCCATGATTTGTTTTGTTTTCTTAAAATTTGTTATACAGAAATTTACCTGTATTTGGTCATTAATCAAATGTTACCCTATTGAAAATCCTAAAAAGCCTAAATTGCTGAGCTAGACATCTGCCTACTATCTCTAATATTTTCTAAAATTAATGAAAGAATTTGCTTATATAAGCATTTACATTAAGAAGAATAAATATGATAGCTCTATATTAGAAAACAATACAATCTTATGATCTTCACATTAGAGTTGCGTGTTTCAACAGTTTTTGGTAGAGAATTAAGCCCTAATGCACCGAGGCTCTGGTTCTCAAATTACGGTTCCCAGACCAGCAGCATAAGCATGTTTTGGAACCTGTTAAAATGCAAATTCTGGGCCTCCACCTCAGACTTCCCTTAGAGTCTCTGGGAATAGGGCCCACCTATTTGTGTTTTAACAAACAAGCCTGCCACATGATCCTGATTGACACTGAATTTTGGGAACCAACACCCTAAGGTATCTGTTGTATGTGATAAATTCTCTTCTGTTGCATTCTTGGGAGAATTGAGAATGTAGTCACACAAAAATAACCGTTTTATGGTGCAGATAAGGCATTCTCACAGCATTTTGGAGGTTTTGATACAAGTTCTTATGAAAATTATTTTTGATCATAAAGGTGTTCATAAGGAAATTTGTACAAAATATTTCTCTCTTCTGTATGATTTGTGTGTGTGTGTGTGTGTTGGCTTTAACGAATAGAGAAGAGTAAAATAGGACAGAGTTCCAAGGGTGGGAAGTTGTTCTCTACAGAGCAGTCAGAAGTACTGTGTGAAAAGGTAAAATTTAAGCCAGCATTGGAAAGTAAGTGAGGGGATAAGTCCTGCAGGTAATTGAGAAAACCTTATTTTAGGTACAGGACACAGAATCTAAGAAGGTGGAGCGAGGCTAGAGGAGAATGACATCATGGGGAGAAGTAGGAGGTGTACCTGGGTCCCGTGTCCTGTTGAGCCTTAAAGGCAATGTTATGGGCTTTAGATTTTACCCTGAACGAGAAGGGAAGACTTTGCTGGTGCTGTGTGGAATCCCACTTCTGTGTGGTCACCCTGTCAGTTGCAGGGATTGGTACCCTTACAGCAGGTAAGGGAAGAAGTAAGCTATAGTGATGATCAAGGCAAAGATGATGACAGTTAGGGCAATTTGTATAGTAGAGTATTTGGTGTGAAGTGTTTGTGTTCTGAATATATTTAAAAGTAAAATGAGGATAAGCCAGTTGGTCACGCATGGGATATCAGAATGGGAAGAATTCCATGTGTCCAAAAATTTGCTCTGAATAGCTAGAATGCAGTTGCCTTTTTTTAAAAATTAATTTTTGTTGGAGTGTAGCTGCTTTACAATGTTGTGTTAGTTGCTGCTGTACAGCAAAGTGAATCAGCTATATGTATCCATATATCCCCTTTTTTGGATTTTCTTCCCATTTAGCTCACTACAGAGCATTGAATGGAGTTCCCTGTGCTATACAGTAGGTTCTTATTAGTTATCTATTTTATACATAGTATCAATAGTGTGTATATGTCAGTCCCAATCTCCCAGTTGCAGTGGCCCTTGACTGAGATGGAGAATGCTAAAGGAAGAGAGAGTTTTGTGTGACCAGATCAAAAGTTTGGTTCTGATAGACTAAGTTTGAGATTTCCTTTAGACATATTCAACTATCTCCCTTGACAATTTTGACTGTTTGAAACTAGAATTCTGTGGAAAGGTCCAGATAATGATAGGCACGTGAGAACTGCCATCATGCAGACATTTAATGCCTTGGTGTTAATTGAGATAACTAGAAAAACAGGTACAGAGAAAATAAGAGGTGCAAGGGCCAAACCCTGGAGCAGTCAAAGATTGAGTTTGGAAAAATGTATTCGTTTCCTATTACTGTTGAAACAAATTACCAAAAACTTACAGAATTAAAAAAAATACTTAAAAATTCTAAAGACCAGAAATCTAAAATCAAGGTGATAGGGCTGTGTTTCTTAGATTACAGGGGAGACTATTCCCTTGACTTCCAGTTTCTAGAGGCCACCTGCGTTCCTTGGCTCCTGGCCTAACCCCCATATCAAACTCTTGATTTCAGTGTCACATCTGTTGTTACCCTGGCTCCCTCTTAGGAGAATCCTACTGATTACATCATGCTCATCTACATAATCCAGGATAATCTCCCCATCTCAAAATCTCTAATCTTCAAATTCTGGAAATCAGAAGTGGATATCTTGGGAAGGGCATTACTCAGAAGAGGAATGGCCACAGAGTAAGATGGTAATGTCTCAGAAGCCTAGTGAAGAAGGGGGTTCAAGAATGATTGAGCAGTTGTTAAATGTTGCATAGTGGTTTAAAAAAAGAATTGAGAACTGACCATAAACCTTAGCAGTGTGAAATCACCAGTGTTTGGGGGTGGGGGTAGTTATGGAAACCTGGTTGGAATTGATGACTAGAGAACAGGAGGGCCGCTCTTTATAGGAACTTCCATGCATATAGAGCATAAAAATGGGGTAGCCGCGAAGGGGGTTGTAAACTAAGAATTTTTTATTAAGGTGGATGGCATAACAACATACTGATATGCTGATAGGGTGATTTAGTAGAAAGGAAAAGACTGGTACTGTATGGAGAGGGGATAGGGTGTAGTATATGGATAGTTCGTCCACAGGGATGGGGGAAAAGCCATATTTGGGTACAGATATAGATTAATAGATGTAGTGGGAAGATGGGTTTGTTGGCAGGTTTTTATTTTCTCAGTGATGCAAGGTGCAAATCATCCCTAGGGAGGGGAGTATCTAGGCTTTAGGAAAGAGAAGGTTTGTAACAGTAAATACTGACTTTTATTCTTAAATTCTTACACTTAAGGTAAAAATACACAAAATTGTCCCAAGGAAAAAATTTTTCTATTTTCCAGGGCTATTTTCTGGGCATTTATGGAAAACTGAAATATTTGATCAAAAGAACTACAAAACCATCAAATGGGTCAGTCACTAATGTGGCCTTGAAATGTGGACTTGACATGTTATATTTTATCAAGGGTGTAAGTTTCCTTGGTGGAGGTCATGTAGAAAATACATAGTAGCATTGATCACTTCCTGAGCTGAGCAGAAATCAGGCAATTGTAAGTAAGGTCATATGAGATTGAATTATACGTCGAAGAAACATCTTAATCTGATCCAAAGTCATGTGGACTGTGGCCATAAAGGTGTGTTGTTTTGTTGCTGTTTTCCCGAGTTTGAGGTTGCGGATGGCTTTTCCTCACCAGACGGTGCCGGGAGGTTACAGATGTCAGGATGCAATTCTGTATGTGCATCTGCTGGACTGTGTCCCCCACCGTTTGTTGTCTCATCCTTTCATCGTCTTGTTCTATGTGCTCTAGTTATTTCCTCAAATACAAGTTTGGTCCTTTCTGGAACTTTACTTCCTATCTTGCTGTGTATCCTTTAGATAGTAAGTAAATTATCATTTAGGGAAGCTGTTACTGTTCAGCCCCGTCCCCTCTAGGTTAGTCCAACCCGCTACACATTTTCCTGGTGCCCTGTTTTCTCTGCCCAGCATCAAAATTAGAATGGAATAATTATTTGGGAAATCACTTATGAAATGTCCAGCTCCCCTGCTAGACCATGAGCCCTGTGAAGGTAGGGATGGTATCTGTCTTAGGAACTTGCCTGATATATTATTATATATAGTATAGTACCAAGTACATTTTTGTTCAGTGGATGAACATAAAAGTATATGCATATGAACATGAAAAACATCCAATGTACTGATTCTTTTAGGCCACTTTTTCATAATATTCACACTGTTTCCACTCCGCATTTAGGTCCCTATGCAAATGTCACCTCCCCAGAGAAGCTTTCCACTGATAACCTTATATAAAATAATATTCTCTATTGTGTATTACTTTAGTTTCATTAGGTATCACTAATGTGTTTTTGGTAGGTTATTCTCTTTCCTGCGTGACCGTTCCATGAGAGCAGGGATTTTGTCTTATCTCTAGCACCTGGAAGAGTTCATGGCTTACATGAAGTTCTTAATATTTTCAAATGTGAGAATTTTATACATACACAGGTATGTGTAGATACATGTTTATGTGTTAACATTTAGGTCAGTTGTTATGTAAAAAGCTTTGCATGGGGGTATTATATATGTTTATGCACATATTGAATTTTTTTTAAAAACCTTTAAGAAATTCACCTAACAAATTAGAAGTATAGGCAAATATTTGTGTATAAAGTTGGTGATTTGCAGCATTTTTGTAAATGTGAGAGATGTACAAAAATTTACAAAAAATTCAGCCTCTATTTCTAGAGATTAATTTCATTAGTAATTTTAAAGGGTCACTTAAAGTTTGGGGGAAATTTTTATGGAGCATGAAAATGCTGATATTATATTAATATAACTCAACTATATATAATATGTATTTTTGCTTACATGTCCAAATGTGTGTGTATGAGTACGCATGCAAAGTAGAAAAACTAGTTGGATATGTGAATACTGAAATGTGACTGGGTTGTTAGTAATTGAAGTCATTAAAAAACTGCAGATGTGATAGACATTTAAGATTTATAATACTTAAATATTTGGTTTTGATTGGTTTTGGACTTTCCCATGTACTTGGTTTTGTTGCTTAAAAATGAGTTTAAAAATTCTCATTCCTTGAGAATTTTTTTTTTTTTTTTTTTTTTTTTTTTTTTTTGGGGGGTACACCAGGTTCATTCAACTGTTTTTATACACATATCCCCATATTCCCTCCCTTCCTTGACACCCCCCCCCCGAGTCGCCCCCACCCTCCCTGCCCCAGTCCTCTAAGGCATCTTCCATCCTTGAGTTGGACTCCCTTTGTTATACAACAACTTCCCACTGACTATTTTACAGCTGGTAGTATATATATGTCTGTGCTACTCTCTCGCTTCTTCTCAGTTTCCCCTTCACCCCCCGCCCCCTCCCATACCTCGAGTTCTCCAGTCCATTCTCTGTATCTGCGTCCTTGTTCTTGTCACTGAGTTCGTCAGTACCATTTTTAGATTCCGTATATGTGAGTTAGCATACAATATTTGTCTTTCTCTTTCTGACTTACTTCACTCTGTATGACAGATTGTAGTTCTATCCACCTCATTACATATAGCTCCATCTCATCCCTTTTTAGAGCTGAGTAATATTCCATTGTATATATATGCCACATCTTCTGTATCCATTCATTTGTTGATGGGCATTTAGGTTGCTTCCATGTCCTGGCTATTGTAAAGAGTGCTGCAATAAACATTATGGTACAAGTTTCTTTTGGGATTATGGTTTTCTTTGGGTATATGCCCAGGAGTGGGATGACTGGATCATATGGTAGTTCTATTTGTAGTTTTTTAAGGAACCTCCAAATTGTTTTCCATAGTGGCTGTACCAACTTACAGTCCCACCAACAGTGCAGGAGAGTTCCCTTTTCTCCACACCCTCTCCAACATTTGTTGTTTCCAGACTTTGTGATGATGGCCATTCTGATTGGTGTGAGGTGATACCTCATTGTGGCTTTGACTTGCATTTCTCTGATGATGAGTGATGTTGAGCATCTTTTCATGTGTTTGTTGGCCATCTGTATGTCTTCTTTGGAGAAATGTCTATTTAGGTCTTCTGCCCATTTGTGGATTGGGTTATTTGCTTTTTTGGTATGAAGCTGCATGAGCTGCTTGTATATTTTGGAGGTTAATCCTTTGTCCGTTGTTTCATAGGCAATTATTTTTTCCCATTCTGAGGGTTGCCTTTTAGTCTTGTTTATGGTTTCTTTCGCTGTGCAAAAGCTTTTAAGTTTCATGAGGTCCCATTTGTTTATTCTTGATTTTATTTCCATGATTCTAGGAGGTGGGTCAAAAAGGATGTTGCTTTGATGTATGTCAAAGAGTGTTCTGCCTATGTTTTCCTCTAGGAGTTTTATCGTGTCTGGCCTTACGTGTAGGTCTTTAATCCATTTGGAGTTGATTTTTGTGTATGGTGTTAGGAAGTGTTCTAATTTCATTCTTTTACATGTTGCTGTCCAATTTTCCCAGCACCACTTATTGAAGAGGCTGTCTTTTTTCCATTGTATACTCGTGCCTCCTTTGTCAAAGATAAGGTGCCCATATGTGTTTGGGCTTACTTCTGAGTTCTCTATTCTATTCCATTGATCTTCCTTTCTATTTTTGTGCCAGTACCATACTGTCTTGATCACTATGGCCTTGTAGTATAGTTTGAAGTCAGGAAGCCTGATTCCACAAACTCCATTTTTCCTTCTCAAGATTGCTTTGGCTATTCGGGGTCTTTTGCGTTTCCATACAAATCGTAAGATTTCTTGCTCTAGTTCTGTGAAAAATGCCATTGGTAATTTGATTGGGATTGCATTGAATCTGTAAATTGCTTTGGGTAGTACAGTCATTTTCACGATGTTGATTCTTCCAATCCAGGAACATGGTGTGTCCCTCCATCTGTTTGTGTCATCCTTGAGAATTTTTAATGGCAACATCAAGCAGCTGCGAAAGGAAAAGATTGCTAAATTAAAGAATAACAAATTTAATAGTGAAAATTACTCTGTCTGTAGAAACATGAGGAAACACCAGACTGGTCCAGAGGATTCTTACTGAATATTCAAATACGTAATCAAGTTCTATACTGTTTTAGAAAAATTTTGTACAAAAGTTTTTTAAATTACATGAATCAATTTCTTGAGGAAAATTGGTATGGTGGGCACAGATGTATTCTAAACTTTATTGAGAGACGTGGCTTCATTTCTAACACAAATTTTGAAGTTCTCAATGAGAATTTTAGAAGATAACTTGTTAAATTTTCATGAAAATGTACATGCACGGAAGGCAGAGCAGGACTCAACCAGTGACAGAATTGTTCTCTGCGGTGTTAATTATGTAGCTTTTGGTTTGATATCCTACACTTTACTGTAGAGATTAATACTTAAGTATTTAATTTTCTCAACCTCCATTAAGAGTATTTTAATAAAACTGGCTGTTTAACTTGAGAGGGAAAAAACACCTTTCAAAAACATGTCTAAAACAACCCTTTGATTCTTAAAAATTCCTATCACTTAAGTCTCTAGGTCCAAGAATACGATCATAAAATTAAAGGAACATAATAGGAATTTCCTTTTGTAGTATGTATCCTGCCCACACCCCACATGCATTAGAATGAATAGGACTTGTATCTTGCATTGAGTGCTGACACATTGGGTTTGAAATGCCAAGTTAACAGGAAACCAGTCAAGAATATTGAATTTTATGAAGAGTCTTTCCTCTATATCCAGAAGCATTGCAGTTCTCAGAGGTTTTATTGCTGATTTTACAGAGTGTACTTGCTTGTCCTTTCTCCCTCCCGCACTGAGTGTGTAGTTAGGTCTGGGTTGGATTTGGAGGTGATGAGGAAGAGCCTCAGAATAGAGTCTCAGACGAAACCTCACGCTACATGGGGTTTTGGAAAGGAAAAGATAGGAGGGCACAAATCACTTCTGTAAAGAGCTGAGGAGGGGGTAGGGATGCAGACATGTAGTAGAATGAGTAAGTGAAAGATGGAAGAAACTATGAAGAAAATGAGTGAAAAACAAATGAGGGCTTTTAAGGTAAAGCTTTGAGTTGGAAAGAAGTGACTTGTTGAATTAGTGGAAGTATCTGCAAAACATTATTTTTCCTCTCAAACGTCAGGCACAAACCATGGTAGCAAGTTGCACATCTCATTAATAAAACCATGATCTGTAGATTTATACTTTGAGAAAATATAATTCACAACTTGATGGTGTCTTGGTTTAAACCCTTCCCAAAATTATGCGTTTCCCTATTGGTCATGTTTCTCAAGATTGTATCCTTCTCTCTCCTACCTTAATTTTTCTTCCAGTCATCCTATTTAGATATGTTCAGGTAACCAGATGAGTTCTGGTTCTGTTTTGGAGAAATTCAAAACTGCTGTAGAAAAAAACAATTCTGTGACACTGGCTGGGATTTCCTTTGGGAATATTTTTACCTCTAAAAGTTTCTTAACCATCAGCTTAAAACAGTAACTTGGTCTCTTATTTACTTCACATGTATGGAGACAAGCTTATAAATTATTGCTTCACAAAACTTGCTTTTTTTCTGAAACTTCCCTTCCATTGATAAGATTTTATGGTATAGTTTAAAAACTAATTACTTAATTATCTTTTGATATAGCCCTCATCCTTCATGTGGAATTGGGTGGGGGGAGCAGGAACTCTTGATGATTTTCCTCCTGCCATCCTTGTCCATTTTCAGTGTTCCACACCAGTGATCCCCATAAATGATCCTTTTAACACACAAATCTGCCAGTGTTCATCCACAGCATTAGGACCTTAAGTGGTCCTCTGTGGTTCATAAGATAAAGTATCAGCTCCTTAGCATGGCATACAGTTATAGTCCATCACTCAAAACTCCAGTTAATGGAGGTCATGACTTAGTTTCCCCACCAAGGCTTTTATCCTGTTATGTCTACTTTGGGTATGTACTGTTCATGTTTCATTAAAAATAAGCAGACAACAAAAAAAAAAACAAATGGAACCCAATTAAACTTAAAAGGTTTTGTACAGCAAAGGAAAGCATTGACAGAATGAAAAAAGTCTACTGAATGGGAGGAAATAATTGTAAATGATATAATTGATAAAAGGTAAATATCTAAATTATGTACAGCTCATATAACATTCAAAATAAAGAACCTGCTGCAAAAATGGGCAGGAAAGCTGAAGAGACATTTTTCCAAAGAAGGCATGCAGATGGCCAACGGGCATGTGAAAAGATGTTCCACATCATTAATTATTGGAGAAATGCAAATCAAAAATACAGTAAGGTATCACCTCACACCAGTCAGAATGGCTATCATCAAAAATACCACAAATAACAAATGAGGATGAGGAGAAAGGGGAACCCTTGTACACTGATGGTGGCAATGCAAATTGGTACAACCATTGTGGAAAACAGTATGGAGGTTCCTCAAAAAAACCAAGGATGCAGAAGTTCCGCTCCTGGGTATATATCTGAAGAAAACGAGAATGATAATTTGAAGAGCCACATGCACTCCCATATTTATAGTACTGTTTCTTAAAATAGTTAGGATATGGAAGCAATCGAAGTGTCCAACAGGTGAATGGATAAAGAAGATGTGGTATATATATACAATGGAATAGTATTCAGCCATAAAAAGAATGAAATATTACCATTAGCAACAAGTGGATTAACTTGGAGGTATTATGTTTAGTGAAATAAGGCAGACAATATATGATATCACTTATATGTGAAATCTAAGAAGCTAGTAAATACAGGAAAGGAACAGACTAATAGATGGAACAAACTAGTGGTTACCAGTGGGGAGGGGGCAAGTGGGAAGGGCAAGATAGGGGAGGGGATTAAGAGGTACAAACTACTAGGTATAAAATAAGCTAAAATTAGGACACACCTCTACTTCACTATCATTTATTGGTCACCTTAATTCCTGGTGATTCTTTTTTCCCTTAATTGAAACTTTTGAAATCTGTTTCCTTATACCCCAACATGTCGTACCATCAAAGTTTTTAACTTGTATTCAGAGATACATTAAAGTACAAATTTGTCAGCTCCCTTTCTGTTTTATTTTGGACCTTAGGTGTGTAGAACTGACTTGATGGTCCTTCTTGGTTTATTATTGGCTTCTATGGGTTACCTATGCTAGCCACCTCTTTGTTTTTCCGATTTTTTTTTTTCTGTTTCCAAAATCTTACTCTTTTGCTTCCCAAAGAACTTCTTCTTGGTTGTATTTAATGCTTTTCTTAAACAACAATTTAGATATATTTTCTTCATATGTATCTATACATGTATCTTATTGTATTCAGATTAAAACTTAAAAGATCTTGATTTTTATTCACTATGAAATATCCATGTTGAAGAATCTAGAGCTCGTTCATTGTTCTTGATTAGATAACTTCATAGTTTTTTAATTATGTACATAGACTACATTCTATGAGGTTCTTATCTGTCTCTTTGGAGACCTACATTGCTTGCTCCCAAAAATGCAATAATGAAAGTCTTCATATTTGTCACTGTAAGCACAGTGCAACAGTTTTCCTGGGGTATATATCAAGGGGTGGAATTGCTAGGTCATGGGGTACATGCATTCTTAATTTCACTCTTCTACCTGATTGCTCTCCAAGTGGCTACAACAGTTTGAGAGTCCACTAACAACGAAGTGGGGGGCAGGGAGGTTCTAGTTTCAGCCACATCTTCTATAGTTCTGAAATGCTGTAACTTTCTAATTTTTATCAATGTGATAGATGTATATTGATCTCTGTGTCTTGAATTTTGTTGCTACCATCTTACATATATTTTTGTTTCTGTGTTGCTAATCTTATTAATGCTTATTAATATCTTTTTGTCCATTTTCTTGAGTTTCTTCTATATCCTAGATGTATCCCTTTCTTAGTTGTACGCAGTTAGAAATATTTTCTCTTAGTCTATAACTTGTCTGCTAATGTTATCTTTAATGTTCTTCATTTAGATGCAGCCAAATTGTGTGCATTTAAGGCTTTAAATTTGTTCCTATGTTGTGGTTATATTCTGTTGGTGTTAATTTTTTCTATTCACACTTAAGTCTTTAATCTTTCTGGAGGGCATTTAAATATACTCTGCAATATAATTCCAATTTTTTAATCTTTATAAAGCTATTTTTTTCCAACATTATTTACTAAATCATCAATTCTTTCTAATTTGTGAAACAGCCTGTTATATTGGCAATTTTCAATATATACATAGATTTATTTGATTTTTTTGACTGATCTGTTTGTTTCCTATGAAACTGTCCCATTGTTTTAAATTCGTTAATTACTTCAGAAATTGCCTGTTTTTAGCACAAGTGCCCTAGCAAATAGAGCCTTAGGCAAGGCTTAAGTACTGGTGTAAGGTGATGTACCAGACGGGCCACCGCTTCACAAACACAGCTGGTCACTTTATTACATGGGACGTATTCAGACAGACTTATAAGAAACCGTATTTTTTCCTGTTAATAGACTGTTCTAAGGGACAGAATTCATTGGCCATCTCCCTTTGGGTTGAAGTTCCTCACATAGGGAATGAACTCTGATTGTACCACTTGGTCTCATGGGAAGCCAGATCGCATGACTTACACCATGGGAGCTGTAACTATGTCCAGAGGTAGCTACAGGGAGAAACTAAAAGACTGGCTTGTGGCCTATAGGACCATGTGGGCCCACGTGTGGTTATTCACTTCAGTGGCATAGGGCATATGTGACTGATTAAACTATTGACCTTTATTACTTTGTTAAAAAATTTGAAATCTGATAAATTTCCACCAGTTAGAAGCTTTTATTGGAATGTTTTGGCGTTATAAACTAAGGGATCAAATTGATGTCTTTAGTAAGTTGTCCCATTTATGAATACAGTATGGCTTATTTATTCAGATCTTTTACATTTTTGAAGAATTTTTACTTTATGTCTTACATATTCCTTATCAGTAATAGATTTTCTTAGATTATGTATTAGCTATTGTAAGTTATTTTGTGTTGTGCTTTCTAACCTATATTTGCTGTTACATTCCCCCACATTCTCTTTGGTAGACTAAATTTATAATAGGCAGATTCATTGAACTCTGGTTTTAAGTTTATACTTGAATTCTGTTTGCCCATAAATGATTATACTGTATGCAAATAATGACATGTTTGTCTTTTTCCTTTGGATCCTTATGTATTCATTGTTGCTTTGGCCAGGACCTCTGGTATCGTATTGTAAAAGAGTAAAGTGCAGTATGGTTTTCTGGATTCTTTAAAGAGACTATATTTAACTTGAGTCTGTTTCCTTGTAAGTATTATTTTGGTAGAAAGTCTTCAACAACTTGAACTAGTCTTTAACTCTTTTTCCAAGAAAGTTGATTTCTTTTACAAAGTCACAAGTATACATTTTGAAATTTTGATTTTCTCTATCTAGCAAGATCATCATGTGATTATTTTTCATGTTGTCAAATGGGATGAATGAACATGAAACTCACTGATGTTGAACCATCTTTGATTCTGGGATAAACACTACTTGATGTAATTTTTTTATACTATTGGATTTAGCTGCCTGATACTTGGAATTTCCTCTGTGTTTATAAGTGGAATTGCCCCTTTCCATTTCTTGTGCTATCCTTATTTGATTTCTATAGCAATGCTGTATTATTTTTGTAAAATGAGGTGGGTAATTTTCTTGAACAATTTTTATAAGAAACATAGCATTGCTAAAATTCTTTCCAGCAAAACTGTAAGTTTGGAGATTATTTTTTAAAGGGGAATAGTGTTAGAAGACTTTTTTTTTCTTCTCTATTTCTAACTTTTCCCTGACCTTCCATTCTGTTTGCCATAGTGGCTGTACCATTTTACGTTCCCACCAACAGTGTAGGAAGGTTACAATTTCTCTGCATCCTTGGCAACACTACCCACCCCCCCGCCCCTGCTGCCCGCCACCGCCCAGATAATAGCCATCTTAACTGTTGTGAGGTGATATCTCATTTTAGTTTTGATTTGTGATCCCCTGTTGATCGATGATCTTGAGCATCTTTTCAGATACCTATTGGCCATTATGTCTTCGGAAAAATGAGTGGGTAAGTACTTTGCCCCTTTTAAAACTGGGTTGTTTTGTTCTTGAGTTTCCCACAGATTTTGAATATTTTGAATGTTAACCTCATGTTAAAAGTTCTCATCACAAGAAAGAAATTTATAACTATATAAGGTGATAGATGTTAGCTTGACTTGACCTGGTAGTCATTTTACAATGTATACAAATAGTGAATTGTTGTATACCTGAAACTAATATACTATTAAGTCAGTTACACCTCATAAAGTATAAAACCCATTATCAGATACATGGTTTAGCAAGTAATTTCTCCTATTCCTAGTTTAGCTTTTTTCATTCTGTTGTTTCCTTTTGCTCTGCAGAAGATTTTTAGTTTCATGAAGTCCTGTGTGTCTGTATTTACTTTTGTTTCTCTTGTTTTTGGCACCATATCCAAGAAATCATTGCCAAAATTGATGTCAAGAAGCGTTTTCTCTCTTCTAGGAGTTTTACAGTTTTAGGTCTTAGGTTTAAGCCTTCACTTTTAGTTTAATTTTGTGTATGATGTACGATATGGGTCCAGTTTTATTAATTGGTACCTGGATGTCGTTTCCCCAACACTGTTTGTTGAAGAGATGATCTTTTCCCTATTCTTACTCTCAGAACCCTTGGCAAAGATCAGTGGAGTGTGTATATATGGGTTTATCGCTAGGCTCTCTATTCTATTCTCTTGGTCTATGTTTCTGACTTTATTCCAGTTCCATGCTGTTCTGAGTACTTAATATTGTAATATACTTTGAAATCATGAAATGTAATATCTCCAGCTTTGTTCTCATTTCTTAAAATTGTTTTGGCTATACCAGGTGTTTGGCGGTTCTTTGAATTTCAAGATTTTTTTTCTAAATCTATAAAAAAAATGTCGCTAGGATTCTTGGGGATAGCATTGAAAGTGCACATTGCATTGGTAAATGTAGACACTTGAACAATATGAAATCTTTCCATCTGTGAACACTGGATGTCTTTCTACTTATTTGTGTATAAACTTTTATCAATGTTTTATAAACAAGCTTTTGATTGTTAGTATCTTTTCTTTTTCATTGAAGTATAATTGACTTTATATTAGTTTCAGGTGTACAACATAGTGATATAATATTTTAATATGTTATGAATGATAAAGGGGAAAGGGAGTGGAGGGAGGGATAAATTATGAGGCTGGAATTAACATATACACGCTACTATGTATAAAATAGATTACCAACAAGGACTTACTGTATAGCACAGGGAACTATACTCAATAATATGTAATAACATGTAAGGGAAAAGAATCTGAAAGAGAATATACATGCACACACACATATATGTATAACTAAATTGCTGTGCTATACACCTGAAACTTATATGATATTGTAAACCCAAGTATAGTTCAATAAAAAAACTCCCTGATTAGTGATGTTGAGTGTCTTTTCATGTGTCTTTTGGCCATCTGTATGTCTTCTTTGGAAAGATGTCTATTCAGGTCTTCTGCCCATTTTTTTTTCTTCCAGTTTTGAGATATAATTGACATAAGCACTGTATAAATTTAAGGTGTACAGCATAATGATTTGATTTAAATATATTAAATGATTATCACAGTAAGTTTAGTCAACATCCATCATCATATATAGAGATATCATTAATGAAATAGAAGAAAATATTCTTCCTGTGATGAGAACTTAGGATTTACTGCATTAACAACTTGTATGTAACACACTTAATTATATACAAGTGTTAATTATATTTATCATGTTGTACATTACATCTCTAGTACTTACTTATCTTATAACCGAAGTTTATGCCTTTTGACTGCCTTCATTCAATTCCCTATCTCACCCCCCTCCTCTGGAGAACACAAATTTATTTTTCTAAGTTTTAGTGTTGTAGGTCAATTATACTTCAAAAACAAACATTGTTTTTTTTACACAACACAGTGATTTGATATTGCTGTGTGTTTCAAAATGCTCACAACTCTAGTTATGATATGTTACCAAAGATATTACATAATTATTGACTATATTCCCCACACTGTACATTTTATACCCATGACTCATTTATGTTATAACTGGAAGTTTGTACTTCTTAATAACCCTCACCTGTTTCTTTCCTCCCTCCCTTCCCTTTGGTGACCACCTGTTTGTTATCTATCAATAATTCTGTTTTATGTTTGTTCACTTGTTTTTTATATATATAAGTGAAATCACACAATACTTGTCTTTCTCTATTTGAATTATTTTACTTAGCATAGTATGTTCTAGGTCCATCCATACTTTTTACGGCTGAGTAATAGTTCATTTTGTGTGTGTATGTGTTTGTGTGTATCACATCTTTATTCATCTATTGATGGATGCATTGCTTCCATATCTTGGCTATTGTAAATAATGCTGCAGTGAACACAGGGGTGCATATTTCTTTTTGAGTGAGTGTTTCTGTTTTCTTTGAATAGATAACCAGGAGTGGAAATGCTGGATCTTATGGTATTTCTAATTTTAATTTTTTGAGAAATCTCCATACTGTTTCCACAGCAGTGACACCAGTTTACATTCCTGCCAACACTACAGGAAGGTTCCCTTTTCTCCACATCCTTGCTAACACTTGTTTTTCGTTGTCTATTTTGATAGTGGCCATTCTGACAGGTGTGAGGTGGTATCTTATTGTGATTTTGAGTTGCATCTGCCTGATAGCTAGTGATGTTGAGCATCTTTTTATGTGCCTGTTGGCCATTTGCGTGTCTTCCTTGGAAAAATGTCTATTCCGATCCTCTGCCCATTTTTAAACCAGGTTGTGTTTTTGAATTTTGTGAGCTGTTCATATATCTTGGATATTAACCCATTATTGGATACATCATTTGAAAATATCTTCTCTCATTCAGTAGATATCCTTTTTGTTTTGATAGTTTGCTTCACTGAGGAAAAGCTTTTTAGTGTGATGTAGTTCCATTTATTTGTTTTTGCTTTTGTTTTTCTTGACTGAAAAGACATATACAAAAAAATATTGCTAAGGCCACTGTCAGAGACCTTACTGCCTATGTATCCTTCTAGGATTTCATGGCTTCCAGTTTTACATTTGAGTCTTTAATCCGTTTTGAATTTATTTTTATGCACGCTATGAGAGTAGTCCATAGTCCAGTTGGATTATTTTTCATGTAGTCGCCCAGTTTCCCTAACACCATTTATTGAAGAAGTAGTCTTTTTCCCTTTATATATTCTGGCCTCCTTTGTCATAGGTGAATTGTTCCTACAAGCGTGGGTTTATTTCTGGGCTCTTTATTCTGTTCCATCGATCTGTGTGTCTGTTTTTGTGTTAGTACCATACTATTTTGATGGGTGTAGCTTTCTAGTAGAGTTTGAAATCAGGCAGTGTGATACTTCCAGCTTTGTTCTTCTTTTTAAAGATTGTTTTGGCTATTCAGGATCTTTCGTGTTTCCATACAAATTTTAGGATTACTGGTTCTAGTTCTATGAAACACGCCTTGGATATTTTAATTGAGGTTGCACCGTGAACATGGTGTATCCTTCCATCTGTTTGTGTCATCTTTGATTTCCTTCATCAGTGTCTTATAGTTTCCCAAGTATAGGTCTTTTACCTCCTTGGTTAGATTTATTCCTAGGTGTTTTATTCTTTTTGGTGGGATTGTAAATGGGATTGTTTTCTTAACTTCTCTTTCATAGCTTGTTATCAGTGTATAGAAATTACTACAGATTTTGGAATACAAATTTTGTATCCTGCAACTTTACCAAATTCATTGTTAGTAATTTTTTGCTGGAATCTTTAGTGCTGTCTATATACAGTATGACATTATCTGCAAACAGTGACATTTTAACTTCTTCCTTTCCATTTTGGATTCTTTTTAATTCTATTTCTTGTCTGACTTCTGTGGCTAGGACTTCAGATGCCATGTTGAATAATAGTGTGAGAATGGCCATCCCTGTCTTTTTCCTAATCTTAGAGAAAGTGCTTGCAGCTTTTGACAGTTCAGTATGATACTAGCTATGGGTTTTTCATCTCTGACCTTTGTCATGTTGAGGTATGTTCCCTCTGTACCCATTTTAGTGAGAATATTTGTTATAAATGGATGTTGAATTTTGTCTATTGCTTTTCTTGCATCTATCTGAGAGGATCATATGAATTTTATCCTTCATTTTGTTAATGTGATGTATCACATTGATTTTTTGTGGATGTTGAACCATCCTTGCATTCCTGGGATAAATCCCATTTGGTCATGGTGTATGATCCTTTAAATGTTTTGTTGGATTCCATTTGCTAATGTTGAGAATTTCTGCATTTGTGTTCATCAGTGATACTGACCTGTAATTTTCTTTTCTTGTGGTATCTTTGTCTAGTGTTGGTATCAGGGTGATGCTGGCTTTGTAGAGTGAGTTTGGCAGTGTTCCTTTTTCTACATTTTTTTTTTTTTTGAATACTTTTTTAAGGATAGGTGTTAACTCTCCTCTAAATGTTTGGTAGAATTCACCTGTGAGATTGGTCCTGGACTTTTGTTTGGGAGTTTTAAAATTACTGAGTCAATTTAACTACTGGTAATCAGACTGTTCAGATTTTCTATTTCTGCCAGGTTCAGTCTTGGAAGATTGTGGGTCTTGGAATTTGGGTATCCTATTTGTTGGTATATAATTGTTCACAGCAGTCTCCAATGATTATTTGTATTTTTGTGGTAATGGTTGTAACTTCTCTTTCATTTCTGTTTTTATTTGGGCCCTCTTTTTCTCTTGCTGAGCCTGCCTTAAAGATTTATAAATTTTGTTTATCTTTTTGAAGAACCAGCTCTTAGTTTTGTTGATCTTTTATGTTGTCTTAGTCTTTATTTCACTTATATCCTCTCTGATCTTTATTATTTTACTAACTTTGGGCTTTGCTTATTGTTTTCTACTTCCTTTAAATGTACTTTTATACTGTTTATTTGAGTTTTTTTCTTGATATAGGTCTATATTGCTATGAACTTTTCTTTGAGTCCTGCTTTTGCCATCTCCCATGGATTTTGTAAAGTTTACATTTTCATTTGTTTCAAGGTATTTTAATTTCCTCTTTGAGTTTCTTGATCCATTGATTATTCCGTATCACGTTGTTTAGTTTCCACATGTTTGTTTTTTACAGTTTTCTACTTGGAATTGATCTCTAGTTTCATGGTTGGAAAAGATGCTTGATTTAATTTCAGTCGTCTTAAACTTACTGAGACTTGTTTTGTGCCCTAACATACCGTCTATCCTGAAGAATGTTTCATGTGCACTTGAAAATAATGTGTATTCTGCAGTTTTTCTAGGGAAAGTTCAGTATCAAGTCTGTCTGGTCTAATATGCTTTTTAAGGCCAATGTTTCTGTATTGATTTTTTTTTTCTATATTGTTCTGGATGATCTGTCCATTGATGTAAGTGGGGTATTAAAGTCACCAACTATTATCATATTACTGTAAGTTTCTCCCTTCATGCCTAGAATAAATATTTGCTTTATATATTTAGGTGCTCCTACATTGGATGTATAAATATTTTTGTAATATCCTCTTCTAGGATTAATCCCCTTATTACTATGTAATGCCCTTGTCTTTTGTTATTCTTTGTTTTAAAGTCTATTTTGTTGGATATGCAGGTTGCTATCCCCAACTATATGTTTTTTGTTTCCATTTCTATGGAATTTTTTTCATCTCTTCACTTTAAATCTGTTCATGTCTTTATATCTGACATGAGTCTCTTGTAGGCATCATATAGTTGGGTCTGATTTTTTTTGTCTATTCAGCCACTCTTTCTTTTGATTGGAGCATTTAGTTTATTTACATTAAAAATAATTGGTAGGTGTTGATAGGTATTGTTTGGGTGATTTCCACTATTTTATCTTCCAGAAGGCTGATACATTTTTCTGTGTCATCTAATCTGCTGTTGATTGCCTCTAGTGTATTTGTCACTTCAGTTATTGTATTCTTCAGTTCTGATTGGTTCTTTCTTACAATTTGTAACTCTTTGTTAACAGTGTTTTTCTCCATTTTTATCCTGAGTTGGGTGACCATGTTTATGACCATTACATTTAACTCTTTATCAGGTAAATTATCTCTGTTTTATTAGGTTTTTTTGGGCTGGGGTTATCTTGTTCTTTCATTTGGAACATACCCTTGTCTTCTCATCCTGGTAGTCTTTCTGTGTTTCTATGAATTAGGCAGAACACCTACGTCTCCTGGTCTTAAAGTCCTGGTGTTAGAGTATACCTTGTGTAGACTCTGTGGGTTGGGTGACTTTGACAAGTGGGCTGGAGTGGGCTTGGGCTGGGGGGTCTTGGGGTGCACTGTGTTGGGGACACCTTGGAAGGACCACTGGAACTTGAATGGGCACTAGCTGTGGGGTCCTGGTGTGCACTGTAGGAGAGCTAACTTGGCAAGATGCCTAGAGCTGGTGTGGGCTGGGGGGCTGGGGTACGCTGCGGCAGCATTGGCAGGCCAGCTTGAGTGCCTGGATTGTGTTCTCACCTGAACCATCAAGGTGGAGGTTGAATGCAAAAAATGGCACTCTGTGGTGCCTCCAGAGACCTTTTCGGCTATTTCCCACTATCCCTACTGCATCCATTTGGCAGATGCTCTATGGTTAGTAAATGGATTTCCTTCCTATTGTATAGATGCCCTTTAAATCACTATTTATTTTCCACGATGCCCCAGGGCAGGCAAAACTGTGCACAGGCCTCTTGGCAATGTCATCCTTGCTGCATGTTGCTATGTTTTGGGGTGGGGTTCCCGTTGATGCTACCTCTTCTACTCATCTCTTTGTGCAGATTCCATTGTTTGTTGTGCAGAAGCTGTTCAATAGGCCCTCAGTTCTTCAGGAGGAATTGCTCTGTGTATAGGTGTAGATTCACTGTGTTCATGTGAGGGGGTTAGTTCAGGGTTGTCTTATGCTGCCATATTGAACTGGAATCTGATTGTTATTTTCAATTAACATTTCAGTTTCTGTAATGGTTATGGAATTATCAAGGCTTTGTCATGTTCCTTGGGCCAATTTTGACAGCTTGTATATTTCTGGAAATTTATCTGTTTTACTGATCTGATCAAATTTACTGGCATATTATTTTTAGTCAAGTTTTATCTGTAGGAAGAGGCTATTTGTGTAAAAGTTGGTCTTTATATTTTTATAAATTTTATTTATTTTTGGATTTGTTGGGTCTTCATTGCTGTGCATGGGCTTTCTGTAGTTGTGAGCAGGGGCTACTCTTTGTTGCGGTGCATGGGCTTCTCATTGCAGCGACTTCTCTTATTGCAGAGCTCAGGCTCTAGGTGTGCGGGCTTCAGTAGTTGTGACATGCAGTCTCAGCAGTTGTGGCTCATGGGCTTTAGAGCATAGGGTCAGTAGTTGTGAGGCACGGGCCTAGTTGCTCCATGGCATGTGGCATCTTCCCAGACCAGGGCTCAAACCTGTGTCCTCTGCATTGGCAGGCAGATTCTTAACCTCTGCACCACCAGGGAAGCCCCAAATTGGTCTTTTATATGTCTTCTTTGGAGACATGTCTATTCAAGTCCTTTGCTCCTTTCAAAAATTGAGCTGTGTTTTTATTGAGTTGTAGGAGTTTTTTATATATTCTGGATATTGATGGCTTATCAGCTATAATATGTGAATATTATCACTCATTCCATAGATTGCCTTTTCTCTCTGTTGATAGTGTCCTCCAGTCTAACTTGTCTATTAAATTTTGTCTATGTTTTTGTTGTCATATCCAAAAAATTATTGCAAAAGTCAATGTCATGAAACTTCCTCCTATGTTTTCTTCTAAGAGCTTTATAATTTTAGTTTTTACATTTAAGTCTTTTTTTTATTTTGAGTTAGTTTTTGTGTATGGTGTTAGGTAAGAACATAACTTCATTGTTTTGCATGTGGATATCCATTTTCCCCAGCATCATTTGTTGAAAAGACTGTCCTTTTCCTATTGAATAGTCTTTGCACCAAATAATTTGACAAAAAATGTAAGGGTTTATTTCTGGGCTCTCTAGTCTATTCCACTGGTCTATATGTCTGTCTTTATTCTAGCATCACACTGATTTGATTACTGTAGTTTTGTAGTAAGTTTTGCAATCAAGGATTGTTTCGGGTGTTTTGGGGTGATAATGCACTCTTTAGTGTAATTAACTCCAACCATATTTTACTCTGAATCTTTCTTTTGTCTTCATTATCTAACAGAGTGCCTCAAATCTAGTAGATGTTTAATATGTGTTATTGTGAGAATTCTGAAAATTGTGAGGACATTTTATAGAATAAAATATAGAATGCTTTTACAGAAACTATAAGTTTATTTTCCTTATATACCATGGAGTAGAAAACTGAAGTTACTGTTGAAACCTTAGATAATATATATCAATTTTTTTCATGTTCTTACCCTGGTTCACACTTGTTCTTTAGGAACTGTGTCTTAATGAGATATGAACATCTGTCTTTACCTGTGTTAGATGGTTTTTTAAAAAATACCATGTGGATGCAGCCCAATTGCAAATGTCTGTAAGAACAACAAAAGACAGACAAAAGATGAGGCAAACAGAGGACATAGAATCAGACTGGAGAGAGGATAACAAAAATAGTAGGGTTGTTACTTTCTTCCTGAGTTTGTCCTGAGTTCATGGCATTGTAATGGAAAAATAAGATCCTGGGAAGAAAATTTCCAGTCTGAGAGATTACTGGAAATCTTTGCTATGTTTGTGCTTTTCTAGTAAGAAAGTTAAGGGTAAGGAATGGAATGCATGGGAAGAGGCATCCAATGGAAATACATACTCTGTTTTAAGCAGTAGGCAGAAAGGCCCCTTGGGGCTATCAGAGGCTTTTTGTTCCATCTCTGAAATCCTGATCTGTTGGTTATAGAATTTGGCAAGAGAAGCTGCTTTTTAAAATAAATAGAAATGAACTGAGAGGTATAGTGTTTTCTCTTATTGATCTTTTACTGTGAGACTTTGCATCTCAAAGTAGGTGCTGACTTCTGGAGGACAGTTGGGAGAGGGCAGAATTTATAAGGAAGTTTGAGAAATTACATGGACACTGAAGAATTATAGGTAACTGACAGTCCAATTCTAGGCTTTGTATGTGAGGAGAGCCGACAGACACTAGCACACAGGCAGTCCTTCTAATTTATGCTCTTCCAGAAATGACAGAGCTCCAGACTACCAAGCAATTCCATAATCATATCATGAACTTTACTGTATATTAGCAAAGAGATGTTATTATTTAGGCGGAAGAAATAAGGTTCAAAATGGAAAACTTCTTGGTTCACTTGACTGTAAAAGGAAATTTTGTAAGGTTTGGGTTCATTCAGAATCAGATAATGAAATAAATTTTGATCTCATTTAGTTCTTGGGCTTCTTATGTTAATTTGTATAGTATATGTATTAACATCTGTGTGGTAGCTTATGAGTTCCTGGCCAAAAAAGTTTTGTAGGCAGATTTAAGAACTTAAACTCCCATGTAAGTCTCTTTTGTTTGTTTGTTTTGTTTTTTTGGCACACGGGCTTAGTTGCTCCGTGGCATGTGGGATCTTCCTGGAGCAGGGAATGAACCTGTGTCCCCTGCATTGGCAGGCGGATTCTTAACCACTGCGCCACCTAGGAAGCCCGTAAGTCTCTTTTATTTTAGAGAAATTGGAGAATGATGAAAAAAGTATGGAGAGATATTTTGTGGACATACTTTATCATGAAGGAATATAACTTTTAAAATTCATAAAATTTTATTCACACTGATCAAACTGTTAAGAGGGTGAATTAATGACAGTTGTTTTCTGTGCATCTCTAAATTATATCCTACTATAGTGGATATCTGAATAACACCCATCTCTGGTGGGCATTGCTTTGTCAATTTGGCTAAATTGTGAACTATTTTTCCTGGTTAGATTGGCCAAAAGAACAAAATGAATGAGTTTTGGAAGGCTGAAGTGAAGCAGAAGCCATTTTTCTCCTAAGGGTTTTTTGTTGTCACATGAGATGACCAACAGACACAGTGATATCCGGTAGTTCCCCCGTCCTTGCCATCTCACTCCATCTAGCTTGTCTACCTGACTATTGCAGCCATTGGCTATTACTAGCCTCAGCTCACCACCAGACAGACACTGGGCTGGGAACCAATTGAGGCAGTAGCTACACAGACCCCTCTGTGACTTCCCCTCACTATACGCCTTTGGTAGTGCGATGTGCTTGTCTAGTGAGATTGACTAATCAGTGATGCCTTCTCTGATCCTTGAGCCTGCCTTTCCAGTGCACATCTTTCCTAGCAACACACAACAAAATCCTATAATCCTTTATCATATATTACTCCCCAGACGGATGCATCTAATTCAGCTGTGGAGATTTGTCCATACTGTGTCCACTTACATGTCGTACAAGCAACTCTTACCGTTTTTTGCTGTTGCTAAATTATTTTCTTAGCATTTTTAGAAGATACACATCTCTTATAAAGTAATAATTTTCCATGCTGTTTAATGCCAAAGTTGTTTGAGTTTGTAATATAGCTTTCTTCTTGGGTGTTTCACAAAGTATTGCCAGAAGAACCAGAAGGAAAGTTTTGCTTTTAAGTGGTTCCGGCAGGGTTTTGTTTTATTGGGCTGTTGCCTAGAACATTGAAAAGTCATGTATAGTGACATAAAAAAAGATTATTAACTATATACTATAAAAAATCTGGCATGTTTAGGAACCACCTTTGTTGCAGAGATTAGTTGTGTCTGAAATAGCTTTGTGGGAGCCAGCCCTCCAAACTGTGTGCCCTTCAATGCATTCTGAGATATTGTGGGCTTCTAACAGATAAAAATTTAGTCTCTGCCCTACACATGATTTCAAAGTTTGTAATTATTTTATGGACATTTTATTCGTGGGCATTAATATCTTGAGAAAGAGTTTGACATTCCAAAATATGAGCTCGGGATATAGTTTAGCATCATCTGGGCCATTAAAGGAGACATTTTCATAGGTTTTCGACTAAACTCAATTTCTTTTAGAATGAGTGGAATCATTTTTTTTTACTGAGAATATTTTGGACAAGGGTTTATTTTTCGTGACACTTAGGAGCACTGTGAATGCCACGATGGCCATATACTTCATAAAGCTCACAGTAAGTGGTCTGAAACAAAATAGTGGTAGTTCTCTGCTTATGGTATTCTCTAGGTTCCATGTAAAGTCATTTCCCAGGGCTTTTGGCACCTCATAAGGACAGAATTGCTTGAAAGCCAGCTCTTCAGTGAATAAAACTTATAACTGCAGAATCTCTCTCTTGAGAGAGACAGAGACATGAATACAGAGAGAGAGACATAAGATATATACATGTATATATTTGTATTTGTATAAGAGCATTGAAGACCAAAAGTGTGCAAAAATTGGAAAGACTTCAACCCTTGAAAGAAGGGGATCATACCAGGTAAGATCTACATCTATACTGTGTGCCCCTCAGCTCTAAATCCACTCTTCACTGCGTTGCTGGATCCCAAGGACATCTCTCCTTTACAGAGGAGGGTGCTAAAGAGACACTGCAGGAGGAAGGGGCTTTTTGTCCTGAGTCTGGTGTGCTTCCATTCCTGGTGCCTCCACAGCTGCTGTCTGTGTGTGTGTGGGGGGGGGGCGGGGCGGGGGTGGTACTCGGTGCCATTCACTCTTGAAAGAGTGTTTGATGCGAGTTCTGGCCTGCCATTCTCTGCCTGCCAGCTTCTGCCTGCTGACAGGCTGGTGGAGGATTTCCTGTTTGCAGTCCTGGACCGCAGTTGTGTGCGTGCCAGCGCTGGTGTCTTGGCATTCCAGCAGGAGGCTTTGGGCTTGTCAGTCCCTGTCTGCGGTTCCTTGTTCATCAGTCTCAGGCTCCGGGCCATCCAGAGGGGCTCCCAGCTTGCCAGCCTTCCTCACCCATGGTTCTGAAATGCCAGCCTTGGCTTGCTGACTGTGTACCATCTCTGGCCCAGGTCAAGCTGCTAAACTCCTCCACCATCCAGTGAGCTATAGCCTTACCTTCTCCAATGAGATTTGAATCTCAGCCTTGGATAGAGGCCCTGCCCCCTCTTCTTTCCAAGTTGTTCCTTCCTTGGGTGTTTTCCCTCAGAGTTGATATGTGTTTTTAGAGTTCTGTTTTATTCATTCTTAGTATAACTATTATACATAGTTAGTAATACTGTCTATTAAATCTCTCCTGTTGAAATTTTTGTGTAGTTTACAGCTCCTGACTGAGCATTGAATGATACATGAAGTGCTTTTCCCTGAGGTCACTTCTCAGTCCCTGTAGTGGCAAGGCAGAGAGGGCTTGTTTTTTTTTGGTCCTGAGAGACCAGAGGATGGAGTTTGGGGCTGCCAGGGAAGTTGGCCGTTGAGGGAGCTATTCTAGAATGTAGGGAGCCACAGAGGAGGGAGGCCTGATAGATGCATATAAAACCTCCTCAAGCCTTTGCTGACTCCCAGGCTGTGCATGTGTGGGGCAATATTCCAAGGGCCCTAGAGGAAAACATCCACTGGAAGCCCAAAGGAGGTGAGCAGAGACTTCAGCTGCTCACTCAAAGGAAGACACGGTTCGGAGTTGGAGTCTTGCTCTGTTAAAGGGAATTAGTAAACACCTCTGGCTTTCATCAATTTTCTAAGAGGACCACATTTTAGGAGTATCACTTCCCAGAAAACACCATGGAAAACAACAATCTACAGTTTGTAAAATACATCCGCTACAGTGTCAGGTATGTATTTCAAAACTATTAGACATTAAAAAGGTAAGAGAGACTCATGTTAAGAAAAGGTGAATAGAAAAAAGGCCCTGAGGTGGAAAACAGCGGTATAGGACTTTAAAATAGCTATGACAAATATGTTGAAGAATCTGCAAGACATGGATTGATATACAGGGTTGACAGAATGGATGAGTGATGAGGAATTTCAAGACAAATACGGAAAGGGTGAAAAATCAAATGAAAATCTGAGAACTGAAATATATCCTGGATTAAAAAATCCATAGTGAATCTGTTCGCTGTGATCCACAGTGAATTGAAGAATGAGACAGTGAACTTGAAGATAGCCTGGGTTCCAAGAGATCAAGGTGGAAGCTGCCAGTCTTCTTACAGCTGGTGCCCAGATCTGGAGCACTGCCACTTCTGTTCTCTATAAGTCAGCGCAGTTAGAGTCTAGCCCATATCTTAAAGGAGAGGAAAAACAAACAACCACTCCCCACCACAGTCATCATGTTGTAAGAGTAAGAAATGTGGAATCACACAGGTCTGAGTTTGTGTTTCATTTCTGCTACTTTTATGTTCTGTTATTTGCTATACGTTTCATGGTATTTTTGACCATGAAAGGGGATAATATCTTTGCTGGGTTGTTGAGAAGGAAATAACTAGAAATAGCAGCAATTAGTGGAAGTTACACATTATTGTAAATCCATTGTTGGCTTCAGTTTGTTTAGTCCCTAGTAAAGTGTTCATATGTAAAAACTTAGTTAATTCTTTAAACTTAATTTTTTAAGTTTAATAATGTTGAGACTTGGAAGTTACTTAGGATTTTTTCCCTGAAATTTTGTTCTTGTTCAAATTATACTTTGTTATTGAGCGTGAATGGGGTACATGAGTTGTCACGCCAGCGAGATGAGTAGAGATTGAAAAGACCATTCAGTGATCATTTGGTTGGTTACATGGGCATAATTGAGCATGAGATATTAATGCAGCCCTAGCAGGCTGAGCTGATAGAAGGATGGTGTTAAACATATGAGGAGTTAGTGGTAAATGCATTTACCAGATGAATCACGACAGGAATATTTTACATTGTGTTAGACAAGAAACAGTTGTTTTCAAAGAAATTTTAGCCTTAAGTTAGTGAGAGAAAAAAACCAGAAGGTTTGTTTCAATGGGGAATAATACTGGCCTTTGTATACAAAGTTCCAATAATAATTGATCCTTTAGCTTACACAACTAAAACAGATTTAACCACATACATTTTTATTCAATGACATATTTCTTCCTTTAAAATTTCTACATGACGGGGGGGCGTCAAGGAAGGGAGGGAATATGGGGATATGTGTATAAAAACAGTTGATTGAACCTGGTGTACCCCCCAAAAAAAATAAAATAAAATAATAATAAAAAAAAAAAAAAAAAAAAAAAAATTTCTACATGACAGTTAGCTGTTAGAATGTACTAATTGAACAAGCGATGAATCCCTATTACTTGGTTTAGAGCTACTTGCCCTCTGCTTTGACAGTTCTTATTTGGGTGCCTGTTGGTCTAAGTATCCACTTTGAGCAGGCCTTTACATCTGTTCCTGAAAGGTGTGTGAGTTGGAAGTGTGCTTATTTTATTTTATTTTTTTACTCATCTCTTTTTTAAAATTAACTAATTTATTTATTTGTCTGTGCCAGGTCTTAGTTGCAGCATGTGGAATCTTCATGACCTCATGCGGGATCTTTAGTTGCAGGGATCTTTAGTTGTGGCACGTGGGCTCTTAGCTGTGACATGCAGGATCTAGTTCCCTGATCAGGGAATGAACCCGGGCCCCCTGCATTGGGAGCGTGGAGTCTAAACCGAAGTCCCAGAAAGTGTGTTTAGAATAGGGATTGACCGGAGAGGGGTAAGTGTGCCTTTAAGAGTATTCAGTCCCTTGAAACTGATTTAAAATGTCCTCTTTGGCCTCATCCTAGGATTTTGGTTGAATTAGCATCGAATTTTTGATTCACGTAGAGGGAAAGGGAAACTAGTTCACTGAGTGGTCTGTGGAAGGCAGAGTAACTGGTAGGTGATTCTTCATAGTAGTTAAGAAGTCATGGTACTTATAAGGGTCATTATGTATTAAATGGCAGAAACAAGATAAAATTACAGCCTGATTACCTGTTATGTTTCCTGAAACTGATTCTTAAAACAATGACATGCTTTGTTCTAATACATTTTGAAAATAATTGCCCATAAAAAAGTGTGATTGTTTTTGCAAATACCTTTTAATAAGGTTTTCATAACCCAGGATGAAAAGCCTAGAGATGATGGCCTTAGCTGGTTAGTTGTGAATATGTTCAGCCGTGCATGTTTATTAGCATGTTGTCTGTCTTTACCTGTGTGGTTTTCATCTTCTTGGTTTCGCTTTGAGATTTGGTTCTAATGTTGAATGTGTTTTTGATATCCGTGCCGTAGGGGAATGAGTATATTTGAAATAGAAGCAATCAATAGGACGGCTGACTCTGTTAGCTTCTGATGGCTATAGTTCAGTGGGGAGGTTCAGGAAACAGTCTGTTAAACTCATGTGTTTAGTGACACTAAATTCCTTTCTTGGAAATACACCCTTTTCTTACCCATTATTGTCTTTAGGATAATAAGAAAACTGCAAGGAAAAATTTTATATCCTCCATTTCTAAGAAAAACTAAAAATTCTAAGATGCTTTGATTAGCCTTTTGTTTCCTTTCCCTTAAAGTAATCTCAAGTTTCTTTGTGAGTTAGAATAAAAAAGCAGAGTAAATATCCACAGCTTCCTTAGGTTGATAAAGATAGGTTATATCCTTTCGTGCAGTCTGTGTGTTTCCTACCACAAAATATTAAATGGAATGAAGAGTATTAGGAAGTCACAGACTTCCTGTCTTTAGAAGTAGGCTGGTCTACTTCATACCTGATTCTGAGGGATCGTGGAAAGCAGAAATGCCTTTGTTTTCAACCACAGTACAAATCATCATGTTATATCATGTCTTGGTGGTACATAAAGCAGTATAATATTATGTAAAAAATGAACTGTACATTGAGTGCAGCATTTTGAATAAATTTCACTTTTTATACTTACCATGGCTTTCTTGATTCAGAGGAAAGAATTTACTACATTCAGTTTACTCCTAAAAGGAACATTCTTACCATCATATTTTATTTTCCAAGAGGATGTTGTCACTATCAAATTGTATACTTACAGTGTCATCTGGCAATAATATTTTCAGTAAGACATTTTTGTAAAAACTGAATTTAATTAAAAAATTTTCCCATCTAATTTAAATGATAGTTAAATTAATTTTGCTGGTGTAACTCTTGCTTCTATTTTCTGGAAGATAAAACAGTGTAATCATTTAAAATGGTATCAAAGCTTGGTAGCACTCTGTTTAGTTTGCACCCTGGTAAAGTAGATCCTAAGGCAGCAAGAGCAACGAAAATAAATCTGGAAACACCAATTGGAGTTTGTAGTTTATTTTTTATAATTTACATCCATAAGTGCTAGAAAAGAAATAGGACAAGGCTATACTTATTGATACTGTTGTTAGCAGACTAAAGCCAGCTTAGGAGAAGGGACACTATTAAAGTAATAAAGAGCCACAGGACTGTAAAATTAGACCAGTTGGGTTTGATTCTTGGTTCTCATACTTATTAACAGTGTGACTGTAAGCAGCTTATTCAACCTGTCAATCTCAATTTCCTTATTGGTTAAATAGGGCTAAAACTAGTATCTCTCTCAAAGGATCAGTGGCAAATTTGGATGAGCTAACTCATGTAAAGTTCCTGGTACGGTGCCTGATGTTGTAAGTGTTTATCGGCTGTCATTATGTGCAAATAATCCTAAGACTCCACAGCAAGCAACAACAATCATTCTCACTTACTTGGTCTGCAGGTTGGCTGGGTGTTGGTTGATATAAGCCGGGCTTGCCTGGGTGGCTCTGATTATGGTTGGTCTTGTTACTGATTGTAATCTGTAATTATCTACTTCATCTGGTTTACATTACTCTTACCTTTATCCCCCTATAAGTTGTAGTCCAAGAGGGTAGGGACTTTCTCTTGTTCACTTTCTTACCCTCAGTGCTGAGCCCAATGCCTAGCACATAATAACCACTCAGTGTAAAAAAAAAAAAAAATCCCTTATAAAAACTAAAAACTTGGCAGATATAGGTTTATATTTTTAGTTGAAATTGATTATGTTCTCAAGTGTATCTTATTTTGGAGTGGCAGCTTACTACAAGCATTTTTAAAATACCACATTAGAACACTTACCTATGCAATAAAGGACTTTGAGAATAAATGAGTGTTTTTATAGGGAAGTTAGCCACAAGGAAACAAAACCTGTACATATTATGTATGTTAATTTACATATTAATGATGCAGAGGACTAAAGGAAATCATCTGGGTTCTGGTGAAAATAACCTCAGTAACTGTTGCCGCGTTAGTGACAGATTGCTTACACTTCAGGAGTGAATTTCCTATGTATAAAGTGGGATAATTTTACATGTTTTATAAGTTTTGTAGTACCGAGAGTAACGTTACAGCAGAGTTCCAGAACTGGTGACTTGATGGTTGAGTACTGCCTTCAGATATGTTTGCCTGTCCCTACATAATTTTTTAATTGGAAGTTTTTTAGCATTAAAAGAATCAACATGATTTCCTTCTTAAGCAGTGCAAGAGTCAGCAACATTGTCCTATTCTATACTTTCTATACACTAGTTTGTGCTATATTGTCATATAAATTGCATCTTTATATACTGCATGCCCTTCAATACTCATAATTATTGTTCTTTGCATTTGTCTTTTAAGAAAGAGAAAAAGTTAAACCAAAAATACCTTTGTACTCTCATTTATGTTTACCTATGTATATAGTTATTTTTACTGGTGCGCTTTATGTAGATTCACATTGCTGTCTAGAGTTCTTTCATTTTAGTCTCAAGAATTCCCTACAAGAATTTCTTGTAGACTATGCTGTCTACAAATTCTATCACTTTTTGCTTACCTGGGAATGTCTTAATTTCTACATCATTTTTGAAGGATTATTTTGTTGAATATAGAATTCTTGGTTGGCAGTCTTTTTCTTTCAGCACTTTGAATATGTTTTCCCACTGCCTTCTGGCCTCCATGGTTTCTGTTAAGAAATTGCCGAAACTTTAATAGTGAATCTTATGTATAAGTTACTTGTTGCTTTTAAAATTCTTCTTGGTTTTTTGGGACTTCCCTGGTGGCACAGTGGTTAAGAATCCGCCTGCCAATGCAGGGGGCACGGGTTCGATCCCTGGGCCAGGAAGATCACACATGCCATGGAGCATCTAAGCCCATGTGCCACAACTACTGAGCCTGTGCTCTAGAGCCCGTGAGCCACAACTATTGAGCCCCTGTGTGCCACAGCTACTGAAGCCTGTGAGCCTAGAGCCCTTGCCCTGCAACAAGAGAAGCCACCACAAGGAGAAGCCCGCACACCGCAATGAAGAGTAACCCCCGCTCGCCACAACTAGAGAAAGCCTGTGCACAGCGACCAAGATCCAACACAGCCAATAAATAAAAAAATAAAAAATAAAAAAATCCCTCTTGGTTTTTTCACAGTTTGATTGTCATGCGTCCAGATCTGTATCTTTTCCTGTTTAGTTTTTTGGAGTTCATTGAGCTTAAATGTATAGATCAACATTTTCCCTCACATTTAAGAAGTATTCAGCCATTACTTCTCTGCAAATTCTTCTGCCCCTTTTCCTCCTTTCCTTCTAGGTGGGACATCATCAAGCATACCAACATAGAAGACCTATCTTCAATGTGCCAGTTGTTTCTTCTGATTACTTAATTATATTGTTGTGTCTGTCTAGTGAATTTTTCATTTATGTTATAGTTTAATTCCAAAATTTCTTTCTGGGTCTTATTAGTAATTTCTACTTTATTGATATCTAACAGATGAAGCAACTTTCTCGTACTTAAGTTCTTTAGACATGGTTTCTCTCAGTTCATTGAACTTATTTTTAAAAAACTTATTTGAAGTCTTCATCTAGTAAGTCCAAAGTCTAGGCTTCTTCAGGACAGTTTCTCTCCTATGATTATTCTCTACTTATGTTTCATTTTCTTTGTGTATCTGATAGGTTTTTGTTAAAGTGGATATTTTTACTAATATGGCAACTATGAAAATCATCCCTTTAGCATTTACTGTTGTAAATATTGGTTGTTTCTACTGTTAAATAACTTTCCTGAACTCATTCTGTAATATCTATATCTTTTTTTTTTTTTTTTTTTTTTTTTTTTTTGTAATATCTATATCTTTAGTCATATGTAGCCATTGAAGTCTCTGCTAAGTTAGCTTGTAGCAGTTAGCTAATGGTTAGAGATCTCCTTAAATGTCTGGAACTAACAATTTTCCCAGCTTTGCCTAAGGGGCTCTCTCTGTGTGTAGGGGCACACTTTCTATACTCAGAAAAGCAGTTAGAACTCTGCCTTAGTTCTCACTTACAGCTTGTGAAGATGCAAAAGGTCAGTCATAAGTGAGAGCATGGAGTCTTTCCTCATTATGTGCACAGCCCTATGCATGTATGTGGCCTTTTCTAGATTCCTAGGAATAGGTTGGAGCTTTTCAAAGCCCCCTGTGGACATCTCATTTTCCAGCTTTTCCTTTTAATTGTTTGGTCAGCTTATTTTCAATTGTTAAAATCACATCAGGCAGCTGCAGTGATAGTATTTAGCTAATGCTCCCAAGGAAACACCACATGGGAAAGCTCTGACTCAAGACAAATAAACACAAACCTTGGAATTTGGGTTTTTCAGGGAACTTCTGGACAGGTCAAATTATGGCAGTTATCTGGGAATTGGGATTTGAGAAGCTCCAACCTTGTTTTGACTGATGGAGTGGCTGCCAGGCTTCTGGTTTTCATTGTGGTTGCAGGCAGTTGGGTTTCAGGGCTGTCATGCTTAGAAGAGAATGTGTGGTAGAACAGGGTAAATTAAAATTCTGAAACATTAACTGTTTTTACCAAGATTCAGTGTTATATATTTGAACAATTCCACAGATTCTCACATGCCTCTGTTTACTTCTCAGAGTTCTTAGAAAGCTGATTTTCATAATATCTGCCACTGTTCTTGTTGCTCTGTGGAAGAAGAGTTTTTGGAATACTTAGCTCTTTCTTCTTAGTCCCCTCAACAAATAATTTTGTTACTTGATTTCTCACATGATTTTCATAAGTCAATTATTCCTGAGTTTAGGAGTATCAATGTCAAATATGTGACAACCAACTATGTGAAAGTTGATACTATACTGTTTATGTACGTGTCATATCCATCATGTTAATTATTTTAAATTTTAGTACTAAAAAAATCTTCCAAATGTCTTGTTCTTTAAATTGGAAACATCTTTCTCTAAAATGTGTTTGTGTCTGCTTTGATGTTTTAATTATGATTAAGTAGATATGCTAAATTAACAGATCAAGTTGTGTTCCGTGGAACATTGTTCTTGAAGATAGTAAGTTTTGGAAAAGATCTCTTGGTGAAATATACTTGGAAAATGCTAGACACGATATCCCCCATTTGAATAATCAAAATGTGTATTGGTAAAGTAAAGTCTCTGAAATGAAGTTGCTGAAATGAACACTGTTGAAGTTAGCAGTTCCCAAACTTATTTGCATAAGGACTACTTGCTGTGGATCACAGCTAGTAACACTCAGAGAAAATAGTGCACTTTAAAAAAATTAATTTATTTTTGGCTGCATTGAGTCTTCATTGCTGTGGACGGGCTTTCTCTAATTGTGGCAAGAGGAGGCTACTCTTTGCTGCGGCGTGCGGGCTTCTCAGTGTGGCGGCTTCTCTTGTTGAGGAGCATGGGCTCTAGGCTCTCAGGCCTCAGTAGTTGAGGCGCATGGGCTCAGTAGTTGTGGCTCTCAGGCTCTGGAGTGCAGGCTCAGTAGTTGTGGCTTCGCAACATGTGGGATCCACCTCAACCAGGGCTCGAACCTGTGTCCCTTGCATTGGCAGGTGGATTCTTAACAACTGGGCCACCAGGGAAATCCCAATAGTGTACTCCTGCACAAGAAGCTGATGAACTTCTAAACAATTTTCATGTATTTTAACTTTTCAATTAAAGCTATACAGGGGAGAATAAAGAGTTGTCTGAGAGAAAGACACTGGAACTCACCAAAAGAGACACCCCACATCCAGAGAAAAAGAAGCTGCAATGAGATGGTAGGAGGGGCGCAATCGCGTTAAAATCAAATCCCATAAATGCTGGGTGGGTGACTCACAAGCTGGAGAACAGTTATACTGCAGAAGTCCACCCACTAAAGTGAGGGTTCTGAGCCCCACATCAGGCTTCCCAACCTGGGAGTCCAGCAACAGGAGGAGGAATCCCCAGAGAATCAGACTTTTAAAGCCAGCGGGATTTGATTGCAGGACCTCCACAGGACTGGGGGAAACAGAGATTCCACTCTTGGAGGGCACACAAAAAACTGTGCTCACCAGGACCCAGGGGGGAGGAGCAGTGACCCCACAGGAGACTGAACCAGACCTACCTGATGGTGTTGGAGGGTTGCCTGCAGAGGTGGGGGGCAGGTGTGGCTCAGCAAGGAGACAGGGGCACTGGCAGAAGGGGATCTGGGAAGTGCTCATTGGTGTGAGCCTTCCCAGAGTCCACCATTAGCCCCACCAAAGAGCCTGTGGGCTCCAGTGCTAGGTAGCCTCAGGCCAAAGATCAAACAAGGTGGGAACACAGCTCTACCCACTGGCAGACAAACAGATTAAAATTTTTCTGAGCTCTGCCCACCAAATCAGATTAAAGTCTTACTGAGCTCCACCCACCCAGCCCTACCCACCATCAGCTCCTCCCATCAGGAAGCACCCACGAGCCTCCTAGATAGCTTCCTCCACAAGAGGGCAGACAGCAGTATCAAGCAGTATTATCAGTATTTCATCTTGTGGAAATGAAAACCACAGCCACAGAAAGACAGAGAAAATGAAAAAGCAAAGGACTTTGTACCAGATGAAGGGACAGGATAAAACCCCAGAAAAACAACTAAATGAAGAGGAGATAGGCACCCTTACAGAAAAAGAATTCAGAATAATGATGGTGAAGATGATCCAAGACTTTGAAAAAAGACTGGATGCAAAGATCAAAAAGTTTACCAAAGACCTAGTCGAATTAAAGAGCAAACAAACTGAGATATGCAGCACAATAACGGAAATAAAAAATACACTAGAAGGAACCAATAGCAGGTTAACTGAGGCAGAAGGGCGAATAAGTGACCTGGAAGACAGAATGGTGATAATCACTGATGCAGAAAAGAATGAAGAAAAAAGAATGAGAAGAACTGAAGATAGCCTATGAGACCTCTGGGACAATATTAAACGCACCAACATTCTCATTAGAGGGATCCCAGAAGGAGAAGAGAGAGAGAAAGGACCCAAGAAAATATTGGAAGAGATTATAGTTGAAAACTTCCCTAACATGGGAAAGAAAACAGTTACCCAAGTTCAGGAAGCTCAGAGAGTCCCAGGCAGGATACACCCAAGGAGAAACACGCCAAGACATATAGTAGTCAAACTGACAAAAATTAAAGACAGAGAAAAGTTATTAAAAGCAACAAGGGAAAAACGACAAACAACATACAAGGGAACTCCCACAAGGTTAACAGCTGATTTCTCAGCAGAAACTCTGCAAGCCAGAAGGGAGTGGCATGATATATTTCAAGTGATGAAAGGGAAGAACCTCCAACCAATAATACTCTACCCAGCAAGGATCTCATTCAGATTCGACGGAGAAATCAAAAGCTTTACAGACAAGCAACAGCTAAGAGAGTTCAGCACCACCAAACCAGCCCTACAACAAATGCTAAAGGAACTTCTGTAAGCGGGAAACATAAGAGAAGAAAAAGACCTACAAAAACATAAACAAAACAATTAAGAAAATGGTAACAGGAACATACATATCAATAATGACCTTGAATGTAAATGGACTAAATGCACCAACCAAAAGACACAGACTGGCTGAACGGATACAAAAACAAGACCCATATGTATACTGTCTACAAGAGACCCACTTCAGACCTAGGAACACATACAGATGGAAAGTGAGGGGATGGAAAAAGATATTCCATGTAAATGGAAATCAAAAGAAAGCTGGAGTAGCGATACTCATATCAGATAAAATAGACTTTAAAATAAAAAACAAGAAAGGACATTACATCAAGATCAAGGGATCCATCCAAGAAGAGGAGATAACAATTATAAATATATATGCACCCAATATAGGAGCACTTCATAAGGCAAATGCTAACAACTGTGAAAGAGGAAATGCAAGACAGAAATAGAGACACAGATGTAGACAACAAACATATAGACACTAAGTGGGGAAAGCAGGGAGGGTTGGGGGGTAATGAATTGGGAGATTGGGATACCGAATTGTGCAGTCTAAATATATGTTGTTTATTGTCTGTTAACTGTATCTCAATAAAAGTTCTTAAAAAAAAAAAAAGCAGGGGAGATAAGGGTAAGTGAAGAGTAGTGGCAAGAAAAGACGAAGGCAATCTTGTTTTAAATATTTTTCTGGGGAATAGAAATTACTTATTTTTGCCAAGCTGTATCATAAAAATAGTGTGGATAATCATAAGGTTTAAAAATTGACAAAATTAAAAAAATTTCTGTTTGTGCCATTGAACTTTAAGAATTCAGTGACTTGGTTCTTATTGCTTTGCACAGTTCCTGACATATGACAGTTGTTAATTTGTGTGTGTGTGTGTGTAATGAATGAGTACATTTTATTGTGATGTTTGAGATGATACAGTTTCATGGAATATATTACTTATAAGAAAGAAAGCTAGAGGAAAATGAAAGTCATTTTCAGCTCCTGATCCTTGATGACTGAGCTTTACCTTTTCTAGATTTGTAAATTGGTAAATTGAGGGAAAGCTATTGAAACCTTCTGAAACAAGCAGGAACATTTTCTCATTTAACCTGTTCCCCCAGAGTTGAATGCAGTATTTGTTTTACTTGTGGCTAAAATCATGGTTTCTAGGGACTTGTCGTTTTTATGTCCTTTGTGACTGCAACCATATGAGAATTACATTTTATGTAGGCCTTTTGTTCTTTTTAACTAAAGAGATTGTTTATGAAAATACATAATTTAAGGCTTAATCTGACCATGGAATCTCTGGCCTTTTGTGTGTGCATACACGTACTCATGTGTTCGGGATTGTTTATACTGTTACTATGCAGTTTGCATATAAGAAGAAAAGATGGGGCACAGGTTGAAGCAGTACCTCTAAGGAGTTAATTTTTCACATGTATAATTTAATACTTTCAGATTGAAGTTAATGGTCCTTGATCATTAATCAAATACTATTTGTACATAATTTAAGGACAGTGGAAGGCCTGACTACACTGTAAAATTTGTCTTAGTGCAGATAAACTGTTCTCAGGTAATCCAGATGGCAGTAGTATATGGTTTCCAGATCCATATGCTTTATACTAAATGTTTGTAAGAATCTGTTTGGTACCTCTGGCATATAGTTTTAAAATATGCTACTTTTTGATTAAAAATTCCTTTGCATTTTGATTAGGCACAGGTAGAAATGCTAGCAATGAGGTAATGGTTAAAATAATATGTTCGTTATCTCACAAGCTCCTAACTACTGCCAGTGCTACCTTCATTTTGCATAGGGCCTTGAATAAGGCTGACCCACCTCTTGGATATAATCAGTGAATAAAACTGTATGAAAAAACATCTTATTTTATTTTTTAAATTGAGTATTATTGCTTTATACCACTGTGCCAGCTTCTGCTGTACAACAGAGTGAATCGGTTGTATTTATATATATATCCCCATATCCGCTCCCTCTTGAGTCTGCCTCCCACCCTCCCTATCCCACCCCTCTAGGTCGTCACCAATCATCGAGTTGATCTCCCTGTAAAAACATCTTATTTTAAAAGTTGTGCCTTTGATGAAGTTTCCTGTAGTGGGGTTAAAATGTTTTAATTGTTTCAATGATTTAACTCCAGGTCTTGTGTATAAGCTACCTAGAAAGCCATAGGTAAAGGATCCACTTTTCCTGCTGTGGCCCGAAGTGTGTGCAGTGTTGTTTGGTGGTTGGCATGCTATCGTGGTAAAAATAACCGCAAACTACCGCACGTTCTCCCTCAAAACACAATATGTAGTATTCCATTATGAAAACTAGAGGTAGGCTTACTTATCTGTGGTTCTTATAAGCAAAGCACAAACTTAGGAATTGATTTGCAAGAGTACTATGATTTAATCTAACTGTAGTGCTATGTAGTTTTTTTTTTTTTTAAATGTAGAATTGAAGTAAGACTAGTCTTTTGAATGTGGTCTACTGCTTAGATTTTTCTGTATTTAATCAGCGCATTTGCACAATGAAACATTCAGGATATCGAAATTCTTCGGTTAAAAATTAAGTCAGGGCTTTCAAATCTTTTAGGAAACTGAATAAAATAACACCAAGGAGTAAACAACAGGAGGAAAAACCATTTAAAAAAACAAAACAAACACACACAAAAAAACCTCTAAAAATATGCTGGATAAATTAAAAGGTGTTTTCTCACTAAAGGTTCTAAGTGCAAGTCAGTATCATCTTCCTCTAAGGTGAAACACATATGGCTTTCAAAAATACTAGATAAAATGAGAAGTTACAACAGGAAGCCTCCTAAATCTGATTTTTATGGAGAACCGAGAAAAAAAGACTAATTATATAGTTTCTTAGCCTTTGGCAAAGACAATATGTGGTAAATATGGCCTGGCATCTTGTTGCAAGTCAATGATGTGGAACATAGCTAGGTCAGGTGTGAATTTTCACTTCTGTGCAAAGCAAGGGAAATGTGTGTGTTGCACTTTGTATCTTTATTGCTGAACGGAGGAGCTCCTCCTTTTTAGTGCTTATGCTGATATAGTATATGTAGATACTGATATATATGTATTGACATGAGCATATATGTTGATATATGTTTTCTTAATAAGCATGCATTTTTAGGATAAAAACCACCGGTTAACTTAAGAGCATTTTTAGTGAATTGAATGTGTGAAAGAAAAAAATATTTCATCCTGTTGAGAGTATATACATCTCTCCAATGGCTGTTCCCTTGGAGTTACCATTTTTCTGTTTGCTCAAGATGCACTTTGAACAAAAGTGTTAGGGTGCTTGTTACTTGATACCCTTGAGTGCTGGCCACCTTCCCTTGTTTGTCTCCAAGGCTGAGATTTATTTGAAGATAATCAGAATTTGACCTGGAGTGAATTGGAGAACTCCCCATTCTGGGAAAGGAGAAAGTAAAAGAACTGCAGTTTCTTTTAGGTGATGATCGAAAGGATGCTATGAAATATTTTGATTCTTTTAGGAAAAACAGGAAAAAATTAAAACATGGTAAAAGTGAACTGGAATGTCTTAGTCAAGGTGCTAATTTTCATTTTATTCTAACCTGGAAAGACATCAGGTTTCAAACTCCTAGTTTTTCTTTCACATTGCAGCAAGGCAACTAGAAATGGTTCCTGGTGGGGCAAATGGGATGGCATGTTTGTGACTTGATTGTTTTTAGACACTAGATAAAATTGGCCCTATTTGGAATTACACCAGGGAGGAAGTTTGTTCTGTCGCATTGCTGTGCACCTGAATGATCCAGAGATAGCTTCTAGTGTTCAATGTATTCACCCTGAGATCGTTCACAAGCATCATACTTTCTGGGGGAAAAAAAAATTACACAACAAACTAAAGATTTGGCAAGAATTATTTAGGTATGCTTTGAAACTCTCTTAACCTCAAAACATAACACATACAGAACTGCTTAAATGTATTTAACATAGATTAATTACTTTTTTCAGGACTACTGCTTCATCTTTTTTGTGGTCCCAATGCTTACAAACTAAGGTAATTTTAGCTTGATGGCTATTAAATCTTCTAACAGGAGGATTCCCTAGAGAACAAGACCTCCGTCATAGGCTTCGTAGGACAGGTGATATATCTCGATCCCAGGATAGTCACATTTTAAGAGGGATTTCCTTCTTTGATATCTATATATATTTCCTACTCTTGATATTTTCACAGTGAAAACTAATCAGAGCTGTTTCTTTTCCTGAAATTTTTTTTTTTTGGTACTTCATCTAGGCCTTTGCATGTTGGATGTCTGTTTAATATCATGATAATCCTTTTGGAAAGAGAACGTGCTTTTGCATATGTTGAATAGCAGGGAATAAATGTCAACACTCAGGAAATAATTATTAAACCGGGAGGGAATGCAGTTCTTTTCAGAGGATTGAGAGCTGGGGTTGGGAACGAGTCCCACGTTTTGTCCTTCATGCTATCACTGAAATTTCTTTTTTCTTCGTTTTTCTTAAAACATATCCCAATCTTATGAAATGGTGTTACTACACTATGCTTTTTGAACATAAAAACTAAATTTTTCACAGTAGTTTTTGGACAGACTATCACATACCTATTATATTGCTAAGTTCATTATATGTTCTCAAAATACGGTTCAAAAAGGAGTGCCATTCCTTTTGATGTTGGTTGTATGGTCGATGTATTCCACTGTACAAGTCTACTTTAAGGTTAAAAATGGAATTTTTTGAATGTTCAGTGCGTGGGAGAAGAGTTTATCAGTGTCGATGTGGATGAGTTGAGACTCTGGAGATTTCACATATATTGTGGAAGGGGTACCTAGGTACTCCAGACTAACCTCGCAGAGATTAGTCTTATACTTGTCATTTTGGTTTGGAAAAGGTTTTTGGATAATTCACCATATTTACAAATAATCATCAGTGATGCTGGTAGTTATACAGTCTTTCAGAAGGATCTTGAGATAATTGCCTCTATCAGGAACTGTTATTGGTACTGGAACTTTCCAGTGTCTATGGAACTTCCCTGATTAGGTCTTGAATTTGCAAGGAAGAGAGATTCAAGTTTTCCAAGAAAGACATGTAAGTTATTGGAAAAAAGTAATTGATTGGCAACTGACAAGCTGTTGAGACCCGAGTTATTTCTAGGGGTTTTGCTGCCTTATGATTAATTCATTTTTTTCTCCCCATCTGCTAAATTTATGATTTCTGTTTTCCTGTAAGTTCAGATTTAGTTGCCATGCATCTCTAGCTCCCAGAGGGGTGCATGCCATAGTAGATTTGACTTTCTTTTTCAGCTGGGAAATTCTTTCGTTCTAGTTCAAATTTCTGGCATATAGAACCTTCATCAGCCAGTTCACCCAGATCATAAGCTGCTGTCTGATGGATTGGCTTCTCTGGGGATAGGTCCCCACTAATAGACCAATCAGCAGAATCTATGGAGTGGGGCTGGGGAGGGAAGGTATGCCAGGAAAATAAAACAAGGTTGATGCTTTCTTAGCAGGGATTGTAGATCAGGAATTTACTTTCAAAAACAAAGCAAAACAAAAAACAAAACAACAACAACAAACAGTGAGGGCATGATGAGCCCCCCATATCGTTAAAAAATTCAAGTATAATATCTCATTGATGTGCTAATTATGGGAACAGAAGCAGGTAAATTTGGGCTAAGATAAAAAACCTCACATTCTTTCAGGCACTTTGCCTGTTGTGATAAAAATGAGAAATCTGAAGTTAAAATTCTGTGTCTTGTATAACACAATTGTTATATCATTGGGTGGATTACATAAGGATAATGAGGACAGTGATTGTGTATAGAAGAGTGTTGACTGTCTCTAGGCCTTGTTAATAGTGGTGCACCCTGTATTTGCCTCCATCTGTAACAGAGGTGGCAAGGGCCAGTGTAATTCCTTTTGAACACAGAATCTAAGTGCATCAAAGGCTGGTGCACAGAGTGAGGTGCAGTGGCACAGAGGAGTTGGTGCTCACCAGTGGCATGCTCTGCTGGCCCATGCTGCAATCTATAGAATCTTCGGAGAAGGAGCAGAAAAGTGACCTACCTCTTGGGCTATGTTTCTTCTCACATGTTCTATGCTTGTTGACAACAAATGAAATGATCCCCATTCCTTGTTGCTAAGGAGATCTATTAAGTTTCTCAGAATAGGGTGTTACCTATTACAGAAGAAGTATTGCAGTGTTCCTGGCTAACTTCCCAGTGTCCACAGACAGTGCTACGAAATAGTTGCATTTCATCCTACTCAGGGACCATAGCCTAGCTCTCTGATGCTGAGGGGGGGACATGCAGGCCTTAGTCCAGTCTCTCATCAGTAAGTGTGTGTGTGTGTGTGTATGTGTGTGTGTGCGCGCGCACATGTGCTGGGCTTTGGGGCAGCTCTGCTTTGCAGCTCTCCTCCATTCTTTCACCTTTGTTTGACCAGCAATTTATCCAGGCGTGTTATTCTCACAGAAATGGCAAAGATATAAAAGGGTGGAAACACACAAGGTTTCTTAAAGCCTAGATTTGCCACTGGCACACTGTCATTGCTGCCTTCTTCTATTGGATAAAGCAAATCACGTGGCCCAATTTGGAGTAAGTTACCTTCCCCCAACCCCAAGACCCTTGCTAGCCACCATCAGTCTGTTTTCTTCTCCTATCGTGTTTGCTTTTCTAAAATGTCATATAAATGGAATCATAGATCTGTAGTCTTTTGTGTCTTGCTTCTTAGGCTAAAGCATAAAGATTGTGAGATTCATCCATGCTGTTGCACATATCCGTCCATTGTTCTCTTTTATCGCTGAATAGCTTGTTGTTGTTAGCTCTAGACTCAATGGCCTAGTGTTGAGGCAAATTTAATTCCTGTTCTCTTAGCTATGACTTTTCGCGACTGAAGGATGTAGGCTAAGCTATGGAGAAGAGTTTTTAGGAGTCACGGAGTTTCATAGAAAACCTAGAAACAGTGTTAAAGTTTCACAACATTAAAGTCAAGAGTTGATGCTAGAGGAACTAGATTGTAAAGTGAGACTTGGAAGAAATATTTGAAAATATCATGTGAAATATGAGAACCAGGGAGAAGACTGAAGGTACTAAAATTAGTGTAAGGAGTGGGCCAGTAGGAGGCTATTGGGCAAGTTGTTGAGAAGTTGGGATAATTTTAAAACTATAGTTTTGGACTTGGGATCATGAGGTAATGTTTGGGGTTTAAAGCAGATTGTTACAGTTTTAAGTGTTGCACTGAACTCAGGTTAAATTTTGTGCAACTTGTATCAATGAAGAAAAAGTAGAACTGATGTCATGAAATCATTGCTGCTTCTCTTCATTTCCCCCAGCCTGTGAACATACAAATTTGACTTTGATCTCCTTGTGTCATTTGCTGTAAAATTTTCCCCAGCCTCATTCATCCTTCTTGGTGTTTAGAGAAGGATGCCTGGCAAATTTTCCGTAAATCTTTGCTTAGTATCTGGATGGATGTACTCCAAGTTTTCTGATAATTCTTTTTTCATGGTTCTCTCATAAGTGTTGGACATTTATTTACAACTTCTTATGAGTATTCCTACTAGATGGCCTACAGGGAACTTAAACTGATGCCATGAGTCTAACCAACAGACATGTTCTCTTTTTCTGCATCTTCCAACTGGGGTAATAATGTCACCAACCGTGTTGCTGATGCTGAAATATCTTCTGGCTCTGGGCCCTCCCTTCTCTCCTTCCTGGATTTATTCCAGATCCTCATGGTCTCTTGATGAGACTACAATAGCAGCCTTCTCACAGCTCTCTTGGCATGAGTTTAAAGTTGCCTTATCTCTGTGATAGTGTTTCAGTTTTTCCCTTAGTTATTGACACTGGGGCTGGATAATGTGTGTGTGATATGTGTACTCAGTGGGTTTCTGGGCACTATCTCTATTTCTTAATTTTATTTGCTAACTTTGATCAGTTTATTTTTTCAAAGAAGATGCATAAGAGTAAAATATTCCAGTGAACCTCTTAGTTTTTAATAGTGCTTGGCAATATTTGATTGTGAAGGTCAACAGAAATAGCTCAAAACAGTTCTAGAATTACCAGTGAAATTCATTTTTAATATTTTTTCTTCTAATTATATGGATGCAGAAAAAGAAGTATCATCTTCTAGGTAATGTTTAACTGATGCACATGGGTGGTGTTTGCTTATAAGTTCATAGTGGATTTTGGTTGGGTAGAGTTGGTAAAAAAGGTGAGTAAACTGACAGTATTTTTTTTTTTTTATTGATTAAGTGTTTGAAAGACTTTTGTGAATGTAATTCTGTATAAACTCATCTAAGAGTTTGTACTCAAAGAAATCTTGTCCTTAGCAAGGTCATTTGTACTTTGTTTTCTGAAGACTGAGGATTGCATTTAGTTATCAGCCTCATATGAATTTAGTCTGAGGTTGTTTACTTAGAAAATGATTGGACATATTGTAAGAACAAAGCTCTTGGACAAGTGTCTCTCCTGCAATTCTAAAATACGTTGCATAATTCAGACAATGTAAATGTATGCAAAATCCTTTGTTTGATTTTCAGATGATAAATTGAATGCAGGTGTTCACTGTTTACCTCATTGTAAGGTAGCCTATTTTGTTTCTCCTTGAAACATTCTGAGTATGGCTCTATAGCTGCAGAGTGAGAAACGTGTGCATGCATGCCTTTGATTTAGTCTTTCTCTAATGTATATACTCTTTGTTGGGCAAACTTCCTAGGCTGCTTTGAGAAATAATACTATGAGTGATGTTAAAGTTGGAAAAATAGATATGTAACTGGGTTATTTGTAACCATGGACCCATTACACGATTACCGTAAAACAAATAGTTACTCACTTTTTTGTGTTATAAAAGCTCTGGCACTTCTAGAATCCCTTCCCAGAAAAATAACTGCATTATACACAAAATATTATTTTCAGAGGTTTTTCTAGTACCCCGAGTCCTCTTCATTTATCTTATGTTAACAACTCTGCTAAATTCTCATACATTGTTTATGGGAATATGAATTGAAGCCACCTCTGTGGATGACAATTTGGAATTATTTACCTAATTAGAGTGCACATACTCCTGTTTCTGGGTAAAGATAACCATTTGAACATGTATCTAGTTTTGTTCACGACTCAAACCTCATTAAAGCCACTTAGCAAGGGATTAAAACCAACATGAACCCACAAGAATAAGGAGAATGAGAGGTGGTGATGGCAAACAAATAAATAACCAGAAAACAGGTGAATAAGTAGTAACTGATACAGTCTATCTGAGAAGGCTGAATTATAAGAGAGTTGTAGGGAAAGCTAAGAATTATAATTGACTACAATAGAATTCTCCAGAAGTTCAGGACCTGGTAGCACCAGGTACTTCTAGAACTGAGTAAAGGGGGACAAAATTAGGAGGCTTTGCTGGCACATATTTAAAAAGTATTCTGATCTCTAAATCACCTTCTCTACTCTATGATCTGCCTCCCCCATCCCCACACACAGAGGCAGGTGGGGTGAAGCGCTTCCTTTTGTCTAGGGAGAACATTGGGTGCCTAAAACTGACTAGTAGACTGTGTGCATACTGCCTGCCCCATGGGGGAAGCCCATGGCCTCTTCTCTCACTCAGCAGCCAATATCCTGCAGGCTTGGCTTTCTCTCCTGGCTGGAAATGGGAAGTGTTTTATTTGAGTAATATGTCAGTCTAAGAAGAAAGACCTGAAAGTACTAACCTCAGAGGTTCCCCAGTAAACATCTCAACCCCATCACCCTATAGTGAAGCTCACTGTTCACAAATTCCACCCCTGCACTCATTGCTTAATAGCTTTTAAATCTTCCATTCTTAAATATAAGCTAACAAGTTTACCATCCCTCTTGAAGAATGCACTTACTGTGGAAGGCAGAGACCAAAACAAACAGAAAAGTGTAAAATAAGGAAGCAGCAAATATGCAGAGAAAGGAAAACTTTTAAAAAAATATCATTACAGAGATAAAAGTTCATTGCCAACATGAAATAAGATCAAAATGCTCAAAAAAGTAAACGTTGAGAGGATGAAAAAGATCTGGGGTTAAAAATAAATCTGAGGAACTTTCCCATAATGGATAAAAAGATGAAATATAGGAAAGAAAAAAAAATTAGAATTCCAATCAAGTAAGGTCAATGTTCAATAACAAAAGTTTCCGACAGAGAAAATTGAGAGGAGGAAATATCAAAGAAATAATGCAACAAAAAGTGTTTTTAAAGCTTACCTCTTATATTCCCTTTCTCAGAAAGCTATTAGAGAAAGTGTTTCACAGAAATGAGAGAGTTATTCAAAAAGATTATATGGGATATTGGAGATTCACGATAGGAGAAAGATGAAGAGTATCCCCAGGATCATGGTATAGGGTGTTCTCAGGATGATAGCTGTGTGTCACTGCCAGAGGACAACTAGTCCATGTGGAAAAAGGTCAGAAGATTCCAAAGGTGACTTCTTCAGGAGTATAAAGTTGGTCAAATGCCTTGTGTGTCTGAATATCTTGAGAGTTGATCTAGACAAATAGCTATTTGCTGTTGAATGACTCATAAGTATGTAAAAAACTAAACACATGAAACAAAAGAGAAGTTGTAATTCCAGGAAAAACAAAAACTTGTGCAGGAAAGGAATTACAATATATACCTTAGCTATGAGTAATGTTTACATAGTCAGTAATGTAAAAACTCAGTATTGATTTAACCAAAATTAGGATATTGAAGGCATGGAGCATGGGAAGTGTTTGTGTGTATTATGGTGATGTTGGGAGGAGAGAAGATGAAATTCTTCCACATATAATGGCCAACTCAGAAAATAAAGAGGCAGCATTACAAGTATGTTATTTAGAGAGATGGTGTGATAGTAAACTATTTAATTCCAATTGCTCAGGCCTGACAGTGTTCTGCTTTTGTACCCTTACTATGACCTCCCGGTAAGTGAAGTATATTTCTCTGCTTCTTGATTCTGGATTTGGCCTCTTAACTTGCTTTGGGTTTTTAGCAGATGTGATATAGGCGGAGGCATAAATGTGCTTGTGCTGTTGGGCTTGCCCTTTGCTGCTTCTGTTGACCTAGGAAGGCATACTCTGGTGGCTGCCCCTCCAGTGTGGCCTGCAGTGTGTGACCCACAGATCAGAACTGCCACCACCAACCTGCAGTCCTACAGCTTGAAAGCACAGTCATCTCAGCTGTCCCACAGCTGCGTGTAAGAAAGAAGTTTACTGCTATGTGCCACTGAGATTATATGTACGTTTGTTACTCACCAATAGCTGACTGTTACACATGGAGATGAATATTAAAAGAGTCAATTGAAAGAAGGAAAAATGATTGCCTCTGGGGAGACATAGTAGGATGAAGGGGGTGAGGTTGACTTTTTCATAACAAATCTTGGAGAGATTATTTGGTTTTTGAACTATGTACTTTGATAACTGAAATGTATAACTAAAAATTTAGAAAATAGAAGAGTTGACATGATTTTTGTAGTTGGAGTTTATAAAGTTGGAAATCTAGTGGATGGACAAGACAAGGCAGTTGGGGTGCTAGTAATGAAATTTTTTATGGCTTCAATCATAGTTTCTTGGTTGATGAAGGGCAGTCTAAGAAAATGAACATTTCCCAATCAATAGCACATGAAGGATTGGATGCCTCATTTAGGGAAAAGGGCAACTTCATTGTGAGAGGATAGTAAGAGAAATGATGGTTGGATGTTCCAGTCAGACTGGATTATGTAATGAAAAATTTCAGAGGAGTCACCGATAAAGGTAAAAATCAAGTTCCTAATAACAGAAATTAGTTTTTCAAGCGAAGAAAAAGTTCAAGGAAATGGCTAGAATATTTAAACTTTGTGCACATGGACCTTGAATTCAGCCAGTATGATGTCAGTAATTGGAGTAAAAAGGAAAACTAATCCCATGTGCCTGAAATGCCAGAACCTATGAAGTAGTGAGAGATGGTAGTAGTATGAAGGTTGGAAGATTTGTCCAGATGGCATAAATTTTGGAAGGAAAGATGGTTTTGCATGGAAGAAAAGCAGGAGGGATCTGGAATGTTAATCTTGCCTTCTAACCGTGCTTTTGAACCCCTAACTAGTGGTGGTTGGGTAAAGCAGTGGAAACCACTTATGAATGATGGTGAGCAGCTGGTATTCTTTCATATCTAGGAGGTGAAGAACCTATTAGGCAAAGAGTTTGGGTGAACTAAAGCACAGCAGAGGATGGTACAGGGGAAAGGGCTGGGAAGGAGGTTAACTATAGGGTGATGGTCCAGGAGACTGACTGAACAGTGTGATAGGTATATTACAAACTATTTATTTGATGTTAGTCACTTAACTACTATATAGAAAAGACAGAAAAACAGTATACACATGACAAAAAAGCTTCAACTATGTGTGATTTACAGAACAAATCAATAAGAAGAGAATATTCATGTTTGTCACAATTGAGAGTAATATACTTTAAACCTTTGTTCATCTTCTACCTTTATTCTTCCAATGTCACTGCTAATTTTTCTTCCACCTTTCTTAGTGGAAACTAAGTGTAAGGGAAAGTAGAAGGAGAAGGTTGTACACATTTTCACAGCTACCCACACTACAGAGAAAATAGAACTCTACACAACCATTAGGTATTACTGAATAGATTCTGGCCGCTTTTTTAAACCCCAGTTTGTATGGTTAACTACCAATATTATAATCACTACCTATCCAGAGTTTAGCAAGGAATAACCATAAACTAGACATTAGGGCAGACACCTTACATTGCTATTATGTTTGCTCTTTTTAGCAACTCTTATTCTCCATTTCTTAAACTGAAAGAATCTTGAGGGATAGGCTCCTTAAGTATCTTTTCCCTAGTCAGACAACTTGTTTTGTAGAAGGACCACACTTGAAATCCAACTGACCCCAACATCCATACTCTTAATCACTTGGCAACAGTGCATCAAATTCAGTGAAGTACATATATACTTTCATTAATTAAGCAAACCCCACCTAAAGACTTGTTATGAATTTTAATGCACAGTTTGAAAATTGCTTTAAATTTCTGTTAGAAAAGGAAAAGTAAGAACAAGAATGAATTGACTGCATGAGAATTAATATCCCATGTTTATCATAATGGTAGCCAGATTTAAAATTTTATAATACAGTAACACACATACTGTTTTCAGATTCAGGTGCATACAGCTTTAAATGCTCTGCAACTTATCACCAGAACATCAGATTGACTTGTTGAAAGTATTAAATATGTATGTTTAGAAACAAAATCTTAACTCTTATAAGCATATAATTCTTGGTAATAACAGTTATATTGCATATTACATTTTACTACATAAATACTACATGAAGGTTTTTTTTTTTTTTAATAAGTACAAGGACAATGTACACGTGGCCAGGTTAAAAATAAAATCTTCATGTCAATTCTGTCCCTTAGAAATTCCCAGAGGCAGTTTCTCCTGAGACCTTCCAAAGAGATTCTACTCATTTTTAACCTGTATGTTTATGAATCTTTTATTTTCCAATTTTAGGTATCCAACCTGGGGATCCACAATCCCCTTTCTTACCTATTTTGTCACTGTGCCTCCTACATAGCCATCATCTTGAGACTGTTCCTCACTGCTATTCTAGCAATTCTTTTTACAGCTCTCCTGTTAGGATATCATGCTTTCTGCATCCCATGTCTTTCTTTTTCTCACTTCACTCCCCAGTTTTGTGGAGCACCATCTCCTGAGAAAGAGTGTGTGGGGAACTTCTGCTTTCCATGCATATAAGGAGCTTAGAAATTGTTGCTCTGTCCTAACAACAAGGAGAAAGCTAAACAAACTGAAAAATCAAAAACATGTCTTACATCCATCAGGGAAAAGTCACAGGGCAAACTGCTGTCCTCAAAATTGCAGAAATAAGCAAATACAGACAACCACAACCTACTGGAGCAAAAATCCATAAGCAGAAACCCCTGAATAGATTCTGGAACCAGTGCCAGGGTGGGAAAACCTAAGCTGAAATTGATGAATTACTGGAGACACAGCAGGGACAAGTCAGGGTAAAAAGCTCCAGGGGTATCCAGTCATAGGGAGCCCCTCCCCCACTTTTGTGAGTTTTACTTGCAGGAACTCAACCAGATTCTCATAGTGAATATACGAGAAAAATCCCCTTGTGCTTCTGGCAAGGAGAGGGGAAAATTAACCATCTTGAAGTACTCTAGAGCATTGTTCTTTTTAACAAAGTTGGTCCTGCAGAGAACCTAATTTACCAGAGCCTAAACTACTTTTTTCAGAGCCTAACATACCCGGGGAAATGGAAATACCCAACTCAAGCTCATTCCAGCCATCTGCCCCATGTGATGGTGGGGGCCTGGGAGCACGTGTGAAGTTCAGTCCAGAGGCACAGACTCATTAAAAGACTGATGCAATCATGGGACTAAAGAATGTTTCCCCACACATCCCCCACCCGCATCTTAATACCATGTTACTAAAGGCCTATTTATTGCAGTTCCTTTTACCCTGTGCATTATCTCGGGCTATCAAGAAAACATTTCAACACGCAATAAAAGGCAAAAAGCACAGTTTGAAGAGAGAGAGAGCAAGCATCAGAACCAGAGTCAGAAATGGCAGAATTGTAGGAACTAACAGACTGGGAATTTTAAAATATTAATATACTAAGGGCTCCACTGTTAAATTAGATAACATGTAAAAGCAGAGGGACAATGTAAAGAAATGGAAATTCAGCGAATACAATGCTGGAGAGCAAAAGCACTAACAGAAATGAACAATACCTTTGGGCTCATTAGTAGACTGGACACAGCTGAGGAAAGAATCTCTGCGCTTTAGAACGTCCTCATAGAAACTCCCAAAACTGAAAAGAAGAGAACAGAATATCCAAGAACTGTGAGAAAAATACAAAAATTGTAACATACATAAAATGCGAATACTGGAAGAAGGAAAAGGAAGAGACTGCTTGAGGCAATGACTGAACACTTCCCCAAATTAATGTGAGACACCAAATCACAGATGAAGAAAGTTCAGAACATCAAGAAGGATAAATGGCAAATAGATTACACTTAGACGTATGATACTTAAACTGCAGAAAACTAAAGAGAAATAATCTAGAAAAAAGCCAAAAGGGGGAGGGAACACCTTACCTATAGAAGCACAAAGGTAAGAAGTATATCAAACTTCTTAAAACTGTGTGAGTAAGAAGAGGGCGGAGTGAAATACTTAGAGCATTAAGAGAAAAAAAAAAAAAAAAACCAACCTAGACTCCTGTACTCTTAAAAATTATCATCCAAAAGTGAAGGAATAACAAGACTCCAGGATAAACCTCAAGGGAATTTGTTGCCAGTACACTTGCCTTTCAGTAATGTTAAAAAGTACTTCAAAGAAGGAAAATGATATGGGTCAGAGATTTGAATCTCCATAAAGAAAGCAAGGGGGAGGGACTCCCTAGGTGGCACATTGGTTAAGAATCCGCCTGCCAGTGCAGGAGACACAGGTTCTATCTCTGCTCCAGGAAGATCCCACATGCCACAGAGCAACTAAGCCCATGCGCCACAACTACTGAGCCTGTGCTCTAGAGCGCATGAGCCACAACTATTGAGCCCATGTGCGGCAACTACTGAAGCCCACGAACCTAGAGCCTGTGCTCCACAATGAAGAGTAGCCCCTGCTCGCCGCAACTAGAGAAAGCCTGTGTGCAACAACGAAGACCCAACACAGCCAATAAATACATAAATAAATAAATAGATAAATAAAAGCAAGGGAATTGGGGAAGGATTAAGTGACAATTAATGAAAAAGCTTTGTTTTTCTTATTCTCAGTTGATCTAACAGATAACATGTTCAAAATAATCAACAGTATATTTATATGCTTGTGTATGGCTATGTATACTTATGTATACTTAACATATAAGTGATGTTATAAGTAATGACAGCAGTGATACAAGGGAGGGAAGGGAGGAAATTGGCATATTTTGTTATAAGGTACTCACACTACCTATGAATCAATACAGTGTTATTTGAAAATAGTTGTAAATGTAACTGCAGACTCTAAAAAATCTACAATCTGCAATGTTTAGAATTTAGGGACTGCCCCTAAAAAAAGTATAACTGAAATATTAAGAAAGGAGAAAAAAAATCATATAAAATGTTTAATTCAAACCACAAAAGGCAGAAAAGGAACAACAACAACAAAAAACAGGCCATTTATCTCACATGTCAATAATCTAAATACACGAATTTAAAGGTAGAGGTTGCAGAGTGGTTCAAAAAACAAGACCAAACTGTATGTTATCTACAATAAATGTACTTTAAATAGACATAGATTAATAGTAAAGGGATGGATGAGTAGTATTCTATTATATGTGTGTGTGTGTATATATAGCACATTTTCTTTATCCATTTATCTGTTGATGGACAGCAGGTAGGTTGCTTCCATATTTTGGCTATTGTAAATAATGGTTCTATGAACATTGGGATGCATGTGTCTTTTCAAATTACTGTTTTCATTTTCTTCAGATATATACCCAGGAGTAGAATTTCTAGGTCATATGGTGGTTCTATTTTTAGTGTTTTGAGAAACTTCCATACTGTTTTCCACAGTGGCTGTATTGGTTTACATTCCCACCAACAGCGCACAAAGGTTCCTTTTTCTCCATGTCATTGTCAGCATTTGCTATTTGTGGTCTTTTTGATGATAACCATTCTGACAAGTGTGAGGTGATATCTCATTGCAGTTGTGAGTTGCATTTCTCTGATGATTGGCAATGTTGAGCATCTTTTCATGTGCCTGTTGGCCCTCTATATGTTGTGCTTGGAGAAATATCTCTACAGGTCTTCAGCCCATTTTTAAAAATTGGACTTTTTTTTTTTTTTTTTTTGATGTTGAGTTATATGAGCTGCTTATATATTTTGTATATTAACCCTTTATCAGTCACATCATTTGCAGGTATTTTCTCCCATTCAGGAGGTTGTTTTTTCATTTCGTCTATGGTTTCCCTTGTGGTGCAAAAGCTTTTAAGTTTAACTAGGTCCAATGTAATTGTTTTTGCTTTTGTTTTCTTGCCTTAGGAGACAGAGCCCCCACCAAAACAAACAAACAAAGAAACAAAAACTCTTACAATTTATGTGAAAGGACGTTCTTATATTTTTGTCTAGGGATTTTATGGCTTCCAGTCTTACATTTAGGTCTTAATCCATTTTGAATTTATTTTTGTATATGGTGTGAGAGAATTTTCTAGTTTCATTCATCTACATGTAGCTGACTAGTTTTCCCAGCATCACTAATTGAAGAGACTGTCTTTTCTCCATTGTATATTGTTGTTTTCTTTGGTGAGGATTAATTGATGATGACAGCATGAGTTTATTTCTGAGCTCTCTATTCTGTTCTATTGAACTATGTGTTTATTCCAGTACCATACTTTTTTTTTTTATTACTGTAGCTTTGTAATATAGTTTGAAATTAGGGAGTGTGATACCTCCAGCTTTGTTGTTCTTAAGATTGTTTTGGCTATTCAGGGTCTTTTGTATTTCCATACAAGTTTTAAAATTATTTGTTCTATTTCTGTGAAAAATGCCATTGGTGTTTTGATAGGGATTGCATTGAATCTGTAGATTTCCTTAGGTAGTATAGTCATTTTAACAGTATTAGTCTTCCAATCCATGAATACAGTACATCTCTCTATATGTTTGCGTTGTCTTCAATTTCTTTCAGCAGTGTCTTACTGTTTTTCAAGCATAGGTCTTTTACCTCCTTAGGTAGGTTGATTCCTAGGTATTTTTATTCTTTTCATGTGATAGTAAATGGGGTTTTTCCTTCTTTCTTTCTTTCTTTCTTTCTTTCTTTCTTTCTTTCTTTCTTTCTTTCTTTCTCTCTCTCTCTCTCTCTTCTTTCTTTCTTCCTTTTTCTCTCTTCCCTTCCCTTTCCTTCCTTCCTTCCTTCCTTCCTTCCTTCTTCCTTTAACTTTCACCATTTGGATAACATATTTTTAAAAATTTTATTTATTTTATTTTTGGCTGCATTGGGTCTTCATTGCTGTGCATGGGCTCTCTCTAATTGCAGTGAGCAGGGGCTGCTCTTTGTTGCTGTGTGTGGGCTTCTCATTGAGATGGCTTCTCGTTGCAGAGCACAGGCTCTAGGCACGTGGGCTTCAGTGGTTGTGGCTCATGGGCTCTAGAGCACAGGCTCAGTAGTTGTGGTGCATGGGCATGTGGGATCTTCCTGGACCAGGGGTCGAACCCATGTCCCCTGTTTGGCAGGGGGATTCTTAACCACTCTGCCACCAGGGAAGCCCTCCTTAATTTCTTTCTGAGAATTCATTATAGTGTATAGAAATGCAACAGATTTCTGCATATTAACTTTGTATGCTGCAGGTTTACTGAATTCATTAATGACCTTGAGTAGTTTTTCAGTGGCATCTTTGTTTTCTATATATAGTATTATGCTATTTTCACACATGGACTATTTTACTTCTTTTCCAATTGGATGCCTTTTATTTTTTGTTTGACTGCTGTGGCTAGGACTTCCAATACTATGTTGAATAAAAGTGGTGAGAGTGGCATCCTTGTTTGTGATCTTAGAGGAAATGTGTTCAACTTTTCATTGTTGAGTATGATGTTAGCTGTGGGCTTATCATATATGGCCTTTATTATGTTAAGGTATGTTAGACTTTTTAACCATAAATGGATATTGAATTTTGTCAAAAGCTTTTTCTGCATCTATTGAGACGATCATATGGTTTTTATTTTTCAATTCATTAATGTGTTATATCTTATTGATTGATTTTTGTGGATATTGAACCACCCTTGCATCCCTGGGGTATATCCCACTTGATCATGATGTATGATCCTTTTAATGAGTTGTTTGATTATGTTTGCTGATATTTTCTTGGGGATTTTTTTCATCTATATTCATTAGTAATATTGACATGTAATTTTTGTGTGTGTGTTATCTTTGTCTGGTTTTGGTATCAGGGTAATGGTGGCTTCGTAGAATGAGTTCAGAACTGTTCCTCTGTAACTTTTTGAAATAGTTTCAGAAGGAAAAGTGTTAACTCTTCTGTAAATGTCAAATAAAATTTAATTGTGAAGCCATCTTGTTCTTGACTTTTGTTTGTTGGGTAGGTTTTTTTTTTTTTTTAATTACTGATTCAATTTCATTACTGGTGATTGCTCTTTTCTTATTTTCTGTTTTTTCCTGGTTCAGTCTTGGGACATTGTACATTTCTAGGAATTTGTCTGTTTCTTCTAGGCTGTCCATTTTATGGATATATAGTTGTTTGTAGTAATCTCTTATGCTTTGTTTCTGTGCTATCAGTTGGAACTTCCCTTTTTTGTTCCTGATTTTACTGATTTGGACCTTCTCTTTTTTTCTTGATGAATCTCACTAAAGTTTTATCAGTTTTGTTTTCTTAAAAAACCAGCTCTTAGTTTCTTGATATTTTCAAAAAATTTTTAAGTTCTTATTTCATTTATTTCTGCCTTGATCTTTGATTTCTTTTATTCTAACTTTGGGTTAGTGGAAGATGTGTATGTACACACACACACACACACACACACAGATACAATGAAAACTACTCAGCTATAATAAAAAGAATGAAATTTTGGCATTTGCAACAACATGGATGGACTTGGAGGCTATTATGCTAAATGAAGTAAGTCAGAGAAGAACAAATACTGTATGACATTACTTATGTGTGGAATCTAAAGAAATTCAAACTAGTGAATATAACAAAAAAGGAATAGATGCAGAGATACAGAGAACAAACTAGTGGTTACCAGTGGGGAGAGGAAAGAGGGCAGGGACAAGACACACAGCTAGAGGATTAAGAGGTAAAAACTACTATATACAAAATACATAAGCTGCAAGGATATATTGTACAGCACAGGGTGTATAGCCAATATTTTAAAATAACTATAAATGGAGTGTAACCTTTAAAAATTGTGAATCACTATGTTGTTACCTACACCTGACATGTAGGTAATACTGTAAATAAACTATATGTAAACAAACAAAAAAAGTAAAAAAATAAAAAGGTAAACAGATGAAGAAAGACATACCATGCTAACATTAATGGATAGCAGAGGTAGTCATTCATTTCAGAGTAGACTTCAGATAAAGTAAAGTTATCAAGGATAAAGTAGGATTTATTTAAAGATATGGGATTCAATTCTCCAAGAAGATATAAAAATCCTGAATATGTATGTGCCTAACAACAGAGCATCAAAATACATGGGGTAAATCTGATAGAACTGCAAGTAGAAATGGATAAACCCATTATTACTGTTGGAGACTTCTACACCTCTCTATTAAAAATGGACAATTCTAGCAGGCAGAAAATCAATAAGGACATAATTGAACTCAACACCATCAATCAACTGGATGTAATACACATCTATCTACTATTTCATCCAACAATACTGGAATATACATTCCTTCCAAGTTGACATGGAATGTTAATCAAGACTACATTCTGGGGACTTCCCTGGTGACGCAGTGGTTAAGAATCCACCTGCCAGTGCAGGGGACACAGGTTCGAGCCCTGGTCCGGGAAGATCCCAGATGTGCCACAACTACTGAGCCTGCTCTAGAGCCTGTGTGCCACAACTTATGAAGCCTATGTGCCCTAGAGCCTGTGTGCTGCAACTACTGAAACCTGCATGCCTAGAGCCCATGCTCTGCAACAAGAGAAGCCACTGCACTGAGAAGCCGGCTCACCACAACTGGAGAAAGCCTGCACGTCAACAAAGACCCAACACAGCCAAATAAATAAATAAAATAAAATGAATTTTAAAATAAGAGTACATTCTGGGCCATAAAACACACCTCTATAAATTTAAAACAATAGAAATCATACAATGTCTGCTCTCAGACAAAAATGGAATTATAGATATCAGTAACAGGAAAATAGATGGAAAATCTCCAAACTCTTAGAGATTAAATGATATGCTTCTAAACACATTGCTCAAAAAAGTAAATCTCAAGAGGAATTAAAAAAATATTTTGAACTAAACACAAATGAAAACTCTTCAAAATGTCAAAATGTAGCAAAGTCAGTACTTGAAGAGAAATACATAGCATTGGGTATATATTAAAAAAGAAATTTAATCATAGTCTGACATTTCATATTAGAAAGAGCAAATTTTAAAGTAAACAGAAGAAAAATAATAGAAATTAGAGCAAGTCTATGAAATGGAAAATCTAATCAGGCAAAAGCAGCAGATAAAACTTTTTTTTTTTTAATTTATTATTTTGGGGGGGGGTACACCAAGTTCAATCATCTGTTTTTATACACATATTCCCGTATTCCCTCCCTCCTTCGACTCCCCCCCACCCTCCCTCAAGTCCCCCCCCATCCTCCCCGTCCCAGTCCTCTAAGGCATCTTCCATCCTCGAGTTGAACTCCCTTTGTTATATAACAACTTCCCACTGGCTATCTACTTTACAGTTGGTAGTATATATATGTATCAGCAGATAAAACTTTAAGCTGGTTCATAAAGTCAGTAAACCACACTAAGAAGAAAAGACACAAAATACTAATATCAAAAATGGAATAAGGGACATCTTTACAGAACCAGTGCACATTTAAAGGATAATAATGGAATATTATGAACAATTCTATGCCCTCAAATTTGATGATCTAGATGAAATGAACCAATTCCTTGAAAGACACAATCAGCAAACACTCACAGGTGTGGACAGTCTGAGTAGGCCTATGTCTATTAAAGAAATTGAATCAATAGTTAATAATTTTCCAAAGTACCACCAAGCCCATATGGATTCACTTGGAAATTCTAACCATTAAGGAAGAAATGATCATAATACTTGACAATTCTTATAGAAGATAGAAGCAGAGGGAGGATTTCCAAACTCATTTTGATGCTAGCCAAACAAAAACCAGTCAAAGACATTATAAGGAAAGAGAACTACATACCAATATTTCATGAACATAAGTGCAAAAATTATTAAAATTAAACAGAATCAAGCAGTCTGTATAAGGAATAATACAATACAACAAAGTGGGATTTATCCTGGGTATTCAGGGCTGCTTGAACTTTACAATATAAATTACTGGAATACATTATGTCAAAAGGATGAAGAAGAAAGACCAAGTAATTATTTAATAGATGCAGAAAGAGTATTTGATGAAATCCAGCATCCATTCATGATTAAAAACTTTCAGCTAACTAGGAATAGAGAGGAGCTTTTTCAACTTAATGATTATCTACAAAAAACCTACAACTCAATCATATTTAATGACGAAAAACTAGAAGCTTTCCCACTAACATCAGGAATAAGAAAAGGATGTTCTCTCTCAACATTTCTTTCTTTTTTTTTCACAATAAACTGCATATATTTAGAGTGTACAATTTGGTATCCTAATCTCCTAATTCATTCCTCCCCCCCAACCCTCCCCGCTTTCTCCACTTGGTGTCCATATGTTTGTTCTCTACATCTGTGTCTCTATTTCTGCCTTGCAAACCGGTTGATCTGTACCATTTTTCTATAGTCCACATACATGTGTTAATATACAATATTTGTTTTTCTCTTTCTGACTCACTTCACTCCATGTCTCTACAAATCTCCTAGTTTCATTGCTTTTTACAGCTGAGTAAGAGTCCATTGTATATATGTATCACATCTTTTTTATCCATTCATTTGTTGATGGACATTTAGGTTACTTCCATGTCCTGGCTGTTGTAAATGGTGCTGCAATGAACATTGGAGTGCATGTGTCTTTTTGAATTATGGTGTTCTCTGGGTATATGCCCAGTAGTGGGATTGCTGGATCATATGGTAACTCTATTTTTAGTTTTGCAAGGAACCTCCATACTGTTCTCCATAGTGGCTGTATCAATTTACATTTCCACCAGCAGTGCAAGAGTGTTCCCTTTTCTCCACACCCTCTCCAGCATGTACTGTTTGTCGATTTTCTGATGATGTCTGTTCTAACTGGTGTGAGGTGATACCTGATGTCGTTTTGATTTGCATTTCTCTAATAATGAGTGATGTTGAGCAGCTTTTCATGTGCCTCCTGGCCATCTGTATGTCTTCTTTGGAGAAATACCTATTTAGGTCTTCTGCCCATTTTTTGATTGGGTTGTTTGTTTTTTTTTGATATTGAGCTAGATGAACTGTTTATATATTTTGGAGATGAATCCTTTGTCTGTTGATTCATTTGCAAATAATTTCTTCCATTCTGTGTGTTGTCTTCTTGCCTTGTTTATGGTTTACTTTGCTGTGCAGAAGCTTTGAAGTTTCATTAGGTCCCACTTATTTATTTTTGTTTTTATTTCCATTATTCTAGAGGGTGGATCAAAAAAGAGCTTGCTGTTATTTACGTCAAAGAGTATTCTTCCTATGTTTTCCTCTAGGAGTTTTATAGTGTCTGGCCTTACATTTAGGTCTTTAATCCATTTTGAGTTTATCTTTGTGTATGGTGTCAAAGAGTGTTCTAATTTCATTTTTTACATGTAGCTGTCCATTTTTCCCAGCACCACTTATTGAAGAGGCTGCCTTTTTTCCATTGTATATCGTTGCCTGCTTTGTCATAGATCAGTTGACTGTAGTTTATCTCTGGGCTTTTGATCCTGTTCCATTGATCTATATTTCTGTTTTTGTGCCAGTACTATAGTGTCTTGATAACTGTAGCCTTGTAGTATAGCCTGAAGTCAGGAAACCTGATTCCACCAACTCCGTCTTTCCTTCTCAAGATTGCTTTGGCTATTCGGGGTCTTTTGTGTTTCCATACAAATCGTAACATTTCTTGTTCTAGTTCTGTGAAAAATGCCATTGGTAATTTGATTGGGATTGCATTGAATCTGTAAATTGCTTTGGGTAGCACAGTCATTTTCACAATGTTGATTCTTCCAGTCCAAGAACATGGTATGTCCGTCCATCTGTTTGTGTCTTCTTTGATTTCTTTCATTAGTGTCTTATAGTTTTCTGAGCACAGGTCTTTTACCTCCTTGATTAGGTATATTCCTAGGTATTTTATTCTTTTTGTTGCAGTGGTGAATGGGATTGTTTCCTTAATTTCTCTTTCTGATCTTTCATTGTTAGTGTATAGAAATGCAAGAGATTTCTGTGTGTTAATTTTGTATCCTGCAACTTTACCAAATTCATTGATTAGCTCAAGTAGTTTTCTGGTGGCCTCTTTAGGATTTTCTATGTATAGTATAATGTCATCTGCGAATAGTGACAGTTTTATGTCTTCTTTTCCAACTTGGAATTCCTTTTATTTCTTTTTCTTCTCCGATTGCTGTGGCAAGGACTTCCAAAACTATGTTGAATAGTAGTGGCGAGAGTGGACATCCTGGTCTTGTTCCTGATCTTAGAGCGAATGCTTGCAGTTTTTCACCATTGAGAATGATGTTTGCTGTGGGTTTGTCATATATGGCCTTTATTATGTTGAGGTAGGTTCCCTCTATGCCCACTGGAGAATTTTTATCATAAATGGGTGTTGAATTTTGTCAAAAGATTTTTCTGCATCTATTGAGATGATCATGTAGTTTTTATCATTCAATTTGTTAATATGGTGTACCACATTGCGTATATTGAAGAATCCTTGCATTCCAGGGATAAACCCCACTTGATCATGGTATATGATCCTTTTAATGTGTTGTTGGATTCTGTTGGCTAGTATTTTGTTGAGGATTTTTGCATCTAAATTCATCAGTGATATTGGTCTGTAATTTTCTTTTTTTGTTATATCTTTGTCTGGTTTTGGTGTCAGGGTAGTGGTGGCCTCATAAAATGAGTTTGGGAGTGTTCCTTCCTCTGCAATTTTTTGGAAGAGCTTGAGAAGGCTGGGTGTTAGCTCTTCTCTAAATGTTTGATAAAATTCACCTGTGAATCCATCTGGTCCTGGACTTTTGTTTGTTGGGAGATTTTTAATCACAGTTTCCATTTCATTCCTTGTGATTGGTCTGTTCATATTTTCTATGTCTTCCTGATTCAGTCTTGGAAGGTTATACCTTTCTAAGAATCTGTGCATTTCATCCAGGTTGTCCATTTTATTGGCATATAGTTGCTTGTAGGAATCTCTTATGGTGCTTTTTATTTTTGTGGTGTCCGTTGTTAACTTCTCCTGTTTCATTTCTGATTTTATTGATTTGAGTCCTCTCCCTCTTTTTCTTGATGAGTCTTGCTAGAGGTTTATCAATTTTATTTATCTTCTCAAAGAACCAGCTTTTAGTTTTGCTATTGTTTTCTTTGTTTCTATTTCATTTATTTCTGCTCTGATCTTTATGATTTCTCTCCATCTAGTAACTATGGGTTTTGTTTGCGCTTCTTTCTCTAGTTTCTTTAGGTGTAAGGTTAGATTGTTTATTTGGGATTTTTCTTGTTTCTTGAGGTAAGATTGTATGGCTAGAAGCTTCCCTCTTAGAACTGCCTTTGTTGCATCCCATAGGTTTTGGATCGTTGTGTTTTCATTGACATTTGTCTCTAGGTATTTTTTGATTTCCTCTTTGATTTCTTCAGTGATCTGTTGGTTATTTAGTAGCATATTGTTTAGCCTCCATGTGTTTGTGTTTTTTACAGTTTTTTTCCTGTAATTGATTTCTAATCTCATAGCATTGTGGTCAGAAAAGATGCTTGATACGATTTCAATTTTCTTGAATTTACCAAGGCTTGATTTATGACCCAAAATGTGATCTATCCTGGAGAATGTTCCATGTGCACTTGAGAAGAATGTGTAATCTGCTGTTCTGGGATGTAATGTCCTATAGATATTTATTAAATCCAGCTGATTTATTGTTTCATTTAAAGCTTGTGTTTCCCTATTAATTTTCTGTGGATGATCTGTCCATTGGTGTAAGTGGGGTGTTAAAGTCCCACACTATGATTGTGTTACTGTCGATTTCCTCTTTCATAATTGTTAGCATTTGCCTTATATATTGAGGTGCTCCTATATTGGGTGCATATATATTTATAATTGTTATCTCTTCTTCTTGGATGGATCCCTCGATCTTATGTAGTGTCCTTTCTTGTCTCTTGTAACATTTTTTATTTTAAAGTCTATTTTATCTGAGTATTGCTATTCCAGCTTTCTTTTGATTTCCATTTGCATGGAATATCTTTTTTCATCCCCTCACTTTCCATCTGTATGTGTCCCTAGGTCTGAAGTGGGTCTCTTGTAAACAGCATATATGTTGGTCTTGTTCTGGTATCCATTCAGCCAGCCTGTGTCTTTTGGTTGGTGCCTTTAGTCCATTTACTTTCAAGGTAATTATTGATATGTATGTTCCTATTACCATTTTCTTAATTGTTTTGCTTTTGCTTTTGTAGGTCCTTTTCTTCTCTTATATTTCCCTCTTAGAGAAGTTCCTTTAGCATTTGTTGTAGGGCTGGTTTGGTGATGCTGAATTCTCTTAGCTGTTGCTTGTCTGTAAAGCTTTTGATTTCTCCGTCGAATCTGAATGAGATCCTTGCTGGGTAGAGTATTCTTGGTTGTAGGTTCTTCCCTTTCATCACTTTCAATATATCATGCCAGTCCCTTCTGGCTTGCAGAGTTTCTGCTGAGAAATCAGCTGTTACTCTTATGGGAGTTCCCTTGTATGTTATTTGTCGTTTTTCCCTTGTTGCTTTTAATAACTTTTCTCTGTCTTTAATTTCTGTCAGTTTGACTACTATATGTCTTGGCGTGTTTCTCCTTGGGTGTATCCTGCCTGGGACTCTCTGCACTTCCTAAACTTGGGTAACTGTTTCCTTTCGCGTGTTAGGGAAGTTTTCAACTATAATCTCTTCCAATATTTTCTTGGGTCCTTTCTCTCTCTCTTCGCCTTCTGGGACCCCTCTAATGAGAATGTTGGTGCATTTAACATTGTCCCAGAGGTCTCTTAGGCTGTCTTCAGTTCTTCTCATTCTTTTTTCTTTATTCTTTTCTGTATCAGTGATTATCACCATTCTGTCTTCCAGGTCACTTATTCGCCCTTCTGCCTCAGTTAACCTGCTATTGGTTCCTTCTAGTGTATTTTTCATTTCAATTATTGTGTTGCATATCTCTGTTTGTTCTTTCATTCTTCTAGGTCTTTGGTAAACTTTTCTTGCAACTTTTTGATCTTTGCATCCAGTCTTTTTTCAAAGTTCTGGATCATCTTCACCATCATTATTCTGAATTCTTTTTCTGGAAGGGTGCCTATCTCCTCTTCATTTAGTTGTTTTTCTGGGGTTTTATCCTGTCCCTTCATCTGGTACAAAGTCCTCTGCTTTTTCATTTTCTCTATCTTTCTGTGGCTGAGGTTTTCAGTTTCACAAGATGAAATACTGCCGATACTGCTTGATTCTGCTGTCTGCCCTCTTGTGGAGGAGGCTGTGTAGGAAGCTCATGGGTGCTTCCTGATGGGAGGGACTGATGGTGGGTAGGGCTGGGTGGGTGGAGCTCAGTAAAACTTTAATGTGATTTGGTGGGTGGAGCTCAATGACACTTTAATCTGCTTGTCTGCCTATGGGTGGGGCTGTGTTCCCACCCTGGTGGTCGTTTGGCCTGAGGCTACCCAGCACTGGAGCTTACAGGCTCTTTGGTGGGGCTAATGGTGGACACTGGGAGGGCTCATGCCAATGAGCACTTCTCAGAATCACTGCTGCCAGTGCCCCTGTCTCCTTGGTGAGCCACAGCTCCCCTCACCTCTGCAGGCAATCTTCCAACACCAGCATGTAGGTTTGGTTGAGTCTCCTATGGGGTCACTGCTCCTTCCCCCTGGGTCCTGGTGAGCACACTTTTTGTGTGCTCTCCGAGACTGGAGTCTCTGTTTCCCCCAGTCCTGTGGAGGTCCTGCAATCAAATCCCGCTGGCTTTCAAAGTCTGATTCTCTGGGGATTCCTCCTCCTGTTGCTGGAGCCCCAGGTTAGAAAGCCTGATGTGGGTCTCAGAACCCTCAGGACTTCTGCAGTGTAACTGTTCTCCAGCTTGTGAGTCACCCACCCAGCATTTATGGGATTTTATTTTAACGTGATTGCGCCCCTCCTACTGTCTCGTTGTGGCTTCTCCTTTGTCTCTGGATGTGGGGTGTTTTTTTTTGTTTTGGTGAGTTCCAGTGTCTTTCTGTCAATGATTGCTGAGCAGTTAGTTGTAATTCTGGTGCTCTTGCGAGAGGGAGTGAGTGCATGTCCTCCTACTCTGCCATCTTGATTCAAAGCCCTCAACATTTCTTTTTAACATCATACTGATATTCCTAATCAATAAATCAAAGGAAATAAGTGTTCTGATTCATAAAGAGGTAATAAAACTGTCTTTACAAATGACATAATTGTCTATGTCGCAATCCTGGAAAGACTGACAAAATACTTCCTTCAACTAAGTAATTATAGAAAGGTTGCAGGATTCAGAGTTAATATACAACTGTCCTTTGTGTTCCTATATATCAGCAATGAACAGGTGGAATTTAAAATTAAAACACACAATTTATGTTAGTGCCCCCCAAATGAAATAGTTGTAAATGAAACAAAATATGTGTAAGGTCTATATAAGGAAAGCTCTAAAACTCTGAGCAAAAAGCCAAAGCAAACAAAAAAAAACAAACAACAACAACAACAATGAAACTGAAGTAGAGAGAGATTCTGTGTTCGTGGATAGGGAGACTGTATTATCAAGACAGGGAGGATGGGAGAGAATTGTGGGAGGGAGGGCACATGGGGATATATGTGTGGATACGGCTGATTTGCATTGGTGTACCTCAAAACTGGTACAAGATTGTAAAGCAATTATATTCCAATAAAAAGCTTAAAAAAAAAGATGTCAGTTCTTCCCAATTTGATCTGCATACTCAAAGAAATCCCAATAAGAAACCCAGCAAGTTTCTTTTTATAGATGTTGATAAACTTATTTTTAAGTTTGTATGAAGAGACAAAATACCCAGTACAGCCAATAAAATTCTGAGGAACAAGTTGACAGACAAATACTACTTGACTTCAAGACTTGATATAAAGTTGTAGTAACCAAGTAATCAGAATAAAAAGCCCAGAAATGGACCCACATAAGTATAGTTAACTTATTTTTGACAAAGGCAGTACATTGGAGCAAAGGTAGTCTTTTCAATAGATGATGTTAGAATAATTGGACAACATGCCAAAAAATGAATCTAGACACAGACCTATGCCCTTCACAAAAATTATCTCAAAATAGATCATAGACCTAAATGATAAACACAAAACTAAAAAACTCCTAGAAGATAACATAGGAGAAAACCTAAATGATCTTGAGTTTTGTCTTAACTTCTTCGATAAAATACCAAAGGCATGATCTATGAAAGAATTGATAATCTAGACGTCATTAAAATTAAAACTTCTCTGCGAAAGACACCTTGAAGAGAATGAGAAGACAAGCCACAGATTGAGTGTGTATTTGCAAATGACACGTGACAAAGTATTCTTACTCAAAATATACAAGGAACTCTTAAAATTCCAACCTCCCCCCAAAAAAAGTACTCAATTAATAAAACGGTAAAAGACATTTCATCAAAAAAGAGATAAAATATGGGGAATAGCATATGAAAAGATGTTCGACATTATATGTCATTATGTAAATACAAATTAAAACAATAAGATGCCACTACACATCTGTTAGAATGGCCAACATCCAGAACACTGACAATATCTAATGTTGGTGTTGATGTGGGTTAACAGGAACTCTCATTCATTGCTGTAATAATGCAAAACAGAACATTCACTTGGGAAGACATTTTGACAGTTTCTTACAAAACTAAACATACTCTTAGGATATGATCCAGCAGTTGCACTTCTTTGTATTTACTAAAATGAGTTGAAAACTTATATCCATACAAAATCCTACACTTGAATATTTATACCAGCTTTTTTCATAGTTGCCAAAACTTGGAAGCAACCAAGATGTTCCTCAGTAGGTGTGTACATACATATACTGTGGTAGATCCAGATAAGGAAATATTATCCAGTGCTAAAAAATAATTCAAGATATGAAAGACATGGAGGCACTTTAAATGTATATTACCAAGTGAAAGAGGCCAATCTGAGCAGGCCATGTACTATATGATTCTAGGTACATGACTTCCAGAAAAGGCAAAACTATGGAGACAGGAAAAAGTCAGTTAGTTGCCAGAAGCTGGGAGGAGGGAGGGTGAATAGGAGGAGGACAAAGAATTTTCAGTTCAGTGAAGATATTCTGTATGTTACCATTGTGGTGGATACATACCATTATACATTTATGACAATGTGTAGAATGTAAAACACTGAGAGTGAACCTTAATGTAAACTGCTCAGGTAGTATTGGTGGGTTTGTGTAGATTCATAGATTTTAACCAATGTACCGCTCTGGTGTAGGATTTTGTTAGGGAGCCTGTGGGGATGGAGTTAAGTGGGAAATGGCTGTAGTTTCTGCTCAATTTTGCTGTGAACCTAAAACTCTAAGAAAATAGTCTGTTAAGAAACTTAGAATGTAGTACATAGGAACTAAAATTCTACTGAGATTCTCAGTGTTTCTAAAAGTCCATATTCTGTCTTCAAACATGATATATAGATTTTCTGGGAGTATGGTTTTATATTGAAAACCACTACTTTTAAAATTATTATGAAACTATTCCATGGTTTTTCTGATTTGCATTGTTGGCTATTAAGTAATCTTGTCCAATTTGGATTCCTGTTTCTTTATGAGACTTTTTGTTGTTGTTAATTGGATTTGGTGTATTTTCATCTATTAGCTTTTATATTCCAAAGATTTTTTAAATTTGGGAACTCGTGTTCTTTAGTACTGCAGTTAAAAAAGTTATTTTGGTTGTTTGCTTCTCCTACCCTTTTCTGTTCTTCTGATTTTTTTTTTTTTAACATATTGGACTTTGTGGTTGTCATCTTTTATCTTTTTCTGTTTTCCACCCTTCTAAATATTATCCTTTTAAATATTCTTATTTTATGAGTATAGACAGTATCATTCTGGGATTATTAAGTCTTCATTAACTGTAGTTTTTAGTTCCTCCAAAATACTTTATTTTTTGCCTTTTTGACCTTATCTTTCATGTTAGTGTTACCTTGGATTTCAGTTAAATCTGGGCTTTCTGCTCATGTGTATATGTTCGAGACTGATTGGACTTGGTGGGTTTTATAGATGGGGCTATTGATTGTGAGCTGCTCTGTAAGGTGACTGGGGTGAACAGTGTATATGTGATCAGTGGTGACACTATGGCCCCCATGCTGGATAATGTTGACATTTTGTGCAGTTAAACATTAATTAACTTACTTGATTAAAATCTACCATCTTGCTGGTTGCTTTATTTTTGTTCCTTTTCTTTTTTCTGCCTGCCTTTGTATTAATTTTTATGATTCCCTCTTATCACTATTGACTTCTTAATTTTACCTTATAAAGAACTTGTTTAGAGATTACCTTGAGTTTAGATTCTACATCTAATCACAGTCACTTTAAAGTAATATTACACGTCTTCATGAGCACCCAGTAACAGGTTGCTGAAGAAGAGTCTGCAGGTGGGTATAAACTCCTATTGTGGTTGTGATTCCCAGATATTCTACATTCTCCTAGTTGCCTCCACTCAGTATTTAACGGTTTGTTGAAATTTTTAGGTGATTTCTTCTTACCTGTCTGTACGGCATCCAGTGTCTCTTCCTTTTGTGTTCTGCCATGGGTGAGCTGGTGATGGCACCCTCTCCCTCTTTGGGGGAGGCATGCCTTTTCTTAGATTTAGAGTGGTTTCGAGATCCTCAGATCTGATGGTTTCGAGAAAAAGTTCTGCTTTTGTAGTTAGTCTTTTTTCTTTTTTTCTGAAATAAACATCATTTTTGTCACCTTTCCATATCCTAGGCAGACGTAGACATTGTCATCCATGTTCCTGAGAAACATTCAGAATTTAATTTGTCATTAAGCATGCTTTTTTTTGAGCTAACTGTGGAAGCAAGGTGTAATGCAGAAAAGTTACCAAAAACCCCATCAATAGTTGTAATATTAATCTATACAGTGAATAACAGATCCAGACTATTTCTGCCAAGATAGCTTAGTATCTGTTTCTGGTATGTATTTCCTAAGTACCTGATCTGTCATTTTCCATGTTTCCTACTGGCTCTGTTAATTGGAATTCTGGACGTCATGCAGTTTGTAAGCTGTTGTCATCTTAGCTGGTACATCACATGACTGGCAGCAACACAGCATCAAGTAATTCTCATCCCTGAGATATGAAGAAAGTAGCTGTTCATGTGGGTTCCTCTCAGCATGAACTTTGGGAGCGCTTTTAAGGCTGTCCATGAATGTGTTCAGTACCTTGCATCTGGAAAGAGGCACGAAAAAGGTTATTGCTAGTCATCTTTGGGATTTTACCATGTGTTAGAAGAGAACTGTTTTTACCATAGCTACTGCTAGATGAGACTGTGCAGATGTTGAAAGCAGAATGTGAAGGTTTATCAAAACTTAATTTATTTGAATGTAACTGCTGATAATAATACTATATGAAAGATGAAAACATTTAAGAAATGTCATCTTATGTAGTATTTCAGAATAGAAGGTTTAAACTGAGACTGTTCTGATTAATTTGGGACTCTGTATACTTGATGGTTATATTTTGTTGTCCATTAACTTCATAAATCACTAAAATTTGGGATTTTGTAATCTCCAGTACAGTAAAGATTGGCAAAGGGTGCTAAATGTCATACTCGTATTTGTTGCCTTCCTGCAGTCTGTCTTATATGGATATGCTCTTTGCAAAATGCAAATCCAGCAAATGTCTGCAACGTCTGTACCTTTGCTTGGCACTTTTTGCCTGAAAGGTATCCCAATCCTTGAGTTGTTTTTTTTTTTTCCTTTTAAAAAGAATTTTATTGAGATATAATTGACATACAATAAACTGCATATATTTAAAGTGTACAATTTGATAACCTTGAGTTTTATTCAGTCTTTGGAATGAGATCAGAGACCATTTCCTCTGATGGGCCTTCTCCGATACCCTCACAGAGAATTAAGTATTTTATCTCTTGGTCTACTTATAAATATTCCTCTAATGCTCCATCTATCATATTCTGTTATAAAATATTTGTTATAGATCAGCCTCCCCTTCTAGACTAGAGTTCCTTGAGGACACAAAACATGTCTCATTTATCTTGATATTCTGGTCCTTAATACAAACCTTGGACGTGATAGGTACTCAGTGACTATTATTCAGCATTTTGATGGTCATTTTGATGGTTCTGCTTAAAAATGCTAAAAAATGTTACTTATATTTTACTAAATCTGATGGGTGTTTACATTTTTTTCTCATAATGAAAGACTGAAATATTTCCATGTTCAGGATCAAAATATATCCTCTAAAAGGGATATATTGATATTTAAAATATCAATTAATAAGAAAGCTATGACCTGCAAGTATTTTGGTGTAAATATAAGAGAAGGGATTTGGAGTTTTATGGATACCTATGTTTGTTAAATCAAGTTCTGATATGGTAATCCTCAGTCACACCTTCAGGCATTCTACAGACATGTTTGGAAACGTAGCTTTTGAGCAAAGGAAATAAAGTATTATATTTATCTGACACCTGAAACTATTAAGGAAGTTAAAGACTTAAGATTGCAACATTCCTATTTTCTATTTGTTTCATTTGGCTCTTAGGGCATGGGGAAGATTAACCTAACTTGGTTAATCAGTAGCTAATTAAAGAGTTTGTGAATTTTCTGGGTTCTTTTCTATATGCAGTTGATTATGAAATTAAAAGATTAGTTTATTTAAAATTATATTTTAACTTGTTAATTCTTTTTTCTTCCTACACAGTGTAGTGACTATGACTTGGAATTTGGAACTGAGTGTTTGCATTTGGCTCTAAAATACTGTCACATCAAAGCCAAACTTGTAGAAGGATCTCCTGACCTCTGGAAGGTAAGGAAGTTGGTACTCTGCTCTGTGTTTATGTGTCATTCCTAAAGACACACTCTGCAAGTACAGACACTTTTCAGGAGCTTTAGAAAATATAGCAGTATAAAAATATTTGGTTTCATACTGAAACAGTATTTCCAGGAATAAAGGTGTGTGTGTGTGTACGCATACATTAAAGGTGTTAAGAATCTCACTGGGTTTTCTGAGCCATTAATGTATGGTATCATTTCTATTGCTCGGTTCCAAGAAAATTCATGTTGGGATAATTTATTCAAACAAATTCCATTTTAGCCACTAAGATTGTTCTATTCACAGTTTTTGTGTATTCTTTGTATATAATCTTTTACTCTGTAGCCTTACCTTCACCTGGATTGGGGCTGCAACTCTGCTTCCCAAAATGACAACATTTCCTCCCAGGCTTTGAGGTGGTAGCTCCAACATAAGTGGGTTGAAACACTTATCTGCCACAGTTTTGACCCAGTGGGGTTGGTGGTTAGAACCACTCTTCGCCTCCAAAGAGGAATTGTGCTCTTTCCTGCAGTAAGGCTTGACTGATTTCATGGCAAACTTCTTTCTTTAGGAGGAATGAAGTGGTTGTAACACTCTCATAGTTCAGGTTCCTGTTGAGTCAGGAGTGCTTTACAGCACGACTCTCCTGTGTTTCATTGGGTGGAAATGTGTTGAACTGAACGGTGAATTCTGAAATAGAATTGTAGGGTCATATCTTAATTTTGAGTAAGTATTGCTGTTTTGAAAATGTTGGATGGAATCTTTATAAAACATCCACCTAAATCTGGTTAGTGAACATTCATCCTAATTCTGAGATGATATGAATCTAAAAGCATATCTCCTCATTGACATAAAAACAAAACAAAAAGCCCTATGTGTTGATTAGGTATTTTGTAAGTTACAGGATAGGCCTTGCTGCATGCTAAGATTGTCTTATACATATTTAAATTGTTCTAAGATTACAAAATATTGACATGCCTGAATCATTGCCTGGTGGAGTAAATTAATGCACTCTTATTACTCTTTTAAGAGTGCAGATATCATCAACCCAGCAGGCAAACATTTTATTCACTTTGTTTATCCTTTTTTGTATATGGGTCAGATGGTGATATGTATGTTAATTGGGAGGATTTTGATAATAACCAATGAGATGTTTTGTTAAAGTTTCTGACCCATGTCACTATAGACTTGCTACACTTAATTTGCAGGCTATGTAAAAAAAAAAAAAGTGAAAACTCAAGATATTTTATTGCTACTAACATGTCAACACTCTTTGGCCTCATTGCTGATGTTTTAGGCTGTGTGGTTACCTACTTCTTGTGGATATTCTGAGCCTTCTTTAAACTTGTAAAGCACCCTCAGGTCTGCAGGCAAGAGGAAAACAGCACACTGCTCTTTGAATTTTACACTCTGTCTTCACAAATGTATTTCAGTATTTTTGAGTGAGATCCTAAATTTCACTGCTTCCATCAGCAACAACAGTATCACAGTTTTAGTCCTCACATCTTGGCTCTCTGTTCCCTTGTGTGTGCGACAGATGTCAGTGCACTGAGCTGTAGTTGGCCTTTCTAAGTGCTTCTCTTCATTCTCTATTGAGTCACTTCATACATGCTGCTGTGGGCTGAACTGTGTCCTCCCACAAAAGATAAGTTCAGGTCCTAGCCCTTGGCACTTGTGAATATGACCTTATTTGAAAAGAGTGTTTGCAAATCTAATCAAGTTAAGAAGAGGTCAGATTGGTAAAAAGGAGGCCCCAAATCCAATCTATATGAATAGAAGAGGTTCAGATACAGATAGGTGGAGAATGCCAGTGACAATGGAGATAGAGATTGGAGTGATGCATCTATAAGCAAAGGAAAGTGAGGGGTTGCCAGCAACCCCAGGAAACTAGGAAGAGGTGGGGAAGGATTCGCCTCTGAAGCCGTCAGAGTGGGCAATGCCCTTGCTGATATCTGGACTTCACACTTCCAGCCTCCAGTACTGTGAAAGGATACATTCCTGTTTTAAGACACCCAATTTGTGGTACATTGTTATGGCAGCCCTAAGAAACTAATACACATGCCAAAGGGTGACACCCTGTTAGGCCCAGAGGGAGCATCTTCAAAGTATCACTTTCCAAACTGGGTGGGAGTGAGGAAGCACTGCTGTTAGCATATTTGAATAATGATGTGCCTTAGCAGGATCTTGGATTCTAAAAGGACATGTAATGCAGTGAATCCGGCAAAAAGTCTTTCAGATGGCAGTTTTAAGGCCTTTTTATGGTATCACATTTCTTCTGTGATTGAGGGGAAGTTATTTTGAGTGCAAATGTTATGGTTGTTTTGGGTACCCTATTTCCTGCTTCTGCCTCCCGTCTCATCATCCTGCACCTTTTAAAAATATTTTTGATATTTACTGGCAGTTCACTTAGCCCTATTTAGCTTTTTGATGATATTGTATGAATTGTCTTTAGTATAAGCTTTTAACTGAATTAATTTTATGGTCTTATTTTGCATGGATAAAGTGTATTACCATTGCTGATTAAACCAAAGCAATGGAATCTACACGTTGAAATAAGTGTTCTAATTCAATACTAATTCCAACAATGCTACAGTTTTTTGCAACTCAGAATTGAAAGAAGATTTAGTACAATCATGCTAAAACTGGTATTGGACGCGGGTGGCAGGCTGAGTACCTGGAACATGATGCAGAAATCTGACACAGTGAAGAGCACATTTCAAGAGACTTTCACTACTGCAAAACAATAAGGCAAGGGAGGGTTCTGAAATACAGAGCCAGGACACCCTCCCTACCCCTCAGAAAGTCAGGGAGTTCACCCCGGGTGATAGGAAGAATGACTAGAATTTTTTGTGACCGCATATAGGACTATTGTTTCATCTGCTGCCAGAAATCCCAGGAGGACTATTATTTTGTATTTTATATACTTTTTAAAAAAATAGAAGTAAATGCAAAAGGTAAGCATTCACAGTTTATGCCAGTTTTCCTGCAGTAGCTCCTCTGGCTTTGGAGGAAACATCAGTTTTTTCAAATCACCATGCAGGGTAGAGGACATTCTTGTGAATGCCCAAGCCCCCTCCTATCCCCTCCTTTCCCCTTCATCCTCCTCCATCCCCTTCCCTAAGACCTGCCAACCACAGAAGAATACAGGACTGAATCCTGAGAACAGAGGTTGGCTCTTATGCTTTCCCTGAGTGGTTGTGCCTAGCCAGCCCTTACTGAACGTACTCTTTTTTTAAAAATATTTATTTTATTAATTTATTTATTTTTGGCTGTGTTGGGTCTTCGTTGCTGCACGCAGGCTTTCTCTAGTTGTGGTGAGCAGGGGCCACTCTTCGTTGTTGTGCATGGGCTTCTCATTGCCATGGCTTCTCTTGTTCTGGAGCATGGGCTCTTACGTGCGCAGGCTCAGTAGTTGTGGTACATGGGCTTAGTTGCTCTGCAGCATATAGGATCTTCCCGGACCAGGGCTTGAACCTGTGTCCCCTGCATTGGCAGGCAGATTCTTAACCATTGCACCACCAGGGAAGTCCTGAAATACTCTTATTTTAGCGAAATTTCATCTAGTCTACACAAGAGGAAACTACATCTAGTCTCTATTCTTTTAATTTATAGTTGTACCATATTTTTGTCCCAGTGTAAAGACTTGGTCACTTATTATACTACACAGACCTAACTGAACACAATTCTTGTTTGTAAGTGTTAAAACTATCTTCAAGGCATAAAAGATTCATAATTACTTATTGTCTGAAAATGCTTCTTTAGAAGGCGTTGAAGTGTCATCACAACATTATTGGAATGACTGACTTTTGAGGATTTCTTTTGATGGGAATTAGTTTTTTTTTAGATCCATGTGTTCTAGCATCCTTGTTGAAAACAAAAGAAAATAGTCTCACTTTTTGTTTTTTAACCTCAAAAATACAATGTGGTGAAATTGTGTCTTTTTAGAGGTTTTCATCTAGTTATCCAGTCTAGAGGAAAGAACATTTTCTAGATAGACATAATTGGTGAACTGGAAATCAATATAATACTGTCATGCAAAGTCTAAATTTGTATTTAATGAAAACTCTGTCTTCAAAATTCAAGATTTTCTGACTTTATTCTAACTATTGGAGTACATACCCATTTTCTTGTGAAAGATGGGAGAATATTAAGTGTAGTCTAACTTATGTAAGATGGTGGCCAACTGGACTTGACTCTGAGAAGTCTGTTTAATTTACCATATTGTCAACACAGAGCAACACGAAGCAGTTATAATAGAGTCTTGTGGAACTCACCTTGAGAAAGCTGAGAGCACTCTGGCGTAGGAGTTAAAGACGACTATCTCTGTGACTCTCGGTTTCACGTTTCTCTTCCACTGAATATAAATATTTTTTAAGCTAAATACTTAGATGAAGTATCACACAGAAGCACAGTGAAACAAAACAGGCAGAAATTGAGCTCGACTAGTTGAGTAGCAGATGTGGGGCTCTGAGCTTCAGCTGCACAGAGCTTCCCCACTGGTCTTGAGGTGGCCCCTGAGCTCTAAGGAGCACAGTGTGAAAACCAATGAATCGAAGGATTGAGGCTCTTCTGTCACTAGGCTGGTTTGTTGTTGTTTGTTTGTTTGGTTGGTTTTAAGGAACTGTTTTCCGTATTAAGGTACTGTGCAACGTCAAAGAAAAACTACAGATCATGCTTACAGGAGAAAATCAATTTCAAAACTGATTATTGAACTTTTCATAAAATTAAAAGTAAAGGAAGGACAATCCATATTACTGTAAAAGTGACAAAAAGAGAAACTCGGCAATTTGGAATTAAAGTATTTTCAGTACTCTTCCCTTTGAAGTACGTTAGCTGTTTTTTTTAGAAAAACAGAAGGCTGTTTTTCAACACAATGCCTTATAAGTTTGTCAGAAACATTTTGTAGTTCATTTTCCTTATTAAATCACTGTTTGTTGAGAAGTATAGTTGAGGTTTTCAATAAGGCTTCATGTAGAAAATATTAATAAACATCAAAAACTTTAATTTGTAGATAGTACATATCCACAGCCAACAAGAAAATGTAGACCAAAAAACCCCCGAATTTTAGGGGAATTCCCTGGTGGTCCAGTGGTTAGGACTCCATGCTTTCTCTGCAGAGGGTTCAGTTCAGTTCCTGGTTGGGGAACTAAGATCTTGCAAGTTGTGCAGTATGGCCAAAAAATAAAAATAAAAACGGAATTTTAGACGTCTGTTTTGTTTCTACAGTTACTTATTTAATATTAGTGTAGAAAGGACCTTTAGGCAACAATACGTGTATTTTATTCATAAGACTGATTCCAATGCAAAAATGTTGTCTTGCAAGTATGCCAGAAAAATGATTTTAGTATTTGAGACCAAATTTTCTTTCATTTAAAAACCCCATTGTTAAGATAGATTTATTTGAAAAAAAGAATAAAGTACTTTCACAATTATTCTATTTAAATTTGGAGTGTGGTTTTTCTCTCTCAAAGAAAGCAGAACGGAATAAAAAATCAGCTACGGTAATTAGGCATCTTCCCATTAATGTCTGTTTTGAGTTTACCTTACATAGCAGACAGTTATAGGAAAAAAAGCCTTTTCTCATTTAAACTGCAAATATTGAGTGCTGATTTCAGATATCTAGTTAACTTTGCGTTTTCATGGAAACAAACAGATTTTATTCGATTCTTGTAAGAAAAATTTATCCACTAAAATCTTGTTTCTACAGGTTGGGTTTTGCTCACTGCTTTCATTGCCCTATTCCAGCCCTTAGGACCTACAACATGGTAGTTATTTGGTAAATATTTATAGAAGGAGTGAATGAGATCAGTACATTCTTAAATTTGATAAAATGTGTATTCTGAGGCTTTAAGTGTCTATTTTCTATTTTTTTTTCTCAGAACTGCATTTTGGATCAGTAACTATACTACTAGTTTTGGTTTGCATGTGCTTGTTTTAGACATAATTTAACCATGTCATATTTGATTTTAATACCTTGGTTGAATGCTTGAGGACATTTCCATCTGTCTTACAAGTTAGCTGCTACATTAGTTCTGGAGTGTAAAGTATAGTTTTGGACCAGGGTTTACCTGCCAGGATATAGGCATAGCAGGGAAACCTATTTTGGGTAGAAGTGCCCTGAACCACTTAGCTGAGAGAAGTTTCTGTACAGGTTTAGTTAGAATATAATCTGGAGGAAAATAGTCCAAATTATAGACATGGAAGGATATGAATTAGTGAGTATTTCTCAAAGTAGGTTTTTAGACTGTTTGCATCATAATCATCTGAGCACTTGAATGATAAGCTCCTAAGACCTTACAGTACTTATTAAACTATTTAATTATTTACTATGTTCTTCAGTTCTGTGAGGTAGGAAAAGTGATTCTGCACTGCAGTGCACCTGACATTTCTGTACCTGAGCTCACTGGATGTAGTCTGGCAACTATCTGCTCTAGGACCATGGCAGGGTACATTACAAGGAATAGGTTATAATTGCAAGGAGGCTGTATATTCTTAAGCAAAGATCACGATTATTCTTATATACATGGTGTACCCTCCAGGCTCTTTCTATCAGTCATGGGTTAATAAAAATCTTAAAAAAGGTGAACCTTATTTGGGTGTATACAGATGAACTCAGTTCAGAATGAAGACCCTCAATGTGAATTGGTCTTTGAGAATTATCTCATTTCAACTGAAAATGCAATTTGGTAATTTTTTAAATATATACTTTTCCTTCTTTCCTTCCAACATAAAACCTACTATTAAACAATAATTCTAAAACTTATTTAAATGCTACCATGTTTTCTTTGGTATAATACTTATATTACTAAGACTTTGGTAGCCAGTGTCACATAATGTCTGAATTTACTTAAAGATTTAAAAACAAATCCTCAACCACTTGTAGAAACAATATATTTTTTTCTGAATAAACTGATGTTGTTATACTTTAAAAATTGTCTATTATGTGTTTGTAGTTTCTCCGAAATCAAGACTTTCCTTGGGGGCATAATTTTATTGCTTTCACATTCCTTCCTACTCTGTTAAGTCTAATGAAGTTTATCTGTCCTCTAGGTGACCTACAAACGAGATCTGTATGCAGCTGAATCGATTATTAAGGGTATGTTTGGCCTTATGAGTATCAGTTCCTATGTTTCAAAAATGTAAGCCAGTTCATATTTCTCATGATATTTTAAAGCCCAGAATTCTTAAAAGTATAAATGCTGTAGACCACAGAGTTATGTGATGTTTTTGAAAAATAATTACATTTATTTTGTTTCCTGCTTTGAAATATCACTTATTATGATTTATGTTACATTGGTTTAACTTTTATAAAGGAAATACTTTATTAATTTGAGAAAAGTAGGTGACACTGACACTACTAGAAGTAAAAATCAGTATTTTAATTTATAAATATATTTTGTTTTTATTTATTCAGTGGACTGTCTACCCCCACCCAACACTGCCATATCTGTACATTAGACAGCATCTTTTGCATGGGAAAAATTTTCCTGAAATAGAGAAATTGGGCTGAATGATTTTTAATTCCTTTTAGTTCTGACAATGACTGCGATTTTGTTCTGTAATTTTAGATATTATATGTGTAATAACCCCTTTCTCATTCTTTTCATCTCTGACTCTAAGAGCTCAGCTACACAGAAGTAGGTTATTTCATAATTGACAAATACTTATTGTGCTTGACACTGTGCTAGGAATATAATGATGATGCACAAGGAGCGTTCATTCTGTATTTTTGCAACTTCCACAGTTTAAGTCAGTTTCTTAACCTTGGCACTGTTGGCATCTTAGGCCATGTCATTCTTTGTTCCGGGGACTGTTTTGTGCATCGAAGAAGTTGCCTGGCTGCTGCTCAGTAGATATCAGAAGCACACCTCCCTCCCTCCTCTTTCCTGGCTGTGCCCATCAAATGTCTCCTGACAGCACCACTGTTGTAGAGGGGTCCATCCCCAATGCTGAAGCAAGTGTGGTGCTTTACAATCTGCTTGTAATTGACTCCTTCAAAAATATATTAAGGACAGAACGATATACTCAGATACTGACTGAGAAGTGACCTCGTAAATTCAGATGTTGATCAAAGTTGAAAAAAATACTGATTGGGAGCTGTGAATGCAACAATTTTTATTTTATTTTATCTTATTTTATTTTATTTTATTTTATTTTACAGAAAGCCTGTTTAACAATCCATTGGCTTCACATTCAGAAAACTAAAATCTTTTCTCTGTTCATGACACTCTGCATTTGTAGTTTATCCTTATGTCTTTTGTCTTTCAAGAATATTGTGTTTCAAACCATTAATGTACTTTAATTTGTGAATCTGTGTATGTAAACAGACCATCTATAGCTATAAATCAAAATGTTGACATACATTTACATATGAGCCAGGCAATGTATAAACATTACTCTGGAGAAGTTGCCTAAACCATGATGTAGTTGGTTATATTCTCAACACAGGGAAATATAAAACTCAGTTTGGTTTCTTTACATAGTCATATCTCTGTTACCTAGGTAAAATGGAAATGATCTGTATTGTAAGGAGTTGGTAAGTGGTTCAATTAAGGATTATACACATTTCAATACTTTGCCTATATGTTGTCAAGAGCAGGTTTCTTATGTAAAAGCATACATTTTTAAGTATAATTGCAGGGGCTTTAGTTGTGGAAATTGTTTGAGAAGTTGTTTTATTTGGGTAACGTTCTAGTATGCTACTTTTCAAGTATTTAAAAAGTATTCTACTTTTATTCTCAGGGAAAGTAATCTGTCTGGATGTAAACAGCTAATTTAGAGAACAGTCTCCTTATGTTCTTCAGGATTTGCATTTCTAATAACTTCCCAAGAGATTCTGATGTTGCTCGTACACTTTGAGGACCACTCACTGCTGTGGTGCCTTCCTATTCTGTTTGGGTTTCTAGACCAGTAGTGTTGTGATTACCAGAGAACTTGAATGCAGAATGTCTGGCCTGGACACATTAAGTCAGAATCTGCATTTTAACAAAAAACTCTGGCTTATTAGTTTGTACATTCATTTCCAGAAGCATTCTTCTAGGCTGCTCTACAGTCTTTCATAGTCAATTTTTTTTTCTAGATAATATCTTTACAGCATTTAGAGCTTCAAGTCCTACCATGCTATCAGTTTCAAATGCTTGTTGGCTCACCTGAGATTGCTACCTGACTTCTTGACTTGCACTAATACTGTCTCTGAGACCTGATAGTAGAAATATTTCTGGGCATAGGAAAAGGAAAACTCTGAGATTTTTAAAAATAAAATGCTAAAATATAATATGGTATATAGCAGACTAACTATCTGAGCTATCTATTCACCTGTTTGCCTTTCCATGTATATGTTCAAAGTATTTTTCTGGGCACTTGTATGGCACAGTATTTATTGGGTACTTCCTTTGTGCCAGGCGTTGTGTAAAGCATTTTATGTGTATTATCTCTTGCTTCTGCAAGTACTCAATGATGTAAGTAGTGGCGTTTCTGTGTTATACGATATTCAAGGGTCCTAAGCAAATACTAATTTAAGAAGGATAGAAAATTAATTCTTACCTACAAGTTTTTCTTAGTTTACCTCTTCATGCAACTCTTCTCCCCTTTTTCCTTAAGCAGAGATTGTTCAGATTCCCTTTTTCGAAATTCTTGGGCTACGTGTCTAATACTTTTGATTGCTATCTATTTTCACAAGCTACTGCTGTATGTCATATATCACATCACCAGTGGGATTTAGGACCTTACTACATAATGAAACTTACAGTACCTGAATATTTATGCTCAGTGCAAGCATGACTGTAATGCCCCTAGCCAGTTCAAGTTTAGGACTCATTTTGCCATCACATTTATGTATGAAAACAAGGTTAAAAACGTTTAAGAACTTTTTGGATTTCAGCATTGACTGTAACTTGGTGTGACCCTCTTTTAGATTTGATTCAGTGAAGGTGGGAAGAATGTCTGTTCTTTTTTCTATTCTTTAACATTGAGTTGAACCAAATTATTGGTATTTTTCCTTTAGAATCTAAGGACCGTAGATTATGGGAATAGATGGCTTTTCCCTCCCACCTTACCTCTGTACCTGCTTCCAACAGATGTATATCGAGCTTCAGTGTACCTATCTTCTTTTCTTTTTTAAAATAGAGATGATGTAATATTTGAATGTATGCACTTTTGTCAAGGTTTAAAACCAGGACTTGGAGCACATGGCACTCATGCTGGGTACTTTATATGTTATTTCATTTGCTCTGTATAATGCTGTTTACATAGATATTGCTCTGAATTTTGTAGGTGGGAAAACTGAAACTTAGTGAGTTCAAGTACTTTCCTCTAGGTCACATGGTAAGAACAAGAACCACAGTTTAATCTCAGGTCTCCCTTAACCTTAAGCCTGACTCTATTCTGGGACATGGCCACTTTGCATCTCTGAGTCATGTATTGGGTTGGCCAAAAGGTTCATTCGGTCAGTGAAATCATTGTTCAATAAAATTCTTGATGAAAATGAAAAATGTCTTATTTTTATTTAAAACCAAATGAATATTTTGGCCAACCCAATACCTACTCACACAGACCACTAAAGTGGGTGTTGAATTCAATACCTCTCTTTGGTTGTTACAGCAAATGGTTTATAAAATCCAGCCTGCCCAATTCAGATTCTGTTGGGTTAAAACTATGTCTTCAGCTGGACTGATGAAGAATGATCACATAGTTGAGATGGGAGATGTCTCCTAGTTCTGTGCTGAGCGCACAGTAGTATTCTAGAGAGTGTGGGAATGTGGGAAAAGCAGATAATATTGAAATGGCAGATTTCTAGACAAGACTAGAGAAAGAGTAAAAACTAAAATTCAAAATCAGAATAATAGTTTCAAAATGATGGTTTGGGTACTGTTTCATTCATTTTTTGATTCTGGTAGTTTAACCTTCATCACTGAGCTGTAACACTTTTTCCTATTCTAGGGTGGAACTTTTTTTCACTGGTTTAAGTGCTAGTATTCTGTAAGTTTTCTTTCCTGTGCTGCTTTTCTTAAATACCAATTATTACTGATCAGCATTATATTCTGATGTAATATTTCCTTGTTCACTTAGTGTTTTTCAAACTCTATAAAACATTTCTAGGAGAAATGCCATATCCTGCAAGAGCATTTTATATTCTCACATTGACTTGTTACTGGAACAACATGTGTATTTTGGTCCTTCTTAATTTATGTTCAAGTCCGTCTTTTGAGTGTGAGAATTTTGATGTAACTTCAGGCAAGCTTTTGATACTAAAATCCTCAAATTGTGGTTTATAGCAAGTCTCAATATTTGACTTTATGTTGTTAGGTGTTTTATTTTTAAGCTTAATTTATTTTACTGTCTGTATATTTATGTGGATTTCCATTTATAGTACACTGTTCAGTAATAGGAAATATGTATATAAGTAGTACTGTCAGATTTCTTTTACAGTCTTTCACATACACAGCATTGAAAAATGTACAGTGAATCACAAATTTACTCTTACTTGAAACAGCATTTTTAATACTCCTTTTTCTGAGGTAGAGAATTCAATTTGGTCATTGTTCTTGAATGTTTAACTCTTTTAGGCTTCTACTAAAAGAGTTAAACATTTTACTGTGTGTAAAATTTAAAACATAAACTTTTCTAGGGAGCAGTGTGGTTAATTGGTACAGCATGCCACTGGGTTGACTGATAGGTTTGTAAACAGCCACTTAACAAAGAGATATTGTACTTTGGTCACAGAAGCTGGTTGAGCCCACCCAGGCCTGCCCTGCGTGCTCAGACCTACCCAAACTATTAAAGTGGTCATGGCAGTAACATACTTTATCTCGATTTACATATACCATCGAACAGTACCAAACCCACACTTGGTTTAATATGCTGACCATATCATGGCAAATGGATCAGTATGCTTTAATTTTCTAAGATGGAGAGCTCCTAAGGGATTTCTAAATGAAAGATTGCATTTATTTTCTACCATCATCCTTGATCACATCTTTTTAATTAATTAATTAATTAATTGGCTACATTGGGTCTTCACTGGTGCTGTGTGGGCCGTGGCAAGCGGGGGCTACTCTTCGTTGCGGTGCGTGGGCTTCTCATTACCGTGGCTTCTCTTGTTGCAGAGCATGAGCTATGGGTGTACAGGCTTCAGTAGTTGTGGCTCATGGGCTCAGTTGTGGCTCATAGGTTTAGTTGCTCCACCACATGTGGGATCTTCCTGGACCGGAGATCAAACCTGTGTCCCCTGCATTGGCAGGCAGATTCTTAACCACTATGCCACCAGGGAAGTCCCGATCACATCTTTTTAATTTTCTGGCTGGAGTGTTTTAAAAATAATTTGATAGTAGGAAAAAACACATTTTAATTTTGACTTTGTTGACTTGTGATAGTCCAGATGTGGAATGTTTTTCTTAAGACTTCTTTTCCTTGAGACTAAAATCAAAACAGATAAGGGTGTGATCCTTTAGATAATTGTATTTTGTTCTCTCCTGATTATGATTGTACCAACCCAAGTAATCTAGTGCTATAAAAAAGCCTCATGATGGTTTATATAAAAATGGAAAAATAGGTAAAATTGATAATCATTTCTTTTTTAACTGGTTTTAGTTAATATTATTTAAAATAGTTAATATTAATGTTCATATAAAAATTCATGTCTTTTCCCAGCCATTATGTAATGTTTTCCATTTGCTAAGCATTTTATTTTAAAGGAAATTGATTTCTTGGAAATACAGTATCTCCTATTGGTTCAGAAATTTAGACTTTATTCTGAAAATAGATTTTTACTTTCAACATCATTGATACAGGTGATTTCTTTCAATATTAAGCATTTCTGCACAGTCAAGCTGTAAGTCCCTGTATGCCTATTATTTTGTTTCATATAGTTTTTTAAAGAAATTATACCAGTAAGCAAGCAATTGAATCCTTTTGTTCTTATAATACATTGAAAGTAGCTGAATATACTTTTAAATTGGCTCTGATTGAAAGGAATAAAATCAAATCACATGTGGATAAAACTGATTCAGTGGTACTGAGATTTAGGAAGACTCACGGTGTTACAGTGTGCATTTTATACATATGGAGAAACTAATGCCTTTGTTTTTTTAGTGATCCTTTAATATTTTCACTTAAAATCATGGCATTTTAAGTGCATAGTATTTTCAAGTCTTCTCAATCAAATTGAAAAGATGAGAAATTTTAAGTCAGGTTTCTATATCTGTGGTGTCCTTATCAAGTTTTTCTTGCTACATAGCCAGTGATGATGCCATTTTATTATTAACTACGCTTTTTGGATAATCCACAGTGACAGCTAAGATTTACATAAAAACTGTAATATTTGATGTGTCTGGCTTTTGAGGATACTTATTTTCCAAATTTGCACATTAATACCATAACTTCTTTGTAAATAATATACTTTTTGTTCTTCACTCTCTTGAATAGTACTGTAACTGTATTTTATGTGAATCTGTAATGACATTTACATTAAGCTTTAATTAGTAAGAACAGGAAGGCTGCAATATGATTTAATAGCAGCTTGTTTTCCTTGGAATCTTACTGGAAAAAAATGCAAATTGGGAAGTTCAATATTTGGGTCAAGATTAGAGAAAGTGCAGTTCACTTTTTTGTTTAACTTTATAATTTCCTTAATTTGTCATTAGCAAGATGCTAATTCAAGCATAAGCAAGTAAATCTGTCATGTTCAAAAACTTCTAAGGTCACAGTGAGGTATTAAGCAACTAGCTAAATGAGGCTTGATAATAGACAAAAGCCAGCCACTTAGGCTTAACTCTGACGTAGGTAGGGAAAAAAAACAATAAAAATACAAACATGACATTTATGCTTTAAGTAATAATGCAATACATTTTATAAATATCCCAATGAGTCACTAGCCTTAGAAAATTGCATTTCCTTCAAATTTATTTCTCTTAACCAAGAAAGAATATATACTTTGAAAAGAAAAAAGTTTTGCATCATTTACTTGGAAAACAGTAATATCCTTACATGTGAAAACATGTGCAGGAGACAAGATGTCACATGTGTGCTTCTTATTTTCAGTTGCAAGGTAGGAAACTTCATTCTGTATTCAGTGACTCATTTAAAAATGTGGTTAAGATCTGATATAAAACATCTTTCGAATAAAATCTGCCTACGTACCATTGTTCTCCAGGCAAAACATGTAGAGCTGGCAAGAAAGCTAACTTTCAGAAGACCACTTTGAGCGTTTAATGTGGGTCTGTGTGGTTTCTTTCACAGATCTCTATTTACTGTCTCTGTTGTCCACTTGTCCTGTAGTCATGGCTTGTTGACTGCTTCTCCTCGCTTGATGGCCTGCTGCCCTTACTGTTCTAAGAGCTTCCTCTAACAAGGTGTTCAGAGAAACCTTAAGCATTTAGCACAGATGAAACTGAGATAGGGATTTCAGTGCTCAGCAGTGATGATTCTAAGACTCCTTTAAAATTTTTTCATGTGAAACAGAAAAACAGGCTCTAAGATTGACTTTTGATTCATTGAACTGAACAGGAAAACAGAGGATGACTGCCCTCACTTAGAATGGATTAGGGCTTGACATCTTTTGGGAATGACTATTTCTGGGTTTGATATAGTTGTTTCTTACCTATGAACACTAGAATTTTGGCTCAAGAGGTCAGTGTAATGGAAGGCCTGATCGAAGTCATCATGTAAAGTGTTTCTAAAAAAATGGAACACTGACTTCTGGATTTTCTGCCCACTTGCTTATAGAACTAATCTCGTACATAGGTTTACTTCTCTCTTCACTACTGTTTGACAATTTTTTTGTGAAATGCAAACACCATCCTAGGCACTCATGAGTCCCTACTCGTGATTAATTGATGGAAGCATATATCTAGGTATTTCATGCTCCTTGTTAATGTGTTAGTGGGTTTGTCACACAGTAAAGAGGAAGCTGTGCATATTAGAGATTTTCCATGTTACTGTTTTATGAAGTTAAATGAAGACTCCAAATTGCATCTGTTTTCTAACCCTTCAGATAATACTGGATACTTTATGCAAACCAAGAGTTCTAATATTCGAGGACAAGTAGAGGAGTTTTTAAAAGATGAGTATATTATAAATTAGATTTTGACCTCATTTGTAAACTTTGAGATTCATACATTATGCCTCCTATATAGGACTTTAGTTAGACTAACACTGGAATTAAACACTTAGGAAAACACATTGTGTATGAATATATTTTGTTAAACTGTGTATCCTAACCAAAGGTGGCTAAGTTCTAGGTTGCAAAGCACATTAAACCAGGGGATTGAAAGCTCTGAAGAAATTCCACTGTACTTAAAGCTTGACTGAAACTTGAGAGAATTTCAGAAGAGTTTGACAGATGAATCTGTGATATGTTGAAAACTTGGGCATTCCGGATATCACGCTAGGAGTCCTTTGATGCACCCTCCAGGGTAGATGATTGGAATTGTGATAATGTTCTTTGCTACTGTCAACTCCTGAGAGAGCAAAGAGATAAGTAGAGACGGAGGAGCATCCTCTGTTAGAAGGACCTCTATGTCTTTTCTCACTTCTTCCATTTGGAGTTAATAGTATGCAGCTGTAGCATTGAGAGGTCCTGCACAGAAGGAGAGCTGAGTTGTTGTCTCTATTTTATATCCTTATGGGCTTCAGTTAATGCTTGATTGGTTTATGGTATTGAGAGTGTTGTGTTCTCCAGTACACTGTGACCTAATGAACCAGCTGAGACTTTGATGTTGCTTTCTAAGTCTCTAAGCATCTGATTTAGGATTCTGTTGGATCTGATTTAGGATTCTTAACTCTTGCCTGATTAAGTATGCAAATGAGAGACATTGTGACTTTGCTTTTGAAGTTTAAAGGTTTAGATGGTCTCTACTCATTTGGCATAAGGTGGACAATGTTGCTAGTTAAGCAGCTGTCAATCACAATGTGATCTTGTTATGTGATTAGGGAGGCAGGTAACCAGGTGCTTCATTTCTACCACGTTTCGTTGACTCTAAGGTGCCATTTCTTGTAAGAAGCAATATTATTTTTATACCACTGAGAAAAGAAAAATGCTGCCAATTAAACTATAGTGTAATGTTTTATTTTCACTTAGAAGCTTATAAAATATTTATTAAATGAGCTCTTTTATGTTAATTTAGGCATAGATTTTTATCATGCTTGTTCATTTGTAAAAAGACACAGGTAAGGTTCTGGTTCTGGCTAAGATGGAGCAAGATCACGCCACTCTGTTTCTGCTAGCGAATGAAGCTGTAAAACTGGACAGAATACATAGAACCGCTGTTTGAGGCTTCAAAGTAACTAGTAGAGGTGGATTAATGAATAAGACCTGAATCTGACGTACTGCCTAACTGGCAGTGAATTGTCAGGCTCTGCTATGTCCTGACCTGGGTCCAGTGCAGCCCCAAATCCAGAAGTGGGCGTTGGAGTTGACAGAGCTCCAAGAAAAGTCCCTTAATTCTGATCAGAGAAGCAGGAAAGGAATTTCCTAATGTTCAGAAAGCGAAGATATCTCCCCTTTGTTCTTTTCTCCGACTGAATGCTTTAATTTCCAAGCAATCGTGGCAACAGTGGTGCTAACAATGGCAACAGTGGGGGCCCAGAGAAGCCTGAAATTCTAAGAGAAGAGAACATTCCTCTTCAATCAGAGTTGCTATGATTTTAAGAGGTGGGGTGAGCACTGTTGCTGTTTTTAATTTCTCCTGCTGCTTGGCTTTGAACACAGGTGCAGTCATGGGAAATATGTGCAAAATGGGGTAAATAGGACCCCAGCTTTCTGGTGGGACTGTTGAAAAGGAATGCACTAAAGAAATGGAATGTACAGGGAGAGGTTGGAGGTGAGAGAGGCTATTGCTCAAATATACAGGATATGATCTAGGTCAGTTAGCATACAAAGAGTCAGGAAAATCTGAACTCACATGAGAAAGGACAGTTAATCGCTACCCATGCTGAGATGGCAAGATGCTGGAATTTTCTGAAACATACTTTAAAGCGCTGAGTTAAAAATGCTGCGACAAGTAAGGGAAAATTCTCTTGAAAGATGAAAAGTCTCAGCAAAAGCACAGAAAGTATACAGAAGAACCAAACAGAAATCTTAAAACTGAAAAAAAGAAGGTAACCAAAAAGACTTCCTGGATGGGCTTAATAACGGAATGGAGATGGCGGCGTGCCGCAAAGTTAAAAGTAGACCAGGGGAAGCTTTTCAGGCTGAGCTACAGGATGAAAAGGAATTGGGGGGAAAAAGTAATAGTGCTCCGCATCTGTGGGAATGCAGCAGGTCATCTGAATCCTGGAAGGAGAGGAACAAGTGCAGTACAGAACAAACATTTGAAGAAATTATGAATAAAGACTTTCCATATTTGATAAAAGACATAAAACTACAGATTCAAGAAGCTCAGGTAACTGCAACATGATAAGCCCAAAGATACTTCGTAAGCAAACTGCTGAAAACTAAGACGAAAATCTTTTTTTTTAAGCTCTTTATTGGAATATAGTTGTTTTACACGCTTGTGCCAGTTTTTGCAGTACACGAAAGTGAATCAGCTGTATTTATATATATATCGCCATATCCCCTCCCTCCCGCGACTCCCTCCCACCCTCCCTGTCCTGGCCTTCTAAGGCATCACCCATCATCGAGTTGATCTCCTTATGTTATGCAGCAACTTCCTACTAGCTATCTATTTTACAGTTGGTAGTGTATATGTGTCAATGCTACTCTTTCACTTCGTCCCAGCTTCTCCTTCGCCCCCTCCCACCCCCATGTCCTCAAGTCCGTTCTCTACATCTGCATCTTTATTCTTGCCCTGTCACTGGGTTCATCAGTATCATTTTTCTAGATTCCATATATATGCATTATCCTATGGTATTTGTTTTTCTCCTTCTGATTTGCTTCACTCTGTATGGCAGACTCTAGGTCCATCCACCTCACTACAAATAACTCAGTTTCGTTCCTTTTTATGGCTGAGTAATATTCCATTGTATATATGTGCCACATCTAGATGCAAATCTTGAAAGTAGCCAGAGAGAAATGATGCATTACTTATAAAGGAACAATAATTTGAATGACTATAAATTTCTTATTAGAAAACATAGGAACCAGAAGAAAGTAGAACAAGATTATTAAAGTGCTGAAAACAAAGATTATTAACTCAGTATTCTATATCCACCAAAAAAAAATATTCTTCAGGAATAAAGATAAAATAAAGGCAATCTCAGGTAAAGGAAAACAAAGATAATTTTGTTGCCAGAAGATGTACTTCAAAGCATATCTCAACAAGCCTTTCATACAAAGGAGATGATGCCAAAAGGAATCTTGGAACATCAGGAATTAAGGAAGAGCAACAGAATTGATAAATAGAATAGACCCACATAATTCTCCTAACATTTTAAAACTATTTATAGGTTGAAATCAAAGGTAATATTTTCTGATGAGTTTTTCTATGTATGAGACAGCTGCAATGTTGTAAATAACTAAGTGCAACATAAAGGGAGTAGGGTAACGGGACTTATGATACCATAGTTAGGTTTCTACATTTTACTTGCTGCAGTAAAATATTTTATGTAGACTCCAAAAGGTTAAATATGAATACTGAAATCCCTAGAGTAACCACTTAAAAAAATTATACAAAGAGATTTGATCAGGAACACAAGAGATAAAAATGAACACTAAAAAGAATTTAAGCCAGGAGAGAAAGGAGAAATAGAGGAACATAAAACAGAGGGAGAAAACAAAAATATAAATAATAAAACAAATGATGTAAATTCAAATATATCAGTAATTTCATTAAATGTCAGTGGTTTCAGCACACCAACCAAGGTGAAGATATGAGGATGGATATTAAAATTTGACCCAACTGTATGCTGCCTACAAGAGTTTACTTCCAATATAATGTTTTAAAGGTAGGTTACAAGTAAATAAAAGCAAAAGCACGTACCATATATTCACTAATCAAAAGAAAACTGGAGTGGCTATGTTAGTATCAGACAAAGTAATAAAAAGGTACCTTGCATAAGAAAAGGATAAATTCACTAGAAAGATATAGTTCTAAATGTGTATCCATTTAATCACAGAGCTTGGAAATATACGTAGCATAAACTCACCAAAATGAAGGGAAAAATAGACAATTCAACAATTATAGTTGGAAACTGCAATATTTCTCTAAGTGTGAAATCAATGGATAGAAGATCAACAAGGATATAGAAAGTGAACAGTACCACCAACTAATGATGTAATTTACACAAAACTTTCCACCCAGCAGTAGAAGAATAAACATTCTTTTCAAGTGCACCAAGAACATTAAGACAGATTGTACCCTGGGTAATAAAAAAAATATTAACAAATTTAGAGGAATTGAAAGCATGCAAAGTATGTTCTCTGACCACAATAGATACAAACTAGAAAACAATAATAGGTAAGAAAAACCTTCAAACACTTGGAAAATAAACACTAAATCATCTGTATCCGAGAGAAAGTCACAAGATAAATTAGAAAATATTTTTAACTTAAATAAAATATCACATTTTATAGAGTGCTGATAAAAAGTATAATACTTAGAGGGAACTTGATAGAATTTAAATGCTTATATTAGAAAGGAAGAAAGGTCTTGAATCAATGATCTGAGTTTCTGTGTTAAGAAACTAAAGATAGAGAAGCAATGTAAACCCAAAGCAAGCAGGAGCAAGGAACTGGGAAAGAGCAGAAATTAATGAATTTGGAAACAAAATGTTAGAGAAAAAAAACCTCAAGCTGGTTCTCTCAAAAGATTAATAAAACTGATAAACCTATTACAAGACCGCAAAAAAAGGAAGACACAACTGGAAATATTATGTAATTGCTGGTGGCAATGTAAAATGGTACAGCCACACTGAAATGCCGTTTGACAGTTCTTATAGCGAGAAAAAACACATTTATTGTATGATCCAGCATCCCATATCCAATGCATTCACCCTAGAGAAAGGAAAACTTATTTTCACACGGGTAACTGCATGTAAATGTTTATAGTACTTCTATTCATAATCCTCATAAGCATAGAAGAATTCAAATATCCTTCAATGGATGAATCGGTGAACTGGTACATCTATACAATGGAATGCAACTCAAATGAAAATATACAAAATAGATTAATTTCAGAGGAATCATACTGAATGATAGAAACTGATCTCAATAGGTTATGTTTTGAATGATTCCATTTATATGATTTTTATTTTTTATTTTTTTAAACTGAAACTCTGTATCTATTTTTTTAAATTTATTTACTTATTTATTTTATTTTTGGCTGCATTGGGTCTTTGTTGCTGTGTGTGGGCTTTCTCTAGTTGTGAAGAGCGGGGTACTCTTTGTTGCAGTGCACCGGCTTCTTATTGCAGTGGCTTCTCTTGTTGCGGAGCACAGGCTCTAGGCACGTGGGCTTCAGTAGTTGTGGCACGCTGGCTCAGTAGTTGTGGCTCACGGGCTCTAGAGTGCAGGCTCAGTAGTTGTGGTGCATGGGCTTAGTTGCTCCTTGGTATGTGGGTTGAACCCGTGTCCCCTGCATTAGCAGGTGGGTTCTTAACCACTGCGCCACCAAAGAAGCCCTATATGATTTTAAAAAAATTTTATATTGGAGTATAGTTAACAATATTGTGTTAGTTTCAGATGTATGGCAAAGTGATTCATTTATACACATACATGTATCTATTCTTTTGCAAATTATTTTTCCCATTTAGGTTACTATAGAATATTGAGCAGAGTTCCCTGTGCTATATAGTAGGTACTTGTTGGTTATCTATTTTATTTTGTTTTATTTTATTTTTTGTCTTTTTTCTTTTTATATTTTTTAATATTTAAAATTTAAAAAATTTATTTTATATAGATCAGAGGTTGCTTAGGGTAAGGAGCTGGGGAGGGGATGAGTACAAAAAGATGGCACGAGGGATTGAGCTGCTTTGTATCCTGGCTGTGGCAGTGGTCATACAAATCTGGAATGTTAAAACTGTGGAAATGATTACCATACACACAAAAAGGTAATTTTACCGTATGCTCACAGAGGTTGAGTGTATCTTTATAAGGCCCTGACAGACAGCAAGTCTATAATGCCATCCCTATTTCAGAGGAGTTATACGGAGGAAAAATGGAAGTTGTACCAATGAAATATAGTAATTAAATACTGAAAGTTTGCCAGTTATTTCATTAAAAGCTACAAAAGAAGATTTCATATTCACCCCTGTGTGTTGTCATGTTCTTACATTCTGTTGTGCCTTAAAGGTTGAGAAAGGGGTGTGCCAGAAACTGCGGAGAATCCTCTTTACTCTGTGAACCTGTGAGACTGTCGTTCCATGTGTATTGTTTCAATGAAAAAGGTGGGGAAGCTTCTGGGTAAGAGGCTGAATTGGCAAAGTATGTATCTTCTTTATCGACTCTGTCAGCACGTGGAGTAGTTGAGGGCCTTGACCCCAGGCCCGGCTGCCTGGTTGGAATCCTGGTTCCTGAGTTTAGTGGCTATATAAGCCCGGCGAGGCATTGCAGCATCATCTCGAGAGAGGCCATGATGATTTTGCCAGCTAAACTTTGGTTAGAATTTAATATATGCTTATTATAACACAATAATAATAATTAATCGTTCATCCAGTGATTTGGCCAAGTTACTCTGTGCCTCGATTGTTTTTTACTTTAAAAGAGGCTAACATCTCTTAACTATTTATTAGTAATATTACATTGATTCATTACAATTTAAAGGACACTCTAAGATATTTTGAGCTCTTAAAGCTTAGGGCTTTGTAAATAAAAATACCATTGCTTTTATTTTTTTCATGTATTTGGTAGTTTTTCTCTAAGTTAAATTTTAAAAAGTTTACTGATTGCCTTAATAGCATGTTACAGACCTTTCTATATCCTTATGTGATATTCTGAAGACCTTATTTTGTCCCCTGATCATATGTAAATGTACTTCCTGAATGAACAGAAGTACAGATGAAAAGATTACTGTACTTTAGGTAATTTTTTTCTGTTTTGTAAAACTTTTTATTGTCACATAACCCACAGATAAAGAAATCTCAACCAAACACATTCGTAGCTTAAAGGATAATGCGCGTCTGCATAACATCACTCAGATCATGAAGAGAAGTTCGCTGCCCACTGCAGAGGCCCTTTCCTGTATCTTACACAACTGTAGTGGCCATCCAGATTTTATGGCAATATCCTCTTCATATATCTTTGGACCTTTATCACTCAAATGTGCATCCCGAGACACTATGGTTTAGTTGTGGTGATTCTTTTAAACAACATTTTAAATCTCAACCTGTAAGTTCCTTATCTCTTTATTTTGCTTACACCTGTCTTTTCCTGAACTTGGGCCATTTGACTTGTAGCTTTTCTTCTCTTTTGAATTTTGGTGAGTGCACATTTGTGCACGATACAGTTCTGTGTGTTTTTCTGTCCTCTACAGAGTCGTAGCTGGATCTAGAAGCTTGATCAGATTTAGTTTCATCTTTTTTTCAGAAGACTAGAGGCGGTGTGAGTTTTTTGTTAGGAGACACCTAATGTCTGGTTACCTTATTTTGTGGTAATAGCCATCATTGATACTCAATGCCTATATTTGTTAATAGGTTTGGGGAGGGACTGCAAAATCATGATATATATTTTAACTCTGTTATTAGTTTTCAGGTATTAGTTGAGGTATTTTCATAAAGAAACACTTCTCATCTACTATTTACTTATCCAGTGGTACGGTTTGCATAACAAAAGTAAATGTTTGATTACTTTTCTTTATCAAGTCAATGAATCACCATTCTCTAAAGTTGCCGATTATTTTGTGTGTGTTTATATAAAGATGAAATACTTCATGAGTTCATAATGATACTTTCAATTCAGTATTAAGTTGTATCTTTTTCCCCAGCACATTGAGAAGCAAGGTTCTCAAAGCTACAGGGAATAATAGAATTAGAATATTCTATAAATATTCATTTGTTTTATTCAACAGTGCACACCCTAGATCTCAAAGTGTCAATATTTATACTATAAACTAGTGTCATTTCCATAGAAAGTTAAACAATTTTTTTGTGTCCCCAGAATGGGTATACTGTCCCCATTTACTCTCCTACTCCATTTTTTTGTTTACACTGTATATTTTCAGATTGTATAGCTGTAGTGTTCTAACTTTAGCTTTTAATTACTTGCAGTTCTGCTAGTAACTCTGTTTTATGCTATTCATCAATAATTTTGTTCATGTCTCTCTAGACTTTGGTTATCTGAAGCTTGAGCTCTAGTATATTTCTTAGGAAATGTTCCTGGGAAAACTGTTTACTTAATTCATGTTGATAACTGCTTGTCGTTTACACTTGACAGTTTTGCTGAATATCAAATCCTTGGCTCATATATTTTCCCTGGCATAACTTAAATCTGTCCCTTTGTTTTTCTTGCATAAGGTCCTAAGATTATTTCATTTTATTGCCTTATCTGTTTCTGTTCTTTTTGTCTGTGTGCCCAAAGGGATGATTTTTTTTTAAGTCAAGGAATCTTGCTAGAAAATGTCTTACTATTGATTGTTATTGGTAAATATTTGCAGGTATTGATGTGTGATGTACTTGTGTGTATATGTGTGTTTGTGTTTAATTTTCAGTAGTCTCTTTTTCTTCCTATATTGGGTTTTATGTTTATGTTGGGTCATCTTTATCTAACTTTAACATTTATTACTTTATATTGGATGTTTATTTTTTGAAAAATTTTATTTTGACCATTTTCTCTTAAAGTATTTTTAGTTTTATACTTATGTCGCTTCCAGTATAGTCTTCATTTCTTAAATAATCTTTTCTTCTATTTTGAGTTCTTTCCTGAGTTCTGCAACCTAATTTGAGTTTTCAAAATTCCAAATCAAATGGTTGTTTCATGTTTTGTTTCATTAGTTCAACGGTCTTTAGCTTGTTTTGAAATATATTACAGTTTTGATTGGTTTGATAGGCACATCTTTCTGGCACACTGTCATTATTTTTAGAGGTGTTATTCTGCTCCTTATTTTCTTTTTGCTTAAAATAATTGTGTGGGGTTTGGCTTTGATATATTTCCGTTATTCATTTGGATGTGAAGTTAATCTTCTTGAACTTGAAGAGGAAGACAGTTTTGACAATAACTCAGAGCTCCCTCTTCTGTTGCCTCCTTGTGGTGTCCGCAAATGTGGAGCACAATTCTCATATTTTTCTGGCTCTTCACCTACCACGCTTTCATGTGGATCTGCTCTTTCTTTTGACTTTGTTTCTGTCCTGTGTAATTTTGCTTGTGCTTCCAAGTTCTTTTGTAGTTGGACCCTGTGCTGAAGGTGATCTCTGGGGTGTCAGTTTTCACAGTACGTGCACTCTTCCTTCAGACCTAACCAAGTGCTCTTGCATTAACCCCACAGAAAGCTATTTTAGTGGGAAAAACTCTTCGATTTAGGGCTTCTTATCTCAAATTTTCAGTGACTATCTATTGACAGACTTTAAGGTTCTTCTGTTATCCAACCTGTCAGACACCCTGTTTTACTGATTCCCTCTGCTTACTCCTGGAGCCCAGTATTTCGGGTCTCGCATCGTTGCTCTTGGTTTGTTTTCATTTGGCTGCACTATGAGGATTCTGATGATCCCTTTGTGTCTCAGTGTATTGAAAATGTTGTCCGTGAGTTTTTGGTTTTGCTATCCAATTTTGTTTTTATATGGGGATTCTTAGAAATTAAAAACTGTCCCTTTGCTGTCAGTGCCACTTCTCAAGAATTCCCTTTTTTTCTCTTCTAAATAAATACTTTTTGGTGTTGATATTGAGCAAAATACTGCAAATGAATTGAGGTTTCTTTGAAAATATTTCTCTTAATCAGAGGTCACCTTCATATGCGTAATTGAATATTTTCTACTTCCTTCCATATGGAAAAAAGTAAATGTATGTATATCTGTATTTTTTCAAATGGAAGAGAAGATAATGTGTGTGTGTGCTTATTAAAGTAGATACAGTTCTTAAATGTTAAGCCTACAAAAGTTGGAGTTACATTATATTGAAGGCATTTGTTTAAGGCTGGTCTTCTTTACTTTTTCTTCTAGAAAAGAGAGATTTAGGATAAATATTTTAGCCTGGCTTTTTGATAGTTAGGAATATTTTTACATTTAAAGTTATTTGTTTTGAAACAAAATTGTCACATTTTTAAATTCCTTTCTCTAAAGTTAGATTCTCTGGATATAATTTCCTGATCTCTTTCTAGATATCTAGTTACTGCCTTAAATTTACAAATTTGTTTTACATCATCTTCTAGAAAATGACATATGAAATATAGTCTTTTATTCAACAATGATAATTTTTATTCAACAAATTTTAGGCAGAGAATCTGTATATTAGTTTTCTAGGGCTGCCATAATAAAGTACAAATATTGGGTGGCCTAAACAACAGAAATTTATTTTCTCACAATTCTGGAGGCTGGAAGTCTGAGATCATGATTTTGGCAGCGTTGGATTTTTCTGAGGCTTCTCTACTTGACTTGTGGATGGCCATCTTCTACCTGTGTCTTCACAGGGTCTTCCCTCTGTGCATGTCTGTGTGCACATTGCTTCTTTCCATAAAGACACCAGTGACACTGCATTAGAGCTCACCCTAATGTCTTCATTTTAACTTGATTGGCTCTTAAAGTCCCTATCTCCAAATACAGCCATATTCTCAGGGACTGGGGCTTAGAGCTCCAATGTACACATTTTAAGGGGCACACAGATCACACCATAACAGTGTCTTAGTTATGATCCTAGCACAGAGCCTGGAAACTAGTCAGTGTTCAATACCTTTTTGGTGCCCCGTGCTACAACCTGGGGGTGGTGTTGGAAAATTATAAGTTACAGAGTTAGGAGTTTGTGATTTTATGGGAGAAAAAGACAAGTAGATAATATAGTCCATTGTAAAATCTATAATGAAAGTAAAATAGAAATATAGAACAGTATGAGAGGGAAAAATATCATTTGGGATGCTAACTTCACATAGATTTGAGTTAGAAAGCTTTAAAGTTCACAATTCATGGCAGCTTGACCATGGGCAGCTTACTGGCTTTATAGCCTCACTTAACTCATCTGTAAAATGGGGAGAATAATTTCTCTCCTTGGTTGTTGTGATGATTAAATGAAATAATGTATAAAAGTATCTACCATAGTAAAAAGCCAAAGAAATATTAGAAATAATTATAAGATATCATGAGTACTAAATAATCAGAATGAATGCACTGGCAACCAGCATGACTGCTGGCTATAAGGAACTGATATGGCTCTGTTGCTGTGTACTACCTGACCATCTGCTTTGCGAATAGACTTACTAGGGTCACAGGACATGTGGATTTCTTTCCAATTCTGAAACTCTACAGCGAGGGGCCTTTCCCCATGAACACTCAAATTCAGCAATGCCATGATTCATACCTGGACATAAGAAGAATCCTAGTTGTGTGGTGATATGTGTTTGAGAAAGATATCTTTATGAATCAGAATTGGGGGTTTGGAGATGGGGGGGGGTATTGTAGTTTCAAAAAATTCTTCCTGGTGATTCTGTTCCTTCCTCCTCTTTTCTTCTCCTCCCACCAAAATACATCTAAAACATTTGCCTAGAGTTAGTAATGCAAACGATATTTGACGTAGCCCTTACTGGAGGATTAGACAAGGAAATGTAATGGCACTGCAGGCAGGGGGATCATGAACATTATTGCAAAGACCCTGATGTGTCCAGGGAATTGTAGGTGGTATGATTTGGTGGCTGAAGAATAGGGTGTAAGGCCCGAGGGGTTGTGGGTGATCATATGTTGCCCTGTATATAATAAGAGGAGGTGGGAATCCTCTGTTGAGGACTTTAGAATTGAATTACCTGTTGGAGAATGCTTAACATGTTTATTTGCCAGTGTACTAGTTAGAGCTCTCCAGAGAAACACAGCAAATGAGATACATACACACACAACAAGGAATTGGCTTACATGATTATAGATTATTAATACTGACAGTTCCAAAATCTACAAAGCCAGTGTCCCCGTTCAAGTCCAAAGGCCAGCAGACTACTGTAGAATCAGGAAGAGCCATGTTTCTGTCTGAAGGCCATTATGCAGGAGAATCATCTCTTACTTGATGATTCTTTTAAACCTTTTCTTTTATTTAGATCTTCAAATGATTGGATGAGGCCCACCCACATTAGAGAGAGCAATCTGCTTTACTTAATTTACAGATATAAATGTTAGACTCATCTAAAAATACCATGACAAATACCCAAATTATGTTTGGGCAAATATCTGGGCGCCCTGTGGCCTAGTCAAGCTGATATACAAAATTAATCATTAGAGCCAGTAAAGTAAAATCCAGTTGCACATTATTTATTTTTGGTGTTATTATTAATTATTGGCAATCATACATATACTTTGACCATTTAGAAGTTGTCATGCATGAGGATGAGGTATTAGCTGAGAATTTTGAGTTTATTAATTAATGGTTACAGTTTTTAATACTAACCTGTCGTTTTCCAAGTTATGTTCCAATATGAATTTTATGTTGTCACTTGGAGAGCTGGGTGACACTAAATGTGCTATATAAATGGGGTTATCCAGTCTCAATTAGAGTACATGTTAAAAATGATTTTTGGGGGGGGGGGTGTACCCTACTGGTTTAGATACCGAAATATTTCATCATCTGACACAAGTGCCTTTTAGAAAGATTTTTAAAAAGCTGTTTAAAAAAGAGGATAGTATGAAAACTGAAACTGAGAATAATATTAGTCATCAAGTTGACTGGTCAGGTATGATTTAAAGTTAATTTCAGTGTTTTCCCAACTTACCCTTAGGTATTTTTGGGGGAGAGAACAATGAGTGGATTCTTGTGTTAGAGCTTTTATGATTCTGGGAGGTAAAATGATTTTATGGCTTTCCTCAGTGCTATTGTTTTTATTTTAACCTCTAAAAATTTCTAAGAAGTCCTTTCTTAATAGTTAGAATAGCAGATTAAGAAGTCTAAAGACTTCTGTTTTTCTTTTGATTTCATCATTAACCTCAAGGAAGTTGTTAAATACTTTGCATTGAGAAATAATAAGGATTAATCATATTATGTTTGGAAAGTGTTTTGTGCTTCATGAAAAAAGTGAATTTTAAATAATGTGCATTTTTCCCCCTCTTTGTGAGTTGGAGGATACTAGAATTGAGGAGGCTCAGTTTATTTGAGCCCTGTTCCTCCAGCTATATTCTTTCGCATTTTGGCCTTCCATCTCGATGGCACACGTACAGTCAGGGCAGATACTTGTTTTTGATGAAGATCTTAAGTATATCAACAGTGTCACTTAAACTGTCAGTGCATGTTTTTTGGAATCATTAATAGAAATCACGAAAGATGCTCCAGCCTAGGCTAGTGGACAGACTAAGGATATGATTGATTAGAAGTAGAAGGTACCCATTTTAGCTTTAAAGGATTTCAGTGATGAAAACCTAGGACTATTTATTACTCAAGATGTATATTTCATTACTATATAAAAGTACTGCATATTTGGTGAAATTTCAAAACTTGAAAGAAGTATGACAAAGTTGATAGGGATTGTTTATGAGATTCTGAAATGTTAAATCCTCAAGGGACCGTTTGGAACTAGAGGTGGGTCATATTTTGATAAGATAAAAGTGATCTTAATTTATATTCTTATTGAATGTATATGACCATGATGGTATTTGTTCTGTGAATATTTATTGGGAATATACTTGCACAAAGCATTCTGCATAATTTTACACATACTAACTCATATAATCTTCATTAATCCTCATGTAGTATCTTCTATTATTCCCATGTCTTCTGTTTTTGTTTTAGGTACTTATAAACTCATTGTAGAAAATTTGGCTTTACGTAGTCAGTTAGTCTGTTTTCTCATTTCATACATGTAAAATGCTGTCAAAGTATGAATATACTATTTTCAGAACATTTTCAGATACAGAATTTGTATAAAATTTTGATAAGTTACATTTGTCTTGATAATGTAACAAATATTAGACATCCAAGAAGTGCCTCATACCTGTAATTGAAATATAAACATTGTGTTTTATTCGTATAATATTGCCTTTACAACATTGGGCACGAAATGGCTAAATTGTAAACTCTGGTGAGCTATGGAGCTCAGAATAGGAGTTAGGTGCATCTGGGTTTCTTTAAAAGTTTTCACACCCAAAATATCAGTGGGAAATTAGTAACGCAACACATTTTTTTCTCACTGAACTCCTTCAATTGCCACAATATGGAGATTAAAGAAACCTGCAAAATTACCCCAAAATTATTATACTTAAAAAGACATAGCATTTTGGGGGAGATTAATCAGCTATTGTAGGTAATTTGTATGTGTTCTTTTTTTTTAAGATAGAGAAACCTTTTATAAATGTCACATTATAGAAAATCAGTGAAGTGAGTAAGCAGAGGTTTTCAACCTGGCTGGACCTCAGAATCACTTTTGGAGCTTCAGAAAGTACAGATGAGAATTTTGTTGGGTAAGTTATAAGCATATGTATTTCAAAAATATAAAGGCAAAACAAAAAGATACTGAGAGTTGATTCTTAAGTGCAGCCATGGTTGAGAACTAGTTGAACCTACTTTAGATTTTAAATGACCATAGCCAGATAGAAAATTTATCATTGTTGGTGGTAAAGGATATTGATATGGACAGTGGACACTATTAGAAAGTGGCCAGTCTGGCACAGACCTTACTTCCATTTGTCTTTTACCCAGATCACCAACTCACCCATTTTTTACATTTTGCCCCATTTGCTCTATCATGTCTATATGAGTGAGCCCCCTTGCACACACTCATGCTCTCTTTTGCTCTTTTTCTTGCTTTAGCTTTCTCCTTCTTGTCTAGCTTGCAGAATTGTGAGCTAATTAGTGGGTATTTTAAGCTGATAAATTTATGGCAACTCGTTGTACAATAGCAGACTAATAAAAACAATAAAATTAATAATCTATGAGTCAAATGAGAAATCACAGTGGAAACTAGAAGTGTATAAAGTGAGAAAAAAAGAATGAAATCTTTTAAATTGGAAATGAAATAATTTAAACTAAAAAATATCATGTAATGTTTGGTGTATAAGTAAAGCTGTTACTAGAGGAAAATTTAGAGCCTTAAGTGTTGACCCTTGAACAACAAGGGGGTTGGAGCCTGACCTTCCTCACAGTGTAAAATTTGTGGATAACTTTACACTTGGCATTCTGTGTCCTCAGTTCTGCATCTGTAGATTTAACCAATCACAATCATGTAGTACTGTACTATGTATGTATTGAAAAAAATGTGCATAAGTGGACTCTCACAGTTCAAATCTATATTGTTCAAGGTTTGACTGTATTAGAATAAAGGAAAAACACAAAAACCCACTATTTAAGCATCTTTTGTAAGAAATTAGAAAAGAACAGTGAACTAAATCTAAAGAAAGCAGAATGAAGAAGATAATGAAGAAAATAGTAAACATCCGTTAGTTAGAAAACAAGCGTAAGAGAGAATCAACAAAAATTTTCTTTGAAAAATGTTAATAAAATTGGTAAAACCTTGGCAAAAGTGGTCATGAAAAATACTGAAAGCTCAAGTAATCATTATCAGAAATGAAAAAAAAGAGCATCAGTGTAGGTGCTATAGACATTGCAATGAGGTATGAGCACCTTTGTTAGTCAGCTTGGGCTGCCATAATGAAATACCATAGACTGGATGGCTTAAACAACAGGAATTTATTTCTCACATTTCTGAAAGCTGGAAAGTCGAAGATCAAGGTGCTAGCTGATTCATTTCACAAATAAGAGCTCTCTTCTGAGCTTGCAGACAGCTACCTGCTTGCTGAATCCTCACATAGATGTGAGAGGATGGTGTGGTGTCTTTTCCTCTTTTTATAAGGGCACTAATCCCATCGTGGGGACTTCACCCCTATGAGATGATCTTCACTTCGTGATCTCATCTCAACCTAATTACCTCCCAAGGACCCTACCTCCTAATACCATCACATTGGGAATTAGAACTTCAATATGAATTTTGGGGGAACACAAACATTCAGTCCATAGATTTATGCTTATAGACTTAAACTTAGGTTAAATGAACACATTCATAGGCAAATACAACTAGGAAAAGTTGTTCATCCATTTAAGATATTGATTCTAGTTAAAAATGCTACCACAAAGACAGTTGGCTTTTACCATTGAATTTCACAAAACCATTAAAAAGAAGAAATAACATCAGTCATACACATTTCTCCAGAAAATAGAAAAAGAGAGAACACTTTCCACCTCATTATATGAAAGCAGTGTAAATGTTTAATAAAACTCTGATAAGGACTTTACAAGAATAAAATTACAGGCTAATTTTTATCATGACCATAGAGGCAAAATTCTAAAGGATGCATTATAAGATTAAAAAATTATGATTTGGAAAAAAGGAAATAAAATTTTGTTTACAATTGATACGTTTGTATTTATAAAAAATTTGAGATAACTTGTAAATGCTTAGAATTTATAAGTGAATTTAGCACAGTTACTGAATAAAAAAACTGTATAAAAATCTTAATATATTTTTGCATATCAGCAAATAGTGCGGCAAAAAATATCAACAAAGTTTTTTAGAAATTTAACAAAAATGCAAAAGGACTCTATACTGGAAACTATAAAACATTGAGAAAACTTAAAGAAGATGTCAACACCCTCTAAGATCAGGAACAAGACAAGGATGTCCACTCTCGCCACTACTATTCAACATAGTTTTGGAAGTCCTTGCCACAGCAATCGGAGAAGAAAAAGAAATAAAAGGAATCCAAATTGGAAAAGAAGACGTAAAACTGACACTGTTTACAGATGACATGATATTATACATAGAAAATCCTAAAGATGCCACCAGAAAACTACTTGAGCTAATCAATGAATTTGGTAAAGTTGCAGGATACAAAATTAACACACAGAAATCTCTTGCATTTCTATACACTAACAATGAAAGATCAGAAAGAGAAATTAAGGAAACAATCCCATTCACCACTGCAACAAAAAGAATAAAATACCTAGGAATATACCTAATCAAGGAGGTAAAAGACCTGTGCTCAGAAAACTATAAGACACTAATGAAAGAAATCAAAGAAGACACAAACAGATGGACGGACATACCATGTTCTTGGACTGGAAGAATCAACATTGTGAAAATGACTATGCTACCCAAAGCAATTTACAGATTCAATGCAATCCCAATCAAATTACCAATGGTATTTTTCACAGAACTAGAACAAGAAATTTTACTATTTGTATGGAAACGCAAAAGACCCCGAATAGCCAAAGCAATCTTGAGAAGGAAAGACAGAGTTGGTGGAATCAGGTTTCCTGACTTCAGGCTATACTACAAGGCTACAGTGATCAAGACAGTATGGTACTGGCACAAAAACAGAAATATAGATCAATGGAACAGAATAGAAAGCCCAGAGATAAACTATGGTCAACTAATCTATGACAAAGGAGGCAAGGATATACAATGGAGAAAAGGCAACCTCTTCAATAAGTGGTGCTGGGAAAACTGGACAGTTACATGTAAAAGAATGAGATTAGAACACTCCCTAACACCATAGACAAAAATAAACTCCAAATGGATTAAAGACTTACATGTAAGGCCAGACACTATAAAACTGCTACAGGAAAACATAGGAAGAACACTCTTTGACGTAAATAACAGCAAGATCTTTTTTGATCCACCCTCTAGAATAATGGAAATAAAAACAAAAATAAATAAGTGGGACCTAATGAAACTTCAAAGCTTCTGCACAGCAAAGGAAACTATAAGCAAGATGAAGAGACAACCCTCAGAATGGGAGAAAATATTTGCAAATGAATCAACAGACAAAGAACTAATCCCCAAAATATATAAACAGTTCATCCAGCTCAATATCAAAAAAACAAGCAACCCAATCAAAACATGGGCAGAAGACCTAAATAGGCATTTCTCCAAAGAAGACATATGGATGGCCAAGAGGCATGTGAAAAGCTGCTCAACATCACTAATTACTCGAGAAATGCAAATCAAAACGACAATCAGGTATCACCTCACACCAGTCAGAATGGGCATCATCAGAAAGTCTACAACAGTAAATGCTGGAGAGGGTGTGGAGAAAAGGGAATGCTCTTGCACTGTTGGTGGGAATGTAAATTGATACAGCCACTATGGAAAACAGTATGGAGGTTCCTTGCAAAACTGAAAATAGAGTTACCATATGACCCAGCAATCCCACTGCTGGGCATATACCCAGAGAACACCATAATTCAGAAAGACACATGCATGCCAATGTTCATTGCAGCGCTATTTACAATAGCCAGGACATGGAAGTAACCTAAATGTCCATCAACAGATGAATGGATAAAAAAGATGTGGTGCATATATACAATGGACTATTACTCAGCTGTAAAAAGGAATAAAATTGGGACATTTCAAGAGACATGGATGGACTTGGAGACTTTCATACAGAGTGAAGTGAGTCAGAGAAAAACAAATACCGTATATTAACACGTATATGTGGACTATAGAAAAATGGTACAAATCAACCGGTTTGCAAGGCGGAAATAGAGACTCAGATGTAGAGAACAAACATATGGACACCAAGTGGGGAAAGCGGGGAGGGTTGGGAGGGAATGAATTGGGAGATTGGGATACCAAATTATACGCTCTAAATATATGCAGTTTATTGTAAAAAAAAAAAAATTTTTAAAGTTTGGTGATTAAAAAAATGCATGAAATTAAAGCTTTACATAACAACAACAAAAAAACATGTCAATAAATAGAGGAATATATCATGTTTATAATTGAAAGACTCGCTATTTTAAAGATGTCATTTTGTCTAAAAGGCAGGTGAGGGAATTCCCTGGTGGTCCAGTACTTGGGACTCTGCACTTCCAGTACAGGGAGCCTGAGTTTGATCCCTGGTTGGGGAACTAAGATCCCTCAAGCTGCATATGCGGCCAAAAAATAAAAAAATAAAAAAAAAACAGGTGATTTTGTGCAAATTTTTTGTAAAGTATATATGGTAATGCAAAGATTCCCAAACAAAAGACTGTTTAGAACAGCTGACACATGGCATAAAATTAATGCCAAATAGATTTTGAGTTACTTCATTTTATTTATACAGTTGATCTTTGGACACCACGGGTGTTAGAGGCACTGACCCTCCACAAAATTGAAAGTCCACATATAATTTATAGTTGGCACTCACTATCTGTAGGTTTAACTAACTGTGAATCATATAGCACTGTATTATTTCCTATTGAAAAAAATCTGTGTGTAAGTGGACCCTTCACAGTTCAAACCTATGTTCAAGGGCTATTTCATTTTTGGAGGGGAATAATGTCAGTTTTAATTTATTGTTGATTTACATTTGTTAGAGCTTGGAATTCTATGACAGATATATGATGAAACAAGGAAGGGAAAAATGCATATGTTGTATTTTGTTTTAAAAAGTATTGTTTATTATTTTATAAATTAGCCAGAATTATTGTGGTGCCATCACATTAACTATATATGTAGTAAGTTACTTTGTATTTACCCTTAAATTTTTTATTATAATGTTTTTTGTTTGTGTGACAGAAGCATTTGGAAATGTAACTGATTTTTTTGCCAGGGTATTACAAAGTCCAAATTTCTCCAAATATTTACAAGAATACAATACATGTGTTTGAATTAACTTGGTTTTCAAAAGCTACTGCTTGTATGAAAGTTACATCTAAAGCTTTGAGGACACTCTAGTATTCAAGACAGCATGGTACCTTCATGTTCTGGCTTCACTGAGTATACTACTTCGTAGTTCACTGTTAAATCATTCCATGATTTTTTGAGTACTTATCTTGTCTCTTGTCACAATAAGTTCATGCTTGTACTCTTTCTGTTCCAAAACATTAAATTTAAAAAAACTCTTGCTTCTCTTAATCACTTTCAAAACCCCTTGCCTCTACTAAGCAAAGCTTACCCACCTTTCAAGAGTGAGCACCTAGTTCATTTTAGCATAAAGATTTATTTAATCTTGTCAACCAAATTATCTTTCTAATCACAGTGATGTTCTGTAGCATGTACTATCAGGACCATTCATTTGTGTTTTTAATTGTATTTAATTTTATTAGGCTTATATACCTTAAAATTATAGACATTTTCAAGTTGTTAGGAACCTTACTGATGGGTGAACAGTCCTAACAGGTGAAATGATTTTGGTAGTATAATTATAGCAGATCTGTGTCCAGAATAGAAGTATCCTCTCAATCCATTTGAATTACTATGCTTGTATTAGTTTTCTTGAATTCGTAGGGTATAAAAGAGTGAAGACCATTTCACACTGTTTTACAGAAATTATTATAAGGTAGGAAGCGTGATAGAAAAGGCACAAGCTTTGGGAAGACCTGTATTTTAGTAACTGTGAGTAAAAACAGGAATTATAATACTTAGCTAATAGTACTTATTTATTTTGAGGCATTAAATGGGATGACTATGAACTTCTCGTTAGGACCTCTCATATGAAAATGCTCAATGTTCAATTCATGCCAGATGTCTTTTTCTTTTCATTTTAGTGCCGTAGAATAGCTGTTTGTTCGTAAGCTTAATTTCTTTGGATTTGAATTCTTTTCCTTCTACTCATAACCCTGTGATCTTGGGCAAGTTGCTTTGTTTCTCCGAAGTCAAGTTTCTTGAATCTGTTACATAGATTCCCAATAATATTGTTTGTAGGGTCAGCATGAGAATTGGTGTGAATATAGGGTATGGCTCTTGGAACATATACTATTCTTGATAAGTGGGAGATAGGTAGTAATAGGAATACCATTAGCTGATGATGTTAGTATTTTAAATGTTTGGTCCTCCCCAGCTTTGTTTGGAAGAATCATTAACTATTGCTAGAACAGTGTTTACAGAGAGCCTGTTATGTGGAGTTGCCAGTGTAAGAAGCAGCTGGATCAAAAGTTAAACTAACTTTGGTTTGGGTCTCCTATTTAACACTAGGCTTTAAAAAAAATCCATGACATAATACCATGAAATGTGTTCTCAGTTGGCAGCAGTATAGCCATTTCTTAGTATTTTAGATCTGTTTACTGTAAAGGAGGAATGCACATATATGGGGAGAGTGCATCCAGGGTTTACAAAGGTGAATATCACTATGTCATACAGCTTATGATTTTAAATTATATCATCTCAAGCCTTCCAAATCTGAAGAAAATATTTTTGGCTACTTTCACTTGCTGTGGTAATAGTTAAACAGATAGAAATTTGATTGAATTGACTGGAATGGCAAGGAAAATGTTGTGCGTAGCCAGGGCACCAGGTGGCACAGTGAGCTGTATGCAGGAGCATCTTGTGGCCTAAAGAGAGGATTGGCCTGGGAGATGGGATTCAGTCAGATTCTGGGAGATTCCTTGTAAATGTGGAAGGATTGAATTCTTGAGCCAAGTCAAGCTGTCACCTCCAGTTACTCTCTTTAAATGTATCTGAAGGTCTCATTTCTTTTGCTTACATGATGTCCTGGTTACCCACCCACAAAATGATAAATACATAAATTTACTGGCTTGGATGGTCAGTGAGTCTAGGACATCTCTGTGTAGTCCAAGTCACTCCACTTGGCCCAAAGCCCACACCTCCCTATTCTTGTTCAGTAGTTATGAACAAGTATGGTAAGTATGGATTTCAGCATAATAGGGCTTTGTTCCATATTCTGTTTGAAGCTTAAATTTTTTTTTTGTTTTTTATCTCAGAAAGAATTTCACAACAAATTTGTGTAGTTATGGACACAAAAGAAGATGAAGCACATGTAGGTCATCGTCTTGAAGAAATGTTAAAAAATGAATTAAATGTAAGTATTCAAAGATCCAGTTTGATATAATGCCACAGGTTTTTTATCGTACAAAGATGCCTTCCTTGAGAAGGCATAAAAATTCTTTCAAGCTAATTTTCTTATTTTGCCATAATGAAATCCTTTGTTTTGTCAACACTTTTGACTTGAAATAAAAGCCGATCCCCCTCTCCACTCCTCTTCTGGATTTCCTCCCCACCTTCATCCTCTGAGTTCTATTTCTCCTTTAAAATTCAGCGTCAGTGTGACTTCTTTAGAAATTCCCCGTGGTGCACACGAGTCCCTGCGTGAGGTTGACACTTGTCTTGAGAGCCACAGTACCCAGCATGTGCTAGATACTCACTAAAGTTTGCTGAATACATAAAGAAAAGAAAGATTAAGAAGAGAGAAAAAGAGAAACAGATATGCAGAAGATAGGATAATTATGATATTGAAGAGGGGAATGTATGTTTCTTGCCCCTACCTCCCTTTTTTGAACTGATCAATGTCCAAGTTAACCTCATATTTAGTATTAGGGTTAAGGAAGTGCAAGAAATAGTCGTGAGTGTGAGGAGGTGTATAGGAATTATTTACTGCTTTTACCCTTAAGAACATCCATTATTTTTATGACAATTTTATGTTTTGAAATGCTTTGCTTGTCAAACTGATTTTATTAAGTTTTCATCAGTTTCCTTGTTTTCATTAAAATGTGTAACTGCCTGGGTTTATGATCAACATGTGATGATTTTTTAACAGCATACATAATTCTAGTTGAAAGCAAAAGGAATAAGTTTATTTTAGTAAGCCAGTTTTATCATGATAACACAGTCAGTAAAGAGAATAGGCTCTGATATCAGATTCCCAGTGCTCACATGTCTGTTTTATTGCCTAATTTCCTTATCTTAAATTGAAAATGTTAATAACATCTGCATTGTAAAGTTGTTGGGACAGTTGAACTTTAAAAATGTATTTTAATGTGCTTAGAAAAGCATCTGCCATACCATAAGTTTTCAGTGAATATGAACTATAATAGAGTGAACAATGATGAATTGGGATGAAGTTGTGACAATATTAAATAGTAAATACTATTAGTTCCCAAATTTCAGTCCTGTGTTAAATTCATGAGCTGTTAAATACATAGATTCCTGGAACGTGTAAACATTTAGTGAGTCATCTGGGGTAAGTTCTCAAATCTCAGTTTTTAACAAGCTTCCCATGGGGTTTTGATGGCAATCGGTGCTAAATTCTACCAGTAGTATTTGGGGCAACAGTGTAAAGCTGAAAAGAAATGGCAGCTATCTCAGCTGCCTCTTGGGTGTAAAGCTTCTACTACAGTCTTCTTTTCCATGTTGCTTTTATCCATAGACTTTTTGGGTATCCCTCCTCTGTTGTTGGAAATTTTAACACCTTGTTTCTTGCTTTCTGTCTCGAATCCACGTATTAAGAATCTGTTCCTAAATTGTGTGCCCTAATTTCACAGCTGCACCCTGCAGGATATTTCAGTGTAGATAACTTCCCATTGTCTGACCACCTGAGGCAACATTTTGCCTGAAAAATAGTCTTCTACTCTTGGATAATTTCATTCATGCTTTATCCATTCAGTGCAAAGCCAGCAAGACAGGACTCCGAAAGAGTGTTACTGGAACTTTGGTTTAGAGCAGGGGTCCCCAGCTTCTGGGATCTAATGCCTGATGATCTGAAGTGGAGCTGATGTAATAATAATAGAAATAAAGTGCACAATAAATGTAATGTGCTTGAATCATCCCGAAACCATCCCACCCCCACCCCAATCCTTGGAAAAATTGTCTTTCATGAAAACAGTTCCTGGTGCCAGAAAGGTTGGGGACTGCTGGTTTAGAGAGCTGGGACCTACATTCTTGTTGAGCACCCAACTCTTGGATCCTGTGTGACTCATTCCTTGATCTTCCCAGTGTTAGAGTCTACAAGGAGTCCTTTTTGTTAAAATTATTATGATAGTCTCTTTTTGTTGCTACTTTTCCTGTATATGTTTGGTAATTATTGACCTAAAACAAATAGACTGCCAGATATTTCTTCAGCAAAGTTAGGTATCATCGGGGTAAACAGAGAATTGAAATTTGGGGTCTGCAACCGTGAGAAGCCGCATGCAAGTCCCCCCATAGCAAGGGAAGAACACCTTTATAGAAGGGACAAGGAAGTTGGGAGGGATAGAGTAAATAGACAGCCCATGGTTTTCCATTCGCTGAGTCCTCACCAGGAAAGAAGAGTGTTTCTTCTTGTTGGGCTCTGCTGTGGTCACAGGGTGTGAGAGCTCCCCCTTCTGGTCTCCCAACTTTTAACAGAAATTTCTGTTTATTCACTGTTTGTTTTTAATTTTTATCAGAGTATAGTTGATTTACAATGTTGTTACTTTCTGTTACACAGCAAAGTGAATCAGTTATACATATATATATATATATCTACTCTTTTTTAGATTCTTTTCCCATATAGGTCATTACAGAGTAGTGAGTAGAGTTCCCTGTGCTATACAGTAGGTCCTTATTAGTTATCTGTTTTATATATAGTAGTGTGTATATGTCAATCCTAATATCCGAACTCATCCCTACCCCTCTACCTTTCCCCCCTTGGTAACCATAAGATTATTTCCTGCATCTGTAACTCTATTTCTGTTTTATAAATAAGTTGATTTGTACCACTTAAATTTTTTTTTAAATTTTTATTATTTTTAAAGTAATTTTTATTGGAGTATAGTTGATGTACAGTGTTGTGTTAGTTTCTGCTGTACAGCAAAGTGAATCAGTTTTACATATATCCACTCTTTTTTTAGATTTTTCTCCCTATAGGTCATTACAGAGTATTGAGTAGACTTCCATGTGCTATACAGTAGGTCCTTATTAGTTATCTATTTTATATATAGTGGTATGTATATGTCAATCTCAATCTCCTAATTTATCCCCCCCCCCCACCTCCTCCTTGGTAACTACTGTCTACATCTGTGACTCTATTTCTGTTTTGTAAATAAGTTCATTTATACCATTTTTTAGATTCCACACATAAGTGATATCATATGATATTTATCTTTATCTGATTTACTTCACTATGACAATCTCTAGGTCCATCCTCATCTCTGCAAATGACACAGTTTTGTTCCTTTTTGTGGCTGAGTAATATTCCATTGTATGTATGTACCACATCTTCTTTATCCATTCCTCTGTTGATGGGCAATTAGGTTGCTTTCATGTCCTGGCTATTGTATATAGTGCTGCAGTGAACATTGGAGTCCATGTATCTTTTCAAATCGTTATTTAAATAATGATATGGTGTACAGTTTAGGGATACACACACACAGTTTAGGGATACAGAGTGTGTAACTGGCACTGTGTGATTTTTTTTTTTTCAGCACCCTAGCTACTCAGGTTCTATCCTTCTCATTTCCAGTGTCCATTGTTTTCAGTGCACTTCATCTACCTGCTTGTTCGGCCCAGTCTGAATATTGCCGTCATCTTAACTGCGCTGAAAAATAAATACCAAGGCTATTTCTTAACTTCTAACCACAGTATTTTATCTTTCCTTATCTCTTACTAAGTTACTCTCACTGTACATATTTAAAGTTTATAGGAAACTCTAAGCCTGCTGTCTTCTCTCTTTCAGCTATACCTTTTGTTTCACACTTTTCTATACTTAGATACCACGGTCCATCACTTCACTGGATCATGGGTCTTTTACCAGTATCTTTAATTCCCTTGTCCTTCTATTAAGCCCCTTAGTAAATCCTCATTCATGTTATCAGTCTAACTTTTCACTTCTCTGAGCCTATATTCAGTTTTAATACTGCTGGAGAAAAGTATACAACAGTACAGGCTATTGTCGTTTAAAAATACTGGTCTTCATTCTCCCATGGGCACTGAATCTTGTAAAAAAGCAAGCATACCATGATTCCATAGTCAGCTCCCCATTCTCCTCAGTGGATATTTTAAACCTCTTCCTCTCTCCTTAAATGTCTAACCCAGGTTTCTTAACCTCAGCACTGTTGGCATTTTGGACTAGATACTGTGAAGGGCTGTCCCGTACCTTGTACACAGTTTAGCAGTGTCCCTGTCTTCTACCCACTGGAAGATAGTATTATACCCCCTCGGTGTAGCAAACAAAATGTCTCCGGACATTGCTAAATGTTCCCGGAAGGAGGACAAAATCACCCTCCAGTTGAGAACCACTGGCCTAATCCTGCCACTTTTACCGCCACTCTTAGATATGGTCTTGTTTCTAACTTCAGAGTATAATTGTATACTCCAGTATGGGGACATTCCTATCTTTCAAGCACCAAACCTTCAAAGAATCTTGCATCTGTAGCCATTTGGTCATTGACTATTTCCCCTCCTGGGGTCAGATTCCTCTCCCCAACTTCCCCCTCCCCCATTAAGAGATACATGTTCCTTCCATTAAAACAAAAACAAAGAAACAGTTCTAAACCCAAGGTTACCCTGTAGCCAGACTTCTTTAATTTATTTTCCTATTCCTCAGTCCATTGCATTTTCTGAGTTCTACCCCAACCTTCCATAGGAACTGCTCTCAGTGAGGTCCTCAGTGACCTTCCAATGGGAAATCCACGAGACATTGATCCTTACCTTATTTCTTGTACCACTTGACTCTCTTGCCTGATACTTTTTTTCCTAGAAGGAATCTCATCCAGTGGATTCTGCAATATCTTGTCTGTCTTATTATCCTTTCCCATTTTGGGCTTCTTCTAAGTTTATTTTGCAGGAGTCAAGATTCTATTGATGAGTTTTAGATTTTTGTACATAGGGAAGTGGACTCCTTTTTTTAAAAAACAAAATGCTGATGGCTTTGTGTATCCTTCATTTGCTAGGGACACAAATGTTTTCTAGCCATGTGTTTAATTATTCACTTTCCTGCATTTCAGATCTGTATATTCAGTCAGAAGTCCCTTAAATGTCAATGATATTTCACATTCACAAATTCTTTTTTTCCAGCCACTCCTCCTCCATCTGCTAAGGTTTCATTTGCCTCATTCCCTAAACCTCGTATAAGGTTTGACTCATGGTCTGTCTCACTCCCAAAGCAAATCAAGTTCCAAAACATTTGAATTCTACGTCTCATTATCCTTCATATGTGTCTCATTACCCCTGCCACGGTCCTAGGCACACCGACTCTTGTCTGGACTATTGTAACAGTCTGTTACCTGACCTCCAGCCTTCAGTCTTGCCCCTCTCATATTTATTCTGTATGGGGCTGTTTGAATGATTGTTCTAAATTGTTTATCTTATCATGTTATTCCCCAGTCAAATCTGTTTCTTGGTTTTCCATTGCTTCTAAATTAATATAAAAATTCCTTGCTATGTCTCCTAGGATCTCTCACATGGCTAATACCACTAATAAAAATAAAAAAAACAGCAATAACAACAGCCAGCGATTTTCAGCACTTACTTTGTGCTAGGTGCCATAGCAAATGCTCTTAACAACCTTTTGAAATAGGTACTATTAACATTATTTTCCAGGTGAAAGAACTGAGGCATAGAGGGGGTGTTTACATGGTTCTCATTAACATTGCTGTGAAGAGGCAAAACAGGGACATGGAGATGAACTTGGATTCACTGAACACCAGAATCTATCTTCTTAATCGGCACCTTGCCAAAGAGCCCTGCACTCTCTAACTGTATACTCTTCAGGCCAGCTCTAGTTTTTGCAGTGTATCAACTGTGATGGTACTTTCTCACCTCCAGGGCCTTCACCCACGATGTCATTTTCCCCAGGGAGCTTTTCTTACTTGTTTTTTTTATGCTGAGGTCTGGTTTATGTACCCTTCTATTGTGTTTTGTGGTGCAGTCTGCCCAAAGCATGGTGCAGTCTTGATAAAAAGGGGACATTTATTGAATGTTGAATAAATAAATGAATGGATGAATGATCATGACTTGTTATTACTGAGTTGAACATTGTATTATATATATATATATATATTTTTTTTTTTTTAAAGTTGACTTTTTAATTTATTTATTTATTTTTGGCACATGGGCTTAGTTGCTCTGCGGCATGTGGGACCTTCCTGGAGCTGGGATTGAACCCGTGACCTCTGCATTGGAAGGCAGATTCTCAACCACTGCGCCACCTAGGAAGCCCCTGTATTATATATTATAATATGTATTATATATTGTTCTATGCTTGTTGCATAACAAGTTACCCCCAAATTTAGTGACCTTAAGTAACAAACGGTCTCACAGTTTCTGTGGGTCAGGAATATAGGCATAGCTTAGCCAGGTTCCTTTGATGCAAGGTCTTTCATTTGATTACAGTCAAGCTGTCTGTCCTCTGTAGGCTGTCCTCTGCAGTCTAATCTGAAGACTTGATGTGGAAGTAGATTCAGCTCTCAAACTTAGGTGGTTGTTGGCAGGTCTCAATCCCTCGTAGGTCTCAATCCCTTGCCATGTGGGCTTCTCCACAGGGCTGCCTCACCACATGGCACTCGGATTGAAGGCACATTATTTTTGTAACCTAATCTTAGAAGTGGTATTCCATCATTTCTTACATATTCTGTTCATTTGAAGGAAGTCCGTGTGTCCAACCCACACTCAAGAGGAGGGAATTATACAAGGCTGTGAATACTGGGAAGTGTGATATCACGGGGAGTTGTGTTTTAGAGATTATCACAAACTGTTACTATCTCAAAATAAATCTTTAAGTTGTAAAAAGAAAATGCCCACTAACATGGCCATCCTAGTTTCCTGTGGCATATGAAGCAGTACTGTATATAGACCTAAGTCTTCACTGAACATCAGAAATTTGCTTTATGGTACCTAAAATTTCCTCACTGAGATCATCATCCATCCCAACTATAATTCTCTAGTTAAATGAGTAGAGGTACAATCTATTTTATGTGGACTCTAGTCCTTAGTACTTGAGTCTACCAGATATTCTGTACAAAAAACTCCAGAGTTGATCAGAAGACTGGAATAGTTTTGGAATCAACCACAGACAAGAGGAGCTCACTGGCCAAAACCAACAGCCTGAGGACATACTCTCACCAAGGAATGAATATAATCTCCTGAATTAAATGTCATTCTATCCAGTATAAACCAGCCTAGCACATTTTCAGATTCCAACCAAGAAAAGAATTAATGACTAATTTGTTTAGATTTTTATGTTGATCAGTCCATAGAAGAGCCCTAGGCAACCTGTTGTAGAATCTGATGAAACATACTGAGTATAAACTGAATTTTAGAAGAAATGAGCCTAATGAAGGTAGAACTTGTAAAAATGGAGCTTTGTGTGTCCTGTTAACTGACTCAGACAATCTTGGTTGACCTTTAGAGGAGATGTCATTCATTTCTGCTAAATCTGCCCTGGCCTCTAAATTTGCCTAAAAACTATTAAACCACACAAGAACTTATCAGGATGTTTTCTTTCATAAACAGTCACAAGACTGACAATTATGGAGTGCCTTCCATGTTCCAGAGAGAATATTGTGTACCTTAATCCTTTAAAATACACCTATGACCTTCCCTCTCATTTTACAAATAGAAATAGGGAAACCTTATGGCTTAATACTTTAAGATTATATTAACTAATTTAATGTAGGTGCTGCTTGATTCATTATGATTTCTACTACTGAATATGTTTCTAAGAAAAGGTGAAATAAAAGAATTTTAAGTTTGACAGAAGGCTATACCTAAGGTCAGAAAGAAGTCTCCTTGCGAAAGGAATTACCAGTGTTCTATAATTTTTCTCTCCCTTTATAAGGGCATATTTATCTTATGGCAGTTTTCAGCCCATAACTTACAGACAAACACAAATTGCTACATATTCTAATATTTTTACCTCCAGAGCTTTTGTCTCATTTTGAAAAGAACAGATAAAAAGGATGAAGTCACCACTATTGAAATACAGGCACCTGTAGGGCAGATCCGCGTAGGTGTGGAGCTGCTCAATGCACAATGGGAGGATTGTTTTATTGGCATGAAAAGAAAGAATGTTTCCTGATGAAACTAAAGGAAGAGATTGGGTGTGCTATTATAATTATCCATGCTAGATTTTGAGACATACCTTAGTGGTGAACTGAGTATCTAAACTCTAATGTAAGATACGCACCAAAGAGATGGAAGAGGTTGCTGAAAGGTAAAATAAGGAATTAACCGAGTAAAGAACACTTTTCCCACCCTCCATACACATGCACATTTCACTCAGACTTAAATTTCAAGACTTCATTATCAGTCTTGTTAGATTCCTTCTTTGATTTTTTAGGAGATTGAAGTATTTCATAGAACCTACCTACTTTGGAGATAGAGGTCTCCAGAAGATGCATCAGGGCAGTAGACAGTGATGGAAGAGACCTCTCTCCTTCTTCCAAGCTCTCCTTGAAGAAGAGTTTATGCATATACTGTGCTGAGAATAGTAAGGAATTTGTAAGTAGGAAGGTCGGTCTTTCTTTAGTTCCTTAATTCACGAATGTGTTTACCAAATATTAAATGCCTATCAAGATTTAGTCAATGGATTTAGGCAGTTGAACTATGCAAGTATAGTTCCCTGTCCTCAAGGAGCATACTGTGCAGTTGGGAATAAAACAGTAAACACACACAAAAAATATTTAATTACAAATTGTGGTAGCTATACTAAAGAAAAAGTGAACTGTCCTTATGTAAGAGAGCCCTGGACAGTGATTTAAATTGGGCGTAGAAGGCAGTAAGTGAGAATCTCTTGGCAGATGTGGCATTTATCGAAGGCTAAACTGGTAATCAGGAGTTAGCTATTTAAAGAGAAATACACAAGGAACAGTGTGTGAAAGGCCTTTGAAGAGCTTCGTTCAGGGGCACTGAAATAAGACTTCTGTGATTGGAGTGGAGGTGGACTGGTGGGAGGTGAGGATAGAGACAGACGCGGGTCTAAACTCAGCCTTGTAGGCTATGTTAAGCTTACTGTAACTACCACCACCTCCACTACTACTGTGACCACTACCACTACTTATATTTTGTCCTAAAACTAAAATGAAGTGGTAGAAGACTTCAACTGAAAATGCCATGATCCAATTTACATATATAAAAAGATTGTTGGCTGTTGCTTCTTAAAAGTAAAATTCTATAGAAAAAGGTAGTATTTAATGTTTTTATTCATCACAGTACCCCCAAAATCACAAGTGTCTTCAACCCAATTTTTGTTCCTGTAACAAAAGAAAAGAAGCTCCTGAAGAATGCTGATCTATAGTCTGAACAAACAGGGACCATGGGGCTTTTCGTGTGTTTTGCTTATCCACCCCTTCCTGTTTCCTGGAGCACATAATTTCATTACTGTTTTATGTAACCACAAATGACAAGCAGGATGTAACTGAAAATCATTTGTTTTCTTGGGTGAAAGGCATGCTTTGGTTTCACTGAGGCTGTGGTACCTAGGTTATTTTTCCTAATGCCCTCAAGGTTTTGTCCCATGTATGGATCTGTGCCTTTTTTTATTTATAGACCTAATGAAATGCAGTGTATGACATCTAGTCAAGCAAAGCATCCAAAACAGCAAGTGATGTTAGAAGAAAAGCCGAAATTAAAGAAATAGAACAGGGCTTCCTAGGTGGCGCAGTGGTTGAGAATCCGCCTGCCAATGCAGAGGACAAGGGTTCGATCCCTCCTCCAGGAAGATCCCACATGCCACGGAGCAACTAAGCCCGTGTGCCAAAAAAAAAAAAAAAGAAATCGAACAAATTCAGTCATCTCAGCATTGTAAGACCCATTCAAAATAGGGTATTTTATGCATATTTTGACATAACATATTTTTAGGTATTATGTTTAAAATACTGATTTTTCATTTTTCTAAAGCCGTATTTCACTGTAATAGTGAAACAACACTGCAAACACTGTTTCTTGGGACTCTGACTCTGAACAATGCCAACACAGTTAACTCAGAGTATGTGGTTTTGGTGTATGTATGAGACTACAGATATTAGCTGAAGACCATCCAATGAAATCCATTTAGTTTGTTTGGGATGTTGGCCAGATTTCCTGATCAGTTTTCCCGAGGTAAAAAGGTCCAAAATCACTGGACCACCTAGTTGCTTGGGATGGTATTAATTATGTTCATGCTCTATTTAATAAAATTAACAGTTTATAATTATAATTGGTTGTCAAGGTTTTACAATATGGTTATTAATGAGGGAGTAAAGATAATCCTCCCTAAATGCCTCTTTCTCTGCTTTTTCTTTGTATATGTAACATTTCTTCACCTTTTGTATCTGTGTATATTTTTGAAACATAGGGACACATTGAAATATTACTCTTCTTAAAGGAAACAGATGGTTAATTTGTAAAAATGATAATCCTTGTCCGTTTAGGAATGAGGTGGTTGCACACAAGTTCTAGTTACGTTATGCTAAGTTAAAAACAAATAAGCCAAAAGAATAGCCAACATCTAGCTTTGGGCATGTATTTGTAAAAATCAGGTCTTCTCTTGTAATTCAGGAAATTGATTTTAAACACATGGTAAATATGTTTAGAGGGAAAATTTTTATAAAAAGCTGAAAAAAATTGCTCTGTGACATTTAGATTATAGTTTCCGACCTTCAACAGTTGATTTTCATGAATATGTATACACTGATTTTCTTATGCTATTTAAATTGAGATAGAGTTTTAAAGCCTATTCACTGAAAGCATTTCAATTTTATTGACTTTTTTTTGGTTCTGAATAGAGGATAAGTAATGTTTTTACAATAACAATTCTATACTTATTAATGTTCCCCTAATAATTGAGTTTGGCGATGCACTTCAACTATCTGCATGCAGTATGACTGTACTTAGTAAAACCATAAAGTAGGTTATTCTATTGTTCTGGTGGCTTTAAGTAAATAACGGCTCCAAGGTTTTTGTTGTTTTAGGGAAACTGAACCAAACCTTTGAACTTGTTCAAACCCTTTGAACTTGTGGTCTTAATAAATTATCCATGGCATCTTGGTACCTGAGAACTTGTTTTCAAAGCCTTGTAAGTACTTGTCTGCTTAGGTTAAAAATCTCCCCTTTTGTTCCTCATACCTTCAGTGACTGTTCACTGCATGTGAGCCAAAGTCTGAACATTTTGACCCGTTATTTCAGACTTTTCCCGGTTGGTACTGAACCTTTCACTCACAATGTCAGCTCTCTGTGGTCCAACATATTGTCTTGCTCATGCTTTGAAATTTTGTGGTTTTCTCTCACTCTCTGTCACTCAGTGTTCTGCTTGATTGCCTGTCATCCTTGTCAGTTTTATGTTTAATAGTTGATTTAATATTATACTTTCCATGAAGTCGCTCCCATTTTTCTGTTTCTTGGACTTTCTAAACTACTTACCAACAGTGGTGTCATTCTGCATATCCTACTTTGTATTATTCTTTTGCCTGTCTTTTTCACCATCTCTTTTATTGCTGATCCCTTGCACAGTACTGTATATATGCGGGAGCCAGATAAGTAGTTGTGGTTAATGGTGATAGAATGATGAAGAAGCAAGCTTCTGGAATACCTCTCCACCTGGACATCAGCTAAATGTATTTCTGGAGATGAAGAGCTAGCCACTGGGCTTCCATCAATCATGTGAACAGTTGAGAAGAGTTTAGGACACCAAGTACACCCAAGAAGTTATAATTCATTTCCTAACCAGAAGAAAACTGTATTTACAAACAGGGGGAAAAAGAAGAGCAAATAGCAGATATTGATGAGATGAACTAGAGTTAGCAACGGTGATAAAGTTGGTGGCCAGAAGCCTTCTGTCAGGAAAGGGGGAGCGAGAGAGAGTGATGGAGACCTGAGCTCTGCTGAGGGGGAATTGCAGTGGTGTGAAGAAACAGGTCCGTAAGCAACATTTTAAGGTTTATTCTTCAGGATCTGTAATAAGATTGTATATCAGGATATGAATCTACCTTTCTGTATCATCTAGAAACATACTGCTTTAAAAATATCCTGAAGTAGATAATTGTTCACACACTTCTGAAATACGTTACATGATCATGTTTTTGTTATTTTTTTTCCAAATGTAATTTATCCTTAATATTTAAAAAACTTTTTGGGCCTATGGGCTAAACAATGTATATTTAATAGGTTACTATTGTGTAACTCATAATGGAAAGTTGTATGAGACAGAAATCTCATTTTATACATACAGTAACTATATTTTTCACTCAAGAGGAAAAGACAATAAAAATAGTCACTATGTAGGGTGTGAACAATTATATTGGCAGTATTTGAAGTGTACAAGTATTAGGGTGATATTAAATATTCCTTAAAAGTTGGGAATTTCCTGGCGGTCCAGTAGTTAGGACTCCAAGCTCTCACTGCCGAGGGCCCAGGTTTGATCCCTGGTTGGGGAATTAAAATTCCATAAGCCACACTGCGTGGTGAATCTGTTACACATATACATATATCCACTCTTTTTAAAAGTTCTTTTCCCATATAGGCCATTACAGAGTATTGAGTAGAGTTCCCTGTGCTATACAGTAGGTCCTTATTAGTTACCTATTATATATATAGCAGCATGTATATGTCAATCCCAATCTCCCAATTTATCCATCCCTCCTTCCCTCCCGTGGTAACCATAAGTTTGTTTTCTACATCTGTAACTTGATTTCTGTTTTGTAAATAAATTCATTTTATCATTTTTTTAGATTACACATATAAGCGGTATCATATAGACCTCATCTAGACATTTTGAACACACTTATCATATTTGTGGTATGTTATTTTAAAATTATTTAGAACATTTGATAAAATGCAATTTCAGTATTTCCCTTGTTAAAAAATGACTCTACTAAAGCCTTCAGGTTGTTAGAATATTAGTGTCAGCTACTGATTTCTGAATAAATGCTGAAGACCGAAAACCACAACTCTTCACCTAACCCAGGATTTTGCAGTTGCTATGTTAACATTTTGGGACAGATAATTCTTTGTTCTGGAGGCTGGCCTGTGTGTGCATTATAGACTATTTAATAGCATCCCTGTCCTCTACCAACTTGGCACTGGTGGTACTTCCCCATCCCACTTCTGACAACTGAAAATTTCTCCTGACAAGGCTGAGTCTCCTCTTAGGACCAAGTTTCCCACAGTTAAGAACTGTTAACGTAAACTTTTGTTTCATGCACACCCACATTTTTACCGTGGTTGGGGATAAAGCTCTGTGTGTATGTGTATACACACACAGATATACATATATATTTGTATATGTGTATATATATAATTGTAATTTCTAGTGAATGCATAGCTAAATGTAATAGACTGATCTTTAGACTAAATCATTTATAAAAGTGATTGGAAACAGTATTTGGTGTGGATTTTAATTAGTAATTTCAAATTAATGACATTTTGATTAGAACATAACTTGTACATACTTTATTAATACATATTTGTATGGAAACTAGGCTCTAATAATACTTCTATATGTATCTGGGCAGTGTCTGTATTACTTAGAAAAGTTAAAATTTTGTAAGTGTAAATTAGATTATGCTGTAAATTTAGGAAGAATTTGAGGGAAAATACAGTTAAAGTAATGGGTTTTTTCATTTTAGTCACTTAGTTTGCCATACTAACATATTTGATAAAAGATACAGGTAACTTACTTTAGATGATACAGAAAGGCAATACCTTCAGGAGAGTCAAGGTTAAGGTTCCTCCTGATTGTTAGTTGAAGGCACATTCCTCAGTAAATATATCCGCTGAAAATTGAGAGAAGCGTTTTAGGTTATCTAACTGCTTGCTGCTTCAAAGTGTGATCTATGCACTAGTTATAGCAACATTACCTGGTAGCTTGTTAGAAGTGCAGATTCTTAAACCCCACTCCACATCTATTGGAATCAAAATCTGTATTTTTAACAAGATTCCAAGGGATTCTTATGCATGTTGAAATTAGAGAAACACAAGTCTAAAATTTATTTCATCTTCCCTGTGTGATCTCCAAGAGGACAGAAACTGTGTAGTCTGTTGCTTTGGTCTCAGTGTGCAATCAGTGTCTGGCTCAGAGCCCTCAATAAATATTTACTGGTTGAATGAATGAAACGCTAACCTATCCTAATGGATAGGAGCGTATCCTACTCTTTGTGACTTTTTTTAAAATTTTTAATTGAGACAGGATTTTTTACATCAGCTTGCCAATTCTCAGCTTGCAAATGTCTTATGCGTTACTAAGAAACGTAAAGTGGTCATATTACCATACATGCCTTTTTAACATATCATCCTTTGTCATTTACAAAATGGGTAATATTGACAAAATATGCCTGCCAAACATGATTTATGTGAGTTAATGCCAGTTACTCCTTATTTGCTACAGAATTGCCCATTAGTTATATACAGCATAATATTCTGTAGTAAAATTCAGTGGAAAGACAAGCTTGAGCAGATTTGGTGGCTTTGCCTTTGCCTAGACACTTTCTAGTTTTGAATGTATAATCTGTATCATAAAATGGGAGCCTTGAATTCTTTGTGATAGTGCTCAGGTTTGTTACGTTTAGGACCTGTATTTTCCATTCCACAATCCTTGTGGTTTCGCATCAGAAAAACAAATAGCCTTTAAAGGGAATTTTAACACTGAGACAGAGGGACCTGCAAAGGAGGATTTTCATTAAGGTTGTATCGTCGCAGTAGTTACTTCTGGTACCATCACCTGCTTGGTGTATGTTGAATGCAGTGGTTCAGAAGCCCTTGACTCTTCCAGGATCAAATCTGAGGACCTGAATTAGAGGACCTACCTTTAGATACTTTCTTCCCTGTCCAGGACCGAGAAAAATGATCTGAGTTAGGAGATTGTCTATGGTGGCAATTAAGATTTTAGTGCTCATATGACTTCCTCCAGATGTGGTGTTTCTCCTGAGTTACCCTTGGAACCTGTAGTGTCACTGCCCATTGAGTAACGTCTTGTGACTTCCATGATGTAGTATAGTTATTTGGAGTAAATTGACACCCTGTGTACTTGAGAGGTTAACTGTCTTGAGAGTCCCACAGACCTTTAGTCTGGGTACTACCCGTCACTAGCAGTATGGTCTCAGACAGCTTCTTTAAACTTCTGTGCTTACATTCCTTATCCGTAACATGAGGATAATGATAATATATGCAGAGGTATGTTATGTGGTTTCACTAAGATAATTGTTTAAAGTATTTAGCACAGATTCTGATGAATAGTAAAACTTCAATAAATGTAAGATGCAAAATGTAAAGGGATAATGGAGATGTGGTGATGTGTCAAAGTGTTATTTAAAAGTGGGAGTGAAGTGAGAAATGAGCAGAATAATAGCAAACGTTTAATGTACAATATATGGAAATATGGTCATTAGTGTTTTACATAATTTCAAGCAAACGAAGATGACATGACAGGTTTCACACTAGAATAGGGACTTTCTAGAGCAGTGATTATAGGGGAACGTCTATGGACTCTGGAACAGAGGCAGTGTTCACTGCATTATAAGACTCTAATCTTTGTTCAGTGTGGCTTTTTTAAGCTACATAATTAAGGGAGAACCAGCCCTTTCCCTGGTGTGATAAGGGCCTGGGATCTAACACCATTGTAGCGTGGCAGAACCTTGGTTCTAGTGCTACTCAGCCTGCCTGGCATTTAGGATTGAAATACTATCAAGACTTTGGTATATCTGGAAGGTTAGGGTATGAGTCTTGTGTGGCAGCTTGGGAAGTAGAAGGCCACTATATGACCCATCAGCTCAGTGTTCATAGTTGGAGGTCCATAACTGACATAGCATGGCAGAATGGTAACCTGATTTATTTACCACCTCAGAACTCTACCAACATTCCTTATCTTAAAGCTACATTTTTTTTTCTCTGAAGCTTTCCAGGAGACCAGCCAATAGGGAAGAAGTCCTGAGAAAGTTAAACCTTAACTCTCATGTATTAATTTAACTAATCTATCAATTTCGAAGTATTCCTTTTACTGATGAGTAAACTGAGCCATGGAGCTTAAGTAATTTGCCCGAAGTCATACAGCAAATTTGTTGCAGAGCTAGATTCAAACACACAGGTATCTTGGCTCCAGGTGCCTTGTTCTTAAAGAGCTTTAGAGCTGATTCTAAAGAATAATAGAGTAAATGCTCAATGCTAGATGGACAAAACCTCCACAGGAGTTTAAAAATAACCATTAAGTAAATGTTAGTTGCCAACTCAGAATTTGGAAATAGTGAGTACTTCTTAAAGGAGTGTCCCAGGTGAAGATCACTGAAAAGGAGGCTGGAGAGGCTCTGGGCTATTATCCTCTGAATAAAGGTCCAGGCACAGTGCCCACAGGCCAGAGGCAACTCCATTGATAAAGACAGTGACTGATGAACTGATGGCCAAGACCCAGCCTTCTTTTGGCAGCAGTCATAGCTGCGTGAGATTCTCTGGATTTGCAGTGTAGAAGTACTTTCTACCCCTGCTTTATTGAGGTATAATTGACCAATAAAGTTTGTGTATATTGAATGTATACACCTTGATGTTCTGATATACACTTTGAAATGATCACCACAATCAAACTAATAGATCCATCACCTCACATAATTATCATTTTCTTTTTTTGGGGTGTGGTAAGAACACTTAAGATTTACCCTCCTAAGTAAATTTCAGTTTTACAATATACTATTGTTAATTATAGCCACCATGCTATACATTAAACCCCCAAAAGGTATTCATCTTGAATAACTGAAACTTTTTACCCTTGAACCAACATCTCCCCATTTGCCTACCCTCCGGCAACCACAAGACTTAATTGTTAATGTATTGTCTACAAAGTGAAAAGTGCATCTTTCTCTGATCCCATTGTATATGCCCACATTAGTGCCCTTGTTTGAATGGGAGGGAGGTGAGAAGTTGATGGATTCAGATTAAGAAATGATCCAGCCAACATATTCTGTAAAACGAGGGTTGGCGTTCAGAAACACATTTTTGAACCTCTGACTCATGGGACTTGAAACCAAAGCCTTTCAGCCTTAGTTAAGCCTTAACTCCTCTTGAAATGGAAAATGTTTTTTGGCAACCCAGCTTCCTTCCTAATATCCCTACTTTAAATAGTATTTTGAATATGCAGATGTTTGCATTTAGTTAGTAGTAAATATTTTCTAAATTCTTTTTTTTTTTTTTTTTTTTATGACAGAAGGAAAGCATTTCATGGTGGAGGGGTTTTTTTTTGTTTTTTGTTTTGTTTTGTTTTTTTGGTATACTTTTAAAATTTTACTAAACACATTGGAAGGTGGTTTTAAATTTTGTTTAAATGTTCTTTGAACCAAAATATTTACAGAACAAGGAGTTCTAGCCAGCAGATTGTTCCATTTGCTGTGTTTGAGTGTGGAAACATTAGGAATGACAGCTTATGATGATGCCATAGAACTTTTTCATAAACAACCTAATAGCATTGTGTAAGGCGGTCTTTGTTTATAGAGGTGTCAAAGTCTTCTTTGCTATATTTAGGTAAAATATAAGTTTCTTTACTCAAGCATGGAGAATATTGTTTGTTTTCTGTTTGGGAGGAAAGCAGTATGACCAAATAAAAGAATTAAACTTCACTGGAAACAATTATTAAAAGAGTCTCAACTTCAAGATGAAAAAAAAGCAGTTTGGTTTTCGTATTTTTTTTAGAAGGGGTGAAAAAATGAAGGTTGGGAAAAGGCAGAAAATCCCTTAATTCTCAGTGGTATCTCAGCAGAGACAGGGAAAACTATCAGTGCCTACCATTTTAAAACCCTTCAGCTTGTAAAAAATAATGATTAGTTAGCTCTACAATTTATACTGAAAATTACAGAACACACAAATCCGATTTTAAAAATCTGGAAGAAACCTCAAGGGCTTTCCCTATCCCTCAAAATATTCTCACACCTTTTGGTTCTGTAGAATAACTTAGTAAAAATCAGAATTTAAGAAGGTTAAAAGTTCAAAAGACACCATTGCGAGAGGTTAATAGAATGACTGATAACAATGGAAGCAATTAGAGCAACACTGTTATAGAAATAATTAGTACATTAGACATAGAATATAGCAAAGTTCAGGTTATTATCATAGAGGGAAACTCGAGATAATCACAGTGTATTCCAAGTAAAAATTAAATGATAAATAAGAGAGTAGCTGTGAATAATAATAAAGGCACCCAACATATGGATCATGTTTATATGTCAAGTTGACAAATGAAGATGTTATTCTGAAAGTTAAAAAGAAATGTCCTTGAAATGACTGACCGGTTCTGTAAGATGTGAAGGACGTATTTTCAGGAAAAATGGAGGAATGGCAATTGGCAATTAAATATGGTCTGATTCTAATAAGATTTTGAACTTCCTCATAAAGAATTCTTCAGGTAGATACCTAGGAGCAAAAAACAAAAAGCTTATAGAAAGGCGGATACTCTGCCTGACCTCTTGCATCTCCACAATACTTATTACCCAAATAAATAAAGTGAAGCATTGTCTATAAACTTTGGAGGGAATGAAAAATGAAATCCAAGAATGTTACCACCAGCCAAGTTGTCATTTAGTTAGAAAGACAACAGGAAAAAAATTCATATGTAACTTCTATGACTACTTCCTGGTGGAACTACTTGATGTTGAAATCTACCCCCAAAAATGGTGAACAGAGAGTGAGTAAACGACACTTGAACTTTAAAAAGCATCAGGACAGTGCTTTGAAATAGTGTTTGAAGATAGAGACTGCAAATCTCTGAGGGAAAATGTGAACTGAACTTTTATTCCCGGATAAGCTATTCTTCCAAAATAGGAGGAAGAACTCAAGGAATATAAGAATGTTGACATTTTTATTAAAAAACAAACAAAAAACTACTTGCAGCTGAAGCTCATCAAATAGAGATGTGAATTAAAATGAATTTATAAATGGAGAGATTTTTGTTTAAAACAGTTGTCTTGAGAATAGGTATATTATGTCCAAATTGTGTGAATTATGGCTATAGAATAGCCTATGAATCTAATAAACCTTGTCAGGGTAAAAGTACCATTGACCAGAACTAGACTGTGGGTAGAAGAGTTACAATGTGCTATTTCTTTCTCTCTTGCAGAAGGAAATCGGTTAGTACTGACTTAGAAATGAAGTGTGTTGCCATTGAAAGTCCAGTTCTTAACCCTGTTCATGATATCTTTTTTTTTTAAACGTTTATTTTTTTAGATAGATTTTTAAAAATTGCATTAGGTCTTCATTGCTGCATGTGAACTTTCTCTAGTTGTGGTGAGCGGGGGCTACTCTTTCTTGTGGTGCGCAGGCTTCTCATTGCGGTGGCTTCCCTTGTTGTGGAGCACAGGCTCTAGGCTCATGGGCTTCAGTAGTTGTGGCACACGGGCTTAGTTGCTCTGTGGCATGTGGGACCTTCCTGGACCAGAGATTGAACCCGTGTCCCCTGCATTGCCAGGCGGATTCCTAACCAGTGCACCACCAGGGAAGTCCCTGTTCATGATATCTTAAAGTTTAGGAAAAGCTCCCTGGAGGTGAAGAATAATCTGAAGTTTAGCAGCACATTCAGTTTTATTATATTTTTGTTGTTGTTGCTTACATTAAATAATTTTTAAATGACATGCATGATTCCATTTTCATAAAATGTTATTAATGCTTTTGTTCCTTCATCCTTTTATCCTACCAGCTTACTGCATATATTATCAATAGAGGATTGTTGAAATTATACTTATCTGATGTTCAGGGTAATTATTTCTAGCTAATGTTATTTTTGGATGAGTTTTTCTTTTTTTTTTTACCTTTTTAAAAAAACTTCCACATAGTTGATTTTAAGAACATATAGTTTTTTTCTTGAAATAAGACTGTGATAAGTCTTTAAAACCTATTTGTCAAGCATTTGCTAGTAGTTAAAAACATGTTTCTGTCTTCAGAGATCCCATACCGTGTCCTCAAGAATTTTGTCAGTTTTAATACTTAAAAAGCGAAATCGGAATATCCGTCATGTTCTCATCCTAGACCTTATTTATGTACCTCCAAAAGAAAAATGTTTAAAGTCATTTTTTTGAGTTCAGAATTCTCTCACATTTGTTGAAGTTAAGATATGTGGTTGACTTATTTCATATCTGTCAAGTCAGAAAGTAGACAGGATCTGAGGATTATATCCAATTTGTATGCAAACACACGTGCCAGTGTTGTAAATATTGGCAAAAGACATGAAACTTCAGGGTCAGAGCAAAGAATTTGTTACAACAGTAATAGGAAGGAGAATAACAGTGCAGCACTGATTTTGTGAATTGCAGTTTACCCCGGGAAATGCAGTTAGGGCTGGGCATTGCTAGGCAGTAGAACTCATTAAAGAAGAATCTGGATATTGGAAGCGCTGCCCTTATACAGGGACTGCTGGCAAACCAGCCCATCCTGCTCTTACAAGAGACACATTGTCTTTATTACTCTAGAATGCCAAGTGAATCTGCTCTATGGAGACAGAGGTCTCTATCTTTACTTTCTAGAATGTAAGCAAATTTGCTCCAAGAAGGGAGATGCCTGTTTTTGCAAGTCTGCCTGCTATGTGAATATCCTTGAAAAGCCAATTTGGAGTATATTAGTTACTCATGCCTTTAAAAATGTTTGGATACATGAGAAACTCTTGAAAAATAATCTCCTTGTAATATCTGGAAGAAGAGACTCCTTGAACAAACTCAGTGTGCACACTGTTTCTTCTCTATTTCACTATTGAAACGTGGCTGATGGGCTGATGACTACGAAGAGTTTTTTTTGTTTGGTGGTTTTTTTTGGGGGGTCTTTTTTTAAAATAGTGTTCACTCTGAAATTTGTACTTAAGAACTTTAAACCAAAATAAAATTCTTGAAATTTATGAGCCAAGTAATTTCTATAGCATAGCTAAGACCTCAAAACCTTTACTTTCCTTTCTCAAATATTTTGTCAAAATTAGGTAGAGTTAAGCTGAATTCTACTTAAGAGGCAATGCTCTTAGAGGTACAGAGTTTCATATTTTACTATGGAACAAGCATATTTTAGAATTATAATTGAAAAGCTTTCTAAATGTAATGCCAGTATTAACCATAGAAATGTGACTTCTTATGAAGTCACATTATTATAGCAGATATATCATTATAACAGATCCCTGGTTGAGCAGTTTTTTGTTCATATTGCTATAATTGAAAAAATAGAGAATAATTAGAACATTGAACTATATGGAAGAAAAGTTTTATTAGGAAAGTTTTTGTAGTACATGTACTATTTTCTATCTAGTCTGGGACTACCTCCAGTAATAATCTCTTATTATTGTTGCCCTAGTTTAAGTCTTATTTCTCTATCATTTATAATAATTTCTTTTCTGTTTTCATTATTTTTATTTTTATTGAAATATAGTTGACATATTAGTTTTAGGTGTATGACATCGTGATTCAACATTTATGTACCTTACAAATTGATCACGAAGATGTCTAGTAACCATCTGTCACCATAGAAACTTACCGCAATATTATTGACTAGACTCCTTTTGATGTATGTTACGCTCCATGACTTATTTTGTGCCTGGAAGTTTGTACTACTTTATGTCCTTCACCTATTTTACCTATACCCTTACCTCCCTCATCCCCATCCCTCTGACAACCATCAGCTTGTTCTTCCTTATCTACGAGTCTGTTTATGTTTTATTTTGTTAGTTTATTTGTTTTTTAGATTCCACATATAAGTGTATTTCTCTATTTGACTTATTTCATTTAGCATAATACTGTCTTGGTCCATCCATGTTGTTGCAAATGACAAGACTTCATTCTTATGGCTCTGTATATTCCATTGTGTGTATATATATATGTATAAAATATACACACATACACACACCTTCACATCTTCTTCATCCATTCATCTATTGATAGGAACTTAGATTGCTTCATATCTTGGCTGCTACATTGAACATGGGGGGCTTATATTTTTTTGAATTAGTGTTTTCATTTTCTTTGGGTAAATATCCAAGAGTGGAATTGCTGATTAGTATAGTAGTTATATTTTATTTTTTTGAGGAACCACCATACTGTTTTCCGTAATGGCTGTACCAGTTTACATTCCCACCAACATTTGTTATTTGTGGTCTTTTTGATGATAGCCATTCTGACAAATGTGAGGTGATCTCTCATTGTGATTTTGGTTTGCATTTCTCTGACAATTAGCATTTTTGAGCATCTTTTCATGTGCCTGCTGGCCTTCTATATGTCTTCTTTGGAGAAGTGTCTGTTCAGGACTTCTGTCCATTTTTAAATTGAGTTGTTTGTTTTGATATTCAGTTGTATGAGCTATTTATGTATTTTGGATATTAACCCTTTATAGGTCATATCATTTGCAAATACTCCCATTCAGTAGGTTGTATCTTCGTTTCATCAATGATTTCCTTTGCTGTGCGGAAGCTTGTAAGTTTAATTAGGTCTCATTTGTTTATTTTTGCTTTTGTTTCTTTTACCTTAGGAGACAGATCCAAAAAAATATTGCTATAATTTGTGTTTGGCCTATGGTTTTTTCTAGAAGTTTTATGGTTTCAGGTCTTACAGTTAAGTCTTTAGCCCATCTTGAGTTTATTTTTGTATGTGATGTAAGAAAGTGTCCAGTTTCATTCTTTTGCATGTAACTGTCCAGTTTTTTCAAAACTATTTATTGAGGAGACTGTCTTTCCCCGCTACATATTGTTGGCTTCTTTGTCATAGATAAATTAACCAGATACATGTGGATTTATTTGTGAGCTCTTTCCTCTGTTTCATTGATCTATACATCTGTTTTGGTGCCAGTGCCATACAGTTTTGATTACTACAGCTTTGTTGTATAGTTTGAAATCATAGCGTATGATACCTCCAACTTTGTTGTTCTTTCTCAAGATTGCTTTGCCTATATGGGATCTTTTGTTATTCCATAGATACTTTAGAATTACTTGTACTAGTTCTATGATAAATGCCATTGGTATTTTGAGAGGGATTGTATTGAATCTGTAGATTGCCTTGGGTAGTATCATCATTTTAACAATTTTTTTCTTCCAATCCATGAGCACAGCATATCTTTCCACTTAATTGTTTTCACTTAATTTCTTTCAAAAATGTTTTATAGTTTTCTGAGTACAGGTATTTAACCTCCTTGGTTAAATGTATTGCTAGGTATTTTATTCTTTTTGATGCAATTATAAATAGAATTGCCTTCTTAATTTCATTTCTGATAGTTTGTTATTAGTGTACAGAATTGCAACAGATTTCTACATATTTTGTATTCTACAATTTAACTCAATTCATTTATTCTAATCGTTTTTGGTGGAGTCTTTTAGGGTTATCTATACATACTATCATGTCATCTGCAAATAGTGACAGTTTTATTTTTTCTCTTCCAGGTTGGATGCTTTTTATCTCTTTTTCTGTTATGATTGCTGTGGCTGGGACTTCCCTTTACTATGTTGAATAAAAGTGGTGATGGTGGGCATCCTTGCCTTGTTCCTGACCTAAGAGGAAAATCTTTTAGCTGTTCACCACTGAGTGTGATGTCAGCTGTGGGTTTGTCATATATGGCCTTTTTTATGTTAAGGTATTTTCCCTCTATACCTGCCTTATTGCGAGTTTCTCTCATAACTGGATGTTGAATTTTGTCAAAAGCTTCTTCTGGATGTATTGGTATGATCCTGTGATTTTTATCCTTCATTTTGTGAATGTGCTATATCATGTTGATTGATTTGTGGATATTGAATCAAACTTGTGTCCCTGGAATTAATTCTACTTGATTATGGTGTATGATCCTTTTAATGTATTGTTTAATTCAGTTTGCTAATATTTTGTTGAGGATTTTTGCATCCATGTTCATCATTGATATTGGCCTGATGAATGTTAATTTTCTTTTTTTGTAGTGCTTTTATATGGTTTTGGTATCACAGTGATGCTGGCCTCCTAAAATGAGTTTGAAGGCATTTCTTCCTTTTCAATACTTTGGCATAGTTTGAGAAGGGATAGGTATTAAGTCTTACATAAATGTTTAGTAGAATTCACCTGTGAGGCCCTCACATCCTAGACTTTTGTTTGATGGGAGTTTTTTCATTACTGATTTAACTTTATTACCAGTCATCAGTCTGTTCAAAATTTCTGTTTCTTCCTGATTCACTCTTGGAAGATTTTATGTTTCTAGGAATTTATCCATTTCTTGTAGGTTGTCCCATTTGTTGGTGTATAATTATTCATAATAATCTCTTATCCATTGTATTTCTGTGGTATTAGTTGTAACTTCTCTTTCTTTTTATTTATTTAGGCTCTCTTTCTTTTTTTCATGATGCATCTGTCTAAAGGTTTATCAATTTTTTTAATGTTTTTAAAATACCAGCTCTTAGTTTTATTGATTTAAAAAATGTTTTTTCAAGTCTCTATTTCATTTATTTTTGCTCTGATTTTCATCATTTCCTTCCTTCAACTAACTTTGGTTTCTTTTATTCATCTTTTTCTGGTTTCTTTAGGTGTAAAGTTAGATTGTTTATTTGAGATTGTTCTTGTTTCTTGAGGTAGGCCTGCATTACTATAAGCATCCTTCCTGAGACTGCTTTCACTGCATCCCATAGATTTTGGAACATTGTTTCTCCATTTTCATTTATTTCAGAATATTTTTTTTGTTCCTTTTGGGATTTCTTCATTGACCCATTGATTGATTAGTAGCTTTTGGTTTAGGGTCCACATGTTGGTGGTTTTTTTTTTTTTCTCCAGTTTTCTTCTTGTAATTGATTTATAGTTTTATACTGCTTGGGTCAGAAAAGATGCTTGGTGTGATTCAGTCTTCTTAAATTTATTGAGACTTCTTTTGTGGCCTAACATGTGATCTATCCTGGAGAATGTTCTATGTGTACTTATAAAGAATGTGTAATTTGCTATTTTGGTGGTGGAAGGTCTGTATATGTCTATTAAGTTTATGTGTTCTATTGTGTCTTTAAGGCCAGCGTTTCCTTATTGATAGTCTGTCTGATCTATATGCTGGTGTAAATGGAGCATTAAAGTCTACTATTATCATATTATCATATTATTGTCAATATCTTCCTGTATATGTGTTTATGTATTTAGATGCTCCTTTGTTGGGTGCATAGAAATTTACAATTGTTATATTCTCTTGTTGGATTGATACCTTTATATAATGACCTTCTTTGTCTCTTGTTACATTTTTTTGTTTTCAAGTCTATTTTGTCTAATATGCATATTGCTACCCTAGCTTACATGGAATATCTTTTCCATTCTTTCACTTTTAGTCTGTTTATGTCTTTAGATATGAAGTGAGTTTAGTTGAAGGTGACCTATAGATGAGTCTTTTTTTTTTTTTAATCCTTTCAGCCACCCTATGTCTTTTGATTGTAGCATTTAGTCCATTTTGATTAAAGTAACTATTGATTAGGTATGTACTTATTGTCATTTCGTTAGTTGTTTTCTGATTGGTTTTGTAGTTCTTGATCCCTTTCTTATTCTCTTCTTTTCCCTTCTCATTTGATGACTTTCTTTAGTGTTATGTTTGAATTCCTTTCTCTTTATTTTTTGTGTATCTTTAGAGGTTCTTGACTTCTGGTTACTATGAGGTTCATATATAACAAACTATGTAGATAGTAGTCTATTTTAAGTTGATGGTGACAAGTTCAAATGCATTCTAAAAATACAATATTTTATTCTTACTCATGTTTTATGTTTTTTATGTCATATTTTATATTTTTTTACTTTGGGTATCATTTAAATAAATATACCATATTATACAAATATATAAATTATTATCATATAAATGATTATATACCATATCATATAAATAAACCCAGATGATTTTAGTACTTTTGTCTTTTAATCTTCATACTAGCTATATAGGTGGTTGATCTGCTACCTTTATTTTAGGTTTGCCTTTACCAGTGAGTTTTTCCTTCATAAATTTATGGTTTCTAGCTATGGCCTTTTCCATTTAAAGAATTCCCTTTAACATTTCTTGTAAGGCCAGTTTTGTAGTGATGAACTACTTTAGCTTTTGCTTCTGGGAAACTCTTTTTCTCTCTTTCAATTCTGAATAGTCTTGCCAAGTAGAGTGTTCTTGGTTGTAAGTTTTCTCCTTTCTCTACTTTGAATATATCATGCTAGTCTCTTCTGGGGCCCATAAAATTTCCGCTGAAAAGTAGCTGGTAGTATTATGGGGGCATCTTCCCTTGTATGTAACTAGTTGTTTTTCTCTTGCTGACTTTAAGATTCTCTCTTTATATTTAAATTTTGACATTTTAATGATAACGTGTCTTTATATGGGTCTCTTTGGGTTCATCTTGTTTGGTACTTTCTATGTTTCCTGGACATGGATGTCTGTTTCCTTCTGCAGATTTGAGAAGTTTTCAGCCATTATTTTTTCAAATAGGTTTTCTGTCCTTGTTTCTTTGCCTTCTAGGACTCCTGTACTTCAAATGTTAGTATACTTGCTGTTGTAGCAGAGGTCCCTTCTTTTTTTTATTCTCATTTTTTTAAATTCTTTTTTTCTTATTCTTGTTTTGATTGGGTGATTTTTTAGTACCCTATCATCCAGATTAATGATTCATTCTTCTTCATCTTCTAATCTGTTGTTGATTCCCTCTAGTGATTTTTCATTATAGTTATTGTATTCTTCAGCTCTGACTGGCTCTTTTTGTATTTTCTTTTTATGTTCTCACCGAGTTCATCCATTCTTCTCCCTATTCAGTGAGCATATTTATTGCTATTAATTTGAACTCTTTATCTGATAAACTGTTTATCTTCATTTTGTTTAGTTCTTGTTTTGAAGTTTTGCCACCATTCATTTGCAAGATAATCTTTTGTTTCCTCATTTTACCTAACTCTGTTTGTTTCTATGTGTTAGGTATATCAGCTATATCTTCTGGTTTTGAAAGAGTAGCCTTATATAAAGGTGCACTGTGAGGCCTGGTGGTTCAGTCTCCGCTGGTCACCAGAGCCAGGTGCTCTAGGGGTATACCCTGTGAAGGGTGCATGTGCCTTCCTGTTGTGATTGGGCCACAACTATTGTAGGCATGCTGAAAGGGTGTGCTAGTCCTTGGCCTGGCTGGCTAGGAGGTCTGGCCACAACTGCTTCAGGCCTGCTGATATGTGGGGCTGGCCCCTGAGAGCAGGAGCCACTTTGAAGGGGTGCTGGTGCTGACTAAGTCCACTGCAGGGGGTGGGGCAGCAGCTGCTTTGGAGAGGCCAGCTAGGTTGGGTGGATTGGTTTGGGTTGGGCAGGTTGGGTGGGTTGAGCAGAGCTGTTTCTTAGGGGAATATTGGGGTAGGGCACATGGGGCTAGCTAGGTTGATGATCAGTGGCAGAAATGGCACCTACCTGGTAGGTGCAAGGAGAGTAAAAAATTAAAAAAGTTGCCTGCCAGTGCTTCTCGTCTTTGGAGAGTTCTACCAAATTTCTTCCCCTCCAGCACATGCCCTAAAATTAGTCAGTAAATCTCCTTCTGGTAATACCTAGACTCTTTTCAAGGTGCTGCCCCTCTGCTGGAACTCTGAGTGCATGAATTTGTGCATGAGCCTTTCAAGAGCAGTATCTTGATTTCCCACAGCCCTCTAATTCTCTTGGATGTCTGCCCCACTGGTTTTCAAAGCTAGGCATTATGGGGGCTCATATTCCTTGTGCACATCCCCTAGGCTCATGTTCCTGGTACAAAGTGGGGTTCAGACTCCTAGGTCCTCAGGGGGAACCTTCACAGTTGCAATGTCCTTCCTGTTTACAGACTGATGCACTGGGGCGGGGGTTCTGATTAGACTGCATGTCTGCCCCTCTGCCCGTCCTACCTGTCTCGATGTGACCTTTTCTTTATGTCCTTAGTTGTAGAAAGTCTGTTCTGCTAATCTGCAAGTTGTTCTCAGAGATAGTTCTTCTATATGTAGTTGTAGTTTTGAAAGTGTTTCATGGGAGGGGTGAGCTTAGGATCTTCCTACTCTGCCATCTTGATCTGAACCCTCAGAAGAAGGCCTATTACAAAAATCTCTTGTTGTTTTCCTTGTTTCTAGTCATTCCATATTTTGTTGAATCTATTCTTTGTAACTGTAGTATTTAACATGCTTCCAGAATCCTCTAACAATCCTTATCTAACCAACTTTAAAATTTTTTTAAGCTCTTTATTGGAATATAATTGCTTTACACTGTTGTGCCAGTTTTTGCTATACAACAAAGTGAATCAGCTGTATTTATACATATATCCCCATATCCCCTCCCTCCTGCGACTCCTTGCCACCTTCTCTATCCCAGCCTTCTAAGTTATCACCCATCATCGAGTTGATCTCCCTGTGTTATGCAGCAGCTTCCCACTAGCTATCTGTTTTACAATTGGTAGTGTATATATGTCAATGCTACTCTCTCATGTGGTCCCGGCTTCCCTTTCACCACCTCACCACCCTGCATCCTCAAGTGCATTCTCTACATCTGCATCGTTATTCTTGCCCTGTTACTGGGTTCATCAGTACCATTTTTAGATTCCATATATATGAGTTAGCATACGGTATTTGTTTTTCTCTTTTTGGCTTACTTAGCTCTGTATGACGGACTCTAGGTCCATCCACCTCACTACAAATAACTCAATTTCATTCCTTCTTATGGCTGAGTAATATTCCATTGTATATATGTGCCACACCTTCTTTATCCATTCATCTGTTGATGAGCATTTAGGTTGCTTCCATGTCCTGGGTATTGTAAATAGTGCTGCAGTGAACATTGTGGTACATGTTTCTTTTTGGATTGTGGTTTTCTCAGGGTATATGCCCAGGAGTGGGATTGCTGGGTCATATGGTAGTTCTATTTTTAGTTTTTTAAGGAATCTCCAAACTATTTTCCATAGTGGCTATACCAATTTACATTCCCACCAACAGTGCAGGAGGGTTCCCTTTTCTGCACACCCTCTCCAGCATTCATTGTTTCTAGATTTTTTGATGATGGCTATTCTGACCAGTGTGAGGTGATACCTCATTGTGGCTTTGACTTGCATTTCTCTAATGATTAGTGATGTTGAGCATCTTTTCATGTGTTTCTTAGCCATCTGCATGTCTTCTTTGGAGAAATGTCTGTTTAGGTTCTCTGCCCATTTGTGGATTGGGTTATTTGCTTTTTTGATATTGAGCTGCATGAGCTGCTTGTATATTTTGGAGATTAATCCTTTGTCCATTGCTTCATTGGCAAATATTTTCTCCCATTCTGAGGGTTGCCTTTTAGTCTTGTTTATGGTTTCTTTTGCTGTGCAAAGCTATTAAGTTTCATTAGGTCCCATTTGTTTATTTTTGATTTTATTTCCATTATTCTAGGAGGTGGGTCAAAAAGAATCTTGCTTTGATGGATGTCATAGAGTGTTCTGCCTCTGTTTTCCTCTAAGAGTTTTATAGTGTCTGGCCTTCCATTTAGGTCCTTAATCCATTTTGAGTTTATTTTTGTGTATGGTGTTAGGAAGTGTTCTAATTTCATTCTTTGACATGTAGCTGTCCAGTTTTCCCAGCACCACTTATTGAAGAGGCTGTCTTTTTTCCATTGTATATTCTTGCCTCCTTGTCAAAGATAAGGTACCCACATGTGTGTGGGTTTATCTCTGGGCTCTCTGTTCTGTTCCATTGACCTATATTTGTTTTTGTGCCAGTACCATACTGTCTTGATCACTGTAGCCTTGTAGTATAGTTTGAAGTCCATCTTTCCTTCTCAAGATTGCTGTGGCTATTCAGGCTCTTTTGTGTTTCCATACAAAGCCTAGGGCCAGATGGCTTCACAGATGAGTTCTATCAAACATTTAGAGTAGAGCTAACATCTATCCTTCTCAAACTCTTCCAAAATATAGCAGAAGGAGGAACACTCCCAAACTCATTCTATGAGGGCACCATTACCCTGATACCAAAACCAGGCAAAGATGTCACACACACAAAAAATTTACAGGCCAATATCACTGACAAATATAGATGCAAAATCCCTCAACAAAATACTAGCAAACAGAATCCGTCAGCACATTAAAAAGATCATACACCATGATCAAGTGGGATTTATCCCTGGAATGCAAGATTTCTTCAATATATGCAAATCAATCGATGTGATACATCATATTAACAAATTGAAGGGTTAAAAACCATATGATAATCTCAATAGAAGCAAAAAAAGCTTTTGACAAAATTCAACATTCATTTATGATAAAAACTCTCCAGAAAATGAGCATAGAAGGAAATCACCTCAACATAATAAAAGCCATATATGACAAACCAACAGCCAACATCATTCTAAATGGTGAAAAACTGAAAGCATTCCCTTTAAGAACAGGAGCAAGACAAGGGTGCCCACTCTCACCACTATTATTCAACACAGTTTTGGAAGTTTTAGCCACAGCAATCAGAGAAGAAAACTAAATAAAAGGAGTCCAAATTGGAAAAGAAGAAGTAAAACTGTCACTCTGCAGATGATATGATATTATACATAGAAAACCCTAAAGAAGCTTCCAGAAAACTGCTACCACTAATCGATGAATTTAGTAAAGTAGCAGGATACAAAATTAATGCACAGAAATTTCTTGCATTCCTATACACTAACAATGAAAGATCATAAAGAGAAATAAAGGAAACACTCTCATTTACCACTGCAACAAAAAGAATAAAATTCCTAAGAATAAACCTGCCTAAGGAGGCAAAAGACCCATACGCAGAAAACTATAAGACACTGATGAAAGAAATCAAAGATGATACAAACAGATGGACATACCATGGACATACCATGTTCTTGGATTGGAAGAATCAACATTGTAACAAAAGCTATACTACCCAAAACAATTTACAGATTCAGTGCAATCCCTATCAAATTACCAATGGCATTTTTCACAGAACTAGAACAAGAAATTTTACGATTTGTAAGGAAATGCAACTTTTAAATTTTATTCAAATATTTTATATGGTGTATTTTTTGTATAAGAACAACCAGACTATCTGCCTATTCCTGAATATATCTTGAGGCTTTTCTACATTATTTTTTATCTAAAACAACTTCCTGTATCCTTATTTGCTACAATAATAGTAATTATTTATGGAATAGTTAAATTGGTTTTTTTTGTTGTTGGCCTCATAAACTTGTCAGTTTTTCTTATACATGGTCCCTGGCTTTATGTGCGTATAGAAATTTTGTGCTCATAAAGTTGTTTATGTTCATGTTTGGACTTTCTGTCTAGTTTGTAAACTCTTTTTTTCCTCTAATTTTTTTCTCCTAGCAGGTAAAAGTCACATCTGGCAGAGATCTTCAGCAAATCATCTTAGAGCAATGCTACAGTTTTGTTTGTGTGAATGTAAGTAGTAAATACAAATGATTGAAAGCACTTGTAGATTACATAAATGTAATGTGGACAAGTACTTAGTTTTCTTGATTCTTAAATATTTGAATTTAAGATTTTGATAGGTGAGTTGTATTATTCAGTATTTATTTAGAAATGTTATTTTTGTCTTTTAAAATAGGGAAATAACATTTTCTAACAACCTAGTTCCCATAATGAGAAGAGGGTGATGTTTCTGTAGATGTTCTTTTCAAATTTTTGATAAAAAAGTAGATAAGACAGGTTTGAATTAATGAATTGTTTAGATTTTAATAGCTATAATCTATGGGTATCCTTTAACACTGTTTGAAAATTTAAAATTATGCTTGATTGAGACTTGAATGTTTAAATGTTTAAAAGCTCTCCATTTTTCTCCTTGAATTAACTCTTAAGTCATTTAAGAAAGTCTTTTCACTTTATTTTATTTTTACGGTCTTTTAGGTTATGACATCTGATTTTGAAGAAACCCAGATATTACTGAATATGCTTGAAGAGAGAAATCTTTCCATTTTATATCCTGTTGTTGTTATTTCAGTAAGTGAATTAATGCAGACTTTTCAAACTTATGCTTTGTTCCTTGGAATTCAACTTTTCTTTTTAACAAAAATTCATCCAACTGAAGAAATCCATCTAAATCCGAAAGAAGAAACTCTTCTTGGTGGATTCTTGAATGCACTTTCTAGCTCTGACTTCTCTGACTGCGGGTCTGTATTGTTTCAATCATTTGGTTCAACAGACAGATTTGAAAAACAATTTAATTCAACCTAGAAAAAATTGCATGTCTTTTCCTTCATTAGAAATGCAGAGGCTACTGCTGAGTTGACTTGTTTGGATGATGTGAAAGAGCTTTGTTTTAGCATACTACCAAAATGCCATTAGAGAAGAAATCCCAGAGTTAAAAAACTGAGGAGGAAAAGTCAGATGGAAGAAAATACTATTAGGTTGTTTCATCTTCTCTGTTCCATGGACAGCAAAAACAGAATAAGCAACAGATGAAAGAGAAGTCCTAGAAGAATGGCCCATGAATGTTTTGGAGATATCTTTCCTGTGAAAGACTAAAAGTATATGTTTAGTACAGAATTTACTTGGCCTTTTAAACTGTGTAGCTGAGGGGAATTTCAGATAGCAAAACCAGAAAGTAACAAAATCAGAGGCCAGGCCTGACAAACGAGGTAAGGAGACGAATCTGTAGTTGGCAGCATTTTGCTGTGGGGAGGGGCTCCAAACGTGAAATTCTCAAAGCACTTGCCTAGCAATTGCTGAATTCCTAAAGCTCAAGCCTGTCACATAGTGTGGGAATTTAATTCTTGTTAGGTGAGAGTATTAATACAGAATAAAGAAAATTTGCACTAAAAATAAGTAGCTCTAGACTGAGCCATGTAAGTGGAAACAAATTAGCAATTGAGGGAACTTTGATTGTGTCACTAGCCTATTGTGTTTGATTTTATGCCCTAAAAATGAGTTCCATGAGTGCTGCTGATCATGGGAACACAAATTCCTCACGTGACTGATTTTAACAGAAATGTAGGTGTTTTCATTGAAATTTTTGGGAACATCATGTAGTGTTCCCAATGCTGGAGGGCTCCAAGGCTCTATTGGATGGAGGTAAATTCAGAGTTCTGTTTGGCTCCCTATTCGTCTCTCCACATTAACTTGCTTAGAAATCTCATTCATAGCGTGTTCCCAGGTATTGTTCTGAAGAGGCAGAACAGTACTGTAAAGGGAGCAAAGGCTTTGAACTCAGAATACCTCGATTCCTTGGTCAAGTTACTTAACTTTTCTGAGGCTTGCTTTCCTCCTTTTAGAAATGAAGCTAGTAGCTCTACTTCTTAAATCAGTGTCAGGATTAAAATAAATGACTGTAAATGTAGTTGATATTATAGTGCTGAGCCCTTGGAAAGTCCTACAATGTTAGCTTCATTTCATAGTCTAGCTCCTGCTCTATCCAGTTTTGATGAGATGAATCAAAGCTTACTGCTGCTGCTCTAGTTTGATTCCTGACTATCTTCTCATACCTGGCATATCAGATGTATCACAAAAGCACATTCCCCATCAATTGACTTCTCTTAGTGGCAGTACGGTTGTGGCAGGTACCCACTGGGAATCTGTCATCACTGAATTTTCCTTCTACCGTTTATCTCTGCCTCTCTTCATCAAATACATACACACACACACACTCTCTCACCGTTTTTCAACTGTTCTTGTAGTTTATTGCTGCTATTGTATCTCAGTCTCAGTCCTTTGTATTGCTTCCATAAATATTTGAATTTAGTTTTCTGTTGACTTCTGTAGAGTTCCATTTCACGTATCTTAGTAAATGTCAGATTTTTGGGGGGGAATGGGGGGGTGGTTCTTAGGATTCTGTATCAAACTAAGGGAAAAGATGGACAATCTTCTAGTTAGGAAGGAAATGTCTACTAGAACTAGTTTTACAATAATATCATTATAAGTCAGTATACTATAAAAACTGTAAAATGTTTAAACTGGAGAGTTGTCACCCTACAATTAATATTTGCTCACCCATTATTTTCCCATTGCATAGGTAGACTCAGTGTGGTGATATTAGGGTTATTATTAAACTTAATAGGAAAATGCCACTAGCACATTGGTAGAATAGTGAATGCTGTCTTCTTAGATTGAGAGTCAAGTAAATTATTTCTGGATTTTTGAATTGTCCTGTAAATGATTGTGTAAAGGCTTCATATTTTTTCCTTCTGATGGTACTTTACCGAAAGGCCATTTTAGTTTCCCCATGACTTAAAATTTGGCAGAACCATTCAAATATTCCCCCAATAAATAGTTGTGTGGAAAATATTTTAATTGTAAAATAAAATACTTAAATTTGAATCTAGATATCTGGGGACACAATTTTCACATTAGCAAGTGGGGGAAAAAATATATATATATACACATATATACATATAGTGTGTGGGCATGTAAGTGTTAATAAATATACAGACATGTGTGTGTGTAACTGAAAAGATATATATGTACCAGGCACCTCTGAGGCTATGATGTTTCTACTTTGCTTCTATCTGAATTACTTCTCTAAAAGGTTAAACCAAGACAAAAAGCACCCTACCATGGGAGATTTTTTTTTTTAATAAGGTGTTTGTTAGGCACTTTTAAATTACGAGAAGAATGGTCAGAGTCTGTTCATTTGCTTCCCTCAGCAGGTAGGTTTTATTCATCAGAAAATAAATGCAAAGTGACATCAGAGTCATAGAAAAGTACATCCATTTTAATTTGGGGATCATGTGATTCAATACTTATTGAATGCATGTGTTATAAATGTTTACAGGCCTCTTTTGTCTTGGCTGAGATGTAGTACAATGGTCTTTTTTCCTATGCAAAGGTTTATCAACTTTCAATTTCAGTCCATCTAAAGAGAGGAGTCAGACAGATGAAAAGTAAAACTGTGGTTAACTAAGTATTTGTAAGGGTTTTTTCAACTAAGAGACTCTCTAGTTAAGGTTGTCATTTGCAGTGTCATCATGTTTTACTCTGTAAGGACAGATATTCAGAAGAAGTGGGACTGAAGGTCAGTTTAGCTGGGGTATTTGGTGAAAACATTAGATCATGTTGTCAATGCTAAAAAATTATGTCAGGCCTGCAGTATTGATAAGGCCCACATTATCTCTTATACTTTTTTTTTTTAAGCCAAAGAATTCTTTTTTTAAAAAAATTTTTTATTGAAGTATAATCGATTTACAATGTTGTGTTAGTTTCAGGTGTATAGCAAAGTGAATCAGTTATACATATATCCACTCTTTATTTTTCTTTTAGATTTTTTTCCGTATAGGCCTTCACAGAGTATTGAGCAGAGTTCCCTGTGCTATACAGCAGGTTCTTATTTTATTAGTTATCTATTTTATACATAGTAGTGTATATATATCAATCTCAGTCTCCCAATTTATCTCTCCCTCACCCCATCCCTTGGTGAACATAAGTATATATTCTCATGTAGATATAGAAAAATAATTTGGAATCTCCTGTTAGCTGTCATTCAGTAGTCATCCTAAAGGTACATGTGACTTTCAACTTCATCTGGAATATTTATCCCTTGGAGGAAGCAGTTAATGGTGCTGGGTCTAGGTATTTAGGATGGTTAGGTTTTAGTTTGGGTTCTGTCTTGGTTGTTAAGAGATCAACTTCTCCCTGGCTTTTATGAAAGCAAGATGGGTTAGGAAATATTTAATGTAAGATATTTTTGTTATGTAAGATAAAGTGGTAGAGGCTATTGCTTTAAGATCCATGTAAAGAAAGGAACAAAATTTTACCATGAAGAGTAGGACAAATAATTGAGATTCTAAAAGAACTAAAATATTTATTAAAATAATTTAATCTTCTATTTTAAAAACTTAGGTTATGTTTGCAAAAATAAACTTTTTTGAATAATCCTGTAGATATTTATATGATAATATGTTGTGACATGATTCATTTCGCATGGTCATTTTTGCAAAAATATTTTTGGATATTTTTCATTTTGTAAAAAATATTCTTTATTACTGCTTTGTTTAAAATACTCTTTTGGACCACCTATTTGGTCATCATCTTATTTTCTTTTTATGTATATAAGAAGTCTAATTTTACCAAGTTCTTAATTGTTGATGATGTTAAGTATGATTTAAGGGGTTAACTATGTTAATTTGATCAAATTAAAACATCTTTTGGTTTGGTAGGTATAATGTAAATTAATTGTAGTTATATTGAATTATCAGAATTTTCCAAATTTCTGCAATTAGCAGGAGATTGGCAGATGGTAAAATAGGTGCCAGCATTAAAGTGGGCAGAGATAGCTGGCTGGGGTCACTTTGTAAGTGTTCTGTTTCTCAGTGAATCTGTGTGCCTTAGGGTGACGTTTGTTATCCTATGCAGTCTTTTAACTGTGAGCCTTTGGGAACACATATTTGGATAGCTAGCACACCTTGTATTAGACTACTCTCTACTTGAGAGAAAACAAAACAAAACAGTCTTTTTAAAATTAGGAACTGGTTGGCATGAAGGAATTTAAAAAATTTAGATCCCTTTCTGTGTTTTTTAGCAAGAAAAACCTTATAAACATTAAAAACCAATGCTTTCTTTCACAAGGTTCTGTAGGAATTGTGTTTAAGAATCCTTTTCGGATGTGATTTCTGATGCAGTTTAGTCTATCATGTAAGTTATCAAACAGCCGAGTTTTTATCCTGAGTTGACTGAAGTTTTTGTTAGCTTCTTTCTTGCGTTTACCAGGGGGTATTATAGTACAGCTAGCACCTTTTTCAGATTGCAGCTCTCAAGAGGGTCATTTGAAAGCTCTTTTGGAATCAACTGATACAATAACCATCAACATGGGACATGTTCAGTTCTCTGTTTTCTCCTCCTATTATTAATTTTTGTTCACTGCTTAAGTAATGATAAACAAATATTTTAAAAAAGCAATATTTTAGATGTATTAGAATAGTAAATAGTAAATTCATAAAATTTCTGATATAAAAATCACTCCAAAAAACCTCATAGGCTTTTACTTAAATTGTGCAAGACACAATACTATTAAGAGTCGGAATTGTAGGCTGTCTTTGCTTAGAAATTAATGATCAGAGAGGTGTTTTTTCCCGAGCAATGGAGAAGAAATTTTCAGAAGACAAAACTAACTCTAACTGTTTTCCATCCAAATTTATATAAAACCAATTGTAAAACTGTCAAAAAATACTTTCCAGGTCCAGAGAATAAAATAAAGATTCTAATTTATTTGGATCTGGCAAGATTTCCATAAAATATCCTTTAGTACCACTATCAGATGAGATAATGGGCAGTATGTTCTTATTTACTCCATGAAGATAGCTGATTCATGTAATAGACCCCCAAAATGTTTAATTTTTAAAAGCAGAAAGAAATTGGCCACAAATTTAAGTGAAAGTTCAAAACTGAGAAATGAAGCAAATTCTTTAATTTTACTCAATAAAATTAAGTTTATCACTTTCCACAGCAAAATAATTTTACGGTAGTTATCTGGATAATTATCCTAGAGCTCTAATTTCCTCTGACAATGTAGACAATAGTTTTATTGGTGCTTTAGGAGAGATAGGAATCTTTTCATAAATTTACTTAAGCAAAAAACCATAAATTCCCATATGGAATTTTCATGCTTTGAAAAACATAAATAAACCTTCAAAAGTGCCTAATTTAGTTCTTGTTACTGGGAAGTAGTTTATTGACATAACAGATCAGAATACATGATCTTTAAAATACTTCAGAATGTTTAGTATTTGAACATGTCAGCAAATAAAAAAATAGAAAATCACCATCAATTGACAGTTGATGCATTCACATCTGGGGAAACTGTCACAGAGATGTAAATTGTTTCCAGAAGGTTCCATGCTCACCAGTGGCAGAGCCAGGAACAGAATCAATCCAGTGTGCTGTTTATCATATACACTTGTAACTCTTATGCTCTCATGAATGTGTTAAATAATAAGATGGGAAAAGATTAAAAATACACATATACACATATATATGTTTAATATTTTTTCCTAATAAAGAACAAATGACAATTGGAAAAACATACTGATTCCTTCTTTTAAGTGCTAATGGTTTCTTACTTTAGCTTCACAGGGTACTGAGCCTTTATTGAATTTAAGTTATAAAAATCTGTGATCCTGTTAAATTTCTTAACAGAACCCAGCATGTATATTTTTCACCTTTAACTTCTTGTTATATACCTTTCATTCTTTTAAGCCTATTATTACTAGACTAAGAAAATATGTTTTTAAGGCAAAATTTCTTATAAGACAAAAAAAGAGAGCGCTTCCTATTATAATTCTTACTGCTTCCGTATGGGGTTTACTCTTTATGGGGCACAGTTTACCTTTGAACAATATTGGTTTGAACTGTGCAGGTCCACTTAGAGGCAGATTTTTTTTCAGTAGTAAATACTGCAGTGCTACACAATCCTAGTTAGTTGAATCCACGGATGCTGAGGAACTGTGGGATGGAGGAGGAATCATGTATTTAGAAGGCTTACTATAAGTTATATGTAGATTTTCAACTGTGCAAAGGGTGGGCACCCCTAACCCCCACATTGTTCAAAGGTCAACTATGTATGTTTCAGGTCCTAGTTTATTTACATTTATTTCTGGATGGATATTGTGTGTGTGTGTGTGTGTGTGTTTAATAGCCAGTGACCTAGGGAGTTGGCCCCATTCCCTCTTCCACTCCTATCTCAACCATGTTGCTATTGTAGCCATATGGATACCTTGATTTTTCCCTTAGAAAATTATAACTTTATTATATGTCAAATGTCTATGATGTCATCACTTAGGATACTTTAAAGTTTTCTCTTTCGTGTTTGTACACTGCTTCAGTGGCAGAAATGCAATCTCCTCCACAAAATTCTACAAATATTTTCATTTGTTTTCTTCTCATATAGTAAGTCTCAGGTATTTCCTGCCTAAATCAATAATAAAATCTAAGTAAATATTGGTTTAAAATGCTTTTAGAACCTTTTTGAAATTTCAGTCACAAAGGGATTCATATCTAACACAAAGATGAGGAATGATGAAGTCATTCTTATAGGAGGTGTTGAATAGAAAGAATTGACTGTTTTTTTAAGTTTTGGGAGCTCTTTGCTTCTGGCTAAATGGTTGCTGGCAAGTTTGGGTTGTAGGATATAGAAATTCCCTAAGATTAATTGTAATGGACATGTAACTGATGATGTGTAAAGAACTGATTCTCATAGGACATACCTTCTGGTAGTCTTTCTTTTAATGAATAAAGGTTATTTTCAGATAGAATAATGTTCTAATGGATGTACAAATAGAATGAATTCCAGACGACTTCTCACTTTTCTGAATAATTTTTTTTCTTGATTAAGCATGGGGTTTGGAATCACTAATTTCCTATTTTAAGTAGTTTACTAGACTTGGTCAGATGAGCAGAGTTGTTTGTGAATTTATTTCCAGTGCTGTCCTAGTAAATCAGTTTATAAAATTAACATGAAATGTCCAGGAGGCAAAATAAATGAAACTAGCCTCTTTTGTTAAGTGGCTTACATGAATTTTAGTCCTAGAAAAGGAAATAAACAATTGGTTTGGTCATTAAGTTTTTTAAAAAAATATGCCTGGAGATTTCTCTTACTAGATTTTATGTGTGTGTGTGTGTACTGGGCTCTATTTTAAACAAAGGAAATGGCCTTTAGCTTAATTATGTGCTGCTAATTCTTACAAATATGGGACCAAACATATTTTCAGTACCATTTATTATTTTAAAATTACATGTTATACTTCTGTAATTAATTATAAGTTAACTAATACACATGTTAATATGAACATAGCCAAGTCTGACTTTATTTATAATATCTAAAAGGATTTTACTTCATGAAGAAAACCAAATTATATTTTTGTGAAAGAGGTATTGAATCGAAATAATTGGCTGTTATTTTAAGTTTTAGGAGCTCTTTGGCATGGTAAGGATGTGAACCTGGAGTGGGGTTCAAGGTACAGGTACTAGGTGTGCAAATAAGACACCTGTTATCCTTGCCAAGTTATTTCATGTCTCAGAACTTTAGATCAGAATTTTTATCTTTAAAAGAGTGGAATGCCCTTGATTGCATCTAAGTAGCTTTTGTTTCTAAAGATATTGTCTATACTATGATATTTTGTGACATCTTTCTACTTTTGTATGATCCACATTGGATGTCTTTTACATAAAGATATAGTAGAGCAATTTAGATTATTATACTCATGTTAAATATGAATCAGGTGGTAGGATGTTCCTTTGCTGAGCAATCTGTGACCCCTTTTTGTACTCTAATCCTTATCACAAAACCCATGGGATTTTTAAAATGGTTTCCCTTGTACTTGGCTCTTCCTTATTTATCTTCCTCTTTTTATAGTCTGGTTTTTATTAGGTTGAGTCTAGCTCTTCCCTTTTTGCACTTATTCCTCTTTTTCTCTCTAACAACAGTTGCAAGATTAATTTTTCCCCCATCTCCCAAGAAATCTATCCTTCCATGTGTAGCCATGTCCTACCTTCGGAAAATGATTTCTTAGTCATTAAAACTCACACTAATGCTGTTTCTTACTAACTCATTTTAAACTTACTTTAGGTGCTGTCTAATTAGTACTTTACAGGGAAGTAGCCTAGTCTCTTCATTATCTAATTAATTATTAATATAAATTCATATAGCATTTATTGAACATCTGTGTGTCAGGTGTTTTGACATACATATAGCTTCATAATGTAATACTTTTTTAAACTACATCTTACTTTAGAAGAATGAGGCATTTCCATATGTGCTAATTTTCCAGATTTTATCTTGCTCTTAAGGAAATGATTTTATTTAGCTTTTCTTTTGTTTTTTTAAATGATGATTCTTAATAATATGAGCTTAATTAAATGACCAGAGTTAGCCTGGGAAGTGACCCAGTAGCTGGGAAGTCACAGGACCTTGGTCACTCTCTGTCCCTTCTGTTCACCACCCCAAGGTAAGAATTTTAATTAGGTCTATTTGAGAAAGGGACAGTTTAGCCTGGAATAGAATATCAGGATAGATCTTCTTAAGTATAAGGGGGAAAGCAAAAATTTGGACAGCTGAGCAGGGTCTGAGTCTATAAGGAGTAAGAGGAATAGCATTTTTGTTTGGAAAGTGTAGCACATAGAATGGTTAGAAATGGAAAGAGCCAGTGTATCTGAAACAGAGAGAATTAATTATACATTGGGGAAAGTTAAGGTGAGAACTATACAGGTCTAGGTTAAGGTGGGTCTTCGAAGTTTGAACTCTGTAAAGGGGTACCACACATTAGAAACTGATGTGATCAGCTTTGCATTTTACACGTCATTCTGGATGCAACACAGAGAATGGACTAAAGTGATCCAGAAGGATTCTTTGATGCATTTGATTTCATTTAGAGGCTATTGCAATAATCTTAGAAGTAATGGTGGTGGCTAGGACTAGGGTAGTTTTACAGTGAATGGGCAGCAATGGCTAGAATCAAGATATGTTTAAGAGATAGAAGTATTAAGATTTAGTGCTTAATTTAATAAGGAGTATAATCTCCAATTTTATGTCTTGTGAAATTGGCTGAATAATAGCAAAATAGGCAACATTAGAGAAGGATCTTTTTGGTTTGTTTCTGAAAGCTGAAAAGGCAGATGATTATTGTGAATTTGTTGGCAGAAATAATTAGAAAGATTTCACTCGTATCCAAAAGCTTTCTAGGCGTTTGTGTGTTGGTGTTTTATGTGTGTGTGTTCGTACAGAGGTTTTTATCCTAAAACCTATACTTGAAAAGGCAAGTTACATGCCTCCAAGGCCTCCTTAATAATTGAATTTTAATAGAATTCCAAGTATAGGTACAATTTAAAATACCTTTCATATCATAATGCTTTTGCCAAGTCTTACATAGTGTTTGTATGATGGATCATGTTTTTTACAACGTTTTCTCTGTACTAATGCTATGCATTCTGAGAAAAAACAAAACCAACAAGACAAAATCTTATCTATGGGTTGAGTCATTAGCAGACAGGAAGATGGTAAGAATATTCCAAGCCTAAGCGCTATTCCCTTAGGATAAAAATCTATAGCTACCTAAAAATAGATTACTTTGGCAGTTTTCTGGAAACTCAACTCTTCTTTTATTGAAAGAATGGAAAGGTGATGGAGTCAGTGCAAAAAGCTTCTTGTTCCAAACATGCTTTGGCTTGAACGCTACTTGCAATAAGTTTATATGTGACACTTTTGAAAAGTATAGTATGATTCAGTTTTCCAGGCACCATAGGTTTTATTTTATGGGATTTTGAAGTTTATACTTATTCTACTCAAATGCTAGGATACTTTATTCACTTGTACCTGCTAAGGTAGAATGCAACAAGTGTTGCCAAGATAATCCTGGTGTCAGTATGGAAAATTCTTATTTGGGAATGACAGGACTGTTAAGCCTGCATGTCTCTTCTGAGTCCTTTGAGTATTATACCCATTTCTAGATCTTTTGAGAAAGAACTATAAATGTCTTTTTAAAAAATTTAACGTGTTTGTGGTAATAACTGAGTTCTAGGATTTTGCTCAACCAATGAGAATGTAGCTGATCTTGTATTTCTTGTTTTTCAAGAAAAGCAACTCTGACTACATTTATGATTCTCAGAACCTCACCCCTACCCCACATGTGGCCTGCTAATGTATATTATTAATATAATTGTGTTAATGTGAGTAATCACAGACAATCATTGAATGTTTGAAATAATGAGTCACCATCCTTCCCTTTTAAAATAAATGATGCCATTTATTCCTCAGGGAAATCCTGAAAGTTGACTGTCATAGATGCTGTTATCCTCAGTTCAAGAATAAGCACTGTGCTCATTTCACTTTACCAAATGACACTCGTGAGGGGCATCAATACTTGCCCTTTCCGAGTAACAATAGATTGTTAAAGAAAGGGATCTTAAACATTGTTTAGTAGAGTGCTCTCATTTTACAGGAGATAATTGAGGCCATTTTCTTTCCCTGGATCTGAGATAAATTTTTTATATTAGGGGGGCAAATTTTTCTTGTAAACGGCCAGATAATAAATACTTTAGGCATGATGAACCATACGGTTTTGGTCGCAACTACTCCACTCTGCTCTAGTGCAAAAGCAGCTATCGACAAGATGTTAAAGAACTGGTGTGGCTGTGTTTACGTAAAACTTTAATTCATGAAAAACAGGCAGGAGGCTGGATTGACACATGGGCCATAGTTTCTTGAACTTTGGCTTAAATTTTCAATCTGAAATGATCTGTTTGCCAAAGTTACTTAGTACCTTTACTAAAATATCTGTTAGACATTCTTTAATAGACATATACTCTCTGGGTCATCAAGTCTCATGATTTAAAGTATTGCTTGTGTGCCAGTTTCTTCGTTTCCACATCTAATCTTCATCATTTCTCTGTTTTAACAGAAATGTTTAAGTGCGTGAAGTTTAAAAGATTTGAATTCATCTTCCCTCCAAGAACTGTCCCTCCCAAAATTGTCCCTTTTGCTTTCAGCTTTGACCTCATCATAGCCACCATGACAGATTTTGCTAATTGCAAATCTACTATATTACTGTCCTTGTCAGGATGGGCAAAATTTCCCTGTACTCCTCTAGGTTCTTTTGGCTGGTCTAATAAATTGACACAAGGCGGATTAACAGGAGAAAAAAACTGATTTTCTATGTACAAAGGTCTCATAGATATGGTACCCAGGAGTGATCAAAGAGGCTGTTGGTATACCCTTTTAGACAAAGAAACAGTAAATTTGTGAAGAACTGACGAGACAAAGAAATTTAGGCTTAAGTACTAATTAGTGAAGGAACTAAGCAGAGTTTGTTTACACAGACTTCTGGGCCCTGAATCCCCTATCTCTGGCCATAAGAATGTCTCTTTACTTCCTGATACAAGGAGGGTAACTTTCACATGGGAAAGGAGGCTCAGAGTGTCCTTGTACCCACTGTTTCTCAAGTAACTTTAATCCTAAACAATCAATATGTTAAAGCGGTATATTTTGGTGTAGCCTGCCCTGAACCCCGTCATTATTTAAACCTTCCAGATACTCCTCATCCCCTGCTGGACAAAGCTCAGTCAGATCCTAAAGCCTTGGCCTGGTCTGGCTCTTGCTTAGATAATCTTCCTGATTCTTCTTTCCTCACTGAGCACTTTGCCCTCTGGTAATACTGAACTCCAGTAGTTCTGCACAGGCACCATGTACCTGACATATCTGTGTTTACCCTGGTGCGTTTTTTCTACCTGAGACACCATTTCTCTCGTGCTTGCCTGCTTGACTCCTATTATCCTTAAAGTATGAAGGACTGTATTTCCTCTTGGAATCCTTCCTTTATGCTTGTGTGCTCAGAGTTTTTTTTCCCTTTTTCAAGACAGCTTGTGTAGGTGTTTAAAAATGTTCATTGACTTAAACTTGCCTTGACATTTTCACGTAACAAATGTAGGTACATAAAAACAGAATCAGTTATTCTTAGAAAGTCAAAGTACTGCACGGGACTTTTGTAGTGGTTTGCCCCAGTGCATACTGTGTCTTTACTCGTGAACTCCAAAAATACCTGTATTTTTTTTTTTAAAAATCAGACAATGCTGATCTAAATAACTTAATAATAATTGTTGCTTAAGCAGTAATAAATTTTATCATGTAAGGTGAAGTTTTGACAAATCCCTAAAATATATAAAGATTATACACTAAATTGAGTGAAGAATCACATACCTGCTTTTGGTAACTTCTTCAGTGATTTGTATTCTCTGGCAGTTTTTCTCAGAGTTTTCTCAAACAAGTAAGTAAATAAATAAATACAGAGTTAAATGTTTCAGAGAATATTAGCTAAACAAATTCATGCTTCATATTGGGATTGCTTTTAACTTTTGGTTCTAAAATTTGTGACAGATGGTACAGATGTTACTTAATTGTAGTTGTAGATAATGCTTCAGATAATTGTAGCATAATACAACAGTGGCAGAATTATGTCCTTATAGGAGAATCAATCTTGTGAAATAATCTGAAAAAATGTTCAATTTATAATTTTTTATGTTTTAAAGTAATACTAGGTTTTTCTATTGACTGTAAAATATGAAGTTCTCATTCCATTATTCTTTGATCTAAAAAAGTGTATACAAATGTAATATTTTTACTGATACTATAAAACTCATTTACTTTTTAATTCTTTAAATCAATAGAAATATTTAAACCTTTTGTATGGTTAATATTTTAATGCAAAGTACTATTGATATTTTATTTACTACCTTTTGTTAAGTGTCATTATTTCCCAACCCACTAGCTTTGCTGGTATTTTATTTTGTTAAGATTTGCAAATGAGTTGTTAGGCATTTGCTCTGAGTTTCTGTGATACCTTAAAACTTAATTAGTTTCTATGCATCAGAATTATGAGTTGAATTTCATGATGACATAGATTTAAACTTGTTCTAAAGTGAAGTGATTCAATGTTAAAAGCTTGTTCTTTTTTTCTTTTTAAAAGTACAATTTATTAAAGTAATTTTCATTAATAGAATCCAGGTAATTCATAAGGAGTTGAAGTGAGATGAAAGTTCTTCTAAGGTTTTTGGGTTTTCTTTATCCCTAAGATAAACTTTTACTTTGATCTGTGTGGTATTGGCCAGTTTCATCAATTATTAGATTTCCCTCATATTTCTTTTGAAAAGTGATGTTTTGAAGATGTTAGGCTTCATTCACACAATTTACTTTTCTGTACACATATGTTGATAATTTTGCAGTATCTGCTGTGTGGATTCAGAGAACCTTTGGTCTATCTACCAATTCTTTCTAACTCAATTATTTGCTAATTACCGGAACTTTCCTTTTTACCATCCTTCCTTCTGCTTTGGTGGGCATTAAGCAATGCATTACTTGGATATATACTTAAGCTTCACAAATTGACTTTTTTCTTAGTCAAATAAAAGAGTCTGTTTTCCCTTCTACCGCAAATCCTGACCCCCTTCTCAGGAGTCAGTGAACATGGACTCTGGAATGAGACAGAAGTGTTAAATGTGGTGTTATGGAACATTCCTATGTTATAAGGAATACTGTACGTGATATTAACTATTATTCTTTAATTAATGTACCTGTCCTCAGAGACAAGTGAAAAACCACATTTTAAAATATAAAAAAGTAATTGGAGTTCATTGGGGACGTCAAGTGGGGGTACATCAAATGGTTACTATGACAAATATAAAGCATGTGTAGAACTGAATGTCGAAGACATGAGGCAAATGGAAACCTTTTCCAAACTCTGAGTGCCAGAAACCTCGCCCACCCACACAGCCGTGAAGTTACACATGTTAAATATTTAAGCAGTTTACTCTGTTATAGGAGTGAATTTGCCACCTTTAAAAAAGATGTAATTACATTCTTTTTTGGGGGAGGAGAGGGTAAGAAAATATCCTTATCTTTTTTTATGTATGCATGAAAAGACATTTAGAAATGTCATTCTAACTGGGGAATATTGTTTTTACTGTAATTTACATGTAGTAAATTAGTGAATGGTCAAAAAGACACCAAAGAATATCTACTTGGTGTAAGTAGAAGCAAATTTGCAGAACTCAACCTAGATGAAATGTTTTGCTACATTTCAGTGGATACAAGCCTATCCAAAGTGTGTGTGTTTTATTAAGGCAAAAAAGTTTACATTTCTCAAGTTATCATGACCATTTTGCAACCTTCTGCTGCAGTTGTATAAATTTGTTCTGCTTTTAAAATTAAAATTGATTGCGTTGTACCAGCTGAATGTTTTCCTGGACCTCATAAGTAGCTGGTGTATTTTAGAATTCAAAATTAGTAGCACAGTGTTATGTATGTCCTTAACTTTTACATTATTGGTATTAGGAAGTACATCTGCTGGAGTTTATCTTCTGGTTTTCATGCTGTTATCAGGCTTTCTCACATGGTGAAAGAGAATTTTGAGATGCATCCTACTTCTTCATGCTTGAATTTTGTCAACCTGATTATATACATTTCATCAGGTCAACATCCATATCCGTTTCTTTAAAAGTGACTTAAACGTCAACTAGCATAATGTTTACTCCATACTAAGTATTCAGAAAAAGGAGCTGTGTTATTCTCCTGTATTCTTCTACTTTGCGTCTTAAAGTTTCCCTATAATTTAAGTACTGTATTTGGTTTAGTGGTATAAAAAATTGATAAACATAAACTTCTATTAAAAAGAATTAGGAGACCAGAAGGGAGAGCTCTCATGCCCTCAGATTATAGCAGAGCCCAAGAGGAAGGAGAAACACACCTCTTCTTTCCTGGCAAAGACTCAGTGAATGGAAAGCCATGGACTCTTTTTTTTTTTTTTTTTTTAAATTAATTAATTAATTTATTATTTTTTGGGGGGTACACCAAGTTCAATCATCTGTTTTTATACACATATCCCCGTATTCCCTCCCTCCCTCAACTTCCCCCCCCACCCTCTCTCGAGTCCCCCCCACCCTCCCTGTCCCAGTCCTCTAAGGCATCTTCCATCCTTGAGTTGAACTCCCTTTGTTATACAACAACTTCCCACTGGCTATCTATTTTACAGTTGGTAGTATATATATGTCTGTGCTACTCTCTCACTTCGTCTCAGCTTCCCCTTCACCCCCCGCCCCCCATGGACTCTTTATTTACTATAGCCCTCCAACTTCCTTTTCCCCTCAGTAGAAGCCTTCTTTTCTTGCTGTGTGAGAACTTGCACATGCCTCACCATGGCTGCAGACCCCAATTGCAATTCTCTGCTGATCCCAAGCAAATAAACCCATGTTTGTTTTAGGTCAATAGTGGGGTACATAGGCAGTTTGTAGGTATATAAATAGTTTGCCCAGAACTCACTTTTATGTACTATTTCCTTAATTCATAGAATGTATGGTGAATAGCATTGGTCTAATGATTTTTTTAAATAGCTTATATATACATATTTCTAAAATTATTTATTTATTTATTTATTTATTTATTTTTGGCTGTGTTGGGTCTTTGTTGCTGTGCACGGGCTTTCTCTAGTTGTGGTAAGCAGGGGCTATTCCTCGTGGTACACAGACTTCCCATTGTGGTGGCTTCTCTTGTTGTGGAGCATGGGCTCTAGGCTCCTGGGCTTCGATAGTTGTGGCACGTAGGCTCAGTAGTTTTGACTCTCAGGCTCTAGAGCACAGGCTCAGTAGTTGTGGCACACAGGCTTAATTGCTCTGCGGCATGTGGGATCTTCATAGACCAGGGATCGAACCCACGTCCTCTGCATCGGCAGGCAGATTCTTAACCACTGTGCCACCAGGGAAGTCCCAGTCTAATGGTTTTTTAAGTGCCATTAACATTTTTCCTTTTCAAGGAGCTAGGGTATGTTGAATCTTACAGACCTATAAATGGAGTGAAAGTCTTCCATTCCTAGTTTAGAATTTCATGACTTGGTGAGAACTTTTGAAAATTATTGTACATGTACCATGTCTTTCAGTTCAACCTAGATGTTCTTTGCTGCAACACCTGTTTCTATAAGAAAAATTAGCTTCTCTGTATAAATTAGCTTCTATGTGTAAATAAGGGATTTAGGTCCATTTAATGTGAAGTGGCATCAGCTCATATGCAACTTTTCCTAGATAGAAACAGCTAGAAAAACAGGAATAGAATTATAACCTTGGAAGGAGAGAGGAACACCCTCAACTCAGCTGCTGCACTGGAAGCAGAAGCCTTTGACATTAAAAAAAAATTTGTCTCGTGTATTAGTTTCTAAGAGAAGTGCAATCAAACATCCCTCTATGTTTATGGATTTGGATTTTTTTTTTTTTTTTGCTTTGTGTTTTAAAATCTGTGTTCTTAGCAATAAGGTTATGGTTATTGTAAGTTTTTATTATTATTATATACTGTTTACCTGTACTAATGGCTTTTTTGTTTTTTGTCTTAAATCCTATTGTATCATATTATATTGCTACAACCTTCATTTTTGGTAGTATTTGCATGGTATGCCTTTTTCATACCAGTACACAAATAAATGTCTAATGAAAACTATCTTATCCTGTAAAGTACATACTTTCAAGGTAGTTTTCATTAGACATTTATATTAAAACTGGCACATAGTTTTTTCTTAAAAATCCAATCTGATAAATCTATCACTTAAGAAAGAGTTGCAAAGTGTTGCATTTATCTTTATTATATTTGGAATTCTTTCTACAAGCTTTTTTTTTGTTTTTTGTTTTTGTTATTGCTGTTGGCCAGTTGTTTCGTTTGCCACTTTACTTTCCTTGTGTGCTTTGCTGCATTGATACAAGTAATACTTTAGTCCCTCTGCAAATTTGGAAACTGTAGAATATAATTGTATATAGCTTTAAGTAGCATTACTTTTTAATATACATAATCAGCTGTAAGTTAACCAAGTGTAAGGTCTCTAATTTCTGTCCTTCTCAAAAAAAAAAAGAAATCAGCATACTTGATCTATTGAACATTCTCATTACAATATAATATATTCTTGTCTAGAGTTTTAGGTTTACCATTTTTTAGGCTCCCAGAGTTATAATTTATTTTTATAATTAATAGTTCATGTAATTAACTGCTGTTTAAAAAATTACTTTCAGATTCTCCTGTAGGACACTCTTTTAGGAAAATTAAAAATGAGTACCCACTCCTAGATCTGACTTCCCTGAGAGGTTCCCCAGCTCCTGGCAGGGTGCGCTTCTTGCTGGGCCAACCTTAAGGGCAGCTTCCTGGTGCAGAGCTCCAATCCCAGTTGTATCATAGTTATCATTCCTCCTCTAATTAATGTGTTACCAGCATTTCCACTCTCTCATTTCTGTGCATTTTAAATGTCTGTGCAGGCGATAAGTACCAATTATAGTGGTCTTGTCTTTTCTGCCCCTTGTGCTTATTTTTACAGAAACCCTCTCCCTACCACCCACCTCCCTTACTTTAGTGCAAGATTTTTCTGAACTCAAAATTTGTCAGGAAGACTTGTATTAAACAAGAAATGTTTATCTGTCTAGCTATCTATCTAGGCTGGCTGTAAGATTGCCCAGGTTGTGTATTGCAAAATTCTAGGGCATACCATTCACCTAAAGTATGTTGGGCATGGTGACTGCTTGCATTTTATGATATCTGAATAGTACAAGTAATTACACCGTTAAAAGAGTTAAATAGTCCTGTGAGGCTTTTAACTCCAAGCAGTGTTGTTCCCCAGTCTAGCTGGTAGGGGGCTATGTAGTGATCTGGCCGTATGGGCCCCGGAGAGACTCGTACCCTCGGCTTCAGATCCATGCCATGACTGCAGTTTCCAAAAGTGCCTCAACTTTGGGAAATTAGCCTGCTTTTTGTAGCAAGTGCACCACCAGCAGTTTTAGCTTCAGCTAGATATTTTAAATTCATAAGACTGGAAGCCTTTATAGCACTAGTTTGACCAACTTCATGAAAGACTACAGGGCAGGGAAAGAGGCAGGGCGAAGGTGGTGTGTCTTCCACTTTAGCTCCTGAGCTCATCATCTCACATTAGTTTAGGGGCTGCTCTTCTCTCCCCACTTCTTCCTCTGCCTTGGCTTCTCAGGAGTGAGGTAAGGCGATCATAGAAGATGGCATGTAAGCTGTCCTCTTAGAAGGCTTAAGCTGCAAATAGGGACTGACATCTTTTGCAACAGCTGATAATCATTAGCTTCCAGGTCCCAGTGAGGGGAACACCTGGCTACAAGTCAAATTACCCTGAAGAAAGTTCTGATATTTATAGTTCATTCACAAGTCTTCCAGCTTGGGTGTGGTTCAGCAGTCGGGAGTTAGTTGTACCATAAGTAATGCTGCCTGGTAAAAAAGCTGAAGTTTCACTTTCATAAGTTTTCAGGGAAACAGAGCTTGCTTGGGGGAGGTGAGCCCAGGGTTTCAGGGTTGCATGGTCTTTTCTTCAGCTATGCAGCAGATAGAAAAACCTGAAACTTTTTCTTTCTCCTTTTTATCTTCCAAAATTAAAAAAAATTTTTTTGCTTTTTTTTTCTTTGTTCTTTTGATTTCTTTATGAATTGAGCACTTTTAAGGAAAATAAGTCTTTATTGTCACCTTAGATTTCAAGAGGAAGCAGCTATAAGTGTATATTTTCAACTGACTATATTTAATGAGAAGTTCCAAGAAAATTATTGAATATCTAAATACGAAATTAAAATACATTGCCCACTATCTCATAATTATCTTTATAAATGGATGTTACGTAAGTAATTTTCCTTGGAAAAGCAAAATGTAGTGTAAGGGGTGAAAAAAAATCTCATTCCCTTGTTTTAGAGAAAGAACACAATGTTTTGTTGTCTGTTTTTCTAAAGAGCACATTACTGTATGAATGAGCAGAGAGGAAGGGATGAGTATAAGACTGGCATAAGGAATTAGTACTAGTTTATAAGTTGGAGTATATTTTAAAATGCTTCTAGTTAATAAATACACGTAACTGAACAAATAACTCTTGAGTTTTTAAATTCTGATGTTGCAAAAGAATACACATATTTCTTTATGCTCATTGTATATGTATATTTGCATTTTAAATAGTTTATTTTGAAGCTATTGTTGTGATTTAGATTTTTATGTCCCATGAAAGACAGACAGTATTGTATCACCTCAATAATTTGGAGAAAAGAACACAGAGCACCCTGAGACCCTAAATTTAAATGAAAAATAATGCTTAAAAAATAGTTACTTGAATAATTTCAAGAAAAACACTAACACTGCTAAAAAATTCTATATAAAATTCTTCTGGATTTACTTTAGGAAATAGATTATTCTTTGTTAAATTCCAGTTATTACTTTGAAAGGGATTCTTCTAAAAAACTTTATGTACTTGGATAAGCAGTCCCTTGAATTTTATTGATATTGTTAATTTCTTAACTTATTCATTTATTTCTATCTAGCCTAGTTTCAAATTACAAATTAGGAAGTAAGTTGAATGAATTGATGAAATCGTATATTCATGTCAATATGCTTGACTCTGACACAAGTTGAAATAGAATATTAGCATTTTATATTTTTCAATGAGTGTGTACTGCATCTGTATTTATAAAGGATGATTCATTTTATTAAGTGTGTATGGGTTGAATTAATTAACTAGAAATTAACACAAATTGCTAAAAATAATTGCAATATTATAGTTGTATGTGTTTTGAGCTTCTTTAATGTATTTTTCAAGGGAAAGTGAATGGTATTCTAATTGTTACCCTTTATATTACTTGCAGGTACATTTTCTTGATTATAAATCAGTACCATTTGGTCAGAAAATGGAAAACCTAATGCAGATTAGAGAATTTGCCAAGGAAGTGAAAAAAAGAAATATTTTATTATATGGCCTTCTCATATATTACCCACAGGTAGGTAAAATGTTGGTCTCTTCAGATTGTATGTTTTGTAGACTACAGTTTATTGGTGGGAACCTGATTTTGTTAAAAGCAAAGAAATGTTAATAAAATTTTGAGCTGGAAAATTACTTATCTATTCATGTTCTGCAGCAGGTAGAAACTCTTGACTCTAGGGGAAAATTAAAAATCAAAACAAGTGTTTTGATTAGGGGAAAAGAGGTTGAAAATTGGCAAATATCTCATACTAGGTAGCCCACATAAAATCGCCCGATGTGCAAATAAAAATACAGAATACCCAGTTAAGTTTGAATTTCAAATAAATAATAATTTTAAGCATATCCCAATTTTGGAATTTGAAATCTGAATTTCATATTTAACTGGCATCCCCAAGGTCACAACTCTTAGCCATTTGTATGTTTTAAAGTTGTTTACTTCTTTGATGCTATACTAAAGTTGTTGGTAATCAAGATTTTAATCATTTGAAAGCAGTGACTGACATTTGGATTACATGAGGGTGTAGTATTTAACTAGACAAAAACTCTTATTGTCACTGTCTTTTAATAGCGAGTTACTTAGGCTGAAGGCAAAATGAATTAGCGTTATAGATTCTCTGTGCTGAGAAATGCTATTTAAATCAAACTGTTTGGAGAATCTGTCAGAGAAGATAGATTTACCCTTTGTACATAGATACCTTTCATCAAACTTGCAGAATGCTTTATGGTGTCTTAGAGGTATACCACACAGGAGTCAAGGAAGTGAAATAGTCAACTGCTTTTTTTTTTTAATAATCTGGAATAAAAGTGACTTTTTATTTTTGACTGTCCAGGGAATGATAGGTATTTAAAGTTATGTAGTTGGTGAATAACAGCTATTGTTTATGAACTATTTAAGGTGCCTTTTTAGTCTGAAGGTAACAACATTTCTTTTGAAACAAATGGATTTTAATTAAATATATATAAGGACCATCTTTTAGCCAGTTCCTTGGTTTTCTTTAACTTTGAGGTTGTTTCCTCTGCTTCCAGCATATACAGGCATGACCTCCAGTTGGTCATAAGGACAAGGCTAAGTTTAGTTCTCAGGATCGTGAAATTGTAAAATGTTAGTACTGTAAGGTTCCTGAAGTCAGCACAACCAAGGCCTAAAGTAAAGAGATGGATGTACTTGTCCAAGGACATAAAACTGGCAGAATAAGAATAAGAACTCAGGTCTGTATCTTCCTTCAGGAATGTTTCCTCTTCAATATATTGTCTTTGGTTGTACTCTAGATTATTGTGGTGGGAAAAATAAATCTTTCTCTTGTGCCATGCAAAGGAGTCATGGAAGCACATAACTAATACTATGCTATGCAGATATAAAACAGAGTTCACTCAGGAAAACCTAAAAAGCTGGGGGATGGCAGAGCGCACACAATTCTAGAACTCTCTTTGTCTTATGATTTAGACTGAGCACAAAGGGTCGGTAGCTGACATTCCAGTGGAGGGTCTGGTTGCCAGGTGAAATAGAGTATTGAGTTTCAGACAAAAAAATATTTTTTAGCATAAGTATGTCCCAAATATTACATGGACCATATTTGCACAAAAAATTCTTTGTTGTTATTCTGAATTTCAGATATTACTGGGCATCTTGTGTTTTTATTTGCTAAACCTGGTAACACTTGTAGAGTTCATATTTACATAAAAATTACTCAGTTTTCACATGACATGCTTTACCTTTTATGGAATGGAGTACAGTGAGTATCTATGTGTATCTGTGAAGGCTCCCTGATTGGAAAAATAGTCTTGTTGAAAAGGATGAGCCTTTGCAGCCCACTGCTTGGTATCTGACTGGTCTTTTTTTTTTTAAAGAACTTTTATTGAGATGAAGTTAACAGACAATAAACAGCATATATTTAGAGTGTACAACTTGATATCCCAATCTCCCAGTTCATCCCCCCCCCCAACCCTCCCCACTTTCCCCACTTGGTGTCCATGTGTTTGTTCTCTACATCTGTGTCTCTATTTCTGCCTTGCATTTCCTCTTTCATAGTTGTTAGCATTTGCCTTATGTATTGAGGTGCTCCTATATTGGGTGCATATATATTTATAATTGCTATCTCCTCTTCTTGGATGGATCCCTTGATCTTTATGTAATGTCCTTTTTTGTCTCTTGTAACATTTTTTATTTTAAAGTCTATTTTATCTGATATGAGTATCGCTACTCCAGCTTTCTTTTGATTTTGCATGCAGTGAATAAAGTTAAACAGACTTCTTTAATGAGGGCTTCTTCAAAATCCTTAATATACTGGTGAGCATTTCACATCTCCAAACTGGGGACGAGGGCTATGCCATTTTCCATTTTCTCCTGGAACCTTTTAACCGTAGATAAATCATGGGACTAATATTCCCTAAAAGAAACTTTGAAAAACACTCCTCACAAATAAACCATAAGTAAAGAAATCACTACTTCTGTGCATTCTTTTTATACTTCAGTACTTATGTTTCCATTTAGTTAAACCAGTGCTTCTAACACTGGGTGCCTACTTAACACTGCAGACACCAGGGGTTTGAAGATGTGTAAGGTAGAGCTTTTGTTCACTTTTTAGTGAAGCGTGTTGGTTTCTGCTTTCCACAGTGTTGTGAGATACAACTTCTTGTAGTGTTCATACATTAGACTTTGTTCTCTAAATCTAATTCATCTCTGTGAGAGCCATTAAGTGTTTTGTAGGTAGTTATTGTGTATGCTTTTAAGTCTCTGATCAGTGAAACCTTTCTAGGTTTTTTTTAACCATTTGTCATAAAATACTAGCATCAAGTGCTTCTTCTTTGGATAGGTTTTCAATTTATTAATAGCCACTCCTTGGAAAAGAGAATATATCGAATTGAATTCTGAATCTGTGTTATACATATGTTTTTTCTGGCTTAAAGAAAACCTCCCTTGTTATGTATGTGATCTTTCTAATAATGTAGATGGTCTTGATTTTTGGCCATACCTTCACAGTGTTGATGTATATGATGTTTATAGTTAAAAAGAATTACATAGTCTTTTTTTCTTTTTAAACACATGATGTTGTTAAACCTCTGTTTGTGTTTGTATAGAGTTCTTTTGCACACATATATAGGACTTTCTGTGTTTGGCAATTTTAAACTGATTAGTTTTATTCTATTATTTTAGTCTTTCACTGTCTTTTTTGATCTAGATTATAGTATACGATTAACTAGCTATAGTTTTTTGCTTCCTATAATTTACAAATTATATGTCATCTATATTTTGTATATGCCTTTAGGGAAAAAATTGATTTGGATAAACTAAGAATTGATTCCTTCATGTTTTCTGTGATCAATTACTGATAATTTAATAAATGTCACTGAGACATCCATCTAATTTTATAATATCTCAACTCAGTTTCTCCATATTTTCCTTACTGATATAAGAAACTTTAACAAATACTTTACTTAACTCTAGATAAGCTTTATATGTATGTGTTTTTCTGACTATGAGAGAGATTATTTGCTAAATTATTGAATATACTAGTTTCTTAGCTATAGCATCATAGTAAGGCACTATTAACTTTTTCCCCCCAAATTGACTTTAAACTATTCTAGTGGCCTCAAAAAATTAATTGTTTAAAATGAGCTCTTTATGGGTAGCTTCAACTTAGAATTATGGGTCAAGTGACAGGCTTGGTTATGTACAATATGTATATATACACACACTGCCACACACACATATATAAATATAAGTAAAAAAAATTTGACCATAGGATAAAGTTTTCTACTGTTATCATCCAGCGCTAGGTCCCTCAAGTTGTAAATAAATTTGTGGAGAGATTTGAAATTTATGCTCTAGACTAGAAATGCAGCATAAAGTTTGCCTTTACAATTTGTTGAATGAATTTAAATCGGGTCCTGTCCCTTTTTAAAAAATAACTATACAAACATGACTATGAATAACTAAAACCAGATTTTCTAGTTTAGTCCGTATAAAGGATCTTAGTCCCTTTTGAAGTGTTACTTTAAATAATTATATGCATCAAATATTATTCTTCATGCTGTTATTCCAACTTTGTTATGCAAACTGTTGCTGAGGTCCATGATATAAAATTATGTGTTTGGAGAACATGTTTGAATTGTTTGAAAATCTGTATCTGATAATATGGCAGTGAATATATAGAGACTTAGTATTTCTGTCATGAACTGTTTAAGCCAATAGCTTAGAAGTTTGCAGTCTTAATTTTGTTGCAGCCTAAAGTATTGTTATGATGACTTTGTTTTTTAAGGCAAATATTGCAAGTTTACATTTTAAAATAATATTCCTTAAAATTGTGATAGTAAGTAAATTGTTTCTGTGAGTTCTGGGAGCCATTCAAGAAGGGGATTGTAGGAACCCCTGACCTATAGCTTGTTGGTCAGAAGTACAGATGGCATCTGAAGTGGAAGTCAGCCTGGCGGGACTGAGACCTTAACCTGGAGTGTGTGGTGGGTGCTGACTCCAGGTAGTGGTGTCAGAACTGTTTAGTGTGGGAAAATTAAAACACATTTGGTGGCAGAGGTATTGAGAATAGAAACAGTTAATCTTCAGGCCAGTATAAAATGTGCTATATATGTTATCTATGCAATCCCACCAGAGGTTTTACAAATTGTGGACATTCTTTCAGCTGAGGTCCCTAGTGAAAATGTTGTGAATCAGAGTCCCCAGCAAACTAACAGTGAACACGTAGCATGAAAAGGACATTAGACTCTGTTGTCATTGTAATAAAACTTAAACTGTACTGACCATTTCACAGGTAAAACTTCTAGGTTACAGAGTGATTCTAATGAACTTATATTAGGCCCCATTAATGAATGATTGATTTCCTATGCCAGTAGCTTTTCGAACACTGGGTCTTGGAAGAGTCTCTAGCTGAAGATATTATAGTCACCTGAGGAATTTAATAAGTATACAGATTTGTAGTCTATACCTCATTGGCTCTATTTCAATACATCAGGGATATCCCTGGTGCTCTGTGCTTCACAAGCTCACTGTGATGAGAGTCTAGTGTGAGCCACATTTAAACAGCTGTGCAGGTCAGTGGATCTTCATTACATAGGCACATTGGAATCACTGTTTTCCCTTTTTAATCTGTGTAGGAGTGTCATATCAGTGGAGGCTCTGGTATACCAGGTGGTATAATAGAATGTTGGTTAAGTTTGGTGAGGAAGTGAAGAATGGCCATATGAAAAAGTTTCTCAAGTAACTGAAATCATGTCTTCTTGTTCATTAAGGACAAATGTTCTAAACATTCAAAAACTCTCAGTATAATAGCACAATTATATTGATAAGGATTCTTAGTTGTAAACAAAAAAAATGTATCATGGATTGTTTGAAAGACAGATTTTTGAAAGGTATTTTGTAGCTTTATAGAATTTCTCACGAGTCAGAGAGTCAAGATTGGATACTGTCTAGCCAGGAACAGTGCGGTTGACAGAAATGCTCAATCATACTGTGGGAGTGTGCTAAGAAAAATGCCTCCCATCTCTGATTCTGGGTACATGATATGCTAGGGAACCATGGATAGAAACTCTGCCATAGCTGATCCAGAAAATGAGATCTTCCCGAGATCTAGTCTCCTTGTTTCTGGCATCACTTCCACCTTCTAAGTCTCTTACACGTGCGTAATAGAATCTATAGAATTTAGATGCAACAGAATTGAAGGAAATGCAGTTTGACTTTTTCTCTGTAGTCTCTGCAGCACAGAAATGAAAGCTGGCCTGTGGTTAGGGAAGGCATTGCTTGAGCCACTTTGCAATATCAGCCCCATCTATGTCATAGCATCTTGTCTTAGGTTGAAATGAAGTCAGACAGAGCACATTTAACATGTGGTGTTTACATTCAAGGGCTTGTTATTTGTCTCTATCCAGGCTTTCCATGTGGTGTCTGCTGCAAGCATATGTTTTTAAATACAATTTTGCACATGAACTTTTGTGATAAAATACTTTGCGAAGAATATAAAGTTTATCTGTAGCAGTTATGTATTTAATCTGTGCATTTTACGTGCTTGGGGCTTTAGAGATGAAGCACACAGGTTCGTGGTTAAAGATATTGCTAAAACTATTATAACTGATTATTTCTTACACTGAATTAGTATCTTCCCCTCTAACTGAAAAACGAGCTGTGTGATCTTAAGCAAGGGATAAGTTTTCTAGGCATCATGTTCTCCATTTGTAAAATGCGGAAGTCAGAACTTCCGTTTTAAAGCCTTTGTCGGATGAGAAAGTGGAGACACAAGAGATGTGCAGGAATGAGTTAATCACCAACCAAAGGTCTCACTTCCTAACAGCATCACATAGGAGTTAGGATTTCAACATAGGAATTTGGGACAGAGGCACAAAAGTTCAGTCCATAACAGGGAAGGAATTAACATCCATCAGAGAAAGGTCAAAGAAAATACCAAACATGTTAGCACGGCAGGGAGTGTGTGCCATTTTAGTCTATTCATTATCTTCTGTCTCCTTTCTTCTCCTTCAAACTGTCATTCCACTGGATTTGATGTAGTGGGAAACAGGACTTTTGAAAGCAATATTTGGCCTGGTGTTTTCATAAGATAGGGCCATGGGAAAGGACTAAGCAGGCAAACCTACAAAAAAACAAGTCTTGAAGAGGTCAGGGGGTAAAGCAGGGGAGCTCCTTTACTTTCTTCCTGCTCCTGAATGCCACTGTTTCTTTTCCTGCAACCACTACAGCTCTGGGAGGCATGTAGAAAAAGGAAGAAAGTTACCAAAGCAGTTCTGTAATTTTTGTTTTTTTTTTTAAAAATTATTTGTAAAAGACTTATGAGGATCCTTTTGTAAACCTCCAAAATAGGATGTGAAGTGGTGAAATGAAGTTGTTTGGCAAAACATTAAATTAGATAAAGATGTATAAATTGTTCTTCTGTCCAAAGTGTAAGCCAGATCTCTCTACTTGATGAGTTAAATACTGTTATTCTTCTCTGTTGTCTGGGCTTTGAAGGTGTTGTGTGTACTATAAAGGACATCCAGAAAACATTCTTGACAATGAATCTCTTTGTAATTACTTCAGGTAAATTCAAAATGAAACATTAATAACTATATGAACAGGTCCAGCCTCTCTCGGATACCTTTGTGCCAAAAGACCTGAATTTGTAGGATACATTTGATAGCAGTCTTTCCCTCTCAGATGCACCCTGTTAGCTCTGTGTTCTCAGCCTTCAAGCATGTGTGATCACTTGGAGCACAAATAGGTGCGTGCTATCAAGTAGCAGAACACAGATTTTTTTTTTTTTAATGAAAATCTGTGAGGAGATTAGACTTAAAACTCTACTCCCTGCAGTGAGAAATTACTTAGAATTTAACTGTGAATTATTTACTAAACTCACATTACTTTCCATGCCATCATATGGGATGTACACCAAACATGCAGCACCAAATCTATTTACAGAAACCCATTAATACCCTGTTCAGAGGAATCAGGCTTTTTGATGTGGAAATGTTGATGAGACTAAATATTTTTCACTTTCAAAATTGTTTTGGCTTTTATTGTTTAGATTTAGTCATTCTTTGGGAAAATAGGAAGGTTATAAAAGATAATGTCCCTTCAAAATTGTGTGTTTGAAAAGTTGAAACTATTTTCAGGGAGTTTGGTTGGCTTACTTGGCAGACTCATTAGAGACAGTAGCAATAAGACATTATACTTAGACATATCTTAATGAAATGGATTATTAAATACAAACTTTTTTTGCTGATTTTTTTTAGCTCTTTATTGGAATATAACTGCCTTGCACTGTTGTGCCAGTTTTTGCTGTACAAAAAAGTGAATCAGCTGCATCCATACCTATATCCTTGTATGCCCACCCTCCCCATCCCAGCCCTCTAAGTCATCACCCATCATCAAGTTGATCTCCCTGTGTTATGCAGCAGCTTCCCACTAGCTATCTATTTTACATTTGGTAGTGTATATATGTCAATGCTACTCTCTCACTTGGTCCTGGCTTCCCTTTCGCCCCCCTCCCTGCCGCCACATCCTCAAGTCCGTACTCTACATCTGCATCCTTATTCTTGCCCTGTCACTGGGTTCATCAGTACCATTTTTTTTTTTTTAGATTCCATATTTATGAGTTAGCATATGGTATTTGTTTTTCTCTTTCTGGCTTACTTCGTTCTCCATGACAGACTCTAAGTCCATCCACCTTACTACAAATAACTCAGTTTCATTCCTTTTTATGGCTAATATTCCATTGTATATATATGCCACATCTTCTTTATCCATTCATCTGTTGATGGGCATTTAGGTTGCTTCCATGTCCTGCCTGCTGTAAATAGTGCTGCAATGAACATTGTGGTACATGTTTCTTTTTGGATTGTGGTTTTCTCAGGGTATATGCCCAGGAGTGGGATTGCTGGGTCATATGGTAGTTCTATTTTTAGTTTTTTAAGGAACCTCCATACTGTTCTCCATAGTGGCTGTACCAATTTACATTCCCATCAACAGTGCAGGAGGGTTCCCTTTTCTGCACACCCTCTCCAGCATTTATTGTTTCTAGATTTTTTGATGATGGCCATTCTGACTGGTGTGAGGTGATACCTCATTGTGGCTTTGACTTGCATTTCTCTAATGATTAGTGATGTTGAGCATCTTTTCATGTGTTTCTTAGCCATCTGCATGTCTTCTCTGGAGAAATGTCTGTTTAGGTTCTCTGCCCATTTGTGGATTGGGTTATTTGCTTTTTTGATATTGAGCTGCATGAGCTGCTTGTATATTTTGGAAATTAATCTTTTGTCAGTTGCTTCATTGGCAAATATTTTCTCCCATTCTGAGGGTTGCCTTTTAGTCTTGTTTATGGTTTCTTTTGCTGTGCAAAGCTATTAAGTTTCATTAGGTCCCATTTGTTTATTTTTGATTTTATTTCCATTATTCTAGGAGGTGGGTCAAAAAGGATTTTGCTTTGATTTATGTCAGAGTGTTTTGCCTCTGTTTTCCTCTAAGAGTTTTATAGTGTCTGGCCTTCCATTTGGAGTTTATTTTTGTGTATGGTGTTAGGAAGTGTTCTAATTTCATTCTTTGACATGTAGCTGTCCAGTTTTCCCAGCACCACTTATTGAAGAGGCTGTCTTTTTTCCATTGTATATCCTTGCCTCCTTTGTCAAAGATAAGGTGCCCATATATGCGTGGGTTTATCTCTGGGCTCTCTGTTCTGTTCCATTGATCTATATTTGTTTTTGTGCCAATACCATACTGTCTTGATCACTGTAGCCTTGTAGTATAGTTTGAAGTCAGGGAGCCTGATTCCTCCAGCTCCATCTTTCCTTCTCAAGATTGCTTTGGCTATTTGGGGTCTTTTGTGTTTCCATACAAATCGTAAAATTTCTTGTTCTAGTTCTGTGAAAAATGTCATTAGTAATTTGATAGGGATTGTGTTGAATCTGTAAATTGCTTTGTGTAGTATAGTCATTTTCACAATGTTGATTCTTCCAATCCAAGAACATGGTATGTCCATGGTATGTCCAGCTGTTTGTATCATCTTTGATTTCTCTCATCAGTATCTTATAGTTTTCTGCATACAGGTCTTTTGCCTCCTTAGGCAGGTTTATTCCTAGGTATTTTATTATTTTTGTTGCAGTGGTAAATGGGATTGTTTCCTTAATTTCTCTTTATGATCTTTCGTTATTAGTGTATAGGAATGCAAGAGATTTCTGTGCATTAATTTTGTATCCTGCTACTTTACTAAATTCATTGATTGGTGGTAGCAGTTTTCTGGAAGCTTTTTTAGGATTTTCTATGTATAATATCATGTCATCTGCAAAGAGTGACAATTTTACTTCTTCTTTTCCAATTGGACTCCTTTTATTTCTTTTTCTTTTTTGATTGCTGTGGCTAAAACTTCCAAAACTGTGTTGAATAATGGTGGTGGGAGTGGGCACCCTTGTCTTCTTCCTGTTCTTAGAGGGAATGAGTTCAATTTTTCACCATTTAGAATGATGTTTGCTGTTGGTTTGTCATATATGGCTTTTATTATGTTGAGGTGATTTCCTTCTATGCCCATTTTCTGGAGAGTTTTTATCATAAATGAATGTTGAATTTTGTCAAAACCTTTTTCTCAATTTATTGAAATTATCATATGGTTTTTATCCTTCAGTGTATTAATATGATGTATCACATTGATTTGTGTATACTGAAGAATCCTTGCATTCCAAGGATAAACCCCACTTGATCATGGTGTATGATCTTTTTAATGTGCTCTTGGATTCTGTTTGCTAGTATTTTGTTGAGTAATTTTGCATCTATATTTATCAGTGATATTGGCGTGTAATTTTCTTTTTTTGTGACATCTTTGTCTGATTTTGGTATCAGGTGGCCTTGTAGAATAAGTTTGGGGGTGTTCCTCCTTCTGCTATATTTTGGAAGAGTTTGAGAAGGGTAGGTGTTAGCTCTTCTCTAAATGTTTGACAGGATTTGCCTGTGAATCCTTCTGGCCCTGGGCTTTTGTTTGTTGGAAGATTTTTAATCACAGTCTCAATTTCAGTGCTTGTGATTGGTCTGTTCATATTTTCTATTTTTTTCCTTATTCAGTCTTGGAAGATTGTATTTGTCTAAGAATTCATCCATTTCTTCCCGGTTGTCTGATTTATTGGCGTATAGTTTCTTGTAATAGTCTCTCATGATCTTTTGTATTTCTCCAGTGTCAGTTGTTACGTCTCCTTTTTCATTTCTAATTCTGTTGATTTGCATCTTCTCCCTTTTTTTCCTGATGAGTCTGGCTTATTGTTTTTCAAATTCATTTATCTTCTTAAAGAACCAGCTTTTAGTTTTATTGATCTTTGCTATTGTTTCCTTCATTTCTTTTTTGCTTATTTCTTATCTGATCTTTATGATTTCTTTCCTTCTGCTCATTTTGGGCTTTCTTTGTTCTTCTTTCTCTGATTGTTTTAGGTGTAAGGTTAGGTTTATTCAAGATTTTTCTTGTTTCTTGAGGTAGGATTGTATTGCTATAAACTTCCCTCTTAGAAGTGCTTTTGCTGCATCCAATAGGTTTTGGGTTGTCGTGTTTTCATTGTCATTTGTTTCTAGGTATTTTTTGATTTCCTCTTTGATTTCTGCAGTGATTCTTGGTTGTTTAATAGCATATTGTTTAGTCTCCTTGTGTTTGTATTTTTTACAGTTTTTTTCCCTGTAATTGATATCTGGTCTCATGGTGTTGTGGTCAGAGAAGATATTTGATATGATTTCAATTTTCTTGAATTTTAATGATGCTTGATTTATGACCCAAGATGTGATCTATAATGGAGAATGTTACATGCGCACTTGAGAAGAAAATGTATTCTGTAGTTTTTGGATGGAATGTCCTATAAATATCAATTAAGTCAAGGTGGTCTAATGTCTCATTTAGAGCTTGTGTTTCCTTATATACTTTCTGTTTGGATGATCTGGCCATTGGTGAAAGTGGGGTGTTAAAGTCTCCTATTATTATTGTGTTACTGTCGATTTCTCCTTTTACGGCTGTTAGCATTTGCCTTATGTATTGAGGTGCTCCTATGTTGGATGCATAGATATTTACAATTGTGATATGTTCTTCTTGGATTGACCCCTTGATCTTTATGCACTGTCCTTCCTTGTCTCTTGTAATAGTTTTTACTTTAAAGTCTAATTTGTCTGATATGTGAATTGCTACTCCAGCTTTCTTTTGACTTGCATTTGCATGGAATATCTTTTTCCATCCCCTTACTTTCAGTCTATATGTGTCCCTTGGTCTGAAGTGGGTTTCTTGTAGACATCTTATAAGATGGTCTTGTTTATGTATCCATTCAGCTAGTCTGTGTCTTTTGGTTGGTGCCTTTAATCCATTTACATTTAAGGTAATTATTGACATGTATGTGCCTCTTACCATTTTCTTAATTGTTTTGGTTTATTTTTGTAGGTCTTTCCCTTCTCTTGTGTTTCCTGCCTAGAGAACTTCCTTTAGCAATTGTTGCAAGTCTGGTTTGGTGGTGCTGAATTCTCTTACTTGTTACTTGTCTGTAAAGCTTTTGATTTCTCCATCGAATCTGAATGAGATTCTTGCTGGGTAGAGTATTCTTAGAGTGTTCTGCCTATATTTTCCATGGGTAAAGTATTCTTAGCTGTGTGTTTTTCTGTTTCAATTCTTAAATATATCCTGCCTCTCCCTTCTAGCCTGCATAATTTCTGCAGAGAGATCAGCTGTTATCCTTATGGGTTTTCCCTTATATGCTATTTGTTGCTTTTCTCTTGCTGACTTTAATCTGTTTTCTTTGTGTTTAATTTTCATCAGCTTAATTAATAAGTGCCTTGGTGTATTTCTCCTTTGGTTTATTCTGTATGGGACTCTCTGCACTTCTTGGACTTGAGTGACTATTTCTTTTCCCATGTTGAGGAAGTTTTTGAGTATAATTTATTCAGATATTCTCTCAGACCCTTTCTTTTTTTTTTTTTTTTCTTTTGGGACGCCTATGATTTGAATGTTGCTATGCTTAATGTTGTCTCCAATGTCTCTGAGACTATCTTCCATTCTTTTTATTCTTTTTTTCTTTTTCCTGCTCTGTGGCAGTTATTTCCACCATTCTATCTTCCAACTCAGTTACTTATGCTTCTGCCTCAGTTATTCTGCTGTTTATACCATCTAGAGTATTTTTAATTTCAGTTATTGTGTTGTACATTACTCTTTGTTTGCTCTTTAGTTCTTCTAGGTCTTTATTAAATCTTTCTTGTATTTTCTCTATTTTGTTTTTGAGATTTTGGATCATCCTTACTATCATTACTCTGAATTCTTTTAGGCAATTTGCCTATTTCCTCTTTATTTATTTGTTCTTTTGGGTTTTTGTCTTGCTCCTTTGCCTGCAAGGTGTTTCCTTGTTTTCTCATTTTGTCTAATTTATAGTATTTGCTGTCTCCTTTCCCTATGCTGCCTAGTAGTAATTCCTCTTGTGTCTGTTCTGTTTGGTTTGAGGTATCCAGCACTGGTGCTGGCTGGCCTTTGGTTGGATTTGGATCTTAGTGTTGTGAATGAGACCTCTGGGAGAGTACTTGCTGATTAATATTCCATGGGATCAGGAATTCTCTGGTGGTCCAATGTTCTGGACTCAGCTCTGCTGCCTCAGAGGTCTGGGTTTGACCCCTGCCTGGGGCACCAAGACCCTGGAAGCTGCACAGCATGGAGGAAAAGGAGGTAGAAGCAGAGAAAAGAGAAAAAGAAAAAAAAAAAGGAAGAAAGTGAAAGGGCAGACAAATCCCCAAGACTGGGGGTAAAAGCAACTCTAATTAGTCAAAATCACATAAGGAGATATGCACACTGTATTTACAAAAAGAGAATAAGAAGAGAAACCAAAGAAAAGAGAGAGAGAGAACAAAGAAAACAAAGAAGGGTTAATCAAGCCAATAAACAAAAAAATCCACATACAAATATATCCAGTAAAGATTAAACTAATAAATACATAAAACCAGGAACAAGTCAAACATACCAGGAAGTCCTCCAATACTTCTAGGCAGGTCTCTGCACCTGCTGTGGGGAGGCCTGTGGAGAGCTCAGACTGTCATCTGGTATTAGTCTTGTGTGTATTTGCCCCCACAGTCCACAGCTGACCCCTAAGTCTATAGCCGCTATTGCAGAAACATTCGTCTGTTCAGGTGATCCACAGATGCAGGGTCCATGCAGCCTATTATGGGTATTAAATCTCCTCCTCTTGCAGCTGTTTCCCTTTCTCTTCTTTAGTCCTCGAGTCCTCAGGGATCAGTTTTGTTTTTGATCCCTTCTTTGCATGTGGGCTGCTCTCAGGAGTCAGTTCCCTGCCCAGGGAAGAGAGGGTGAAACAGGGTGATTGGGGCTCACTTGCAAATTCAGGTCGGGGGGAGGGAGGGATATGGCAGTCTAACTGAAATTTTTGGGAGTGCTTGCAGCAGCAGAGGTCGGCATGAGCCTGAGGTGTGCCATGAGTTCTCCCAGGGAAGTTGGTCCTGAACGCCGGACCCTTGGCATTGGAGGGCTGCACCTGCTGCTGGGAGGATGTGGCCAATGACCTGCCTTATGCACAGGACCCTTGGCGGCCGTGGTGGTGGTGGTGTCCGCAGTGGTGGCAGCGGCGGCAGGCTCTGTTTTGATTTAGCAGTCGCCGATTGTGGGTGGTGCTTGTGCAGGCGCTGCTCTGCAGCCTGTGAGTTCTTGGAGCATCAAGCTCCTCTCAAGCACCCCAAGACAGAGGTGTCCTACCTCTCTGTCAGGCCCAGGGTTTTCCCCTGACTCCCTCCCAGCTAGCTGTGGTGCACTTGCCCCCTCCGGCTGTTTTCATGCAGCCAGCCCCAGTTCTCTCCCTGGTGTCTGTTCTCTGAAGCCCAAGCCTTGGCGCCCAGCCCCCACCCGCCACTGTGGGTGAGCAGACTAACATCTCTGGCTGGGGAGTGCTGTTTGAATCCTCCATCCGGGAATCTTTCCGCTCTGCCCTCTGTACACCTGTTGTTGCTCTCTCCTCTGGGGGCTTCAAAGCTCCCCCCCCCCATCTATCCCCCCCAGCGAGGGGGCTCCCTAGTGTGTGGAAGCTTTCCCTGCTTCACAGCTCCCTCCCAGAGGGGCACGTCTCCTCGGGATGCCTTTGTCTTTTTTTCCCTTTTTTCTTTTGTGCTACCCAGTTATGCGGGGATTTTCTTGCCTTTTTGGAGGTCTGAGGTCCGCTGCCAGCATTCGGAAGGTGTTTTATAGGAACTTTTCCACGAGTAGATGTATTTTTGATGTATTTTGGGGAGGAAGGTGATCTCCAAGTCTTACTCCTCTGCCATCTTTGAGTGGAGCCCCCTTAAATACACACTTCTGCTACAGAACTCTCCTTAATTTTTTTTGAATAAAAGAAGCAAAATTACAAATGAAAATAACCATGGAAAATTCTTAATGCACTAAATCCTTTGAACAATGTATTAGCTATTACTGCATAACAAGTTACCTCAAAACTTAGTTGCTTAAAACTGCATATATGATCGCACAGTCTTTGTGGGTCCCAGGCTCTGGGCCTTTCTCAAGGCTGTAGTCATCTCCGGACTCTACTGAGAATGATCCACTTCTTGGCTCACTTACCTGGCTGTTGGGAATTATTTAATTTCTCTGGGCTGTTGCACTGAGGCTTCACTTCTTCACAAACTCATGGCTGGAGGCCTTCCTCTATTCCTTGTCATGGGCGCCTGTCCATAGAGCATCTCAGAATATCAGAATAAGCAAGAGAGAGAGAACCAAGACAGAAGTCACAGTCTTCTATAACAGAGTCACCAGCTGACATCCTGTCACTTTTACTGTATTCTCTTCATCAAAAGCAAATGACAAAGTTTTGCCCACACACAGGCAATGTGATTACATAGGGCATGGATACCAGAATGCTAATACTGTAGGCTAAAAATTTTATTTCTTGCTACCCACTTCAAGCAAAGTAAGGGCTTTATAACCTAAATAGGGCCAGAAATGTTTAAAGCTGAAAAACTTGCACACAGGTTTTATATATGTATATATGTATAGCTATATACACACGTACATGTGATTGTACAAACTTGTTATTTTTTTTCTTGACACTTGAATAGAGTAGTAACAGCTAGAGACAGTATAGCAGGGAAGTGCAGAGCTAGCAAAATGGATACTTAATTTTATGTTAGCTGTACAATTTTAAAAAGCTTGATTTAGGTCAGATCCATGTCAGATAAATTAGGGAGCATATATTCATAGATAGGCTCTATTATTTCAGTTCAGGTTAGTGAAACTAGCATTACAAAATAATTGCTGTAAAATGGTGTGTTGCATTTGAGAGAGTTAGGACCCACGATAGTTGACCATATAACCCAGAAGTATTGTGTCTGAGAGGCTTGAAAAACGGTTTCCAGAAAACAGAGTTGTTGTAGTAAGTCAAGAGAACTAGAAGTTAAAAGAAGCCAGTGAATCTGACAACTGGAATCCTGTTGGTAATTTGCAGGGAAGATGTGTTTGTGGACTTGCAGAAAACATTGAGAAACTTCTTTGGGAGTTATCTGATTTCCTATAAACTGTTTCCCCAGTAAAACTCCTGCCATATCACTAACATCATTGAAAAGTTGAAAATAGGATTTAATTTCGGTCATTACCCATTTCTGATATTTAACTAATGAAATAAAAAAATCGGCATGGCAAACAGGCTGAAAGAACAAACAGTCATTATTCCCTGGAAAGTGGAGACTTTTCTAATGTACGTGGCATTATTTCAGCCCTTTGAAATAAAATGTGTTGTATATATATACTGCTCACAGCAGTTTTACGTAGAGTTTCCTTAAATAACATTAGAGAGAGGGAGGTATCTTTCTCTGTTTATTTTCATTTTATGGAACACTAATTATCCAAACTGCAGAAGCAGCTGTATAAAGAACTCTGAAATTGCAGTGTTTAACTGAATCAAGTAGAGAACATGATGTGCATGCTAGAGGACTTGAAAACATCAAGCAGGGTGGGAAGTGAAACTAGATAGAGGAAACATGGTCAAGATAATTAACATTTAGCATTCTAAGCCAATGGCAATAAGTCCAAATACCGAGAAATATTTGGGGCCTATTGACTCTTAGATAATGCATGTCATTTAGATTAAGGGTAACATTTCCAAAATCTAGGACTATCTAAACCATGTTCCAGGAATGAGAGATGGTTGTATGTAAATTCTTTATTTTCTGCCCTGAACCATCAGGATTTAGAAAAGATAATAGTTTGTAAATTTAGAACATGTGTTTATTGTTTCTGAGAATCCTATCAACATCGTTGATTATGATCACAAAGGAAATATAGAGGGACCTTCTCCATTCCGAGTCAGGAAGATATGAGTAATGTTTGGCATAAAGATTTGTGTATAGAAAACAGTGAAGTTTATTAGATTTCCATCCATCTCATTACTCACCTTTGACAACTGGTAAGGAAATATATTTTAATTAAGCTTCAACTTTCTCTTACTGAATGCATAATGGCAATTATATACTAATGCTATTAGGAAATGAGTTGGTTTAATAACAAACATATCTACAACCACTCTTTTAGAATCTGGATTTTAATGGACAGAAAAAACACAGATGTTTGACAAAGACACCATTCATGATTATTATTATGCTTTGGTCACTGTTTATATTTTGTATGTTTTTAATCACTATATTGTACTGAAATCCTGTATCAGGAAGAATGAGGAAAGGTGTTCAGGAGTACCACGCATAATTTACCATTTTTTTCAGCTAAAGTTATATATTTTAATCTTTGCTTTTTTACTGTATAATACTCCATGTGTATTTATGGCCTAAAAGCTTCTGAATCATAATAAATTTCATAACTAGGCCACAGATCTTCTGCTATATGGACAAATTTTTTGCAAGGGAGTTCAGGAACACAAGAATTTAATGTTTGTTATAGGACATGCTGTACTTTTTTGTTTACCACAAAGACTTTTTCATTAAAAGTATTCAAAGAAAGGAAATTTAATTTTTGTTCATAGGTTTGCAAGCTGAGATTGGGGCAATGTGAAATGTAGTAAAATAGAGACCATTAAAGTAATCTATATACCGCTTACTGGTATATCTTTACATTTAGTTTGTAGGTTTGAGCCAACCTTATGCTCTATTCTTGATAATAAAGTCAGTTAAAAAACATTGATTCTCTAGTGAGGATATGCTACTTTGAAAAGATACCAACTACTAAATACCAAGTTACAGGCAAAATTATTTAATGTATAAACGTAGAGATTTATGGTTTTCTAATGTATCTGTATTATACTATATATTTCTAGTTCTTTGACAGGTCAGGCCATTTCTTGTTTGCCTACTGTGTAGGTATCTTTGATTCTGACTTAATCTGTTTAGTTTTGAATTTTAAATAGGAGTAATAAGTTTTGCTTAATGGATGTATATACTAGGGTTTAAAATAATTATGCCATATTCTTTACCATCTTAATCCTTTTATCCCTTAATTAAATTTTTGACTTCGTATTCAAGATGTTTTGATGTAATTAAAGGATTTAGGCTCTTCAGGGAGGGTGGTCTCTACTCGCTCTTCTAAGAAAGTCCAGCATTAACACAACATTATTAGTACTTTTTTGACCTTCAAGCAAAGAAACAGGCTAAAAACCTAGAGAAGAATTTGCTAAAAATGTAGTTACTGAATTCTCAAGTCTGGTCCATGAAGAGAATAGGCATGATCCCGAAATTTAATTTTTTAGATGGAGATGTTAAAAAATCAAAAAAAAAAAAAAAAAAAACAACCCAAAACATACTGACCATAGAGCAACAATTAAAACATGCAATGGCAAACATTTCTGAACCTCGATAGTAATTTCAATAATGAAGGCATTGCATTTACCCTAGAAAATAACCAGTTGAACAACTATGTAAATGACTGGGAAGCAGCTAATAATTTTCAACAAATGACCTGGTCAGTATAATTTCAAAAAGCCTTAGTGTTATTTTCTAAAGTCATCCCTCTTATTTTGTAGTCACTGTTTTTCTCGTAAACTGAACGAGCACCAGGCTTTGCCACACCATCACAAGAATATAAGTTTTCCTCACAAATATACTTTCTCAAGTCAAGTAAATCATAAGTGAATGCTACCTGCCTTCCCTCAAATTTTTGGTGAGTGTTTTAAAGCCTTAGGAAGAAAGACAGGTTTTGTTGGTTGTTTTTAAGTGTGTTCAAGGTCATTTATAAGGCATCTTGAGGAAGTCAAATGATGGCTGAGACCCGCCCTGCCCCCTCAGGGAGAGGTTTTAATGAAGGCACTATATGTGTTAGGTTAATTGAATATTATAAATGCATAACTTATGCTTTTTAGAGCTTATTTCCACAGGTACATATTTCCCAGCGGTTAGCTAAGCAAACGTATCCCTTTTGGTAAATTCATGAAAATAAGTAATGGAAAATAGCATCGCTGGTTCTGTTGAAGCCTGTACCTTCTAAAACCCTGCATATTGCCCTTGAGATTACAGATCTTTTCAGCTAGTGTATCTTTGGGACTTTGTAAGAAATCATATGTGCTAAGGTAAAATAGGAGAGAGCTATCTTGTTTAGGCCGTTGAGAATAGTGAATTTCCTGACTAACTAAAATGTACATAAAGAAAAATAATCAGTAAAATTCCAAAAAAATCTTATCGTTATGATTTTTTAAAAAAATCTTGAGAAATTACTAAATTTATTTCTACAGTTATAGCTTCTTGTAGCTTTAACAAGGTATATGAAGGAATGGGAATTTTTCTCTCTAGGACATTTCATTTTACTCCAAGTGCTAAACTCAAATGGAAATTTTTAGAATTCTGTAATTGTCTCATCTAGTATCCAAAGTTTGATTTAGATATGGTGGCTCAGTTACTGCTGGCTTCTAGCTTTCTCAGTCGAATTTAAGTTGGTTGGTATTATTTGGATATGAATCTGAGTCAGATTCCCCTTTGTCTCAATTCAAATGTCACGTATTATATCTAATACTTACGATATCTTAGGAAATATGAAAGTTTGTAATCAAAATGCCAAATTCACTAAGATTTTTATTTTAAAAAAGAAAATTTAGACTATGCAATGTTTGCAAATTACAAAATTATAACTTAGGTAAATAGATTGACAATTTTTAATGAGCGAGGGAAGAAACATACACTTGGCATAGTTTGCTATATAACATAGAACTGTGAATTAATTTCATCTTTAAATTTTCAGTTTCCTTGAAAATTTGAAAATATTTTCTCTCTGAAACATATCTATTAATGTGTGTAAATCTACTTTATGTAGCTTTATGTTTATGTATAGATTTCAGTATTTTGCTTCCTGAACAAACTTTATGATTTCAAAACTTAAAAAAGGTAGCGTTTATGTCAGTTTCAACTGAATTTACTGGAGGAAGATTAAGGCACAATGGATTTTTAAGCCAGTTGAATTAATTGGGGAACTAGTTGGCCTCTCAGTTGGAAAATTTTAACTGCAGATGTCAGAAACAAAACACAAATCAATTTAACAATATAACTGAAAAGTCCAAGATTATGGCTTTATGCATTATGGAACCCCAGATGCTCAAAGGGGGATTGCCTCTTTCTTGCTCTTGTCTGTCTCTTCTCCATGGCTCTATATACCCAATCACTTGGATTTTTATTCTCATGTGGTTTTTTGAATAGTATTAAACATAACCATCAGCTGCTGCAGGTCTATGTTCTGTAAGTTTAGCAATCTCAGTGGAAAGAGAATATCTATATCCCAGTATTTTCACCAAAAGTCTTGGCTCTCATTTTCATTAAGCTTATTTGTAAAACATCTCTTTATTTTCTGACTCAATTACTTTAGCCCACGTGGATGTTCATTCTATTAACCAGGCCTACTTAATATGCCCACCTTTGGAGCCAGGTTAGCTCACCCAAACTGCGTGGATGAGTCTAAGGGTTGGGTGCATTCCCAAAAGAAAAAATTTGGTATGACTCTCCACAGCATGGGGACCAGATGCTGGACAGACCCAAATGATAGATTATTAACTGTTCATGTTATGAACTGAATGTTTGTGTCTTCTCCAGATTCACGTGTTGAAATACCAATGGCAGTGTGATGGTGTTAGGAGGTAAAGCCTTTGGGAGATAAGTGGGTCATGAGGGTTGAGCCCTCATGAATGGGATTAGTGCCCTTATATTCTGTAACACCTGAGGATAAGATAAAGTGTGTAAGATAAAGACAGAAAATTTTTGTGTCCACGTGATGTTAGTTTAGCTGCTTGTTTACTAAATAACTGGAATTACAGAGTATCAGATTTTTAGGGGACCTTAAAATGCAGGTTGTCAGACTCTTCTTGAAATATTGCCAACTGTAGTTATTTTTAGTCACTTGTGAAGTGCACTGTAAATTATATATTGAAATTATATATATTGCTAAAGATAATTCCACTGTTTGGAAAACATTGACTCTAATCAATGAAAATAGCCACTCTTTGCCTCATCTTCACTCTAGCATGCTCCCTGAGAGAGGAAGGAGAGGGTAGGTCACATCGTGAGCGTCATTCTTTGTTTTTGTGGCAGTGGAAGCAAATGGGTTAAAAACTACTCTTCTATCACAGCTATCAGCCTTGCCATAATTGCCTTTTTCACAGAAAAAAATTAGATCTTTCATGTATTTACACCATTTTTCTTAATGCTTAGTTTGTTTCCTTTATCATATTTTTTTTCCAGATGTGATTTGTATTGAATAGATATTAACCTTTCCTTTTCCCACTCAGGTACTCCCCATCACCCATCATACTTTTCCTCCATAGAAATTTAACACAATCTGAGCACAATTCTTTTTATTCATATGTGCTCACCTAATATGTGAACGCTAAGAAGGCAGAGGTGTGTGTGGGTTTATGAGTATGTGTGTGTTTTGATCTGGTTTACTGATTTATTTCTAGTTTATGGATTGGTACCTCGTACAAAGTAGGCCCTTAACTATACGTTGATGTACTACCGTGTACTGTGCAAAAATGAACATATACTTGCACATATTGTCAGAACATAATAGATTCAACCGGTATCCTTACCTTTCTTGTTTAAAGTACAGTCATCCCTTAGTATCTGCTAGGGATTGCTTCCAGGGCCACCCACAGATATCAAAATCCATGGGTGCTCAAGTCCCTCATATAAATCGCCTGGTACAGCTGGCCTTCCACATCCATGGGCTCAGCATGTGTGAATGCTGAGATCGGCTGTACTATACTTCTCTGATGGTTTCTGTTAACACTGCATTCCTGAAAATGTGTGAACTATTAACAAATAAGGCTTAAACCACATTTATGTTACCAGTTGAATTTATAGAGGTAAAAGTTATAATCAACTCCAAATTGTAAGTCAATATCATTCCTAAACATGAGTGCCAGTTAGCTTCTCCCAGGGATTCAGAGGCAGTTTGTTGTTAAAAAGTTCACTACAATAATTTGCCATGTATTCAAACTAAAGAAGATAAGTATCATCTCAAAGTTGGAACAAAAATATGTGATAAAAGTGATCGCTAGGTCATGATAAATTTTTAGCAAACTGAGGGTAGAAGTAAAATTTATTAACTTGCTAAGTGATATACCAAAAATTTAAAGCAATACCTTTTACTAATAAACTTTTATTTCAACATAAGAACAAACAGAAACTTTAAATGCTATCTTTTATTAAATAGAAGTATACTAAGTGGTGTGTGTGTATTGCTTTGATCTCCTTTTGACTTATAGGCTCTATAAATACTTTTTAAATTCATTTACCTTACAAAGAATTTGATTTCTTAGTGTATTTATATATTGAAATTATTTATCTTCATTCTTAGACATAGCTTAAAAATATTGAGAGAAGAATGTTGAGAAAAATGTAAAAAGCAGAATTTTTTTTTACTAATTTTTTATTGGAGTATAGTTGATTTACAATGTTGTGTTAGTTTTTACTGTACAGCAAAGTGAATCTGTTAGACATATACTTACATACTCTTTTTTTTTTTAGATTCTTTTCCCATGTGGGTCATTACAGAGTATTGAGTAGAGTTTCCTGTGCTGTACAGTAGGTCCTTATTAGTTATCTATTTTATATATAGTAGTGTGTATATGTCAATCCCAATCTCCCAGTTTATACCCCCCACTTCCCCCCGGTAACCATAAGTTGTTATTTACATCTGTAACTCTGTTTCTGTTTTGTAAATAAGTTTATTTGTACCATTAAAAGCAGAAGTTAAAAACCAAGAATAAAAATTCTTTTGAGTTGGAAGAGTTCAGCAATAGCATGAACCGTTAAGCAATAATGGCTTTTGATATTTATGTTCTAGATGTTTCTGTTTCAGGTTTCTGCAAGCTTTCCCATCACATTACCATGTGAACAGTCACTGTCTGTTAGGTACCTGCATTATTGCTTAAGGGAATTGATGACATGCCAATTTATTAATCTTTCACAATATTAGGCATTTAAATGTATGTGATGTTTACATTTTGAAAAAGCCATGTGATTTTACTTTTAACAGAACTTTAATGGACTTATAAGACATCTTAAGATATGATAAAGTAGCTGCATCTTGATGAATTTAATGGTGTGTGGAAATCAAATTAGGCCTCAGATTGTTCTTGAACTCCGTAAGTGTTTTGAATTTGTAGGAATATGAATGGCATGCAGAAAATAATTAATGCAGATTGTGTTCATAGTATTTCTAGATGTCTATTAAATACTGCTCTTGAGGTAAGAAAAAAATATATATATATATTAATACTGTGTAGATTTGAGGTTTGTGGGTTAACACTTCCAATTTCTAGTGTGAGAGAATGCTTTTCAATATTCATAACATTTAACAGTTTAGAGTTACACTGACGCATTCTTTTGAATCACTATAATGATGAGAAATATGCCTCTGAGTAAGTATTGAAGCCTAGACGGTTTGCTTCTTGCACAAGAACTCATCTGAGGTGGTAGAAATTCATTTATTTGTAGAAAAGGAGTAATGTCCATAGAAGGAAAAGCGTTTCTTTTGGAAGCTGACAGATCTTAAGATAATAGTTTTGGAATAAATTAGAGTAAAATGTCTGATTGCCTAGATCTATGAAATTAACAAAATCTGCATACCAGAAACACCATTAAGATATCTACTTTAATGAATTCTCTAGTCAGTGCACAAATACTTCATCAAGTGAGAAAAAAAATCTTTCCTGAAGTTTAAAAAAAACTTATGCTTTGAGTATGTACTCAGGAAACATACAAATTCTACTTGGAAATGTGATTCAAGAGAATTTTATTTTAATGGTAACATGAAAATAATTTTAATGTGTGTTTACAGGATTAATGTTTTCTTTGTTTTTCTTGGCTCATTCTGCAGAGTTGCAACTCAGACTCAAACTAATGGTTTGTGTCTCTTCATAGAATTGTTAGAAGACTTAAGGGCATCAATTAAATATTTTAGTTTTTTTTTATTCTAATCTGTTGGGGCAATTTTGTGGTATGATGCTAAATGAGATTTTCCAACTTAATTAGGGTCTTAGGACACATTCTTTTATATATTCCAAAGGCACTTCTGTCAAAGATTAAAAAAAAAAAAAGCCAGACACTAGTTTATGCTATGAAAAAACATTTTATTTAGTAGCTACTGACTGAATACTATGAGGAACGGTTGAGTTCCATTTGATTTCTGTTTAGGTGACTGGACATTTTAAAGAGAGAATGAAGGAATGAGGAAGGGCTGAGAGAGTTCATCTCAAGTCAAAAATAACGAAAGATTGGTCAATATAAATGTGATGAGGCCAGCTGTGTTGTTAGCTGGCAATTACTGAAGTTAGGATTCTGCCCTTCCATAGAGTCAGGGACACCAGAGCCCTATCCTTCCTGATGATTACATTTCAAAGGAATGACTCAGGTTCTTGAGAAAGACCCTCTTGACTTGTAGGAGATATATACACATCTCAAAGGGACAGAGGAAAGATTCGCAATTTTAAGTCCTTTGTAGCAATGCTCTGAAGGGAGATCAGGGGCTTATCTTCTGATATTGGTTGGAACAAACAGTAAATTCTACTGGCAGTGGGTTTTTTTCCAGGGGGCTAAGGTCATCCTGGGGACAGGGCCTTAATGCTGTTGGAAGTTGTGCTAGAGTTTTGTCATCTCCTAGTGCAGAGATTTGGGCAGAGTCTTTATGTGCCAAGAGTTTTGCGGTTCTCATGACTTTATATTATACAAAATTCAAAAGGAAAAAACTTCTAATTTTCCAGTAGAAAATAGAAAATTTGGCATCTGAAGGAATGAAGGAGATACTGTCCTGAATTGAAAGTTCAGGTTTTTTGTATATGAGATGGTGCTAAGGTTTATAGGTGTGTGTTTCCTTTTAAATTTTCTGGGTTTTTTGTGTTTTGTTTTGTTTTGTTTTTTTTGAGAAAAAGTGAGTTCACCATATACAGTAGTACCAGTGGAAAGCCTCTTACCACCATACCCCCACCAGCCCGGTTCCCATCTGCTACCCTAACAGTAGTATGTGGTTTGGTTTCATAACTAGGTTTTCCTTTCTGCACCTGAAAACCTTCTTCGGATTCACAATGGTGTATTCATGATGTAAGGTGTGTCAAATTTATCATGTTTACTGTAATCCGTTGGAGCTGGGTTTAGGTGGGTTTTGCCTTTTTTTTTTTTTTAAACGGGTTTTCCCAACTGTATTGTCAGATGAACAAAGTGCTATTGTGTTTCACTAAAACATGATTGTCACCATTTGAGTAATTAACAGGGTTGGCATATTTTGTGTATTAAATAACATACATCATTAGGTTATGAGGAGACTTGTTACTATGAAAATGGCAGCAAAACTCTGAGTAATCTAGGTGTTCACTATCTTTGCTGTTTGGGGAAAATGAAACTAAGAGTGATGGCTGCTTTCCTGTGACCAGAAAGTTTGACGTAATAGATCTTAGAACAGATCTCCTTCCTTGATCAGTGAAGATGGTTCTTTTGTTAACTACGACTGAATTCTGGAATCCTTTGCAGACACTCAGGTTTGAGGCTCTGCATCTTTGAAATTGAGTCTGCCATGTTATTTGGAAAACACCACTGCTTTTCTCTGAAATGTATCTACAGCATTTCTCTTCTCAGCTTAAAATAACCCCATGAACTCTCATTGTATATTCTGTTTTTTTTTTTATTCTGCCCATGCCTAGGTGAGGGAAGCTGCTAAATGAAGGGCGTTTGTTAAAATTAGCCATTCAGGGACTATGGGAAGAACACTAACACTTTTTGAGCCCTGCATGTGCTAGGCACGTTCGCATACACTGCAGTTGAACCTTCAGAGTAGTCTTGTGAAGTGGGTGGTAATAGTTCCATTGTACACTGGTGAGAAATCTCAGGCCCAGACACTTAAGTAACTCCCCATACCATGAGCTAATAAGTGGCTGAACTGGATTTGGACCTCAGATGCACCACAGTGTTCACCAGCTCAGTGAGGCTTTTGTAGAAGAGCTTCTTAAATTTAAAAACAAAAACAAAAACAAAAGTTATATACACACTTTCTAAAATGTTAAATTATTAACATTTAGTGAACTTCCGATTCAGTGGTTGATATTCTTCTTCAGGTTACTTTATGATCCAACCTTCTCTTCTTGGCTGTTTACGGATGGGAGGCTGCCAGCCATGGAGGTTGGCAAGGTCTTTCCTTGACCATGGCATGTGAACCAAAGGAATCCTGGCCTGGGTGTGCTTGGAAATGCAGAACCAGTCTTTGTCTTTAGTTTTGACAGAGGCCTGAAGAGCAAGCTATGCAAGTGAAGCAAATGGTCTGTTTCCATGGAGTGGTGAGAATGGGTGTGCAGAAGTGGAAGGGAGCCTGGAGAGCAGAGCTTGAAGACATTGCCTGAGAAAAAGACCTATCAAGGGGAAGAGGCTTTTTATAGTGGAGTCCTCACGGTATTGTTGCAGAGAAAAGAGTGGGGTGCGAGAGGATGGTCATGTCCCTGGGATGGCCACCAAGTGTGGGTTCTTGGCTTCGCTCGGGAAAGCATTCAAGAGCAAGCCATAGTAAACTGAAAGAAGGTTTATTCAGGGAGATACACATTCCATAGACAGAGTGTGGGCCATCTTAGAGGCAAGAGAGGCACCAGGGTACGAGGTTGTCAGTTTTTATAGGGGTGGGTAATTTCATAGGCTAATGAGTGGGAGGGTTATTCCAACTATTTGGAGGAAGGGGCGGGGATTTCCAGGAATTGGGCCACCACCCACTTTTTGGCTTTTTATGGTCAGCCTCTGAACTGTCATGGTGTTGGTGAGTGTGTCATTTAGCATTTGCTAATGTATTACAATGAGTGTATAATCAGGCTCAAAGTCTAGTGGAAGGCAGTTGTCTGCCATCTTGGATTTAGTTGGTTCTAACCAGTTTATGTTGTGTCCTCAATGGCTGTGTCATTCTTTTAAAGGTTATGCCCTGCCCCCTTCCTGTCTCAGTGTCACTGCACTTTCTCAGACCTGACTCCTGGCTGGAATGAAGTTAAGGACTTCCCAGGACTTGTTCTGCATCATTTTAAACATGGGAGGCTGAGGCCATTCTCTGCTCTTCTGGGAAATGTCTCTCTCAGTGTAATTGGCTCTGACACTGGCCATGGCAACATCAAGACCTAGATGGATAGTTTCCTGACCTGGACTACCTTGATCAGCTGCAGGTGGGGTTGTATTAGAAAAACAGTTTTAAGTTGCAGAGACAGAATAAAAGTTTGTTAGTTTAAAAATTAACCCTGCTGGAAAAAAAAAGTAAAATCTCTATGGAAATACTGGTTCCAGAAGGAATTGTTCTTAGATGCTTGCTGTGTTTCACTGCCAGAATTGGCTTAGTGGGATACATTCCAGAGAGCACTAGGGAGCCAGAACACTGTTTTTCTAATAGCATTCACCTTAATTATCTACTTATCTTATCTTTGCTTCCATGGATCATTGTGTAGCTTACTTTGTTTTGGGTTGGGCTCCTAATTGTGTATTATGAAGAACATTGTAAACAGTGTTTTTCATGCCTTTTTTTTTTTTTTTTTTTTTAATAATTTGCCCCTGTGAGTTTTTGTGGGGGAGGAGTAATAATAGTGGTGTTGTAGGAACCCATCAGGGTGATCTGGGGAGATACTTCAAACTGCAAAATCTCTATTCCAGTCTCTCACCCTACTGATTCTCAGATACCACCTGCCCAGCAATATCCCTGGAAAATATGCCATATTCTTTAGGACTCTTCTCCCCTCGCCCCACGTCCCCCCCCCCCCAAACAACAACAACAACAAAAACCACCAGAGAGAAAACAAAACAAAAAGGGTTTTAAACTCATAGAGCATAATTTCCAAGTTTGTACAAGTTTCTAAGTATTAAGGTGGATCAGACTACTGACTGTTGTTCAATCTGATCATCTTCTCTGCAGTATCCTCTTTATCTTGACCTTAAGGGAAAGTATACCTTATACTCCTGCAACCCAGTTGACTGAAAAAAAAAAAAAAAAAAAAAAAAAAACCACACACACAGAGAAACAAAAACTTATTCATGAAACCTCAGCAAAATAAAACATAAAAGAAGTAAATCCAAAATTAGCTTTCATTTTTGCCCAGCTTGTTCTGGGTAGAGAAAAATTTCCTATAGATTTGTCTCTTTTTCTGATAAAATAGCTATATGTTTGTGTGGACAGAGAGCTTGTAGCTCCATAATGTGCTACTTTGTTAGAAGCCTTATAGTCAAATTTAGGGAAAAGTAAAGAGGCAAAAGGGATGTGGATAGACATTGGTAAGGGAGCTTGAGACTTGGGAAATAAGCATTAACAAAAGTGTATTTACATGTGTAAAATCTCTTTGGGGGCAGAGTAGTGGCCTTTAAAGAGAAGCCCTCTAATAAGCCCTCCATATCCCACTTGGACAGAGTGGGCTCTGTATTCTAGAAGGAGCCAGAGGTAAAAGTGCCCTGTCTCATCCAGTTGGAGAAGGCCCCCATGTTGTGTATCTCAGGACAAAAGTGTTGTGTCTGGACAATAAAGATCTAGGTTCATAGCCCTCTCTACTTTACAACATAGCTTAAAAGGCCTAAATTAGATTTCTTCCAGGTAAAATCCCGATGTGATTTAAAGGCCAGTTTGTCCCCTTCTATCATTGTAGTTCCCTATTGTTTTGCTTTCTTTCTTTTTTATTTTTTTTTACATAGGCAAGCAGGTGTTTAATTCTATTATTAAGGCTTAAGTTGCCTGCTCCTGGTAAATTTACCATAGATATATTTCAGTTTTATTGAAATCAGTCAACAAAGTATGAAAACTCAGATTCACTGCCATTTGGTTGAAGGAAAAGAAAGTTGTTGTTGGTGGTGAAAAGGTTGGGAGAGTTCTACATTGCCAAAGAGAGTAAGGAGAGAGAATCCTGCATAAGTAAAGAAGAAAATACTAAATGAATTGGCCTTGTTCACACCAAGGGGAGAAGCACACAGAGGAGTTGTGCCTTGAGAGATTTGTGTCCTGCCTCTGCAAAAAAAGTGCTACTGCCCTGCTTTATAAAGATTTTTTTTGTAAAAAACAAGATTGACATTTGACATCTTTTATAATTGTGGCATTTATACTAGAGTATTTATTCCACTTCTTCCTAAGCTTGTAAGAGCTGTGACCTAAGATATAAAATTATCATAAAGTTTATATTTTTTGATCTGTGGGAGACTGTGGTTGAGAGCATTAGTATATCACAAAGTATAAATGTAGAGTTGTTTACTGAGGCAAAATTTACCTTAGAAATAAAGCAACTTTTTCTACACTGTTCCATGTATAATATTAATTTCATGAGTTTTTAATATGTATTTTATGAAAAACTCGCATAGTTAACTAACTTTGGAGGAATATTGCTTTTTAAAATATAAGGTCAATACAGAAAAATTTTATTTTTATATTCGAGCAACAAAAACTTGGAAACTAAAGTTAAAAATTAAACTATCACAGTAGCATGATAAAACACAAAAGACAGGAATATTAATTTAGAAAAATCTTCAAGATCTCTATGCTTAATACTACAAAATATTACTGAGAGAAATTAAATAATACCTAAATAAATGGAGACATAGCATGCTTCTAAGATTGACAAGATGAGAGTTTTCTACCATTTGAGCTTTTTATTCAATGCAATCCCAATCAAAATAGCATAAGGCATTTATTTTTGAAAATGACAAACTGATTCTCAAATTTACGTGGAAATGCAAAGGGCTTAGAATAGCTGTAATTATTTTTTTTAATAATAAAATTGGATGACTTACACTGACTGATTTAAAGACTTACAAGACTACAGAATTGAAACTATGTGGAATTGTATAAGAATGAGGAATTGAACAAAATAGAGAGTCTAAAATCACTACACACATATATAGTGAATTGATTTTTAGAAAGACCTCAAGGTGATTTGATAGGAAAGGAAAGTCTTTTCAACAAATTGTTCTATAACAATTGGGAAGAGTTAGCAGACAGCAGTGAACTTCATCCTCCACTTTTCACCTAATACAAAAATTCGAGGTGATCGGAAACCTAAACACAAAAGTTAAAAACTAAATCTACACATGACAACATGGTTGAATCTGAAATACATTCTTAAGCAGTAGAAACCATTTTCAAAAGAGTACCTGCTGTATGAATTCTTGTATGTGAAGCTCCATAACGGGCAAAACTAATCTGTAGTAATAGAAATCAGAACAGTGGAAAATGGCAAGGGGGTGATGGAAATTGATGGGGATGGTGGATATACAATTGTATTTGTCAAAACTTACTAACTCTACACTTAAAATCTGTGCATTAAGTACATTAGTTTCCATAAGCAATACTTTAGTGAAATTGTGCATGTTGCTTTTGCCTTTTTCTAAGAAGATATGTCACTAGCATGGTTTCTAAAACTTCAGTTGCCAGAATTCTATTGTATCAGTTAGGATCCTTCGGAGAGACCGAACCAATAGAATGTATGTGGGGAGAGAGAGAGATTGCCACTTGATTGTGGGAATCAGCAAGTCTGAAATCTGTAGGACACATAGGCAGGCAAGCAGGCAACCTGGAAGTTCCGGCAGATTTTCAGATCTCAGTCCGGGGGCAGAATTCCTCCTTTGTGAAACCTCAGCCACTATTCTTAAGGCCTTCAACTGATTGCATGAGGCCTACCCATTATGGAGGCTAATCTGCTTTGCTTAACATCAACTGATTGTAAATGTTAATCACATCTGAAAAAAATGCCTTCAGAGCCACATCTAGACTAGTGTTTGCCTAACAGCTGAGCCCCTTAGCCTAGCCCAGTCTAACCATCATACCTGTGACTGTAGAGAATCACGCTCGACTCAGCTGGGAAACTAAAGGCATTTTAGGTAAAAAAGTCCCAAGTTGAAGGACGATGGCTTATCATTTGTAATTAAAACATATAGCCTATCTTTATAGTTACAACAATCAGTCATGTCACTGAAATAAGATCAAGTTCATGAATTGAACCGTATCTGTCTGAGAAGGTGAATTATCATTCTGAAACGGTAGGCCTCTAGGAGGGAGGCGAAGCTTCACTTCTCTCACCCTCTTCCCCTGCACCATCCCATGGGAAAGAGTTACAAGTTTGATTACATAAATTTCAGAACAAGGATTGGATCACATTCACTTAATCCTCAAACCACTCAGCACACTGAGTAAGGAGAGGTTTTATCTGCTCACCCCCCTCTTTTCTTTTCTTCCCTAACAGAGAATGGATCAGAATCAACAAGAAGACAGGATTCATCCAAAGATTTTATCGTGTAAAGAAAGTCACTATGCCAGGCATTGTTTTAGACTGAACAAATCACAGAAAATCTCTGCACCTGTGGAGCTTACATTCTAGTGGGAGGGAGAGAAAGGAAAAATAATACAAAAAAATTTTATAATAATTTAGAGAATGGTTGAAAGTGGGTAGCGCTAGAGGAAAGAAAATGCAGTAGACTAACTTAGGGGGCCTTGAGAATCCCGCATGGGGGTTTGCCTCATTAATAAGGTGGAATTTAAGCCGAGGTTTAAAGGAGCTGAGGGAAAGAGCCTTGTGGATACCTGGGTGAGACGGTCCACTAGAGGAAGCAACTAATGCAAAGTCCTAAAGCTTGGTAACTACGACTGAAACTGTGATCTTAAGTAGTTTATTCTTTTACCAAATAAATATGAGCACGTTTCCTGCAAGCATAGTGCTAGGCAATGGAGCGACAGCAGTGCCCGGAGAATTCCTAATTTCTTGTTCTTTTCGCTATAGGAGTGGTTCCTCAACATGAAGTATAAAGCCACTACAGAAGTCCTCAAACCTATTCTGCTCTCAGAATTTTGTGTAGATGATAATTATACATATTATTTTCAAATGTAGATATTATAATTGATAAGGACCTTATTAAATTCATTATTATTATGCATTATTCAAGTGATAAATGCTGAAAAGTCTGTCATCATGCTGGGTGGTATATAGTCTGTGAGCAATTCTGAAGTTGCAAGAGGGTCCTCCTCATTCTTGGAAATGTTGGAAAAACCTCTGCTCTACGCTGCGAGATTGCCAAATGGAAGCTGGCCCCCAAAGCCACACTAAAAACTGTTGTTTCTAGAGACAAGGCAGGCCTTTGAAAGTTTGCAACTGGAGGCATAGCATGATCAGACCTGTGTTTTTTGGAAGATTTCTTTTTATTGTTGGTTGTCCAGAGGAAGCCAAAGGGAATAAATCTATTGAGGAATGCTCACTGTTTAATTATAGTGACTTGGTGCATTTTGTAACAGTGATCCAAAGCGCACTGTATTTAATTCTTTGTTTCTGATGCTTACAAGAGATTCAAGTCCTTATTTGTCTGCTTTCGGTATTATCTGAAGCAGTATTTCCAAGTTAGAGATGTCTTCTATTAAAAGTCAACAATTAAAAATAGGTTTTTGCTTAACCTTGCCTGGACACCTTAAGTGAAACAGTGGGAACAATGAAAACAGACCCTTGTCAGGGTAAAGGCATATGCTAGCAGGGAAACATCTGGTTTACGTGTCTGCAGGCTGATTTGACATTTATATGTTTGGATGAGCTTTCATTTTAGCCTCATGTTTAAAAGTCTAGTTTTCTGTGTTTGAACTTTAAAAGTTGATCTTGACATAGACTATGGTAAACCAAAGCATCATTTTATGAAAGATTTGGAAATAGATATTTACTGTCAGTAGAGTCCCTCTACTGATACTTAATGTTGAATAGTTTTAGGGTAGTGATAAATACATTTTGAGAGACTTGAGAGAGATGGAAATCAACATATTCAGATTTGGAAGGCTAAAGCAATTACATCTTTGTAAAGGATTTCCAAGGCCTGTTGACCTTGTATACTTTCACGTGGGGTTCTCTGTGTGATCTGTATCCTGTTCCTTTACATATCCTTTCCCACTCAGAAAAGCCATTCCTCTGTAGATTATTACTAGTCTCTGATTCATTTCCTCACGCTGAATATACAAACTCTTGATGAATTATCCTATATCATGCTATGTTTTGATTTTTGATGTTGCTGTGAGGCAGAATATCCATGTGAAATTGTAACAGTTGTTTGCATTTGTGTTTAATTCAACGCTGTGTGGTACTGGCAACACTATGAATATTCATTCTTTGGCAGGACGTATGCTTCTGGCTTTGTTGCTGATTCAGATTTTCCATGTGGGTATGTGGTAGCTCTTGCTCAAACATCTAGCTGCTGCATTGCTAATGTTTCCCAGTTGCCAGATGGTAAATATGCAGCCACAATTTTCCAGACAATATTATTGTCTGGGCAGGAATGAATGTACATTGTACATTATTCTTGTGTACATTTTATCTCTGAATGTTCAATGAGATCTGGTCACAGCAAAATGGCTCTCCTGTTCCTAATTGGGTTCTGTGAGTCCTCAGGTTTCTACATTTGTGGTGCTTTTATTCACCATCAGGGGATGTCTTCCCTTGTTACTATACTGGTTGCTAGTGAGATAGTCTCAGCCACGATCTTGCTGAGATTTATTCTAGTCCTGATGACCTATATCAGCCAAAGAGAAGAAACTGCAGCCATTGAAATCTACACAAGATTATTCATGTGTGTCTATCCACCAGGGGCCAGGAGATGCTAAGTGATGTTGCAAAATACTAAATGTTTGCATGGGAGTCATTCAATCACATTTAAATTGCCCCCTTTTTTCTGTTTCCTTTATTTTTCTATTTTTCTTCTCTTGTTTCTTTGAACTTATTAAGGAACTCGTCAAGGAACAAAAAGACCGAATGCATGTTAGTTAATTGTTACTTATAAAATACATTTGGATTGAAAAAATGACACGATTGTAATAATCTTCAGATTATCTTTATAAAATGAGACACTTCTTTTGAAATGTGCATAAAAGTAAATGCAATTTAATATAGATTATACTGTTTTTGAGAAGTTGGGCAGATGATGATGACAAATAATGTTATTATTTACTGAGGGGTATGATGTTCTGACACTGAATTAAGGTCTCTAGGTTCATTATCTCACATTATGCTTATAATGATGCTGTCAGGAGGTTATCACCATGGGTGAAGGAACTGAGGCTCAGAGAGTTTCTGTAATTTGGCCACGGTCACGCTGCTATCAGAGGCAGATGTAGAATAGACTCTCAAGCCAGTCTGCTATCTAAGCCTGTAATATTAATAACTACAATACTGTATGATACATTGTTTGAATGCATTATACGTACGTAGATATATAGTAACCATTTCAATCACTGAGTATGGTTTTGAAACCATACTGATAGCTGTGTCATTGAACATGTACTTTGATGCTAATCATTTTTCCAGCACTCCCCTGTCTTCGTCATATCTTTGCCTCATACCACACGTTGGTTCTTGTTTTCCTGACTATAAAATAGCACAAAATAAAGATTACTTAAAGATGGAAATAGTGACTCTGTCCAAAGTCATGCATCTCCTCCTCACAGTGATGCAGCTCCTCATTTATCTAAGATCACAAACTAGATCACATTGCAGCCTGAAGTGCTCATCCTGGGTATTTGCACGTCCCAACTTTTTTTTTTTTTTTTAAGAACTTTGTGATACAGTTAACAGACGATAAACTGCATATGTTTAGAGTGTACAATTTGGTATCCCAATCTCCCAATTCATTCCACCCCAACCCTCCCTGCTTTCCCCACTTGGTATCCATATGTTTGTTCTCTACATCTGTGTCTTTATTTCTGCCTTGCAAACCGGTTGATCTATACTATTTTTCTATAGTTTGCATATATGTGTTAACATACGATATTTGTTTTTCTCTTTCTGACTCACTTCACTCTGTATGACAGTCTCTAGGTCCATCTGTGTCTCTAAAAATGTCCCAGTTCCATTGCTTTTTACAGCTGAGTAATGTTCCATTGTATATATGTACCACATCTTTTTTATCCATTCATCTGTTGATGGACATTTAGGTTTACATATGCTTACCAATCTCTAATACAAGTGTTGGCTCCAGCCGTACAAATCTCCAGGTCCTTCCTAATGCTTTTCCTGGTTTTGCTTCTGTGGAGAAGATTTGGCTCTCTAGCCTCTTATCAATCCATGTATCTTCTTCATCTACTCCCCAGTTCTTGAGGAATTGTTAAATTCCTGTCCATCCCATGTACCCTCCACACTACCAGATTGTGTATGTGGTATCAAGTTGCCATTGTATTTCTCTTTATATGGAGCCTTAAGGGGTTTTCTGATGTTTATGTATCTATATTTCCTTCATGATAGCTATAATTGAGCTAAATAGTACTGATACTTGCTCTTTGTTTAATGAGTTTCTTTAGATCTTTTAAGGTTAACAGAAAAATGAAATAGCTAGAAGAGCTGAAATATTAATTAGCAGAAATTAGGCATGGAAATGATTCAGGAAAATGCCCCATTTCATATGTTTTTTTTCTGTTCTAGCATGGATTATTAAAATGTTAATAAAAAGTCTTTTTGTCTAAACTAAACAAAAAAGTGTAAATGCGCTTATTGGGCTGTAATCCAGAAATATTATCATGAGGTTCAAGTTTTAGGAACAGAAAATCCTCTAGAAATTTGCTTAGTGACTGAGTGTGTGTTTTCTGTGTACCGTGACTAATTAAACACATATGAATAAAACAGAAAGGAAATCATATGGTCTGTATGAACAAAGGCCTAAAGTAATAAGTTAGGTAGCATGAGGGTAATACCTGAGGAAAGAAAACCTAATCTTTGCCATTTAGTCTCTACATCATTGAATAATATTTGATGATACAAATTAAAGTTATTTGAAATTTTGTTTTTAATTTTGCTATCATAATGAAATTGAAGAAAGAAAGGTTTTCCTTTTATTGAGTAACTCTGCCATCCTCTCTAAATTGTGACTGTAAAACCTTTTCTGAAAAGTGGAAATTATGAAAGAAGAGCTTTCTTTCACTTAAATACTTCATTTCCAACTTTTTGTACATGAGAAAAACTTATCATATTATAGGCTAACGTTAGAATATTAAAACCTTTCTTAGGTCTTGTCTCATAGATACATTCAGCAATGTGTGTGAGGAAAATGGGTGAGGGCAAGCCATTCAGAAAGCAGAAGTGGGGGCTAGCGAAGAACTTGTTCCCCACCCAGACCTAGAAATCTGCTCTTCCCCTGTCCAGGAAAAGCATTTGAGCTTTCTTCAGACCCATGATTACTTTTTTCTTAATTATTTAATTAATTTTTTGAAAAATTGTTTAAGCTCTTTATTGGAATATAATTGCTTTACACTGTTGTGCCAGTTTTTGCTATACAACAAAGTGAATCAGCTGTATTTATACATATATTCCCATATACCCTCCCTCCCATGCCTCCCTCCCACCTTTCCTATCCCAGCCCTCTAAGTCATCTCCCATCATCAAGTTGATCTCCCTGTGTTATGCAGCAGCTTACCACTAGCTATCTATTTTACATTTGATAGTGTATGTATGTCAGTGCTGCTCTCTCACTTTGTCCCAGCTTCCCCTTCACCCCCCCACCCCCTTCATGTCCTCAGGTCCGTTCTCTACATCTGCATCTTTATTCTTGCCCTGTCACTGGGTTCATCAGTACCATTTTTTCAGATTCCGTATGTATGAGTTAGCATACAGTATTTGTTTTTCTCTTTCTGGCTTACTTCACTCTGTATGACAGACTCTAGGTCCATCCACCTCACTACAAATAACTCGGTTTCATTCCTTTTTATGGCTGAGTAATATTCCATTGTATATATGTGCCACATCTTCTTTATCCATTCATCTGTTGGTGGGCATTTAGGTTGCTTCCATGTCCTGGCTACTGTAAATAGTGCTGCAATGAACATTGTGGTACATGTTTCTTTTTGGATTGTGGTTTTCTCAGGGTATATGCCCAGGAGTGGGATTGCTGGATCATATGGTAGTTCTGTTTTTAGTTTTTTAAGGAACCTCCATACTGTTCTCCATAGTGGCTGTACCAACTTACATTCCCACCAGCAGTGCTGGAGGGTTCCCTTTTCTGCACACCCTCTCCAGCATTTATTGTTTCTAGATTTTTTGATGATGGCCATTCTGACTGGTGTGAGGTGATACCTTACTGTGGCTTTGACTTGCATTTCTCTAATGATTAGTGATGTTGAGCATTTTTTCATGTGTTTGTTTTCATCTGCATGTCTTCTTTGTAGAAATATCTATTTAGGTGTTTCACCCATTTGTGGATTGGGTTATTTGCTTTTTTGGTATTAAGCTGCATGAGCTGCTAGTATATTTTGGAGATTAATCTTTTGTCAGGTGCTTCATTGACAAATATTTTCTCCCATTCTGAGGGTTGTCTTCTTGTTTTGTTTATGGTTTCTTTTGCTATGCAAAAGCTTTTAAGTTTCATTAGGTCCCATTTGTTTATTTTTTATTTTATTTCCATTATTCTAGGAGGTGGGTCAAAAAGAATCTTGCTTTGATGGATGTCATAGAGTGTTTTGCCTATATTTTCCTCTAAGAGTTTTATAGTGTCTGGCCTTATATTTAACTGTTTAACCCATTCTGAGTTTATTTTTGTGTACAGTGTTAGGAAGTGTTCTAACTTCATTCTTTGACATGTAGCTGTCCAGTTTTCCCAGCACCACTTATTGAAGAGGCTGTCTTTTTTCTATTGTATATCCTTGCCTCCTTTGTCAAAGATAAGGTGCCTGTTTGTGCATGGGTTTATCTCTGGGCTCTCTATTCTGTCCCTTTGATCTATTTTTCTGTTTTTGTTCCAATACCATACTGTCTTGATCACTGTAGCCTTGTAGTATAGTTTGAAGTCAGGGAGCCTGATTCCTCCAGCTCCATCTTTCCTTCTCAAGATTGCTTTGGCTATTTTGCGTTTCCATACAAGTGTGATTACTTTTGATTGCTTTTTACTGATCCTCTTTCTGGCATTTTTTAATTTTATTTCACCCTTTCTGGTCTTATTTTACCCTTGTTTGGTGTGTAAATGTGAAGGAATAGATACCTTATCATTTAAATAGAACTCACTAAGCAATTTGGACCTGCTGGGGATAATGGCTATTACCTGAAGATACTGGACTTAGAGCTTGATACAGGGACCATGTGAGACTTTGGGTCTTCTCCTTTAGGGAAGGGATAGGGAGCATGTAGGTAGCGCTGGAAGTATTGAAAATAAGGCAATAAACTTGTGCATGGAAATTTTCTTGCTAAAGGGGTAATTAACATTGAGGGCTGACTACTCAGCACCCATGATCCCCTTCTTCTTTTCTAACAGAACTCAAACGTTGTTCAGTATCCTGCTGCAAAATATCATAGGGAAAACCACCCTGTCCTTTGTCCCAGAGATGTGCTAGTTGGTCTAAAAATAATCTTCTCTCCCTTGTTGATGATTGCTTTAGGGCATGACTTAATTTTGGTTGTTGGGATCCAAGGAGAAATTTTCTGGAGGCTTCCAGGAAATTTTTTTACATTGTTTTTTAAAGAAGCCTGTGGGAAACCATTTTCACTCCCATTAGGTGTAAATAGGGAAATCTTCTTTCCTTATATATCAGCATAAAACAAAACTAACCTCAAGATGAATTCCCCTCTGCTGGCAGCAAATCAAAATGATGGAGAAACCCTCCATTCTTGAGACTGGGAACTGGTGCCTTGACTGTAGAGCACTTGGAGATTGAGACAATAATGTCCTCATTGTTTAAGACTTGAACCAACTCATGTGATTGAGGATTTTCTTTATCAGTTTTTCTGATAAAGTCTTTCTTTGGACATTTACAGAAAATGTTTAAATAAGCCTCACGGCAGTTTTTGTTACTTTGTTAAGTCAGTGTCATTGGCACAGGATGGAAGTGTAGTCTTCACAAGGGTGAAGATGGGTCATGAGACCCTTTTTCATCTTGAATTTTTTGAGTTAAGGTAGAGCAGTGTGTTTAAAGTGCAGGGACATAGGGTTGGCTTAAGAAGTTTGAAAGGGTAAGGAAAAGAAAAACTTGACATGAGTCACAATTAAACTTTGGGTGAGTTCTAAGTGATTAGAAATTGATATGGGTGAGTAGGGTCTTGCGTGGAACTCGGAGAGCCAGGAAGGACTGATGCTTCACTAGTGATGAACTTTGCTATGAAAATAATGAATACAACTCTTTGAGCCTCAATTTCGTCTTCTTAAAATGAGATGAATGGAATAGATGCTCTCCTGAAGTCCTGTCTGCCTACCTCCACATTGTTTTGGTTTTTGGAGTTTTCTGTTGGATAATTTATGAAATTAACACTTGTTCTCAATGGGCTGATTTATTAGGATGTTACTGAAATGACGTTTATAAACCAAAGTGACAATCTATACTTACTTCTTAAATCATTTTCTGTTGAAACAAGATATTTTAATGTGGCTTATTTACCTCAGCCCCCCACCTCCTAAAAAATTCCTAATAAACCTTTTTATATTTCATAAACTTTTAAAATTTTTTAACTTTTTAATACTAATTAAAATGATTTCAGGCATGTAATCATTGACATAAGTTGTTTTCACTATTAAGGTTGCCTAACACCAATTAGTTGGCCAATTATAGAAGAATCTGAAGTAATGTGTTTCAGCTAGATGTCAAGAGATATTTTATTAAACAAATGCAGAGTATGGATTTCATGTTTTTATTTATTGTTCAGTGGTAAATGTTTACCATCCTTTCTAGCAATTGAACTTTAGGTTTACAGATTGAGAAATAAATATTGATGATGATCAAAATTACACTAGTTCTGTTGCTTGTTAGAGATTAATTACATTGTTTATGTGCATGTATATGGATTGTATATGGAATAGATTAACAATCTGTAAGTTATTTGCTGTAAACAGAATGGTCTTATCTAAGAAATAATCTATATTTGTTGAAGGATGTAATCACTGCTCTTTGGTTTACTAATATTTAGTACTTATACTATTTTTAAATGTTTCTTAGTATAAAAGTGTCATGACATTGTTAGGTATGTAAAGGAGATAATTATACATAGTTGTGAAATAGCAAGGATCACATCCTTGAATTAATTTAATAATTTATGTTTGCTTTTTTGATTTGGGAAAAGTCCTCCCTTATTTTCAAAGGGAATGTTATTTTGAAAAAAATGTACTGTAATGAAAAGCTTGGATTATAGCAGTGAAAATTGTCAATTTCATGCCATTGCTTGTGCTTTTGTTTTGGTACACTTGATACCACATAATTTGTTTTGTTTACACCTTGAAGCTGGAGATTTGGTAACGAAAACACATGAAGATTAACAAAATTCAAGAATTTGACCTGTTTAGCATTATGTGTATATTCTTACACCTGTAAATTTGTGGTGATAACAAGACAGATTCTAATTTTTTATTAGAACATACTGATGGATGTTGTTTATGCTTATTAATATATTTTAACTTGGAAAGTAAATGTGTTTTTGAGGTCTATAGTTACTATTGAATTTTTGTCTCCTTTAAGAAAGTCCTAAACTTAAATATAATATTTTCTTTAAAATAATTCCCATACACCTCAACCAATGGATAGCATTAGTTGCCACATAGGCAGCTAATGAGATTAGAAAAATTAGGCAAACACATATGTCATTATCATTATATATCTCCAATAGAATAGAGAACATAACAGATACACTCCTGTATAATGTATTTGTTGCCTTCTTATATTGTTGTAACTATGAACATTGTACCTCTCTCAACAAAATTTTATTGCTAATTAAGCATTTATAGACTGGTATAAAAGATTTTAGTGCTAGTTCCCAGCCCTGCCTACCTGCAGGCCTTTTAAGACATACTAATGTCTGGGTCTTACCCCATACCAGTTAAATCAGAGTGTCTCAGGGTAGGGTCAGCAGATGGGGTATAATCTCTAGAATTCCCCAGGTGATGCTCGTGTGCAGCATGGGTTGATGACTTGTAGTCTATATAGTGCAACATACTTATCAGGTTATTATCATAATATTTCATTTGACTAAAACTTTACTTCTGTGCCTTATATATTTCTTTAGGAAAGCTAAAAAGTTTAACAACCTTTCCTTTGATTTATAACCTTCTGCTTTTATTGCTGATGTCCAGGAAGTGTAGCTTTTTTCATATAAATATGTTTAATGAATGCAATCTATCAAAATGTAATGGATATGGTTACTATTCCTGGTCATTTTATGGAGAATTCTCTGCTGATGTAAATTAACATCAAGAATGGTTTTTTGAAAAGAGACTTCTGCAAACAACTATGAATGTTATTTACCACACAGATGTATGGCGTAACGTGTTAGTTTCCTATCGCTAGTGTAACTAATTTACTAATCACATAAAACCTCATGACTTAAAACAACACTGTTTATTATCTTATAGTTCCTAAGGTCAGAAGTCCTAAAATCAAGGTGTCAGCATGATTATATTCCTTTTCAAGGCTTTAGGGGAGGATCCCTTTTCTTTCCTTTTCTAGCATATAGAGGCTGCCTGCTTTCCTTGGCTTGTGGCCCTTTCCTCCATCTTTAAAGACATCACTTCAATCTGCTTCCATTGTCACATCTCTCTCTCATTCTTTTTTTTTTTTCTCTCAACAAAGAGAAGAGTGAGTTAAAGTAGGTAAAGAAGTTGATGAAGTATTTTAAGAGGTATAAAGAAGTCAGTTTGGAAATGAACACATTGACAGGATTATCCTTGGTTTCTGAAACTGTGTAGGCTTATTTTTTGATAATATATTTTGATAATATGTTTGAATGTTTTGGAGAAGTCGAAGAGAGTTGGAGGATCATAGAGAAGGTCTTGAAGGGAAGAGAAGTCCATTGCAGGAGGCTTTCTTTTTAGGAGGCAGTGTGTGCAGTGGTTAGGAGTATACTTTTTGGAGCTGGGCTGCCAGGGTTCAGTTCCTGGCTTTATTTCTTCCTATCTTTGTAAATAAGCAAGTTATATCTAATTTCCTTTCACCTGTTTTCTTATCTGCTAAATGAGAAGTAAGGAATTTACCTCATATGACTGTTTCGAGATTTTAATGATTTTCAGTCTATAGTTCATTGATAGTGCTTGGCATAGTGAGTGTTCAACATATGTTAGTGGTATTATTATTCTTATCAAAGGAATATTATCTACTTTAGCAATTGCTTTTGTAGAAAGGAAGTTATTCAAATTCTTAAAATAACTATATTATTTCAGGAAAGTTACATATCCAAAAATCTACACCTATAGGTAACTTTTTTTTTTTTTTAATCCTCCCACAACCCTTCCTGCTTTCCCCACTTGGTGCCCATATGTTTGTTCTCTACATCTGTGTCTCTGTTTCTGCCTTGCATTTCCTCTTTCATAGCTGTTAGCATTTGCCTTATGTATTGAGGTGCTCCTATATTGGGTGCATATATATTTATAATTGCTATCTCCTCTTCTTGGATGGATCCCTTGATCTTTATGTAATGTCCTTTTTTGTCTCTTGTAACATTTTTTATTTTAAAGTCTATTTTATCTGATATGAGTATCGCTACTCCAGCTTTCTTTTGATTTCCATTTGCATGGAATATCTTTTTCCATCCCCTCACTTTCAGTCTGTATGTGTCCCTAGGTCTGAAGTGGGTCTCTTGTAAACAGCATATCTATGGGTCTTGTTTTTGTATCCATTCAGCCAGTCTGTGTCTTTCGGTTGGTGCATTTAGTCCATCTACATTCAAGGTAATTATCGATATGTATGTTCCTATTACCACTTTCTTAATTGTTTTGTTGTTGTTTCTGTAGGTCCTTTTCTTCTCTTCTGTTTCCCGCTTAGAGAAGTTCCTTTAGCATTTGTTGTAGGGCTGGTTTGGTGGTGCTGAATTCTCTTAGCTGTTGCTTGTCTGGAAAGCTTTTGATTTCTCTCTCAAATCTGAATGAGATCCTTGCTGGGTAGAGTATTCTTGGTTGTAGGTTCTTCCCTTTCATCACTTGAAATATATCATGCCATTCCCTCCTGGCTTGCAGAGTTTCTGCTGAGAAATCAGCTGTTACCCTTATGGGAGTTCCCTTGTATGTTATTTATTGTTTTTCCCTTGTTGCTTTTAATAACTTTTCTCTGTCTTTAATTTCTGTCAGTTTGACTACTATATGTCTTGGTGTGTTTCTCCTTGGGTTTATCCTTCCTGGGACTATCTGCGCTTCCTGGACTTGGGTGGCTATTTCCTTTCCCATGTTAGGGAAGTTTCCAACTATAATCTCTTCCAATATTTTCTTGGGTCCTTTCTCTCTCTCTTCTCCTTCTGGGACCCCTATAATGCGAATGTTGGTGCATTTAACGTTGTCCCAGAGGTCTCTTAGGCTATCTTTAGTTCTTCTCATTCTTTTTTCCTTATTCTTTTCCACATCAGTGATTATCACCATTCTGTCTTCCAGGTCACTTATTTGCCCTTCTGCCTCAGTTACTCTGCTATTGGTTCCCTCTAGTGTATTTTTCATTTCCGTGATTGTGTTGCATATCTCTGTTTGTTTGTTCTTTAATTCTTCTAGGTTTTTGGTAAACTTTTTGATCTTTGCATCCAGTCTTTTTTCAAAGTCCTGGATCATCTTCACCATCATTATTCTGAATTCTTTTTCTGTAAGGGTGCCTATCTCCTCTTCATTTAGTTGTTTTTCTGGGGTTTTATCCTGTCCCTTCATCTGGTACAAAATCCTCTGCTTTTTCATTTTCTCTATCTTTCTGTGGCTGAGGTTTTCAGTTCCACAAGACGAAATACTGCTGATACTGCTTGATACTGCTGTCTGCCCTCTTGTGGAGGGAGCTATCTAGGAGGCTCGTGGGTGCTTCCTGATGGGAGGGACTGATGGTCCTCTCTCTCATTCTGACTCTTCTTCTACTCTCTTACCCTCTGATAAGTACCCTTGTGATTACATTCACTCCAGCCAGATAAAGATAATCTAAAATAATCTTCCATTTTTGAGATCCTTAACTTAAGCACACCTGAGAAGTTCCTTTTGCCATGTAAAGAAGTAATTAGCAAATTCACAGGTTCTGGAATTAGGATAAGTACATCTTTAGGAAATATACTGTCTACTACCAGCAACTTTGAGTTAATTTTGTTTTCTTCAAAATGCAGCTTTGTTGTTGTTTCTCAAAGAATAGAGTGCTAAGAAAGAAACAAAGAGAAATCCAGTACTAGAGTTTCAACGGAGAGCAAGACAGTGAAAAATATACTTTGACAAAATGAAAAATTGTTCAGGGAACTATATAACGTCATTCTGAAAACTTTGAATCAATTAGAAAGATTTTAATTCATTATTTCATATCACTTCTCTCATTGTTTTACTATACAGTTAGAGTATAGTGTCAAAATTGAAATACAAGTTGAGACACTCCAAGATACACATTATGGTTGTAATTCCTATTCCATGTCTTTGTATCCTTTGTTATAAATGGAGACTGAACCAAATTCATGGAGGGTTTGATGCCTAGTTGTGCAGGGCAATTAATGCTCTTCATGCAGCTATAGCACCATAGTAAATGCACAGTAAATATTAGATATTATTGGTAGTAGTATAGCAGCTTTATCTTAAAAAATGCTTATGTAGACATTTTAGGAATAGCAAATTATTGTCTCTCTAGGTTAGACTGATGTATCTACTCAGTGTACATATGTTCACTGAATGCTTTTATGTGTCGCATACTCTTAGTAATATTCTGAGGTAGATATAATTATGTAAAAATGAGTCATTGATATTCTGCCTTCAACTGGATATATAATATCCTGTTTAGGAAAGAAATTTAAAAGTCCTCTGAGATGTCCAAAAAATGATTTTAGTTCAGAGAATAAAGGGTTTTTGAGAATAGTATATATGTGCTACTTTTTTTTCTTAAAACCAAAGCAAATGGTTTATCCCACTATTTCCCAGTAATTCAGGTAAGATTGTGTGTATACACATGAATATTTTCATCAGTCTTCATATTCTACCAATTACTTCTTTATTTTAAATTCTCAAGCATTACAGACATAAGTATGAATCTTCAAATGTTCTGCTCAATAACTGTACTTCATATGGTTTTGGAATCACTAATAACCCATTTTGGGCTCCTCCCTGAATACACTTACCCATCTCCAGATGCCAGTAGGAAAAAAAAATCATTGCAAGTGCCATACTATTCTTTGTGTATGTCACTTCCATCTGTTAATGTCCTGCAATACATCCTACTTTGTTTCCGAGATGCCAAAATCTTCCAAGTACGCTGTTCCTAAATTCATCAGCAGCCAAGGAGAAGATCTCAAAGCTGCCTTTAAAAACATTCAGATGTCTTAAACCAGTTCCATTCAAACTTGCCATTTGTCTCATTTTTTTCTCCTGTTCTAGGCAACAGCCAAAAAACCGTTGTTAATCTCCTCTCTGCTGTTTGCACCTTAACACATCTTCTCTCTCTTGAATTTATGGAAGAAGTTCTAATAGTACTGTAGGTGTACAGAAAGATACAACAAAATTTACTTAGTAGTTGCAGTGCTTGGAAAACTACAGTTGTTTTAGCAGGTCCACAAGAATTCCAAAGGAAAATAGCCCTTCATTTGATGACCCATGTAGTAAGATGCCCAGTTTCATAAAATTATCATGTGTTTACTATTGCTGTTTAGCTCCTACAGTAGTTCTGTTTGAAAAGGAAAGATAGATTATGTAAAAAAAAAGTTTAAGTGGAATGTTTTGTGTTTTCACAATTAAGTGCTGTGGGTTTTTATATCATTTGCCTTTGAACTTTTTATTGTTGAGTAGTATTTGTTAGAAAGACATTTATTATTTTCTGGGTTATTGCATTCATTTCTCTCATTTATAGGGAGATAACTTTCAAGTGATTATTTCTAGACCTAACTGATCATCTGACCTCCACAAGCTTAATTGTAACTGCTTCATAGAATTATGATTCTGTGTGTTACACAGAGGCTTGGTGAACATAAAATACTCTATCACCACATTTTTTTAGAAAAGTAAATTAATGAATTTGACCCAAATAGAACATATTATCTACTTGATCCCGTTTAGGATATTTATATTTAACACTTTTTTTTTTTGGTTTTAAAACTTACATTCAATGTCTATCAATCTCTCTATCCAAATTGTACATTTTTGTTAGTCTTAACAAATACGTCCATTAACAACTGGTACAAATACGATACAAAACAATTTCCTTACCTTGAAAAAATTACCTCACTGCACCTTTTTTAGTCATTTTCTCTTTCAACCTCTAACTCCTGGCAAAAATTGATTTCTTCTATGTCTGTATAGTTTTGGCTTTTCAACAATATTAGTATAAATGGGATCAAACAACGTGTATCCTTTTGAGTCATTTCTTTTTTTAATATTTTATTTGTTTTATTTATTTGGTTGTGTTGGCTTTCAGTTGTGGCAGGCGGGCTGCTTTGTTGCAGATATCTGGTCCTTAGTTGCATTTCACCAGCTCCTTAGTTGTGGCATGCAGACTCTTAGTTGCATCATGCATGTTGGATCTAGTTGCCTGACCAGGGATCGAATTGGGCTCCTGCATTGGGAGCTCGGAGTCTTAACGGCTGCACCACCAGGGAAGTCCCAAGTCTTGCTTCTTTCACTTAGCGTGATATACTTGAGACCAACCTGTGTTCCTGCATGTATCAATAGTTTGTTCTTATGGTTGAGTAGTAGGATTTTTTGGTAGATATACCATATTTGAACCTGAAGGTGTATATTTGCTATACAATTTAGGTGATTATAAGTAATGCTGGTATAAATTTTCATGTACAGGTTTTTATTTGACCAGAAGTTTTCATCTTTGTAGAGTAAATACTTGGGAGTATGATTGTTGCTGTGTAATGCCCTCTTTATCCCTGGGAGTTTTCCTTTGCCTGAAGTCTTCTTTATTGAAATGAATATTGGCATTTTAGCCTTTTTCAGGTTGGTGTATCCGTGGTTGATGTTTTCGCCCATAATTTTACTTTCACCTTAACAATATCATTATTTAAAATTGGTTTCTTGTAGGCATTATTTTTATTTACTTATTTTTTAAATCCAAATTGCTTTTTTTTCTTTTATGTTTAGACTATTTGCATTTAATGTAATTACTGACATGGACAGGCTTAGGTCTACCACTTGTACCCTGTTTTTTCATTCTTCTTTCTCTTTCCTGCATTCATTTGGATTGTTTGAATATTAGTTAGCATTCCAATTTATTTATATTTTATTAAAAGAAACTTTATGAAGTGTAGTTGATTTACAGTATTGTACTAGTTTCAAGTTTACAGCAAAGTGATTCCATTATATATGTGTGTTTTTTCAAATTTTTTTCATTATAGGTTATTACAAGATATTAAATAGAATTCCCCATGCTACACAGTAAATTCTTATTGCTTGCAATTTAATTGATTATAGGTTTTTAGTTATCTCTTTATGTATTTTTGGTTCATTGCTTTATCATAATATACATACTTATCTTTTCATAGTCTACTTAAGTTTAATAGTATTTCACTCCAAGTGTAATGTAGAAACCTCAACATGTAGTTTCCTTTTACTCTTCCTTCTACATGTTGTAGTTATCGTGTATATTCTGTCTGCACACTTTGAAAACTTTCCACAGTGTTATAATTTTTTGCTTCATGTAGTCTTTCATACTTTAGCAAATTTATAAACAGAAAAAATAGTTTATTATATTTACCCAGATGTTTACCTGTTCTATTGATTTTCTTTCATTCCTGAATTCCAAGTTTGCTTCTAGTATCACTAGTTCTAAAAAGTTTCCAATAGCATTTCTTTTAGAGTAGATTTGATGATCATGAAATCTTACTTTTCATTCATTTCAGAATGTGTTTATTTTGCCCTCATTTCTGGAGGAAATTTTTACTGGTTGTAGAATTGTATTCTGACTTTCTTTTTTTTTTTTTTTTTCCTTTAGTACTTTAGGAATAGCACTGCACTGTCATCTTAGGGTTCTCTTAAGAAAAATGAAAGCATTTAATTTTTTGTTTTCCTATATGTAATGTGTCCTTTTTTTCTCTAGCTGCTTTTAAGATATTTTCTTAATCTTTAGTATTCACCTGTTCGATTAATGATGTATCTGGCCATGATTTTCTAGATTTTTCCTGTTTGGAGTTTGTACGTGTTTTGAATCTGTAACTATATTTTTTCACCAAATTTGGAAAGTCATTATTTTCTAAAATACGTATTTTTCTGCATCAGACTTTCTCTCCTCCTTCTGCAACTCTAAGAATATATATGTCAGATTTTATATTTATATTGTCTTAAAGGTTTCTGAGACGCTGCTGAGTTGATTCAATTATTTTCTTTCTTTTGTTCAGATTTGAAAATTTTAGTGGTCTGTCTTGACAGTAACTCATTCATCTTTTGACTTCAATATGTTATTGAGCTTATCTAGCCCAAATTTCAATTCTTGTATTTTTAAATTATACAATTTCCCTTTCTTTTTTTCATAATTATTTTCTTTTTAATTATTTTTTTAAATTGTGGTAAATATACATAGCACTAAATTTACCATTTTAACCATTTTTAACTATGCAGCTCTGTGGCATTAAGTATATTCACATGATTATAGCCATCCCTGCAATCCATTCGGAGAACATTTTTCATCTTGCAAAACTGAAACTCATTAAACATTAACCCCTCATTGTTCTCACCCCGACCTCTGGCAACAATCATTCTACTTTCTACTTCTATGAATTTGACTGTTCTAAATTATCTTGTCTGAGTAGAATCATAGAGTATTTACCTTTTTATGATTGGCTTATTTCACTTAGCATAATGTCTCAAGGTTCATCCATGTTTTAGTGTGTGTCAGAATGTCCTTCCTTTTTAAGGCTGAATAATATTTCATTGTATGTATATACCATATTATGTTTATCCATTCATCTGCTGATGGATATTGGGTTGCTTCTACCTTTGACTCTTGTGAATAATACTGCTGTGAACATGGCTATATAAATATCTCTTCAAGATTATGCTTTCAATTATTTTGGGTGTACTATAACCAGAAGTATAACTGCTGGATCATATGTTTAATTATATTTTTAGTTTTTTGAGGAACTGCTGTAGCACTTTCCCTAGTAGCTGTACCACTTTACATTCCCACTGACAGTGCACAAATGTTCTAATTTCTCTGTAACCTCACCTACACTTGTTATTTGTTTATTCATCTTGTGATAATAGACATCCTGATGGAGGTAAGTAGTATCTTACTGTGGTTTCTCTCTCTTTTTTTAAATAAATAAATAAATAATTTATTTATTGCCACATTGGGTCTTCGTTGCTGCATGTGGGTTTTCTTTAGTTGTGGCGAGCAGGGGCTATTCTTCATTGCAGTGAGTGGGCTTCTCATTGTGGTGGCTTCTCTTGTTGTGGAGCATGGGCTCTAGGTGCACGGTTTTCAGTAGCTGTGGCTTGAGGGCTCTAGAGTACAGGCTCAGTAGTTGTGGCACATGGGCTTAGTTGCTCCGTGGCATGTGGGATCTTCCCAGACCAGGGGTTGAACCCGTGTCCCCTGCATTGACAGGTGGATTCTTAACCACTGCGCCACCAGGGAAGTCCGTTACTGTGGCTTCGATTTTCATTTCTCTAATGGTTAGTGATGGTGAGCATCTTTTCAATGTGCTTATTGGCCATTTGTGGAGATTTGGAGAATTGTCCAATTTCTTTGCCCATTTTTTAGTTGAATTGTTTGTAATTTATATTTTCTTTGCTGACACGTATATCATTCATTTAATTTTGAGAGTTTCTGTTCTGTTTATGGGACATGGTTATTGTACATGCTCAAAAGTTTTTGATAATTCCACCATCTGGGCCATCTCGATGGTGTCTGTTTATTCTTTTTTCCCTTGAGAGTTGTTGAGATTTTCCTGCTTCTTTGAGAGCTAGTGAGTAAATTTTCTATTGTATCCAGCACATTTTAAGTATTACACTATGAAATTCTGCATCCTATTAAAATCCTGCCAATAATGTTGATTTGTTTTGTTGTAACAGTCTATCCACCTACTTATATTCAGATTGCAAATGCTACCTTGCCTCCTGAGGGCTGTGGTTTCAATGTCAGTTTAGTTTTTCAAGCTTTTGCAATGTTATCCAATCATCTCACATGTGTGCTGCCAGGGAAAAGTCTGGGACCTGAGCAGTGTTCTGCATCAAAGTTCAGTTTTCAAATCTTTTGTAGTATTTATGTGAGTCAGCCTACACACGTACAGTTCAGAGTTTACCAGGACTTTATATGGATTTAGGGGGTCTCTTTCTTCCCCTCTATCATCTTTGTGGTTCCTCTGCACTCCTGGGTGAATTTATAGCTCCAAAGTCTAAACACTTGGATTGCTATTGCTGAGTTTTAGATAAAGGAAAGTCATTATAAGAAACATCTATATGAAATTTGTGTATATTGAAGAACAAATTCTAGATATATCTATTAAGTAAAGCCTACATATGAATTTTTTAGGATAGTTTACTTTTAGGATAAAGACACCACTTTTATCTAATCGGTGAGTTCATTTTTCCAATAATGAGACTATGGAAAATGATGCAACTGCCTATGTTAAAGCAAAGTCTGGTTTTGTACTCAATCTTGGATTTGAGACATAGTATTGCTTTGGATGAAGTCAAAGTTCAGAGGCTTTGGGACTGATAACAAAACATTCAACAACTTTAAGTCCAGAATGACTCATACTAACAGGTAAAACAATTTTCTCCAGTATTTAAACTGTCATTCTGTATCCTATTTAAATATTTTATTATTCCAATGGTATTCTTTTTAGTTTCAATAGAGAAGAAATTAGAATACTTTAGAGAGTACTGTGATGTGGGTTTCTATTATATTTAAAACTGATCAGTTTAAGATTTTTAAACACCAGGCTTTCAAATTCTTCCAGTTTTTCAACTTTCCTTTATGTATGTTTACAAATTCATTTTGTTACTTTTAATGTTAAAACTGTGCCTGTGAGAACCGTTTTCACTGGTTTCCATGTACTGCCTAAAAATGCAGTACACATTCACCAACCCATGTGAGCGTGTAACTATAAAAAATTCCCAGATGTTGTTCAAAAAAACAACAAAAATTACCTCCTGTTCTCTCAGGTGGAGACCTGAAGTGTATCTTACAGTCGGTTTAAAAAATATGTGGAAATATTTACAGTTTAGTTATTTTATCTCTCAAAAAGTAGGATGAATAATATGTTATAGAATGTTTTGATTTTAACTTGAACATTTTGCTGAATAATGTAAGAGTTACTTTGAAATACTGTTTGGAATATATTAATTGAAAGATACAAGTCTCCTAAATAATTAAAAGTCATTGAACTTTTTAAAGAATTCCATATTGCTTTCCATTTTAAAAATTAAAATCATGCAATTTAAGGGCTTTGTAGGTGATTGGGTACTTTATGTTACAAAATAAAATTGGAACTGGGCACTATTATCTTCCTTTAATTCTGTAACTCTTTACACCTCAGTTTCTTTTTCATTTAATAATTTTTCCTTGTGAATATACATGAAAGACTGGCAACTTCTGATTTATAGTTGATTTTTAGTTGAAAGTGAATTTTTAAATAGAGATTGGCAAACTTCTGCCTATGGACCAGATCTGCAGATTTCTTGTTTTTGCAACTAAAGTTTTATTCAAATGCAGCTACTTTCATTCATTTGTGTTGTCTCTGGCAACTTTCACACTACAAGAGCAGAGTTGAGTGCTTGTGACAAAGACCATTTGGCTTACAAAGCCTAAAATACTTACAACATGCTTCTTTATAGAAAAGATTCACTCACCCTTACTTCATAAGATGAAGGCTGCCAATCTCCTACATTTGAGATTATTATATAATTGTTTTCTGAGCTACATCAAGATGTTGCTATCAAGGCATTACTTATTTTCACTGAGAGCATGTTTTCAATATATCACTGGTTCTATGCCTAAGAATTTAAACTATTGCCAAGGTTGTTGCTATTTAAGAAGTGTATATTCATTTTACCTGAGTTTTTATTTTTGCCATTGAAAAAATTATCTCAGTGACTAGACTATTATGTCTTTTTTTGTTGATTATGTTTACTTTGTTCAGATGGGCAGGCTAGCTTGAGCATTCATTTATTAATTCAATAAATATCTAATTTGCTTCTGTTACGCTCATCTTCACTTTTCTTAGGTTACATAAAAGCTGTTTTTGTTTGCTGTGTTGCATATTTTTGTACAGTAAAGGAAGATGTAAAATTAATATGGTGTGATTAAGCAGAGTGATTATAACTCATGAATTCTCCGTTACAGAGATATTCCAATGCACATATACTCATATTCTAGGTAGTTTTAGTAGAGAAAACAATCTTTTGATTCAGCTAAGAACATTATATGGACCTTTAACCTAAAAACCTGTCAATATTGTTTAAGACATAAGGTCTATTTATTAATTTATTTAGAAATATATCTTGAATTCTTCAATGTTATAGTCACTGTTACGGACTCAGGAGGTACAACAGTAGACAAAACGTTAAAAAACAAACCCACAAAAATTGACAATGTAGAGAAAGTAAGACAAAACCTTTTAACCTCACTGTAGCTTACATTGTATTGGGAGCAAACAGATAGCAAGGAAGTATCAGAAGGTGAGGAGTGCTAAGAAAAAGGACATGGAATGAATAGGGGAAGAAAATTGACATCTTAAAATAGGAAGTCAGTCTCCAGAATATCTTCACCAACCTACACTTCTCCCAATAGTGCATAAAACGTTTTAAATCTCCACTTTTGACAGTATTCAACCTTCTAACTACCAATCTGATGGGTGTAACTGATGTCTTGCTTCAGTTTCCATCTTTATTGTTACTAATGAATTGAGCCACTTTTCCCATATCCTTAGTGTCATTTTGAATTTCTTTCTTTTGTGATTGGTCTAATCCTATCCTTGGTCATAATTTTATTGAGGTTTCCATCTTGTTGATCTGCAGGAATTCCTTATATATATATGTCCGCCATTGGTTTTTGACATTTAGAGAAAAGTGTCTTTTTTCCAGATGCTAATATGTTTTATACTGTCCTTCTTTGAATATAAATTCTGAATATTTATGCAATAAGTTAATTTTCGACCTTCCAGTTTATGCTTTAGTGGGTATTTTGGGGTTACATTTATTGAGGTATAATTTATACAAAATAAAATTCTTTGTTTTAAAATGTGCAGTTTATTGAGTTTTGATAAATGTGCATAGTTCTGCAACTACCATCAAAATCAAGATATCAAACATTTCTGTCGCCCCAGAAAGTTTCACACACCCCTTTGCAGTCATTCCCCTTCCTCACCCCCAGTCCCTGGCAGCTGTTGATCTTCTCTCTTCTGCCCTTATTGTTTTGTGTTTTCTAGACTGTCTTGTTGATTGAACCATACGTAGTCTTTTTTTTTTTTAATTTTGGAATTTTTAAAGAAGTCTTTCCTCACTCAAAGATAACAAGAGTAATACATTCTGCTACATTGTCTTCTATTAACTCATTGATATACTTTCCACGTTTAGAAACCTCAGTTTAACAGGAGTCCAATTTTTTTTTATATTGTTTTCATTAAGAATTGATCTTTTTCAATTTTTTCAATATGGTGAGCTACTTGTTTCAATGCCACCTACTAATGAATATTCTTAAAGAAATGCACCAGGAATTTTTATTGAGACTGCATTTTAACAATATAGTTTAACTTGGAGAGCATGGCTGTGTTAATAATATTAAGTAATCCCATCCAGTAACGTGGAATCTCTCTTCATTTATTTGGTTCTTCTTTATACCTTTTAAGAGGCCTGTAACTTTTTTTTTGTTTTGTTTTGTTTTTTGTTTTGTTTTGTTTTTCTACAGGAATTCATGAATACTTTAAATTAATTCCTATGTACTGAATAGTTTTTCTTAGTGTGTCAATTCTCATTTTATCATATTCTCTATGTACTTATTGCAAACTAGAGGAGCGTCATTAATGTTTTATTTAAAAATTAACGTTTTATTTGGTCATTGTGCTAAACTTTCTGATTAGCTTTAGGAGTTTAGTTTGGGAGTTTATTGTTGAATTTTGTAAGTAGATCATGTAGTCTGCAAATAGAAACTGTCTGAATCTTCCCTTAGACTGTTCTGTATCTTCTTTTTCTTTTTCTTTCTCATAACAGTGAGGAGGACATGCTCTACTATTGATACATTAAATGGAATGGTAAGAGTAGAAATACTTATCTTATTCTCTATCATTAAAAGAATGCTTCAGACATCAATTAAATATAGTAATTGTTCTAGGTTTAGGTCTCAAACATTTGACATTGGGAAACTTTTTCTTAAAATACCAATTAATATATTTCACAAAAGAGCTAGAAATGGGACTAGACCAGTGATTTTTACTACCAGCCTGCATTAAAATCACCTGGGGCGACTTACCTATATCTGTGTTTGGTCTCTAGCCCTTGAGTTTTTAATGGAATTGGTCTGAGATAGGACTCAGGCCTCGGTAAGTTTCCCAGGTGATTCTTTTATGCAGCTAGGTTGAAAATCATTGGAGAAGTCCATTTAACAAATGAACCTCTAAAGAATATGTATCTAAACTAGTTTAAAATTTAAAATATTGACTCTATAATTTAAAATATATTGACAAAACTATAGAGAATTGTGGATTTCTCTAGCCAAAAACAAAGCACATCAATGTTTTATTCATGGATGTCATGAATTTTAATGTTAGTAGATAGTTTTAGTTTCTTAGGGAGAAAAACACTCGTATGTTGGGTATATTGATGACTGCTTGATACTTAAACTAATATTTGTTGAAAGGTCTCTACTCACCCCAGGAGCCTTTATGTTCTACTTACAGGGTCCTTAAATGAGTTGGGTTTGAGACTGACGGGTTAAATATCCTTTATCCATCAGCTGGACACCTATTCTAGACCTATATGAAGGTCACACATAATACATATGAGCACCACAGATCAAAATATGTATAATTGCACATATGTAGTTCAAAAAAGAAAAGCTATTAAAAGGTCTTCATTTGTTTACATTATCAGAGTATGTGTTTATTCACCACTCAATTATTAGCAAACTCCTATTTTAAAAACCTGATGTAGAAATGATCGGTATAGCCAGATGTCATCCAACAATGCTCATAATCTTGGGCAACAGGACGATCACTACAGGAAGAATTATCCTTTCAGTTTCCCTGTGTTATGGGCCCTTCCTGTCCTCTGTTCTTTACCCCATTCTGTCCCTGAACACCCAGTCGTCATGTCACATGCCACACTGCTGCTCACTGTTTCCACTCTCTGTGGATGGAGCCCACCTCTACAGCTGCCTGGGAACCACACGTTCCCCTCCAGCTGCAGCCCTGGTTCCAGAACAGTGAGCATCAAGCTTCTTAGTATCTACTCTGGCCACTCTTTCTTGTGTGATTTCAGAGGGGAAATTCACAGTGTCTCTACTACCTTATTTATAGTTGGAAAGGAATTAGGAAAGAATCCCTTCTGATTACCAAATTAAAAGTGTGGGGAAGGCAGAAGAGCATCCTTCCTCTGCATTTGAGGAGGGGCGTGAGAAAAGTATATGAGACTCACATGGCATTTTCAGTAGGAAAGGAAGAAAACTACAGTACTGTTTGTAACACAATTCACCTTTATTATCTAAATAAACTACTTGAAAATATTTATACCGGGATTATCAACAGGGTTGTTGCCAGAGGGGTGCCAGTAAGCAAGTGGACCTGTGAAGAATGTGTGCTATGCCTTCAATGTCTTGGCAAGGGAAAACTATGCAGGACCACTGACAGAAAGCACCATTTCTAGGGGAAAATTCTCCTGTGTTCTATATAACTTTTTAATGAAACTACTTTTTGATTAGACTCACGTAGTAAGTTGAGGGGGGGGAGGTTTTGAGGTTAAATCAATGATATGCTTTAAGCAAAATTATGAAGAAGAGACAAGTAATTGTAAAAAAAATTCTGAACATTTACATTTCATTGTTTAAATTTTAATATGAAATAGATTTTTAATCATAATTGGCTAGGCAGTCAGTGCTGAGTTACATAAAAGGTGGAAGTAACGTTTTAAATGTTTCCTGTACAGGTACCTCTTGATAGGCAATAGTAAGAGATTTAAAAATAGTACCTTTCAGCTAAAAATCTATTCTAAAATAAAAATTTTTTAAAGTAACAAAAATTTTCTAATGTTCCAATGTTTCTCCTTTAGCTGCCCGTTTCTTATTATTTGTTAATTAGTTATATACAGTTTTGTTTGCTTTCTGCCCTTGCAAAGGAAAGGGGGGAATAAAGCAGATAGCACTCTCAAAGAGGTAAGACAAAGAATCAGTTCCATAAATTAATAGAAATAATCACATCCTACATTATGGGATGCTTGTGATTTATACTTTCCTATTTTATTTGGTTATGATAGCATATTTTAATTTGTTTAGAGCATGAAAATTCTTAATGTGTGGACTAATTAGAAATGCTAGCTGCTGGTCACAGAAATTTAGAGCTTCCTAAAACCAGTGTATTATCATGTCTATTGGGAAAGTCTGAATTATTTGCTTATAATTTATTGTTAACTAACATTTGTGTTTATCTTTATTTTCCCTCAGTACAGCCCTTCTCATTTTTCTGAATCTAAGGAGAGTTGTTTTCCTTATCTAAGTAGACGAGAGGACTATTGTTGAAAATAACCTCATTTTAGCCAATCATTCAGCAGAAGCATATGAATTTTGTGATTTCCTTTCCTGATGTAATCCTTGAGAGAGGCACTGGTGAAATGGTGATGCAACATGGGGCAGAAAGATCTCTGGCTCAGGACTAGTTATTCGTAGGCAACCGAGTCACATTGAATTAGCTGCACATTAAATATCATTAAGTTCATTTTTCTTTTTTGAATTTTAAAGCTTTAGTGTTTCATCCTTAAGCTGCCTACAGTCTTCTTGTGTGAGTGAGATCAGTCTTCTTGTGTGAGTGAGATCAGTCTTCTTGTGTGAGTGAGATTGATCCCCAGCAAATATTTAGTATGTTGTAAAATGATAAAACAAGGCAGTCACTTTACCAGTTTATGAGCAATCGTCCATCTAGGTATAATTCACCTTCCTCACTCTCAGTTTTAAATCATGATTAGCAATATTTAAATATGCAACTATTAGACAAAACGTAAAGTTAGACGAGTGTGTAGCTGAAGATTGTTTCATCTTTCAAAAGAACTTTTATTTCTTCAAATGAGAATGGATTGAATTTTTTTAACCTATTTTTATCAATTTGAATGAGGTCTTGCGTTTTATAAGTTAGGGAAGATGTGAACCAAGTATTAAAGTGGAAATAAGATATAATTTCCCTGGTCTTTTCTTATTTGTGTAAGACAGCATGATGGTGTAATTCTGCCAGCTAAGGACTACAGAAAGTCATGTTTTTGGGATTTGGGTTTCAGTTTCTTAAATCCCGCATCCCCTGTATGTTGGCATTTACTACAAGTGCTTAGCTGCGTGGGGTTGTAATTTGACGTGAGAAGCCCCAGCAGGGAACGTTGCTCTGCCAGGCACTGTCAGCGGAGTCTAGCTGTCAGTGCTTGCATAGTTATCGTTACCTGTTTGCTGAGAACTTTACTTTCATTAACAGTTCTGTAAATAAAGCCACATAGTATACTTTTTTTTTTCCTGTAGCGTGTGCTGGTTAGTATTAACCTTCACTCTGAATAAATTGAACAAGAGAATTTGTTTGCACAGCCTTTGAGGGTTTTTTTCTAAAGAATTTTTTAGACAAACACCCTACTTTTTATTACTAAATGGAGTTTAGAGCTCTCTTGTGTTAATAACAAGTGTCTTTTCACTTCAGTGAGAATGGCATTGTCAGTTCTCATTTCAGTGCTGCATCAGTGATTTGTGTGTGGTGTGTTTTACTTCACTCCTAGTAACTTGTATTGGTCTGGATTCTTACTTATGCAGGCTTAAGGAGACAAAAATACTGATGCTAGGTATGAAAATATTAGTACCTATTAATTTAAAATTTTTATCTTCTCCATCATAGAAGTCTATTCCAATGTAGTACCTATTAGTGATAGTTTGTATACAAAGAAAAATTTCCAGATTAATCTTTTCATATTCCATCATGAGAAGCTTTCTTTTCGTACACTTAATTTTAAACAGTTTCATATTAATAGGTTAAAAAAATGTTGTGTAAAGTGAATCAAGTTGTAGGAACTATTTACTGCTCTCCAGGTAAGCAGCTAGATTGGAAATTACCACGGATCCTCTGCTTAGCCAGTTCACACAAAGTGGATGTGGACCCATGTTTGTGTTGTTTTGCTTGACCTTCTTGCTTTCTTTATGTAAATAACATAACTTTTGTGTGTTTCCACTTCGCATTTCTGTATGGTGGTTGCTTAAATGCTAAGAGCACATCAAGAAGTAAGAAAAGTCACTTACAGGACCTTAACTGCAAATAAATCATGCATAATGAGGAAAGAGGAAAGGAAACAGATATTAATTATTGTGTGCTTATTTATACAGTGCATTGGATATGTAGTGTGGATTACACAATGCAATGCATGCTTTCTATCATGGTACAGTTTACCAAGGAAGATGGTCACTGAATAAAGTGATATGAGAAATGAGTAAGGAAAGCTTCTATAGCAATGTGATGTTTAAGGATAGATAGGCGTTTTCTAGATAAATAGATGGGGGAGAAATATTTAAGCAGAAGAAAGCCTTGAGACAGGATATGCATAGGATATTCAAGGAAAGCAAAGAAGTCAGTGAGATATAAGTATTCTCATCCTTGACTTTATATAGAGGTGTCAGTGGCTCAGAGATGACCTTGCTTGTCTATGTAAGACAGCTAGTAAGTAGAAAGCTGGAATATCCACAAGCCCATTCCTTTTCTTTTCTTTTTTAACTTTTTATTTTTTTATTTTTTACAGTAGACTGCATATATTTAGAGTGTACAATTTGGTATCCCAATCTCCCAATTCATCCCCCCCCAACCCTCCCCGCTTTCCCCACTTGGTGTCCATATATGTTTGCTCTCTACATCTGTGTCTCTATTTCTGCCTTGCAAACCAGTTGATTTGTACCATTTTTCTATAGTCCACATATATGTGTCAATATTACAATATTTGTTTTTCTTACTCACTTCACTCTGTATGACAGTCTCTAGGTCCATCCATGTCTCTAAAAATGTCCCAGTTTCATTGCTTTTTACAGCTGAATAATGTTCCATTGTATGTATGTACCACGTCTTCTTTATCCATTCATCTGTTGATGGACATTTAGGTTGCTTCCATGTCCTAAGCCCATTCCTTTTCAAATGAATACCACGTGACCTCAGTGATGGAAACACCTTGATAAGCAATGGACCTGGTCATTTGGACTCTATGCGTTTATTCCAGGCTGTATAGCTCTTCTTGGAAAACCTGGGGCAGAAATCATTTTAATCTCTTAGTACATTTGGATATACTGATCACCTTCTGTATAGGCAGCATCTGTTAGGCAATGTCCAAAAAAGTCTAAGACATATTTCCTGTGCTTACAGAGTTTATAAATTAGATGACAAGAGTGAATTGACTCAACACAGTCAGCTCGGAAGCAGCATATAAATAAATGCCAGTGTATGTTATGGCCTAAAAAATTTTCTACAAATATAGAGAAGTTGATGATGAAAGTTAGGGAAAGCTTTCTTCGAAGAGATGACAAACCATTTTAGGATTGTATTTTTATCTTAAAAATAGGCAAATAGAAGAGCATTGGCAAAGGTGAAGAGCTGGAAAAGAGCATGACAGCTTTAGCAGAGGGGTGTTGGGTTTGTATCAAAGAACAGTGGAGACCCAGTAAGGCCATGCTGTGAGAGTCCTGAAAAGTAGTCCAAAGGGTTTAAATTTGGCACAGTAGATAGAAGGAAACTGGAGGCTCTTGAGAACCCCTTGTATTTTTAACCAATTGATACCTAACAGATGTTGTAGGATCTCCTTTCTTTATGGTTTGTTAAAAATAGTTCAGGCTATAACCACAGTGTCAGAGACGTTCATGCAATTGTCTACTCCAGTGCTATTAAAAAGAACCATTTAAATAGAGAAATATTTATCAGTAGCGTCTTGCTTTTAAGACTGCAAATGAAAACAGTCAAAACTGGTGTAATTAACAAAGCTTGTTGACTAGAAACACAAGTTTAATTTTGAGTACAAACAAGCATATTATAACATTTAAAAGGTAGTGAATGAAGGGGAGCCATAACATATTGATGTTTAGACATAATGGAATTGGGAGAATTCTGTACTTTCTTTCAATTAAGGAAAATTTAATGTGGGATTTTGGAGCCTTTTAAGTGAAGGAAATGAGTAAGGATAAAGTAGCTAGAACCTTATGGCTTTGTTCAACATGAAGATTTTACAATATAAAGATAGGCTGGGTCTGATCCTTCAGTCTGTAGGGGACTCTTCCAGGACACCTGGCAGGACCTCTGTAGAAGTGTACCTGATGAGGTTTACCAACATGAGCTATACTTTTTTTTTTTTTTATGTTTGGGTACTGATGATTTTTGTAGCCGTCTGACTGGAGTAGGTGAGAGGAATGAGAGAGAAAGAGAGGTGGAAAAAAAGCAATTAAGGCATTTTCAAAACCTCTAAGTATTTTCGAAGAAAAAATGGTATTTAAAATTTTACATTTACATATGGGTTCCATCTGGCAAAATGAACATAGGAAGTTAGTTAACTGATAATTTCTCCTCGTGTGTGGTGGTCCCATATGTTGATTGAGGCTATAGCATAGTTGCTCTTCGATGGCAAGAATATGTTTACGGCATTGATCTAGTTCCTAGAACTGATGAAGGCTGAACATATTTTAGAAATGTAGCTCTTTTCCCCAGATGTCAAAAACCAAGTATCTGGGTTTAGTTTGCAAGACAAATTTAAATATATTATTCTGCTAGTGCTGTTGCTCTTCCATTTTTATAGCTTAAATCATTTCACTTCTCAGTTTTTCCCTTTTATCATATGTAATCATGCATAAAACTTACAGGCTTTATTAATTAAAAATATTCAGAATGTTTGGGGTTTTCCTGGAGAGGGTGAGGGAAGATGGATAGAGAAAGGTTATGTATCTTTACGTTAGATAAAAAAGAAAATGATAAGAAAGCAGACTTATAAAAATATTATAAAGAAAAGTGGCTTCCAGAGTCTGGTGTATGTTAGGTTTCCTTTGTGTTCTGCTATGTTTTTTTATAAATGAAACTCCAGCACCGTTATAGAAAATTATTTTTAATAAGGATAACTTTGAGATGCATCATAAATTTCTCAGTCACTAAAATATCATCTAGGCTTAATAGTCTCTGAAAAAGTAAAGGTGTATACAAATGGTTTTTTAATCATTTTCAAGAAAAAGGTGTGAAGTGTAACAGTAGTTCTTATAACACTTTTAGCCCCCAATTAAAGCAAATGTTCCATCACTGGGATAGCTGGTCAGTTGAATGATCACCTACTTGGAAAATAAATTGGATTTGGACACCTACTCTGTGATTTCTTGAGGGCAGGAGTAATTAAAATGAGCTTTTAAGTCTGACAGACTTGAGTTCAAATCCTGGCTCAAATCTTCTAATGACTGACTTAATCTCTCCTTGTATTTAATTACCTTGTTTGAGAAAAAAAGAGCTTAATCACAGGAATGTTCTATAAACATATTAACCGAGGCATCACAAAATAAACATCTTAACTATTAGGTCTGTGCCTTTGGGCAAGTCAACCTCTTTGAATATAAATGTCTTCATTTATAAAATAAGGATAATACAGCCTCACAGGATTGCTGTCCTCAAAACATTTTATGAGATTATATTACTGAAGCATTTTGGAAATTGTCAGGAGGGAGAAATCAAGTGATGTTCATGTTTCTGGATGGACCACTGTTTCATGATGGGGTCCTTCACTGCAATCCTGACATGAGGTGGGGATCAGTTTCAAGGGAACGTGTGATGAGTTCTATTCTGGGTATAATGAATTCAAGACCAAAGGAACTAGAGAGCATCAGAGCTCAATTGAAGTTACACAAACTTTCATTAGTCTTGTTTAACATACAGTGATAAGAATTTCTGTCTTTATCACGTGTATACCTATTTATAAGTAAAATATTGTCATTTTTCAAGCTACCATGACTAAGTCACTTTTTCATGTATCTGTGGTACCTAAAATGTATGTCTTTATGACAACTCTTTCTTCCATAGTTGGAACAAATATATATCTCACCTTGTGAATTGCCTTTGGGCTGGGTATTGCTGTGTTCTGATTGGTTAGTGTGTGGCCTGAATGGTCCAAACAGCTCTGAGTGAATCACATTCTTAAACTGAAATGATTTTTTCATGTATTTTGCACTTTCATGTAATGTGTTCCCTGTAAATAAGTGGGCAGATGTATAGCATCATGAATTTATAGTTTCTACAAACACAATTTTTCACTTGGGAAAGTTGGAATTATGTCCATAATTAAGTTTTGTGCTTTATTTAAACCATATTTGTGTTAATGAAATAGGAACATATTTTGCTCCAACTTGATCACCTTCACCTTGGTCATATTTGGCCAGGGGATGGTTTACTTGGTCTCAGTTGAGGCTCCCTATTGATCAAAGTCTACATATGCAAGTCTAGCCAGTCATATGATTGGCATTACTGAAACATCAGCTACACTTTGGTGGAGATATCCAGCAGTCATACATGAAGATCTAAAAGTCCAGGAGACAGTGTGGGTAGAGCTCAGTGTACAGACTTGAGCTAGACTTGGAGTGAAGGTTTGGCATGATAGCATTGACAGCATCCCAAGGAAATTTGAAGGACAAGTTATCTGGTCCAAATCTTGGCTCTGCTGCCAACTAGCATCGCAGCCATGGACAGGTTGCTTAAACCTCTCTGAACTTAACTTTACACATCTTTGAAATTGGAATAAAAATAGTATTTTCCTCATGGCATTGAGGATTAAATGTGTCGACACATAAAACGCATGGTAAAATGTAAGAGTAACAGAAATAGTATCTATTATCATTATTACTATTAGGATGTGGATGTAGGCAGTTGAAACCATAGATTTAATAGTGTCATAGGCAGACAGTGAAGAGAGAGAAGGAAGCCTAGAATAGAGGCCCACGGAAGTTGACGTTTAAGGGATGGGTAAAGGAATGAGGACCTGGTGAGAAGTAACAATAGAACAAGTATGATATTGTAGAAACTAAGGTCAAGGGACATTTCAAGGAAGAAAGAATTGGCTAACTTTACCAGACACAAAGAAAAAAGCAGAGTGCTACATTTCATACCTGCAAGTGTAACTGGGTAAATAGAACCCTTCCTCCCATGTTCATAAATTACAGAGTGAGTGGTATACGCAGAGTAGGTTGATGCAGGGGATTCTCAGACTCTAAAACAGTGTCAAGTAAGGTAAGGATTTTAAAGTATTTGTTTTAAAATGTAGGAAAGTGGTAACCTTGATAAAGGCTCTTACAGCATTAGTCGTTAGGAGGAAATCAAATGGCAGTAAATTGAAGTCTAATGAGAGCTGGGCAATTTGAGGACAGTGATAATACCTGTGAAGAGGTAAGGGCCTGAAGGAGACTGGCAGGGAGATGTTTCTTGTTTTACACACTGATGTAAAGGAGAGATTAAGAAGGTGGTGATATGAAAGAGAGAGGGACTACTTCTCGGCGTCGGTACATCCAGAGTGGTGGGATACAGGGCATAGTTAAGTGGTGGGCCTGAAACAAGAGAAGGGGCACCCTTGGCTTGTGGCAGAATGTGCAGAGAAAGGCTAGGTTCCTGCACAGCTGCTTTGTAACCTCGGTGGCAGTAACCTGAGGGAGCTCCTGTCTGGCTGGTACTCTCTTTGAAATAAAGACGTGTAAATTTTTCAGAAGAATGACAGAAAAAGCCAGTCTCCAAGTAGGAAGCATTGTACCATTCAGTACTTAGGAGTAAAATCTATCAGGTTTTACTCTTTCTATCAAAATAGAGCCAGTCTTGGACCCATCCGATGGGCGTTGCTTATTTAAGAAATCACAAGATTTCATGCTTTAGCACGTTAATGGAGCCCTGCCAATGCCAGGACCATCGGCAGTGAATCTTCAGCTTGGTGGTATTGATAGCATCCCTAGGGAGGCAAACGTCTGTTTTACAAAAGGAGGCCAGATTATTTTAAGCCGTGAAAATAATGCCAGAAGTGATGCTATAGAGCTGTCAATTATATCTTTTTATTGAATTGAAATGCTAGGAAAAAGTATTCAGAAAGTATCTCTTTACCCATTTATTTGTAGCACCACAGAACTCCCTTTTTGAATGCTTTCCTACAGGAAATTAATTTTTATTAATAGGCCTATTTTTTTCACGGTGCCCTTTGGCAATAAAAATCCAAGAGAAACTTTACTACAGGGTTCATTTCTATAATGAATCATAAAATATGTATGATTGTGACAAACCAGAACTTTTTATTCTGAACTCAACTGGAAAATTAGCAGAAACTAGATTTTAAGTAATATTTCTACCTCATATTTATACTCACAGTTCTGTCTTACGAGGAGCTAAGATTCCATTAATAATTAAATATCCCTCATGTAACAAAAGAAACTGTCAGTCTTCTTAGTTTTATTTAAAAATTCAGGAGGTTTATGCAAACTTTAGAAATTTTTAATGTAACCCAACCATTTTTGGAAAACATCAACCTGTTGGGGTTTGTACGAGGTGGTTCTCTTTTAGTACTTTGCATTTCCCTTTCTGTAGGGCCTCATAACAGGAAATTTTATCATGTCAGTTTTGCATAAAAGTTGGTTTATTTTTTGTCAGCAAATCAGTTCTAAATGTAGGTACAAATTTAACTTTTTTTATATCAGGTTTTATAAAATTTGCTATCCAAAAGCTTTATAGTTCAGAAGATTAACTTCTCATTGTAAATACTAAAATTTGCTAGTTTTAAAAGACCTGTTTTGAGGATTTATTTCAATTGGATAAAAATATATCATAGATGTAGAAACATACAAAGACTTGCAGTTTTCTAAACTCTCTAACAGATCTCAAAATTCAGTGGCTGAAACAAGATAGACATTAATTTCTCTCTTGGGTAACAGTCCAGATAGATCATCCAGGTCTGTTAGCAGCTCATTTTCATGCAGGCAGCGCCTCTAACATCTTTAGTGCCCAACTTCCAAAGTCACTGGTTGCCACTACTCTAAATAGAAGTGAAAAGAACAGAAGCCCTGTGCCAGAGATTTCTTCTTAAGCAAGTCAAATAGAAGTTGCTCACATCATTCTTGCTTGTACTCCGTTAGCAATGATGGATCAGTCACATGGCAATGCATGTAGCAAGGGACCTAGGAAATGCAGTCCCCAGGAAGCAGCCATGTCTCAGGCACACTTTGCTATAATTGAGGAGTGGGGAGAAGGTCTTTAGTGGACAGCTAGCAGTACCTGGCATAGACACAATTGAATGTATAGGAGAAATATACTCTTCTAAGAGAATCATCCCTCTCGTTAAGAGATTTTTGAAAAGTAAAATTTTGGATTGTCACATTAATATTATGCCAGATTACTCTGCACCACTGTAGACTCAGTCACAATACATGAAGTTTGTATAGCATATTTTAGATAGCCTTCCTCCCCTCCCACCCCCTGCAAATACTTAAAGGAGAAAGTAACAGCATAACATTAGATAAAAAGCCATGTTGTCTTTAGAAAAATTTCACCTGTACTTGTTCCGTTTTCCAATTGCTTTAGTTATTTTCCTAAATTAACTATTCATTTCATTTATAAATTTATTCATAAATGTGTATTGCCCCATACTATGTTTGGTATTGATTTTCCTACTACCTAGAGATTGAGTTCAGAAGGAAAATGCATATGGTGACGATAATGTGTCATACATGAAATAAAGGGATGGCAAAAGGAAAAAGTGTTTCAGAGAAGGCTTCAGGGAATAGATGATTCCTACTCTGGGGTATAAAGAATGAATGGAAGTGTCTGCATTTACAAAAAGGGGAATCAGAGGAACACTACAGGAATTAAAAAATGGCATATTCAAGGGCATGGGGTCTGGGGAACTCCAAATTAGTTTATGTAAATAGAGTGAAGGACCCAGAGATGGAGCAAAGTCTTCAGAGGAACCTTGGATGCCATGCTGGTAACTCAGCATTACCCATCTGGTGATTCTTAAACCCCTGGAGTAGGTGAACGTATCCCTTGGATTTATGTCACTGTAGAGGAGCCTTACAAGTCGTATTGTAGAATATTTTCTCTTTTTTCTTAGCTTTCAAACATAAGACATATCTTTGTAAAAAATAAACCAGGTGATTTATTAAGGTCAGATTATGAAAATCAAATTTTAGGGTATAAAGTATTATCTTTTTTCATTATGTAATAGAATAAAAGTTCAATCCGTGTTTTAATATGCAATATGGTCTAAATCTTTTTTTCTTAAATATACAGCAAAACACTCTTTTTTTGATAAGAGGAATGAGAACTTTCTTCTTTACATATAAAGTGAGTTTAAAGACTACATAGAACTTTTATATTTAACTTTATATATATTTATATGCATCCTTTATAACATACAACTTTTTATATAATCTCTGATAATATAATAATCTAAAATAAGCTTTCTTCTTTATCTTTAACCATATAAAATGAAAAAGTGATTATCATATAACGTTTTGAAAATATTTCAGAAATCCACGAAAATTTTTAAAGGAAGCTTATGGGTAAGAGCCAATGAAGGGGGTCAAGCCAGAGAGTAATGTGATTAGATTTGCTTTATAGAAAGATCCCTTTCAGAGCAGTTTGGTAGATGAATTGGAAAGAAACAGATGTAGAAAGAGACATGAGTAGAAAGGAAGCAAAGCTGGGCAAGAGGGTGTTAGAGCTTGAGATTTGAGGAATGATGGAGAGGATATCAGGTGATGGATTCAAGAAACCCCCACTTAGAGGTGGAACTGATGCGTCTTAGAGAATGAGAGACCAAAGGAGGGGGAGGAGCCTAGGATGCTCAGGTCTCAGGCTGCAGTCAGTGTAGATGGAGGTAGTGGTAACTAGGATAGACACTGGGGGAGAGGGAGCTGCTGGGGGGGGGCTGAAATGAGTTTTGTTTCAGAAATTTAATTAATATTCTTTTATTAATATAATTACAAGGATGTTTAGAATGACTTGATTTTATCCTAATGTATACATACTTGGTGCAGAATCATGTTGTTTCAATATGAGGACCTTTTCCCAACTCTTACACGTCCTTCTGGGTACTTTAAGTCTAGTTGCTTATCTTGATCACTTCTGTCTCTTCAAATCAGAGTAACAAATAGAAGTTTATGAATTTCACTTCTTGACTCTTTAGGGGGGAAAAAAATGAAAGCAGGACTTGTGCTCTGAAAGATTTCCCCATGTCTCAAAAAACACCGTGTTTCTCCTCTTTCTCAGAAGCTTCCTGTGATTTGCATTGAAGTCTTTGTTATCAAAAGAATTAATTTAAGGGTCTCTTCAGGGCATTAGATTTGGAGTGAAAAAACTTGTGTGTCTCTGCTGCTAATTTGCTGTGTTGCACTGGGCAAGACATTACCTCTTTGGAGCTTTATTTGAGCTATTTGTAAAATTAAAGGATTGGATTAGGTCAGAGTTTCTTAAATTGGGCCTGTTTGACTTTATTTCAGGTCATGAGCTCCCTAAAATTATATGGAAAATTCTGTGTCTTTTGATGCAATCATTTTCCTACAACAGGGTCCACAGATTTCATCAGATCCTTAAGGTTCTGAGACTCCAAAAATGTTTTTAAAAACCCACTATTAGGACTTCCTAGGTAGTGCAGTGGGTAGCACAGGGATCAAACCTGTGTCCCCTGCCAATGCAGGGGACACAGGTTCGATCCTGCCCCAGGAAGATACCACATGCCACGGAGCAACTAAGCCCATGCTCCACAACTATTGAGCCTGTGCTCTAGAGCCCGTGAGCCACAACTATTGAGCCCATGTGCTGCAACTATTGAAACCCATGTGCCTAGAGCCTGTGCTTTGCAACAAGAGAGGCCACCGCAATGAGAAGCCCTCTCACCACAATGAAGAGTAGCTGCCACTCTCCGCAACTACAGAAAGCCTGTGCACAACAACAAAGACCCAACACAGCCAATAAAATAAATAAATTTATTAAAAAAAAACCAACAAAAAACCCACTAATATAATTTGAAATCAGGACTGGATTTTTTGCCATACAGCTTCCATCTTTTGATGGCAGTGAAAATATTCCACATGACATAGTATGGAATATTCTTAGATGTAATCTTATCATTTTATGCATTGATTCCTAAGTTATTCTGTGTCTTTTCATTCCTCCGTGATCTTCTAAGATGCCATCAGTAAAATCCCAGCATCTTGTGGGAGAGGCCGGAGTGTGGAGAATCAGGTGAAGTTACAGAGATCACCAGAGGGGGAAAGGATGCTATGTGTGGTCAAGACTTGACTCTCAAGACTAGGAGCATATTTAGGTTTTCTTCCCTTCACTGATGCAAGCCATGAGAAAGGATGTTAAACCCTTGGCACAGCTCTTTGAAAAAGCTGCCAGTGTCTGTCCTAGACACACAAATTGGCTGCTGCAAAGTACAAGTGTGGGCAAAACTGGCCAAAAGCTTGTCTAACTCAGACAGAGCAGTGATAGTTACTGAGATGAAGCAAGTGAGATAAAATAGGGAGTGTTGACCTTAGAGCTATTTTTAAGCCTGAACCTTGGCCAAAGCTCCAATAAACTAACCCAAACACACTTCTTAAATTCCAGATAGCATAATTATGTAGTGGTTACTTTTCACTTCTCAGTAACTCAGAATATACAGAGTTTAGCTTCATTCATGTTTGCTTCATCAATTACTAAGCAACGGTTTAGTCTTTAAGACATTTATACAGTATCTCTGTTGACCTTAATCATACTTACTTATGCTGCCCCGTCCCTTTGACTTCCCTTTATATCCCTCCCATATCCCGGAGAGTTTTGCTTCTCAAACTAACTGAGGTTAAAGAACCCACTTCTGTTCTTTTTTTTGTTTTATTAAATTATAATTTCCCTGAATCTTTCATTGTGTTTCTACTGTACATGCCTACTAAGCAGCTTGTCATGTGACTCACCACCTTAAATTCAGTAATATCTGAACTAGTCTATAGTTCCTTCAGTGAGGTGAGTCCTTACATCACATGCTTGGATATTGAGGGAATATAGTTTGCAGGAATCTTTGTAGTATTAAAATGAGAGGGCAATTGATATGTGTAGAATATGTATGATAGTGATTGATAGCTGTGGTTTGATAAAAGGTAAATAAAACAGTGGACACAAAGCAGCAGTGCATTAGTATTCAAGTAAAATAACAGTATTTTTTAGACTCTGTGTCTATTATAGCATATGTGTGTGTATATGTATACTGTAAAGCACTAGTAAAATATTAATGTTAATTAAATAAATCATTAATCATAGAGAACTGCATTAAAAACGCTTTTATGTTTTCTTATAAAGTCTCAAAAACAAGAAAATATTAAATGTAATGTCTAGTTCTAATCTGGTTAGGGAGTCTAAGAAGAAATTAATGTTTCAGTGATTATTTAAATATTTAATACTCAGGCGTGTGTTTTTACTCTTATACTCGTATGACAAAAGTTTAATCTTGTTACTCTAAGTATTTAGACACGATACACTCTTCATAAACATTCCTTCACATTCACTATATAATTCATGTGGGGAATCAAGCCTATAATATTTAACCAGTGCTCAATAAATTTGTTTATATTAAGCTCCTGGAAATAAAAACCTTGAGTTCTGTTTTTATTTGATTGTGGCACACCCCATTGCAAGCAGTGGGAGGCAGGCCACTACCCCCATGAAGTTATTTATTGCCGTCTGTTGTTGGACAACTTGAATGTAATAAATCACTTGAGAGCCACCTACCATTAAATTTTAAACCATTTACTCAATGAAAGGCTTTCCAGATGCAATTGTCTCAAATGCAAGTCTATAATTATAATTTTGAGTGGAGTGGTTAAATGTCTGCATTTTGCTACATAAAACACAAATCAGATTGGCATTGTTTTCATAAAAAAATTAAAATACAGCTGTGAGAAATTGGTTATGCCTGATATTTAATTCCCGCAGATGCTTCTCACCTCTACCTAGAGTTTATCATATGGAGGAAGTTGGAAAGTTCAAAATTAGGGTGCAGCAATGTTACTTAAGGTAAAAATGTTCATTAGTACATTTTAAACACAATTTATTTTTCTAGAGAAAAATCAGTCTTCGAGAGGTTCAGGTTCCTCCTCCATAAAATGTTCATCATAATTTCAGTGAGATGAGGCCATTTTAGAGACAACTGAGTAAATGTGAGGCATCTTGTATAATACCTGCCTCCTATCTGTGATGTATGGAACTAATTAGCTTCCTTTGTGTGAGAGAAGTTTAAAAAATATGACTTGGTAGATATTTATATCTATGCCTGCGCCTTCCCTGCAGTTTTCTTCGCTTTATACAGTAAATAAATTTTGAAAGTTGACTAAATCAATTTCCTTAATTTAAAAAAATGATAGGAAATTATACTAGTAGTCAGCAAAGTTATTCTGTAAGGGGACAGACTGTAAACAGTGTAGATTTCATGGGCTGCATACAGTGTCTACCTCATATTCTTTCTTTTTCCATTATCTAAAACCCTTTAAAAATATAAAAATCATTCTCAGCTTATGGGTTGAACAAAGAGAGGCCACAGAGCCAGATTTGACTCATTAATTATAGTTTCCATGACTTATATTGACATTATACATAATACTTTAAATACCTTATGGGTAATTTATGTATAAAGAAATTATGAAAAGAAACTGGCAACAAATCTTTCTGGGCTAGTAGATCTTTAATTTTTATTCTATTGGGTAAACCTAAATCTGTATTGTTAGTTTCACTCAAAGCTAAGATTAAATAAAAGACAAGCTAGGAGTGAAGTTCTCCTTTGCCCTAAAAGCTGGATTTCTAAATATATAAAATCCAAAATGTCAATTATTTTGATAATTTAGGCAATCAGAAGCACACCATAGTATACAGAGTAGAATTTATGCTGAAGAACATACAACATCGGTTTTATTTCTGAAAAATATATATCAAAGTTCCTAGGAAGCAAACATTAGTTAGAAACTAAAAAATCATTTAAGATACAAAATAAACCCAATCAATATTTCTGCAGATATTTTGAAGAAAGCTTTATATATAAAAAGATTTTTATTGCATTAGTAATATTAGTGCTGTACAAATAAAATTCAAACTCTGGAGGTCAAGATAGTGGTTATTTTTTCCTGTGCATCCACTATAGTGTCTATTGTGTGTGTGTATGTATAATGTAAATATATATATTATGTAAAAAAATCATATAGTTTAAGATATGATTTTTCACCTATTATTTTAAAATCTACAAGAAATATGTCTAGACTGTTAAGCAAAGAAAAAGGAAATTGAGTGCTCCCAAGTTGGGTTTTGGCAAGTTGATGGTTTCAGGTGACTTCTAAGTTTTTGAAGATCTTTTGTCTTATATTTGTTGTGAATCAAAATATCTGCCTTGGAAGGGACAACAAATAAAATAGAGTTGACTCATTCAGGCCTTAAGAGACATAACACTCACCTTGCTTACATTGTCTTATTGTACCATTCTTGAATCTTGCAGGGTGTCTTTAACAGAATTCCAAGAAAGCAAGTATTTGTTGATTATTTTTTATTAGTGGTTGGAAGAAGGGACCCTTCATATTTTTTTAGAGCATATGGTGCTCACTCAGGAAATGTTGCTGACTGACAGTATTAACTCTCACTCATTTTTTTTTCTTTTGCGGTGTTATTGTTCTCTTAATTCTGAAAATGATGAAATGAAATGCACTTCCTTATTTATACCAGATTTTCAATATGAGATGAAGTCATTAAAAAGCCATGGTTCATGCTTTCAAAATGTGTCACAGGATCGGTGCAGGTTTAGTGCTGACATTTAGCATCCTCAACAATGGTGATTTGTCACCAGAATCACTTCAACATCCTCCACTGAATAGCCATTCTGTTAATCTTAACAGTGATCCTTAATAAGACAGAGAGGATTTGTTTTAATAGTTAAAATAAATTTTTCAAAAAATTTAAAGTAAAAAGGAAATTGCTGGGAAGGGTTGGGGGGAAAGAATTGGGAGATTGGAATTGCCATGTATACATTACTAATAAGAAAAAAAATACCAAATTGTACACTCTAAAGATATGCAGTTTATCGTATATTAACTGTATCTCAATAAAAGTTCTTAAAAAAAAAAAAGGAAATTGCTGATTATCCATAAATTGAGGGGAAATAAAATGATGAAGTAATCCTAGTTCCCTAAATATTCCATTGAAATTGTGTAATACAGGGTTTTTGATGACTGTACTGTCATTAAAAAATCATTTTGCTTATTTCATTAAAATATTCAAGTATAAAAGATTTTACAAAATTATGGCACAAAACATTCTGACTGTATCAAATAGAGAGCACTAGTTTTATTTATGTAGAAATATGCAATTAGATAAAATGAGCTTCTATTAATAATTGATTTTTCTGTTTAGGAGGCTAAATGATTAGACAGATGTAGTCAGAAATTAACTGTAATTTTTATGGATGAATTTGCTGATAACCTAAGGAATTATTTTAGTGTATGGGGATACCACATATTATCTTTTTAAGTAAAAACATTGTTATGCTTGAATGCTAAATTTAGAAGAAGTGAAGAATACAAGATAAGGGCCTTGATTTCCTCAATACTGACACAGTACCTGTACATATAGTGATGTAATGTTTATTAATGAGCAATCACTGGCACGAAGAGGACATATGCATGTTTCCTGTGCATTCTTTGCAGAACGATTCTAGAGCTTGCATTCTGTCTTTCCATGCTGTGGCAGGATAGAATGCGAATGTTTCAATTTCTCCAGTATTTAAATCCTTTACATTCTGTATGACCTGGACCTGGAAGAGCCAAACCTGGCTTCTCATGGCTTCTCTGGAAAACATTTAGAAAGAGAGATTCCTGGGATTCATCCCAGGTGAATGTGAGTCAACTCAGTTCCTTCCAAATCACCAGTGACTTGGTTCTTGGTGACTTGGTAAAACAATCCATATGTAGACCTAATTATTTTTAATTCCATCTTTGTTCTTCTAAAACCTGATTTCATTGTGAATATATGAAATTATGACTTGTCTGTTATTGATTTTCCTTTGTTTACAGTAACGATATCACAGTTACAATGATTCTTACAAAAGGCTGGTCGTGTAATAGAGAAGCTGTTTAGAGGTTAAAGAGTTTTCTTCCTTTCTGAAGATTAAGTACAAATGAAATAAAATGCAAGAAATTTTCATGCTTGGAAATAGTTAACTTTAAAAGTAAAATTGAGGCTTTACTGATCCTTAAATGAATCCACAGAATTTGTTTTTCTGGATACAAATTGTTTCAAGCCTAAAGGGTACATGAGATGTTTCAAGAACTTAAATGAGAGAGCATTTTATTTTTGTTTATCATTGCATTTGTTTTCTCCTATGCATGAAGTGAAATGTTTTGCATGTAGTTTATTGCTTATCCGCTTGTTTTACTGTAAACATATCAACTAGTTTTTATCGTATTTGACAGGCTTGTTTATTTAAGAAGGTTTTGAAGAGCATTTTTAAAATATTAGTTGGCAGGAAAAGTTTGTAAAGAACTGACCCTACTCCCCAGGTCTGCATCAGTACCCTTTCCTGAGGTGACGGTGTTACTTATTAGAGAGGGCTAGAAACCAGAGCTGACAGTTATTTCCAGATCAAGTCTCAGTTCACTTGCCGACTAGCCACATTCTCTTGGGCACAATCTACCTAATCTGGGCCACACATCTATTGTCATCTAATTTAGGTTTTTAGCCTCAATCATACTGTATGAGTGGCCACTCCTCTCTATCATGCATGTGCAAAATTTTTGTGCTGTTAATTGTATTAACACCATAAAATATTACAAAAAAGTCTCTATGTAATTTACAGAAAAATTTATAAATTTGCATATAAAATATATATCTTGAAGTTTATTTTGAATTTTGTCTTTAACTGTGTATCTTGCACTGCCTTTGTCTCACTTCCCTTGTGATGGAAGGTGTAATGGGATGAATCTGTTTGTAGTATCATGATTGTTCCAAATGTCAGTCATTGCAAAGACATCATTAGGAAAGACAGATTGTAATGGTTTGCCCTCGGAGGAGAACTTTGTGTATTGTAACTTCTTTAGGATACAGGGATAATTGAACTGAATATTATCTATCTGTAAATCAATAATTACTGTATACTTACCCACAGTACTGTAGTTTTTCTTTATAACCACACACTCTATTTCCTGTTGGCCAAGATTCATAAATATTTCACTGTTGATTAAAAAGAAAAGAATTACATAAATGAAAATGAGAATTACAGTTCCAGAGTAGAAAACATCCTTCCTAAGTTTTTGTGGAGGTTATATTTTTAAGGGAAAAACATGTTATGTCCAACTGTTGTGTGTAAGATAACTTACAAGGGGCTATATAAGAAATTGCATTAGGGGAGATGAGATGTGCATATAAATAATTGCTATATGAGGCAGTGTAAATGGTGAGTGGAATAGACAATATCGAAGGCTAGAAGAGACAGATCATTTCTACTTGAGGTGATTAAGAAATGCTTCATGGAATAGATAGATATCAACATCAAATGCACTAAGATTAAAAATTCTCAAAGACCACAAATTATAGGAATGAAGGCAGGAACTAAACTGCCACTGTATTAATAAAGAATCTGACAAGCCCGACACTTAGTTGGCACTCAATAAATATTTGTAAATTATGACTGAATGTTGGATTTTAACTAAAGCAAAATTTATATAATGAGAGTAATAGGAGATTTTGTTAGGCAAGTAAGGACAGAGATGGTAGAAGGCTTAAGATATGTGTTAATATGCCTTCATTCATTCTTTGAACAATTATTTTTTGGATCTGTACTATGTGCTGGGACCTGTGAAATGCAGTAAAATAAGACAGACATGTTCCAGCCATCAAAGAGCTTAGAGTGTAACTTATTTAAGTGGGAAAAATTCGTATTTTATGTCTCTCAAAAGGGAAGTTCTGTTACTTGATTAAATGTTGAATACAGGTAATTAAGCAACTATTGCATAAATGGCATCAGTCATAAAAACTATACTTTGTAGTCATGCAGAAAAGAATGTGGGCGTGTGTGATTAGGAAGTTAAAGTGGGTGTTGTTGTAACCACATGTATTTATATCAGGCTACCGATAGAAGGTTTAATTTAAAAGGTGAATCCTTGGGAAATAGACGAGAGGCATGTGTCGTGCATCAGGCAGGTGCTTTTACGGAAGCCAGGGAATTGCTTCTTTATGAGAGAGGGTGGGAATGACACTTATAAGGTCATCTTAGTTACATGATTTCAGATTTGTTCATTGGGTTCTATCAACATTTCTGAAATGGTAAGTTATACTCAAGATCTTAATTGAGTTGCTTAAGGCTTTTGTCCCTTGTTTTCTATAACCAAGCCATTTACTATTTTGCTCTTATTTGAAGACTTCATCTAGTAAACATTATTTAAATAGAAATGCCTTTAATAATAAACACGAATACTGATTGACAGCATGTAAAGTATGAGCTTGTGGCTAACTCTAGTAAGCAGAGTAGTAGTTCCCCCCAAAAATGTCCTGCTCCTAACTCCTGGAACCTGTAAATATGTTACCTGACATGGGAAAGGTGAATTAAGGTTGCACATGCAAATAAGATTGCTAATCAGCTGACTTTAAAATAGGGACATTATCCTGAGTAATCCTAGGGGGCCCAATGTGTTTTTAAAAGTGGAAGAGGGTGGCCGAAGTGTCAGAATGATAGCAAGTGAGAAAAAGACTTGATCAGCTATTGATGGCTTTGAAGATGGAAGGGGGCTGCAAGCCAAAGAATGTGGGCAGCCTCTTGAAGCTGCAAATGGCACAGAGATGGATTCTCCTCTAGGAGAATCCTGTAAGCCCAGTGACACCTGTGTCAGTCTTCTCACCCGCAGAACTGTAAGAGCCTAAATTTGTGTGATTTTAAGCCACTAAATTTGTGGTAATTTATTATGGCAGCAAATAGATGGCTAATATGTAAATATTTAATAGTGGTAAGGATCATTTACAGGTTATTGTTAGAAGAAGTTGGAAAGAAAATATTACATGTTAATGATACAAGGAGTTACAGAATGGAATATCAAAATTAATAGAATTTAATCTCATAATTTTAAATCATGATCTTGTTCTTTAGAATAGATGCAAGTATAATTTTAAATACAAGCCTTAGGGTACTAGAAATTTTTTTAATCCCTGCAGACTAAGTAACAATTTTAATCAAACCAAATGAAGTAAGTTTAGCAATGTAACTTAAGGAGTATAAAAGGGGGATATAAGTATTTTTAAATATAGCAAGATTATAAATATGCCAGCACCTAAATTAATTAAATATCGAGTATAATAAAGTACCTTGAATATGAAAGATCGTGTTCTATAGGTCATGATCTTGGTGAAAACATATCCCAAATCCTTTGTATATTGCTGAAGTTCCTAAAATTCATAATGAAGTTTGCATGTCTATGCATGTAGAATATGTGCTTTAACAAAACATGAATTGTTTTCTCTGGATTGCACATAACACTGTAATGAGATTTTCCAGGAGAATTCTTTTGGTTTTGGGGCCAGGTCTCTCACATAAGATAATGAATGACTATGTATATTTTTTACAATTTAAAATGAGGCATGTGCAAAATGCATTTTGACTCTTATTAAAGCGATCGTGCAGTTAATTTCTCAAGAATTTAACGAGTCTCTCATGAAGGTTGTCACTGAAGAACTAGAAGCTGATTGTCCTTTCAGAAATGTTACTTACCTTTGAAAGGCTTTATTTTGCCTTCCTCTGTCTTCTAGCCACCTACCAAGTGAACTTCCTGTCTCTACCAAGAGAATGTTGAATCTAGATATCACAGAAAGTTCCTGGGATATCGAAAACCTTACTTGGCACATGCTTTAATAACTTTGAGTGCCTCCACATTTAGGCTTAACAAAGCATGTTTCCAAATAGCTTAAGTTTCAAAGTTAGACAGTAAGTCCACTGTACTGTGGCTGTTTTATAGAATAGAAGAGAATGTCATATTTGGAAGAGATATAGTTTCTCCAGCTTATGGGTGATATTCTCCTTGAGATCAGAATTTGTCTCAGTTAATAAAACCATATTGCTACATTGACATTGGAAACATCTAACGGTAAAGCTCACTATTTGCTGCTTGCATTATCTTTTTGAATTCGAATTTCCTTATCAGAATTGGATCCTTATCTGCTCCACTTTCTTCCCTGGTTATTGTGAAGCTGAAATGACATGCTGTATTGGAAACTCATGTGAAATAACCTAAGGCATAGATTCCCAAGTATTGTTTTCTCCACTCCAGCCCCAAGAAGTGAATTACTGTGTGATCAAATTTATTTGCCAAATGATATTATTGTATTCCACTCATGGAGACTCACAATTTATATTGACTTAAAGACGACTCTGGGTAGTCAGGAAAGAAGTTAGTTTAACCCATTATTTCCCACACTTGGTTGACCATGATACCCCTTTATCATAGTACATACTGTATATATCATGTAATATTATCTGGAAAAATACTTTCATGCAGCAATTTACACATGTGCAAACTGAGCCCTCAGGAGCTTATGGCTTAAACATGGAGAAGGAGGTCTTACACCTTTACACTCAATACAATTTCCAATTAGTTCCTTTATTTTCTTCTTTACATTTTGCAGGTAGTAGAGAACCACAAAGGTTTAGTAAGGTTTTTATGGTATTTCTCAGGGATTTTAGAGAGAATTCTTAGCATCTTTAATTTCATAAATTTCTTTTATATTTAATTATTATTGCTACCATTTACCATTATTATTACTAATAATTATGTCCCATTTGATTTTAACTAGCCTGTTTTCAAAGTGTTTGTGGTAATTCTAGTAAAAATTGTGCATGCCATCTTTTATTTTGAATACATACTAATACTCTGACAGAACCATATTTGAGTCCAAAATCATAGTATAATAGTTTTGTGGAAAATTTAGATGAAGTTCAAAAGTTCTGCCCACTTCACACAATTATGTATATTATATGGTAATTTAATCGTGCGACATTTATCTATTGAACAAATTGTGTGTTAAGTTTATACACTATATGAGACTATAGGGCCATCAGTTCCATTTCAACAATATTGGCTAGCAGGTTGAAAACCTTATTTTGTATGCCACAGTGCTTAGTCTTCATGCTTTAGCTCTTTAATTGTCATGATATTTCCAGGAAGTAGTGTTCATTCCAATTTTATAGATAAGGAATCTGAACCATTGTATTCTCCCAACACTCCTGTTTGTTAGGGGAGCCACTTCCAATTACCTTAATCCAAGAATCACTTCTGATTATTTTCCATGTCCTAGATAGAGTCAATAACTAGATGCTCTGAATTCTTTTTTTTTTTTAATTTTTTTTCCCATCCTTATTGGAGTATAATTGTTTTACACTGTTGTGCCAGTTTCCGCTATACAACAAAGCGAATCAGCTGTATTTACAAATATATCCCCATATCCCCTCCCTCTTGAGCCTCCCTCCCACCCTCCCCATCCCACCCCTTTAAGTCTTCATAAAGCATCAAGCTGGTCTCCCTGTATTAGGCAGTTGCTTCCCACTAGCCATCTATTTTATATTTGGTAGTGTATAAATGTCAGTGCTACTCTTTCACTTTGTTCCAACTTCTCCTTCCCCTCCTCTCCATGTCCTCAAGTCTGTTCTCTACATCTGCGTCTTTATTCTTCCTCTACTACTGAGTTCATAAGTACCATTTTTTTAATATGCCATATATATGTGTTAGTATACAGTATTTGTTTTTCTCTTTCTGACTTACTTCGCTCTGTATGACAGACTCTAGGTCCATCCACCTCACTACAAATAACTCAATTTCATTCCTTTTTATTACTAAGTAGTATTCCATTGTATGTACATGCCCCATCTTCTTTATGCATTCATCTGTCGATGGACGTTTAGGTTGCTTCCATGTCCTGGCTAATGTAAATAATGCTGCAATGAACATTGTGGTACATGTATCTTTTTGAATTATGGTTTTCTCCAGGTATATGCCCAGTAGTGGGATTGCTGGGTCATGTGGTAGTTCTATTTTTAGTTTTTTAAGGAACCTCCTTACTGTTTTCCATAGTAGCTGTATCACTTTGCAGTCCCACCAGCAGTGCAGGAGGGTTCCCTTTTCTGCTCACCCTCTCCAGTATTTATTGTTCCTAGATTTTTTGATGATGGCTAATCTGACTTGTGTGAGGTGATACCTCGTGGTTTTGATTTGCATTTCTCTAATGATTAGTGATGTTGAATGCTCTGAATTCTAATTCCATATTTCTGGCACTTCCCACTTTCTTTCTTCATCCCTGCTGTGATCGCTATAATACACAGATGCTGCTTGCCTCTTGGCAGAAGCTGGGGTAGTTTCCTAGGTCATCCCTCTACTTTGTCTTCTAAAAACTGTCTACATCCCACAGCTAAAATATCTGACCACATCTGATTCCATTGACCATACCATTGGCACAGTGCTACCATTAAGAGAGAGCAATGATAGGTACATTAGCACTTTGCATGTGACTACAGAAACCATAGCTAGTCATTCCCCTGTCAGAGAGAAGTAGACTGTATCATTATTACTTCAACCAGAATTAAATGTTCGGTGTTCGATGTTGCATATCCAGTCACCTTGTGTGTAGTTATCTTCAGGTAGCCATGAACTTGTTTCTATGGACACATACTTATCATCCTATGTACCCCTGTCTTAAATGGATCTCATACATATCCTTAGATTTCTGTGCTACACTCTTTTGGCCTTGTATTTCTACAGATTTTTTAGTCTCAAAATTGTTGCCTAAAACAAGTTTTTAATTTCCTGGGTGTCTTAAGATAAAATCTTTCCTGAATAGTGGCAATTTTCACCTTTTTAATTCCCAGAAGCATACTTTTCAATCACTTTTACTTTGAAGTGCTTCACTCCTAGAGAGGAGACTTGTCTCTAGGTGAGTTTGTTTTGTTTGTGGTGTTTTATCTCTAAGATGGGGTGATAGTGATGGTGATTATTGTGGTTCGGACTTTGTATCCTGCTTACCATAGGCTGCACACTACTCTCAGTGCTTTGTAGCCATTAACTCAGCCAATTACAAGATAAAGAATATATTTTTTTATTTCTCCCAGCATTGTTTTTTTAATCACAAGCTTTAAATAGAGTATAAAACTGCCAAGCCTACCCAGATACAAATATTTACTTCAGTTTCTTTCTTGATGTATTTCAGGCATTTATTATTCATCTTTAAATCACATTGGTGAAATCTTATTACAATCCTTGTTTGAGGGTGAAGAAACTAAGTTATAGGTGAACTAGGGGTGAGATTCATTCTTCTTTGCTCTGGTGATTTTATTATGCATTAATGTGCTAAAATCTAAAAGTGCTTAAAACCTCATTAGAATTTAACACAGGATAGAATCTTGAATTATGTATTGTCCTCCAGAGGAGATTTATTACATAATTATATTTGTAACATAGATATTGCATTTTGAGTAGGCTAGGAAGGTAGCCAAAGAACTTTAAAATATTAGTGTGTGAATACAAACCTAGGAAAACTTTTCTCACAGATTTTACTTTTCTTTAAGAAATGGGGATTATTTTGGAACAGTTGTTTATCCAAGACTAGCTCCAAATCCAACAGTTTTATCAGCATTCATATTTAAATTTACACATCTCAGTGTGTAAAGTCTTTCTTTTTCTATACAGTCTCTTTAATACAGTATAGAACATTATTCTTGACATTAGAAACCTTTCCACCTTAAGTATGGTCCTGTATTTAAATTAGTATAGAACTCAGGTGATGGGTACATGCATAATTTTGTACTCAGTGGAAGATCCAGGTTTGCCTATTTTACTCATATAAATGCTTCACTGCAGCTTTTCTTACCAAGCATTTTCAAATGCAGCTAAATAAATAATCTTCCTAACACTCTGATAATTACTAGTCTGTGAAGGATAAGAATTATAGTGAAAGGTAGAATATACGATGCTTTTCTGTTTTGCCCTTTAAAGTGAAATATTTTAATATTCATATTTACATAGCTCACTTAAATCTCTTGTGTTTAATATTTTAGATTTGTTAGTCTTTGTAGAAAACTAAATCAAAAGTTCTGTACAGCTGTTAGCTCATTTAGGGTCTGCTTTCTTAACTCATTTACATAAATTAGAGACAAAAATATAGAAAAGTTGGTTCTTAGTATTTTGTGTAAAGTTTGGATGTCATCTTGATTAAATATTTGAGAAATTGTATAATTAAAACGTAGGTATCAAAATATTTTTTATAGATTGTTATTAGTTTTCTTTTTCTTATAAAAGATGAAAGAAGATATAGGGGTTTTGTGGGTACTTAATGCTGCCATTGTAGCACAAAAACAACCATAGACAAACAGCAAATGAATGGCCATGTTCTAATAGCACATTAATTGCGAAACAAGAGGTAGCCTTGATTTGTTCTGAGGGCCATGGTAGTTTGCTGACCCCTGGTGTAGGATCCCAACTGACATGGAAAGTGGAAGATGCAGGTTGCTAACTGACCAAGTAGGGACGACCAACTAAGGAAAGGTTCTGTACCTTAGAGCTATTGACCAGTTTTAGGAGTTAATGTCCAAAATGTTGTGCTTTGGTTCTGTTTTCTTGTGAAATATTACACACCTGTCTTTAGTGCTTAAGGCCTACTAGGTACTCAAAAACTAGTTGTTTAAAAAAATAAATGAACAGTTCTCAGCAGCTAGTGACTTCCAAATGTTAAAAAAAAAAAAGTTCTATTTGTTAAAAATGGCAGAATTTTACAATAAATGTGTCCTGGATTACTGAAACATATATACAGGAAATGCTGGTAAATATTCAAACCTCATGAATGTTTCCCTATGAATTAGAAAAGGGTATTCTTACGAGACTGAAATAAAAAGTCTTACATAAGGTTGTGGTTTTTAAACTATGCTCTACAGAAAGACCTGACAGGTTCTCTCAGGGGCTTTTGTCGGTAGAGAGTGGGCCAGAGAAGACAAGTTTCACTGTTGTCTTTCTACCCTGGTTCTTGAACTGAGGCAATTCAACTTGATAGTTTCTTTATGTCTCTGTGCAATAATTTATATGAGTAAAGAGCAAGCTAATACTTCTTATAAACCAGTCGTATAATAGTAAATTAGTGAATAACATAAATTTGGTACGTATATTTTCATTCTTTTGCTCTAGCCTGTGTAGTGTTCCTTTGGGTATACTTTATTAAGAGCAATAACTCTACTTGACTTTTTTATCAAAGAATTTTAATGATGGCAAAACAGTAATAATCTTAAAGTTAATTATGTCTGTGGGAAGTATGGCTGACCAGATTATGAGCCTGTTAACCACGGCGCTTCTCTGTATTTTGAGGCAGGTTTTCTGCTCTAGAAAAATGGTCTTGGAATTCCAAAATAGAAAATTATGCCAATATCTAAGTTGGGAATATTTAAATTATATTAACTCTTCAGCTACATAGCAAATTTCAGTCTGGGTAACACAAGAGATACAATTTGCTTTCCTTCCTTCCTTTGTGGGTCAGTTTTTGTTGAGTGCCTGCTATATGCCAGTCACTGTGGATCCGAAGGCAAGTATAGTCTAATTGCAAGGGAAAGAAAAAAGCATCTCATTTTATTTTAAATTAGTTTAGAGCAATATTAATTCACTTAGGAAAAATCCCTCATGTTATAAAGTAGTATTTTCATTTAATTTTTTTCCCCAGTAGCATACAGAGAACAGTGATAAAATATATATGAGAGTTAACTTCATAAAATGTTGTATTTGATCAGGACTTTCTTAGAACTCCTATTTACATTTTAGGAAAATTCTAGCGTAGATAGGGCAGGTTCAGGGGTGGACATGTGAGATTTTGGTGTCTGTCTTTTGCAGATGAAACTTTCTTATATTCTTTCCAGTACTCCACACTGACTCTTCCTCAGTTAACGGCCTTATGACTTTCTCACATGAAGTGAGCTGCTCAGAGAGAGAGTTAATATGTCCCTTAAAATCTTTAGTAGATACTTTAACTAATGATTCTTACTCTCTACCAGTAAGGTACAAAATAATTTTAAGGAAGGCTTTTTAAAAATGATTTCACATTATGTAGGTACTTTTATAACTAGAGAAGTATCTTAGGGTCATCAAATTACATTTTTTTTCCTTGTGTTTATGTTTTGGAGCTTGTGTAAGGTTGCAGTTATAATGAGCTTACACACCTCACTGATATAAGATAAAATGTGAAACAGAGGTTAATACAGGTAAATGTGGACTTGCAGTATACTTTAGATACCTTCTGATGATCTCTTAAAAGCCCTTGGATGATTCTGAAATATTCCTGGTTAATAGTTTTTGAAGATACTTCAAATTTATTTTTTTATATTTCTCAGGCTATACTCAAGGATAGTTTTAACTTTTCCCACCCACCCCAAGATATAGTACCTTTGCCAGTTCTACCCTTGCATAGCCAAATCCTTTTCTTGAGAAATTACAGCTATTTTAACTGCAGGTTATTTGTCTTATCTGAAAAAATATTGTAGGGGATAAGTAAACAACAGATATTCTCTAGAAATGATGATCTTATTTTCACATAAATATCTTCAGCTGTAAGTGGTTCATTTGGAGAAATATGTCAGATATATATGAATAGTTGACATAGTTTATGCTGTATTAACTTTGCTTATTTTTACAACATATTGGTTTTATTGTTTTAAATTTATGTTATCTATTTTTTGGTCACTTCAAAAATGAATAAAGCTTTTGTTGTGAAACATTTTTTCCTACAGGATATTTTCCTAAAGTTTTAATAAAGTATTACTAGTCTAATCAGCACCCAAATCTTATATTTTATGCAAGATTATAATTGCAAGCATGCAATTTACAATTCATCATGCATTATTTGTATACTGCATACAGTATGGTAATGAAAAAGCAAAGGTCATAGCTGTCTTTAAATGTGGCTTAGAATATTCATTATGTTTATTCTCAAGTTGTTTTTCTGTATTAAATGCTTATAGGAAATAATAGAATCATCAAAACAGTTGATATTCTAGTGAAAAACGCAAGTATAGTGTCACTTGAAGTTAAAGGGAAAATTAAACCTCTCAATGGAATAAGATGAGTGAAAATTTAAATATTATACAGTGTTCTTAATCATATGCTAATAAAAAGAGATTGTGTTTACCTGTTTCTAAATTTCAGCTCTCCTCTGGGTATTTAATTTTAAATGCTACATATCTTTGGTATTGTTATCATTAAAAAAATAAACTAATACAAGAGCCCAGGCTTTTTATAAAACAATTTAAAAATAAAGAAGTATATTTAATAAAGAATGAAAGTCCCTTTTCATCCATCCATTCCACTCCTTTCCAATGGTTAACCACATAAAAAAAGGTGCAGTACAGATCACTAGAGTTGAATCTCAGTTCTCCTTTCTAAAGTAGTACTGGTTTTCTGTAATATAGTATTTCAAGAAATTATCTTAGTGATTTAAACTTGGCCCAGATTATAGAGCTTGGCACTTTCAGACATATGGAATACTTTCATAGATTGTGATTTTAAAATAAGATATATACATACATATATATTAAGGTATGTATAATATGTAGATGTATAGGATATATACATATTTGTGTAATATACATGTGTTTATCAAACATGGAACATCAGCACTTCACAGAGAAGATTTCATGGAAGAAAGGTATCCATTGTTGATCGAGGTGGAGTGAAGAGAGGGTAGTGGGAAGATATATCATGTATAAAGATTTACATATGTGTTTATATAATACATTATATATTAATATTATAATTAACAATGTATTATTTTGTATATAATATTAATATAATCATGTTATAATTTATATGCAATAATAATACATATTATTAGTTATTATATATATATCCACTACCCTCCTCTCACTCCACTTTAATAAACAATGGATAGCTATTTTCTTCCATGAAATCTTGTGTGTGCAGTGCTGATGTTCCGTGTATTTGATGCAATAGAGACAGCTCTAAAAGACACCACAGAAATAAAAGTGTCTCCAATGCTAAACTATGAGTTCCTTAAGAAAAAAGACCATATGTTACTTAGCAATTCCTTGCATTAACTGGTAACTTTATTTCAGGTTCTGCATATTTGAGGTCAGTCTCATTGGTAATTAAATCCTTCTTGAACTTCATAAAGGATAGAGCATAGAATCATAGAAAAAATGTTATTTTTGAAATTCAGATAGAACTGGATTTAATACTCAGGACCATCACTTATTTGCTCTGTAAAATTGGATGAGATACTTAATTTTTCTCATCTGTAAAGATAAAATAATATATCATATGGTTATTAAGTGACTAAATGAGTTAATTTAAAACACGTGGTAAAAGGCATTTGAGAACTCAGTTTAGATCTATAACTATCTTGAAAGAATTCTTATACTTTTTAAATATAAATTTCTAATTTATAGTAAAATATTTAATACTTAATTTTATACATATATGGTCAAGGTGAATTATGAATTTCATTTGCCATGTAATCTACTCTTCCATAGTAATTGGATTCAGGTATTACTTAATTGCATTTTTTGTGTAAGAAGATAAAATTGAAAAGCTACTCAGAAGTAGGCTCAGTAGTGTGAGAATTTGGGAGACAAAAAAGGAGCCAATTGAAAAGAAAGCAATGTGTTCCTCAACTTTTGTTCTGGGAGGAAGATGTGAATACTTCCATCTGTCAAGGACATGGAAAGGAAAATGATACATTATAACGGGCACTGTAAGAGTCATGATTCAGAGATAAACAGATAATCATTACCATATACAAGTCAAAAATTGTATGGAAATGGTTTTTCATGGGAGATTAACAACTGAAGCCAGAAATGTTTGTGGTTGCTCATATGGAAGATGCTTTTTTAGATGTATGTATTGACTGGGTAAGAAGTAGTCACTAATTTGTGTGAACTGTTACTTTCAAAGTTCAAAATCCTGCAGAGGGTGCCTCTGATTTCAGATAAAGTTGCATATGTTGGTAGAATTATCATTTCTCTTTTGGTTTTTGAATCATTTATGAGCAGGATTTTTTTCTAGTGGAAAAGAATAACCTTCCCTCTGGCCTTGTTTACTATCGAAGTATAATGTTCCTGTATAGTTGCTTAAGTGTTCATAACAAGCTTGTGGATCCCAAAAGGGGCTGAAGAATTATTTTTGGTGGTCTTTGAATCTGTAATTGCTGCCAGCTGAGGAAGCAAAATTCCAAATACGTTGAAGGAACTTTCACAAATAACACTTAACATAATTACAAGGCATAAAGCTCAATATATAGTTTATATAATAAAATCTTACCTAACCACAAAATATTCAGGGACCATTCAAACAGGGGTCTTCACAGAAGTATATATTAACCTTCTGCTCGACACTGTACTTGTTTAGATTTATTAAAAACCTTCTGGCTGTGCATTTGATATTATGCCTCTTTAAAACATACACTTAGCAGATTTTCTGTTTTGTTGTGTTTTCAAGAGCACCTACTACTAATAATAAAAACATGATCATCAAAGGGCAGAAAAGTCTTCATCTTTGCTTAGGTATAATGTTTTGGAATAAAATGGTTTTGAGATCTAGGCCAAGGACACCTAGTGGAATTTATTTACTCTTTTTAATTGTGTATTCCACTTTTAGGGAAATACAGTATAAAAAATCCAGACGTCAGAACAGGAACAGAGTAAGTGATGGTACTACAAAATCATTCTTTACTTTTCAGAAAAGTTTGATACAATATTCACTTAAATATGGAATGTCTCATAATACCTTTTGCTTTGTGGTTAGATTTAATTTAGCGCATCTTTTAAGGAACGTTTCTGATATTTTGATAAGGGATAAAATTGTATGTGATCCAGCTGCAATTCAATCGTAAGTTACTAAAGCAAGTTTAGGAATGACCGCATTGCCCGTGTTTTCAGACCATTTCTGTATCATTTACTTATATTTTTGTTTTTATCTATCTGTTAAAAGTTCAGAAAGGGTTTTTATAGTTATTAGTCTCTGTAGAGTTGGATTTCATACAAAGAGAACATCCACCCCGTATCTCTTTTTCCACACCTTCCCTCACCTCATTAAAACATCGGCTTCCTTCTCTAATTTCCATTTTCTGAGTATTACTTTTCCATTACAAAGTCTAGAAACTTGAATCAGTAAGGGAATTCTGTATATGCTTTCTTCATTATGTATGTAAGACCTATATAGATCTTGGCTTCATCACTTGGGTCAAGGTCCCTCTCACTTTATATCTAAAAATAATTTCTCTCCGTACCTCTAATCCAGTGGTTTTCAACCAGAGGGAATTTTGCCCCAGAGGACATTTGGCAGTATCTGGAGACACATGGAGTTGTTACAGCTGAGGGTGTGGTCCTATGGGTATGTAGTGAGTAGGGGCCATTGATACTGATAAACATCAGACAAAGCACAGGACAGACCCCCGTAATAATTATGCAGCTCAAAGTGACAATAATGCTTAGATTGAGAAACCTGCCCTAATCCCTCTTTGATCATTCCTCCTCCAGATGATTCTTTTTAAAATAGTACTCTCGTTGCATAAATCACCTGCTGAGGCATCTTCATGGATATTATCTTGAGTATATGATCTAAAGTTTCAACCTTAGTTTAAAATTTGTACAGCTAATATATTCCAACCCTGTGCTATAGGGTTGTCTTGTTGTCTTTGTTAGTCAGGGTGGTGTCTTCCATAGAATATGGCATGGATTTTAGGCCCCCAGTGTCTTTACAGCATTCTCTTTTCTGTGGTTCCAGAGAATTCTACTCTCTGTTATTTCTAAACTTCCAACTCAAGTCCTGGGAGGCTTGACTATTATTATAGGAGACAATTGTTCCAGTGAGTTTATGTCATTATCTGTATGTTACTTATAATCATTTATTTCCTTCTATCTACTATTATCTTTGTTTTAGAAAGATTGTTTCTATCACTGAAATCCAGTTTGCAAAAATAATTTAATATGGAGTTGACTCCCTTTTATATAAAACAGATGGAACCAAAGTCTTATCTACTTGAGGAGCAGAATGAGACAGTTCAAGTTCCTTGATTTTCTGCTTATTTCCAAGCAAGCTTTTAGGCCATATCTGAGAATATTAAGATGTTAACCTTTATATTATTCTTTAAATTTTTAGTATATATTTCACCATAAAAATATTTAGAGATTATAATTTTTTTATAATAGGAACTACCTGTTAATACATTTCCGTAACTGTGTAAATGGCCATGTCATAGAGCATGGGCTCTAGGTCTGCAGGCTTCAGTAGTTGTGGCTTATGGGCTCAGTAGTTGTGGCTTGCAGGCTCTAGAGTGCAGGCTCAGTTGTTGTGGCGCACAGGCTTAGTTGCTCCGAGGCATTTGGGATCTTCCCGGACCAGGGCTTGAACCGTGTCCCCTGCATTGGCAGGATGATTCTTAACCACTGTACCACTAGGGAAGCCCAAGCAGTTGTTAAATGTGTTAAATTCACTAAAATGAACTAAAAGAACCAAAAACAGGAAATATACTCCATTCTGAAATAGAGAACCTCCTCATCTTTAAATCCCAAACTCCTAGGAATATCTTCCTGACGTTATTCAGTTTGGACCTAATTTTTAACAAATAGGATAGAGATTTATTACTTAACCTCCTTAAATAAATGTGCTCCTCAGCAGTGTACAAAAGGAAGAAATAAATTTCCTGAGAACTTCCCAGTTATTGTAACTTGGTAGTATAAGGGCTGGGTTCAGTGTTAGGAAGTTGGCACTTGTCCTTTGGAAATCCATTCCTCAATTTAGGAATGGGCTGTGTAGAACAGAAGGAAGAATTTACAGTCATGGAATTTTTCTTTTTATTGACTTAACTCTGTTTTGAAGATTAAATAGAACATGTAAGAAAGAGTCTGCTATGTACCTTTCTCCTCCTCACTTCAGAAACCCAATTTTATTTGTGACAATGACATCATTTCCTAACCAGCCATACAGCTTAGGATAGTCTCTAAAGTGTAACTGAAAATTTTCTGGAGGCTTTATTTAAAGGGACCCTTTTTTCTCTCTCTTTCTTGCTTTCTCTTGACTTGAAAATATCCAATATGCACCAGAAAAATAATGAATTCTTTTGTTTTCAAATCAGCTTATCTATTTTCAATGATCAAAGATATTATATGTCTAATATTTTTAACATTATAATGACTTCACTATTATATTTTTATCACACATAACTCCTAGCAAGAATTTGATCAGGACAACTGATTTTCTGAGGGGTGTTACAGCCATGCTATGGGTAGAATTTGAGACGATCAGAGGTAGAATGTGAAAACCTATTTTTTTTTTTAAATCAGTAGTTATTTATTTGACTGCATTCACATTCTTGTCCCAGGTCTTACATGAAGCTAGGTCATCAACCAGGAAAGAATGTGTCCTGAGACTTGGAATAGTGATATATCAGAATTTCAGAATGATTGGAATGCTCAAACAGAAACATCCTTCCTGGCTATTGGAATTGGATATTTAAGGAGGAAGGGGAAAGGGTGGTAGGGAGATGAAACATAAACTTAAAAATAGGAAAAAAGAGAAAGTTACATTCTAAAAGAATTGCAGGAATTCATCAACAAATATTGCAAAAAACCCCTAAATTTCATCTTTTACATATTTATTAAAAATATGTACTTTTTTGTACAAATAAGTATTGGCATCTTCTGTGTCATGACAGATACCCAGGATGCAAATGCTGAGCACAAACAGACCAGGTTACATGGTATCTGGTATCATAACATGGAACTTTAGGCCAGGAGAGGATCACACTAACAAATATAAAACTGAAACAGAGACAAGAGCTAAAAAGGAGAGATAAAATGAGAGCCTAAGATGGGTGGATTTGACCTAGGCAGAGGTGCCAAGAAAGTCTTTCTTGAGGCAAAAGACGTGAAAATGAAAATCAACTTTTCTGCCCAGGCAGAGATCTGAAGGAAAGTAAAGATGAAAGGCAGAGTATTCTAGAGACAAGAAGCAAAATGTAAGAAGGACTTGCCACAGAAGAGAACAAATTCAAAGGGCTGAAAATAGGCTAATGGTGTTAGCTTAAAGAGATGAAGGAGGAACATAATTATAGGGAAGCTTAATGTGTGATGTGGCAAGAAGGATCAGTGTCATTTTTTTTCCCTAGAAAGTAATGGGTTTGGTAGTACTCATTAAAATTAGATAGGTTGCTAAAACCTTGAATCATCTCCTTTTATGGTTTTACTCTTATGGCTTAGCTACAATAATTAACGCAATATGTGCCAGTGTTTCTTGTTTATAAGCATACTGTAAGACTGAAAATAATTTGTATATTATACATTGAATCGTGAAGTAAAAATAATTATTTTCTGATGTCTTTGGATCGCTCACTACTCTGCTTATACTCTTTTCCTTTCTTTCACTCACCATATTCCTAGCCGTAATAACTTAGTGTTATCCTGACCAATTTGAAGACTAAAAGTTAGATGCCATTAGAAGCCAAATAATATAAGCATAGTTTCAGCTGTTCAGCTGTGGGTTCATTTATTCGATGGTTGCTCAAAATATGTTATCCTCACCTATTACAAAGGCTCTCTAATATCTCTGAGCTACCAGTTTTACTCAACATTCATCATTGTTCTGTAAAATCAAAGAAAATAGGGTTAGAAGAAATAGAATAGTGTCTATTAATTCATTTTTATACAGTTTTGTCACATAATTTAATGTTATAATATTCTGTATCGAGAAGATACTCAGAAGTTCTCAGATGAGTAACTGATAAACCTTAACCATCCTGTAAAAAGTACACTTTACATTCTAATATACTTAGTTGTTAAAAAGATGGGACTAAATTAATTAATTGACTGCTGGGTATGACTTTAAGATATTTTTTCAAATTTATTTAAAAGTAATTTAATTAAAAATTCATTCATCTTATAGTGATGAATTGTATTGATTTTGATCAGTTGACTTAGTTTATATACCTTTAAAAGTTTTCTATGCCTGTCATAATCTGTTATAAATGTAACATATTTGGCTTTTTTGTAATTCTGTTCGTTCCCAAATCCTACTAAGGTGGTGTGTTACTTGGGTCTAATTTTCCCTTGTGCCTTACAAGTTGCAACCTGGTATGGATTCTTCTTTTCTTTTACTGTTTACTTTTTTCCTTCTATCACTAAAAACTCCCATGTTTTATGTTCTAGCCAAAATCTGGCTTTCTTGCCAAGTTATTCTTTTGAATTTGTTTCTGGTTTCTCTTTACATTAAAAAACTTTTTTTTCCCTGATTATCATCTATGTGAAAATCACAGATTAGCTCTAACCCAGATTCATAGACTTCCCACTTAAACACACTTTTGATTCCCCTAACCATAGATTTGCTTTCTTAAAGTTCTACATATTAGTTTGGGAAAACAAAAGAAAATGGTGATAGCTTCCTCCACAAGAGGACAGACAGCAGTATCAAGCAGTATCAGCAGTATTTCATCTTGTGGAACTGAAAACCACAGCCACAGAAAGATAGAGAAAATGTAAAAGCAGAGGACTTTGTGCCAGAGGAAGGGACAGGATAAAACCCCCGAAAACCAACTAAATGAAGAGGAGATAGGCACACTTTCAGAAAAAAGAATTCAGAATACCGATGGTGAAGATGATCCAGGACTTTGAAAAAAGACTGGATGCAAAGATCAAAAAGTGTACCAAAGACCTAGAAGAATTAAAGAGCAAACAAACAGAGATATGCAACACAATCACGGAAATGAAAAATACACTAGAAGGAACCAATAGCAGATTAACTGAGGCAGAAGGGCAAATAAGTGACCTGGAAGACAGAATGGTGATGATCACGGATGCAGAAAAGAATAAAGAAAAAAGAATGAAAAGAACTGAAGACAGCCTAAGAGACCTCTGGGACAATGTTAAACATACCAACATTCGCATTATTGGGGTCCCAGAAGGAGAAGAGAGAGAGAAAGGACCCAAGAAAATATTGGAAGAGATTATAGTTGAAAACTTCCCTAACATGGGAAAGGAAATGGCTACCCAAGTCCAGGAAGCGCAGAGTCCCAGGCAGGATAAACCCAAGGAGAAACACGCCAAGACATATAGTAGTCAAATTGACAAAAATTAAAGACAGAGAAAAGTTTTTTAAAGCAACAAGGGAAAAACGACAAATAACATACAAGGGAACTCCCATAAGAGTAACAGCTGATTTCTCAACAGAAACTCTGCAAGCCAGAAGGGAGTGGCATGATATATTTCAAGTGATGAAAGGGAAGAACCTACAACCAAGAATACTTGACCCAGCAAGGATCTCATTCAGATTCGATGGAGAAATCAAAAGCTTTCCAGACAAGCAACAGCTAAGAGAATTCAGCACCACCAAACCAGCCCTACAACAAATGCTAAAGGAACTTCTCTAAGCAGGAAACAGAAGAAAAGGACCTACAAAAACAACAACAAAACAATTAAGAAAATGGTAATAGGAACATACATATCAATAATTACTTTGAATGTAAATGGACTAAATGCAGCAACCAAAAGACACAGACTGGCTGAATGGATACAAAAACAAGACCCATATATATGCTGTCTACAAGAGATCCATTTCAGACCTAGGGACACACACAGACTGAAAGTGAGGGGATGGAAAAAGATATTCCATGCAAGTGGAAATCAAAAGAAAGCTGGAGTAGCAATACTCATAACAGATGAAATAGACTTTAAAATAAAAAATGTTATAAGAGACAAGAAAGGATATTACATAAAGATCAAGGGATCCATCCAAGAAGAGGAGGTAACAATTATATATGCCCCCAATGTAGGAGCACCTCAATACATAAGGCAAATGCTAACAACTATGAAAGAGGAAATGCAAGGCAGAAATAGAGACACAGATGTAGAGAACAAACATATGGACACCAAGTGGGGAAAGCAGGGAGGGTTGGGGGGGAATGAATTGGGAGATTGGGATACCAAATTGTGTACTCTAAATATATGCTGTTTACTGTGTGTTAACTGTATCTCAATAAAAGTTCTTAAAAAAAAAAAAGAAAAGAAAATGGCATTCTTAGTCACTGGTGTTGTTTAGGGGAGGTTGAGATGAATTTTTACAAACTTATAATACTTCTGTATTATTTTCCCAGATAACATCTAAGAGTAGCAAAACAGATTTAGTTATAGTTGAAGAATAGGGTAGCCTCAAAAATTGCATAAATTTCTTATTCCTTTAATTGAAATCTTAACTAAAACTAACATGATATTTTATTTTTATAAATAAAAATAAATTTTAATTAATTAAAGTTAATAAAAATAAATCCAAATTAAGACAATAATATTAGTTATAAAACTTCGGGATGAACAGTATTTAGCATTATAGTATTTTTTTTTTGTGATTCATTCTTTTTGAACATCCTACACATATAGAGTCAAATTACTTATTCTGAGTTGCAATTACTAATTTTTATTATTAGTCAGTGCTTTACCTGACAGTTTTCAAGAGTTAATTATGACCATTTTATGGGTTTTTGTCTTTATTATTGTATTTAGTTTAATACAGTTCATAATTGGTTATTGCCAGTGTTTTGAGAGCTATCAAATTTTACAGAGTAGCATATTTTAAAATATTAAATTTTATAATTGGTTATTGCTGTTATGTAGGACAATCACATTATTTTGTGGATTGATCTTGTACTTGGCTACTTGCTAAACACTATTAATGGTTCTTTTATATTTTCAAATGATTACCTTTTATACTTAAAAGGTAAGATGGATTATGTCTTGCTTTCCAGTATTTAAGCATCTTATTTATGTTCTTATCTTGTTACATTGGCTAAGAAACCCAATGCGATGATACACTTTAGTAGTGATGCCATTTATCCTTCTGCTTTCTATAACCTCAAGGGAAATTCTTAACATGATGAAACAGTGATTTTTCTTTCCACTTTTTTTTTTATTCCTTTTTGTTGTCTTACTCAGGGATAGTTGTTGAATAGTACTAAATGCTTTTTGGCATCTAATTAAAACTTCCTACTGTGTTTTTCTTTAATTTCATAATGTGTTAAATTGAAATAGATTCTTATATGGTGAAAGCAAACTTGAAAACCTAGTATAAACTTTTTTTTCGCAATGTAGTATGATGAGAGAACATTGCATCCATATTATCACAGCTTTTAGTTAACACAACATTGTGTCCATGTTATTATTAGTATGTAAATGTCATTTACTTCTGATAGCTTGTTTTCCTTATAGAGGACCCTTTTTCTTTTTGGAATTTCCTGCCCACCTAGAGCATGCTTATTTCTCTGAACCAAGTGCCCCCATGATCTGCTTTAGGCTGTGAATAAACATCTTTATTGCCAGTTCTTTTATGCAGGTGGAGAGTGAGGGGATGGGCCATCCTGTTGATTCCTTAGAATATAGTTAATGAATACTTACCATGAAAATTGGCCCAAGATCTTTTTCTGCTCCTGAAATTTGTTCATCCTCAGCTTAAGTCAACCCAGCATTGTCTTTCACAGAGTCCTAACTTGTATATGTTTTGGTCTATGGTTTTTATTTCCAGTCTGATTCCTTCTTTTTCTATTTCTCAGAAATTCTCCAAAATTTCTAGTCACGTCACAGAATTCATCTTTATTTTCCAGTATCATCATATATGCATTTGTGTGTGCATGTGTGTACTTCCAGAGTGCATTTAATCCCACCATCATTACCAATACACATTTGCAGAGATTTAAAAGAGGGGATCATGTGTTGTCAGGTTACCACCTTGGTCCAGTTCTCAATTATTTATTTATTTTATTTATTTATTTATTTATTTTGTGCTGAAAAAATTTTTTTGATTTATTTATTTTATTGGCTGTGTTGGGTCCTTTTTTTTTTTTTTTTTTTTTTTTTTTTTTTGCTGTGCACAGGCTTTCTTTAGTTGCGGTGAGTGGGGGCTACTCTGCGTTGTGGTGCACCAGCTCCTTATTGCCTGGCCTCTCTTGTTGCAGAGCACGGGCTCTAGGCATGTGGGCTTCAGTAGTTGCAACACATGGGCTCAATAGTTGTGGCTCACGGGCTCTAAAGCGCAGGCTCAGTAGTTGTGGCGCACGGGCTTAGCTGCTCCACGGCATGTGGGATCTTCCTGGAGCAGGGATCAACCCGTGTCCCCTGCATTGACAGGCGGATTCTTAACCACTGTGCCACCTAGGAAGCCCCTCAATTATTTATTAAAATGAGAAATCCTTATAAAAATAAGATCTTGTTCTTCTGTTACATTCTTGTCATCATCCATTAGACAACCTACTTCATAAAATTTTTAAAAAATCGATTATTTTTTCTTGATTGATTTCTTAAATAAATCTTCAGTTGATTTCCTAAATAAAAATGTACTTAGAATTTATAACTATTTGGGGAGGCTGGGGAGGATTGCACAGAGTCCACAATGATAATTCTCACTACCCATAATCCCGTTCTTGAAAGCTCATGGTTTCCTGGCTGTTATCTTTCTCACATCATCTTCACATTTGTGGTGATTACTCTTCCATTGACTCATTGAGTTTATTTTTAATGAACTGAATATTCAGTTGGGTTACATGAAACAAATCAGCTATTTTCAGATGAAATGTACATTACATAGATGGCCGATAGTAAATGGTGAAGGCTGTGCTTGGTACAGTTTTATTACTGGCAAAAAAAAAAAAAGTTAATGGTTACTATAGTTAAAGTAACAAAAACTCTGTTCTATGTTTATTTACAGTTTGTTTTGTGGCTTCCTCTCCCTGTCCCACAATGAAAATAAGAGATTGCATTTTAAATGCCATTTCAGGTATTGGCTTTCTGAATGGCTCTTAAAAAGAGATGATTAGCAGTTTAAAATCAGAATGTTTCTTGTTTAAGTCAAATGTGTTCACAATGTTTGTTTTGTCGTTATTTAATAAAAATATTTTGTCAATTTTTTGTTGCTCGAGTAAACCTTTACATATTTGTCCCTCAATGTGTCAAGCTGTTTTTCTAAAATGTAGAGAGTTGTAAGTAAAGTAGTTAAAACCTCACAAATTCAATATTCCTTTTAAATCCTCAATCTATGGATTTTCATAGTGTAATGTGGCATGATGGCTTCTTCCCATGTCTCTTAAGCACCATACAGCTTGGCACACAAACAATATTTTAGAATTCATCATTACTGTCACATGATATCCACTGGGTGGGCTAGCGTGTTGGATGATCCTCTGCTAAGACCTATAAAACAGTTATTTTTAAAATATATTCTTGGCCTTTTGTGGTCGATGTGAAAGTGTGCTGGACAGAGTTCTGAGTTACTGAGGATACTGAGTCTTGTTTCTTGACAAACAAGTAGGTCCTCATGAATCTAACATAGTTTGCCTTTGGACTTATCTGAAATCTGAGTCCCTTAGGGCTCATCTATATTCCGTGTTCCTCTCCTATAACTTAAGCTGTTTTTTTGCTGTTTTATACACCCTAGGAATTAGCAACATGTTAAATGGCAGGAGATGACTACTAATTATTTTGTTTAGAAGCACAGATGAGTTAAGTACTGAGAAGCTTAGTGTCATTTCTTAGAGTGTTTAAATGTTAAGCATATTAAAATATAGCATTAATCAATCATATTTACACTCTTACCATAACTCCCTTTTTTGGATTAATAAGCCTATTATAAGCAACCAGACTAATGTTATGAAGTATTGAAAACTCTGCACTATCTTGTGTTCTCTGAAAACTGTGCCTGGTCAGAGGGAAGAGAGAAATTAAGCATTTGGAATTAACATACACACACTACTGTATATAAAATTGTTAAACAACAAGGACCTACTGTGTGCACAGTGGAACTATATTCAGTATTTTGTAATAACCTTTAATGGAAAAGAATCTGAAAAGGAATATATATATGTGTATGACTGATCACTTGCTGTACACTTGAAATTAACACAACATTGTAAATTAGCTATACTTCAGTTTTCTTAATGGTTAAAAATTTTTTAAAAGTAGGAAACAAAAAATGAAATGTGCCTAGTCAAAACCAAGGAATTTTTTACTCTTTTATTAAACAATTCTGTTTCCCTTATAAAACATCCACTTTATTCTGTCTAAACAGTACATTACTAGTTGAAAGCAAAAAAATAACGTGATGTAAAGGGATATACAGGAAATTTTTACCACAGAATGAATGTAATGATTGTAAATCAGGATGTCCCTTCATTATTGGTTATCAAAAGCAAGAAGAACAAACCCCAAGCCTTCTTCCATAACAACTAGAAAAATCGCCCCAAGATTTCATTTCCTGAAATTCACAAGGCTTATTTTTAAAAATGAGAAATATAATATCCAGAAGAATGCCATTGTAAGCTACAGTCTTCTTAGGTAATCTCTGTGTGTGTTTTTATTTTTGTCCTGCAATGATGAGAACTTATTTCCAAGTAAAATACTTAAATCCAAACGAAACAGATCTGAGCAGGCTAGGTTTCGTAGTGCAAGTTTTCCTTTAATTTATCAAGTCACAGAAATAAATATTTCCTTCTGTGAGAGGACTATATTTCTTATAAAAATGATGTACATAATTATAAGGACTTCCTATCATTACTCAACTTTAGTTTTAAATATCTTTTAATATATTCCTATAAAAATTATCAATCATCTTTGCTTTCATGATTTAGTGTTCACTATACAGCAGTGTCTCTTGTTCTTTTCCTTGGACATGTGTATAATCCAGACAGACATTTTCTTTCTTGTAATTATTACTCTTCTCTGCTAGTATTTTAATTATTTATAGCCGTCAGGCATTTATTTGTCTTTTAAAGGCCTTCCAATCCCAATCAGAATGAATAAACAATTAAAAGGAAGAAAGATTTTGTAGATTTTCTTTTCCTTTTGATTATGTGTGTTCTATATAACACTTAAATTATTCTTTATGAAATTAGTATATCCAGGAAACTAGAGAATTATGCCATAGGCTGGGCGAATGGAAAACATGTTAGTGCTTCCTTTGTAAGGTTTCCAGGGTACCACAAGGAGTTTTCTAATGTGCTGCTTATTTGTGTTCTCCCCAGATCTCTTTCAGTTTATTATAATGCTGGAGAAATAATTAACATGTTGCCTAGCCTTTTCTATGTTCTACACCTCACTGAAAACATGTCGGCAGAGAAAGCAAACGTTCATCAAGTCTCAATATAAAACAGATCCTGCCAGGGAGCATGCCAAACCCAACCAACCATGACAGTCAAATCATTGTATGTTTTGCTTTAAATTTTTATTTTTGCCTTTGCTTTAGCAACTTGACTCTGGTATGTGTTGTGCCCTATGGCTTATTATTTTATGGCATGACAGTTCCTGAAACTGACAAGGCTCCCCGCTTACCTTTGCAGTGTATATGTGTGACAGTGTAAACTATAAGAGACAGTGACATTTGACTCAATAAATATTTGTGTTGTGTCCCCTACATCTGTTTTACAGAACTCCTTTTTCTAAAATTCTTCCATCAGTATTTACTGAAAAATGCTGGCTTTTACCTTTTGTCTGGATGATATAAATTCTGGAGTCGGTGTCCAAATTTCCAAGTTAGACTTCTTCTTATTGACCCAAGAGATTTAATTCTCTCATGAGTTTGTATTCACATCATAAAACATAAATTAATTTAGTTGGGTTTTTTTATTTACATATTTTTCTGTTTGGGGTCAGGGCATGTGTACCCTGCTGTGTGTGAGACCATATATCCAACTTCCTGCTGCTGAGTCATTTGAAAACTTCAGGAGGGATTATATTTTTAATTTGATATTACACTGGGCAAAAAAATTAATGGGTATAAACTTTAGTCATTTAGAAGCATGGTTTCTTGGATAAGATCATCCCTAAAAGTTGTTGAGTGCTTGGACTCTATGCATTCTGATCCTGATTTCAAGTCTGTATTTTTCAGTCATTATCTTTGTGACTTTGGACAAGTTACTCAAACTACCTTGGTTTTAAGTTTCTAGTTAATGGAATTTACCTCATAGGATATGTAATATTTTCTTTACTTTTTTCTTCCCCTAGTGGTTTTGTAAGGTGGTATCCTGTTTCATACTACTACTGATTGTTTTTTGAGTTTTATATGCATATTTACTTTTTCTCTTTCTTGTTAACTTAAAATCAGTAATGACTTAATATATATTGGCTTGACTTTGTATAAAATAAGAAAGCCAGTATGGCTTTCAACCCTCTTCACATTCCAACGTTTTGTGATGTACTTTACGTATTTTTTTTAAAAACCTTGTTTGCATAATAATTATTAATTATTTAAGTATTGATTTGCTTTATAATCCATTAAACAATTATCTATCCTTCTCTCTGTATAACTGAGTGATTTTTTTCTGTAACAATCTGTAAATATTGATGGAGAACTAGGTACCGTTTTCTTCTTTGTGACCCTTTTATCTCAGATTCCATAAATATCACACTCCTGATTTCTTCCAACAAAGTATGTCTGCTCCTTCTCAGACTCCTTGCCAGCTTCTTTACTTCTCTTAGATTCCTAAATGCCACAGATTCTTAGAGCACTGTCCTGTGTGATACACCAGAATTCTCACTCACTCGTATAGTTTTAAATACCCTTCATTTGAAAATGACTAATGTCTGTGCTTTATACTCACAACTGCCTATTTGATATTTTGTCTTGGATGTCGTCCTCAAATCTCAGATTTATCCAAAATGGAGTTTGTAATTTCCCCCAATATCCAAAATCTGCTTCTGGTGAAGGAAACTTTTTTGTAGTGACCCTCTATTTGTAACATTGCTTTTTGTCTTAAAGTCTGTATTTTTATAGTGAATATGCTGAATATGGTGAACCAAGCTTTCTTCGGGTTAGTGCCTCTCTGATTTTTCAGTCTTTTTCAATCACTTGACTCTCAGCCTTTTGTGACCTTTTGTTTCACGTGTAGCTATCATAAAGGGCAGGTAGCTGTGTTTAGTTTTTAATCCAACGTCAATCTTTGTGTTTTTACCCATGGGCTTGGTGAGTCATTTACATTTATTAGAATTAGAAAAATATTTGGAGTGATCACTCTCACCGTATTTTTTGCTTTCTGTCTGTTCTACTTTTCTCATATTTTTTTATTAGTATTTTTGTTTTGTTTTTCATTAGTATTTTTCTCTGTTCTTAATAACTTTTCATCTTGAAATTCTTGAAATAATTTCAGGCTTACAAAACATTTCAAAAATAGTACAAAGAATTCCTGTATAACTTAGACTGAGAATCTCTGATATTAATGTCTCACATCACCACAGTATCAAAATCAGAAAATTAATATTGATGTAATACTATAATCTACAAGTCTTATTAAATTTTGTCCATTTTCCCACCATTATTCTTTTTCTGGTCCAGGTTTCAATCCTGGAACACATATTGCATTTTATTCTCACCTTCTTTTTAGTCTTCTTTAATCTGGGACACATCAATGTTTGTCTTTCATGATCTTGCACTTTTGATAAACCCTGGCCTGTTATATGGTATACCGCCTCTCAGTTTAAATTTGTGTGATGCTTTCTCATCAATAAATTCAGGCTATGCATTTTTGGCAAGAACACCATAGAAGTTTTTTTTTTTTTTTCTTTTCAGTGCATCATATCAGGGTCAAATGATATCTATGTGTCTTATGACTGTTGATGTTAATTGTGATCACTTAGTTAAGATAGTAGTTGCCAAGTTCCTCCATTAAAAATTTATTATTTTTCCCTTTATAATTAATAAGTATACTGTGGGGGGATACCATGAGACCATGTAAATATCCCAATTTTTATCATAGTTTTGCATGCTAATTTTAGAATGTATTGATGATTCTTACTGGAAACAATTATATGGTGGTGCTTGTCAAATGTGGTTGTTTTATTTCCATCATTCTTTCCAAATTTATTAATTAGAAGTCTACAATAGGAAGAGTTTTTCATACTACTCTATCTATCCATCCATCCTTCCTTCCTTCCTTCCTCCCTCCCTCCCTCCCTCCCTCCCTTTCTCTCTCCTTCTCTCTCCTTCTCTCTCTCCCAACTCATGAGTATTAGTTTTATTTTATGGATTTTGCTGAATAATTTTATGATTTTTTTACTCCAATTGTGCCGGATTTGGTCAGTAGGAGGCCCTTCATGTTACTTACTTTTGTATTTCAAAATGTCCTTATCAGATTTTGAATACCTTCTTACTCATTGCCACCAAAAGATGTAGTAGGCTTTTCTTGTTTCCTCTCCCAGCCTTGGAATCAGTGATTTCTTCAGGGAATCCAAATTTATTTATTAGATAATGGTATTTAGAAACCAAGATCTAGGCACTAAGGGTGCTCATTGCTCCTGGAGCATCATTTGTAAACCCTTTCAGCAGGTACTGCTGGGAAAATATGTATTTTTATACACTTATTTCTATATTTATATATGTGTTTATATGTAATGTATAGTTTATCTAAACTAAACCATGAATTCACACAGACATCTCCATTTCCAATCCAACAGCATGGGATCCTTCTAGCCTCTCCCTTTCCTTACATGTAACCCCTTTCTCCAGCAGTGAGGAATCTGGCTTTTATTATCAGCAGTACATTTACTTCTTTGTTCATTCCTGGAATACACATAAGTGTAATTTCAGAATTGCTAACCCATACCTCTGGCAAAACAAATTTACCAATTAGAGTACAATAGTTGTATGTAATTCTTTGTCTTAAAGTGTAGAATTAAAATAGTATTTGCCAAAATTAATTAGGTGAGTTATTTTCATTTTCAACCTCTTCAGTCTCATTGTTATTTATTTATAAAATAGTTGACTTCATTTGACACTGTTAATAATCCATTCTGAATTACTCCTCCCCCCATCCTGGTTGATACTATGTAAAAATTCTATTCAGTTTGAAGTGTATCTTACAGTCTTCTGCTTCATTTTTTGTTTTCTTCTTTTTGCATGGAGAGTGGTTCATTAATTGAGGTGGTTGAATCTTATTTTCTTTCTTTTGTATAATAATTCTGTGTAGAAGTATTAAGTTCCCTCCTGTTCATTTGTTGTGGATTTGGCTACTTTACAAGATAACCTAATTCACTGCTGCCCTCCATGTCAATGTAGCAAAATCCAGGTTCTTTGATTAATTTTTCTTAATTAGCGGAGGAGGAAGGAGTTGTGTGTCCTCCAACTTTTAAATTCTCTTTTATATTTCAGTAGCCTAGATTTCCTCCTTTTCTTTCTTTTCCCCTTCACCACTCAATTACTAAATATTGCTTCTTTCTTCCTTCGTGTGTTTTTCTCTCCCAGAAGACTGTCACTTCAATTCAAGCATAATTTTAAGTCGTTTCCTCATGGTCATGTTGGTTATATGCACATACTTTTTACTACTTTTACATACTTTTTACTGTTTTTACACTTAAAGTGACTTACTCTCTTTGTTGATGGCTTTATATCAACTTTATAGTCATAGCAGCTTCCTACTTCCTTCAAGTTTTTCTCAGACTGCCTTTAGTTGCCATAAAAGCTTGTGACAGGGCAGAGGAACATGAGAAATTGCTCACTGAAATTTGGTGGTTTACTCTTTTTGTCCTTTAACTTCCAGTTATTTTAAAGTTTGGAAATTCTTTGTCTTCATCTTATACTGAAGGTATTGTGTGTGTGTGAGTATTTTTTGTTTTTTAAATCTTCTCATTGTTCATTATTGTTTTTGGAGAAAACATTGAGAGAGAAAATATTGGAGAAAATTTTGGAGAAAATATTGGCGTTAGATCTCTGAAGTCCCCAATTTTTTTTACCCCATTTTCTTTCCACTGATTTAAAAGTTTCCCTCCTATTGCTAGACATTTAGTAGGTCTTTTGAAATTTTACTTTGCATATGTGAAAATCTAAGTTAATATTTTAATCTGCCAACAATTTCATGGATCTTAGGACATTTTATTTACTCACTTGCCTTCCACCTTTTATGGTAATATCCTTACCCAGTATTTTTATTTTGTTCTTTTAAATATCCTCTATATTTAAAGGTTACTTTTATTTTTTTTTTCCTTGAGACACTTCTTGTTTTAGATTTATATACTTATTTTAAAGGTACTTCTTTATTTTCCATACTTTCCAGACCTAGTAGATCTTCTTTCTGAAATTATTTTTCTTCCACCTGAGGTACATCCTTCACTGGCAGAGTGTTTTTAGGAATAAAATCTTATGTTTAATTTATCTGAGGGAGCCCATCTTCTGTTTTCATTTTTGATTAATAGTGTTTGTGGGATGGAAAGTATAAGCATTTTAGGTTGATAAGTTTTTTGGAGGGAGTTTTTGGTTTTTGGTTAGGGGGTTTTTTTGTTTGTTTGCTTTTTGGCTTTTTTTTCTTATCAGTTTGCAAATGTGCCAGTGTGTTCTTGCTACCATTATTGCTGTGAGAAAAATGGTTATCAATGTAACTGTTAGTCCTCTGTTGGTTCATTCTCTCTAGTTGCTTTAGGATCATGTCTTTATGTTCAGTGTTCCATGGTTTCCTTGAAATTTGTCTACCTGTTGAGTTTCCTTTTTATCCACTTCAGAATTCATTGGGTTTCCTTTATGAATGAATTCCTATATTCTAGAAATTCTGGACCTTTTTTTTTTTTTTTTTTTTAAGCAATAACTTGTTTATTATTTCTCCCCATTGTCTCTATCCTCCCTTTCTGGGATTCTGATTAAATGTGTATTAAACATTCTTATCATGTGTGCCAAATCTCTTAACCTCTCTTTATATTTTCCATTTCTTGTCTTCTCTGATATGAATTCTGAGTAATTTCTCCAATTGTCTTTAGTTTCAGTAATTCTCTTTTCAGCTGTGTCTAATCTGTTGTTTGATCCATCCTTTGAAATTTTGTTGGTTTAAATTTGTAATGTTTTTTATCTGTAAAGGTTCTATTTCTTATTTTTAAAGTCTCTTCTTGTTGGAAAGCCTTTGCTCATTTTTGTTATTCCATGTTTGTTTATTTGGAAGTTTTTTTTACATAGTTTTAAAATATTTTGTGCCTAGAAATTCTAATGCTGGATTCATTTTGATACTAAACTGGTTTGTTGTTTTCTTCATAACTTGTTATTGTGAATGCATATATGCCTTTATGTGTTTGTCTGACTTGCCCAACTATGTATTCCATTAAGGGAAAAACAATCTTTCTATTCATATCACAATATGTAACTTACAGCCTGATATCAGGTAAGTTCCTGAAATGCAGTCACTGAAAGAAGTCTTGTTCTTATATTTTTCTTCATTTATTTCATTATTGAATAAGTTAAGTTTTTAAGTACTCCTTTAAAAAAAAAAAAAGACTCCACTAATGGATATGTTTTCAGAGCCCTTGCATATCCCACAATGTCTCCTTTCTTTATTCTTCTTACAATTAGCCAGGATTCCTAGGTAATAATCTTTTCCTTAGATCCCATTTTCTTCGAGTATTTAGTATTTCAGAGAAGTTACACATCAGCCATTATTATCTACTGAAAATAATCTGTATTGCCTGATGGAGCCTGTTGAATTTTTATCTTTAAATTTGAAAGTATCATCAGAATATGGCTTCTTTGGGGGGGTTCTTTCACTAATTTTGCAAGGCACTAAATGATACCTGTCTATCTGCAGACACTGGTCTTTCTTCAACTCAGGGAATTTTCTTCTGTGTATTTATAATGACTTCTGTATTATCAGTGTTTTCTCCCCAAGTTTCCCTTATATAATTTGGTTCTTTAATTAATGTCTTGACTCTCTTCTCATTATTTTTAATTTTTTATTCTTTTCTTCTGCATTCTAGAGATTTTCAAGTCTGTCTTCCATTTATCTAAGTCAAATTTATATGGAATAGGTAGGTTGTATACAACTTCCAATGAGATATTTAATTCAAATACATTGACTTAATATCTACATGAATCCCTAGAGACATAAAATTATTCCTACTTTGTTCTCACTTCTATGTTCAGAGTATCTTCTTGAATCCTGTTGTTTTCACTTAGCAGCATCATTTCAGAGAAAGATAGTTAATTCTAATGATTCCAAAAGGTTCTTTCCACCTAGAAAATTGTTTCACATATATGCTGATTTTTATCTACCTTCTTATTGGGAAGAAGCTCTATAGGTAATCTTCTACCATGTGACCCTCTCTATGATAAAGAACTCTGCTCTTCATTGTGGGAGGGAGCTTTGTCAGGCTAATTTTCTGCTAGTTAAGACTGATAAAAATGGGCACCATTCTGGCCGGTATAGAACTCTTTTTGTAAGTTGCAATTCAAAGCCTTCATGGAAGGAAATAGAGTTTTTAATACAATTGCAAATACTTTTCTGTGGAACTTCGAGATTAAAACTTTGGATACTAAATACTCACCCACTTAACTAATATTTAAGAGTCTAATGGTCATTAACCAGACATCTTTTTCTTTTTTAACTGTTCAAAACTATTTCAGTAATAATTTCCGCGCACCCCCCCCCCCCCCCCCCCGACACACGCACATGTTGCTACCAAGAAGTTACATTTGAATTGGCCTATTTTGGTTATCTTTCCTTAATTTTAGTTTGTAATTAAAAATTTGAATCTGAATTTTATGGGAAAAATTTAACCAGTCTTTATGCTCTAAGAAAAATTATGAGTACATTTTTCTGCTGACACCTGAACCATCCACTCAAGAAGATACTTTTCTGAATAATCTTTCTGTCTACCCTATCACTTCTCTTGCTTTGTGGAAACAGGACTCATTGCCTGCCAACACCTACTATACAGATATTCTGCTTATGCAACCACCTCAGGTTAGAGAATGCCTACCTCATTGTCTGCCTTTATCCTCTTGACTCTTGTATATTAGTGTAAATTTATCAGTGTCCCTACACTTGTCTCTGAAACCAGTCTTTCTTTCATAGGAGAGGAATCACGTAGCACAGATTTCTAGTTTTTGACACCTTTTCAGTTTCCAAGTATAGATACAAGGTTTTTTTCTTATTTTTATTTTTAGGGGGTTATTTCTATAATGATGTATCCTTTATCTAAAAACATTGATGCTTCAAAGATGTCTTCTTAGTTATATATAAAGCCAGATCTTTATAGAATGAACTAGCAAATTAATCTGGTTAGTTTATTGAGTACCTACTGTAGGTATAGTATTTTATTTGATTTTAGAATTTAATTTGGGAGAGGTGCCTTTTACTCTCCACAATTTAGCTAAGAAAATAAGATCTATACATATGCAAACCTAACAAAATATTGTAAGAGATTGTGAGGCAAACTGGTAATGCAAATTACTGATGTGTAGTAAAATAAATGATTTCATAAAAGGAAGTCATCACAGCCAGGTCTTTGAAAATTGATGTGAATTAGAAAGATAATTATTGGGAAACCATTTTACTGGAGAAGAGAAAACAGTGATTATATCAGTATGGCCACAGAAGCAGATTGTATGTAGTAAAGGAGTGGAAACTTTGGTCAGAAGGATTGATTGGGAATAGTCTTGAATGCTAAGATGAAGTTTGTGCTGAAAGTAATGTGAGTTTGACACAGTGAAAATGGTTGTTCTAGTGAGATTGGAGCAGTCGCCAAGGGCAGAGAGAAGTAGCCAGTTAAGACATCCTAGAAGAATCTAGGTACAGGATGGTAAGGATGTAATGTAGACTTAGAGTGGTTGGAATATAGCTGGTGAGGGATGTCACAATAGAAAACTAGCAGGACTTGGTAACTGTTGGGTAAGTTGTATAGGATCAAAACATTTTTGCTAATTAAAAGAGACATTGTGCATGAGACAGCTTTTTCAACTTTATTAAGTTGGGGAATTGATATTATGAATGATGTAAGAAATTAAAGTATGACAGTGTGACAAATCCCAGATCCAGAAATAAGTGACACAATAATGAACTGCCAGACGTCTGCTGCTTTTGGCTGCCCAGGGTTTACCCCACTGCGCGCTGACTCTCTCTGAGCGCTGCATAGTTTGAGTCTTTCCTAATCTTTAGTCTCTGTTATTCAGCAGAGTAACTGTTGCCCCCTCAGGGGTTTTCTTGACCAGTTCTTTCTTTTTAATTATCTCGTTTCCCAAATACTTACTGAGCACCTGCACCATGTGCAAGAGCTTGTGCTAGGCATGGAGAATGAAGGGGACGAAAAATGTTGTGGTGCTCCTGTTAATAAATAAACTCAAGTGCATTTTCATTAGTATTTTGTTATCGAGGTTTTCAGGAGACATTTGTTTCACTCAAATGAGCAAGAGGCAAATACTTTGCATTTGGAGAGGACTGTTTTGTTTTTCTCCAACTCTATTAGTAGGTGACCGCTTTTTTCTGCAGTTTTGGGAATTTATGAATACCAAACATTTATTTTCACCTCCACTAGGGGACAGTGTGTTACCATTAGATTTTTTTTTCTTCCATATCAGCAAAACGTATACAGAAAGGAAATTTGGCCTCAAATTATTTTGATATGATATTAATTATCTCATACATGTAACAAAACAAAAATATTTCTAAAGTATACAGCTTAGATTTTTGTCTATTATGTGTCATATGGATGGATAGATACGTAGACATATATAGATACAGATTTTATTTAGAGTGTTTGAAATTCTGTAGCATTTAGATAAATTTTGCATGAGGTCACCAAAACAAGGATGGATAGCAGAAAGATATTAATATCAAAACATAAGCAATTTGAATTTCAGGACAGTTTCGTAATTCATGGAAATTGAATTAGGCTTTAGGTATGGAATTCACTGAGATAATGTAATGTTTACCCTTCCAAAAGGTCTGTGTAATTTCTTGAGACATCTGAAGCCTAAATATACATTTATACATATATTTTAAATTTATAGATTTTCTTTTCACAGAGTACATTATGTTTTTTAGGAATGAGGTATATGGAAGATGAAAATCTCTAAAAGATTTCCTTTTAGGTTGTCTATAAAGATCTGGAGAGCAGTAATTTCATAGCTTTTCCTGTCATTCTTTGAGACAATATCCTACAAAACTCATATAAATTTGATTCTAACAGCATACCACAAATTTGTTTATACCTCTTTAAGTACTGATATCTGTACAGTACAATGATAGGGTTTAATGTTTTGAAATACACCTTTTAAAAAGTTCTTTAAGTTTATGTACACTGGGTATAGTTTTGCCAAAAGTTGTCCTTTTAGAAAACTGAAAGGGATAGTTGATCAGTAAGGAATTTTGAGGATATGGCATTACAGAAAATCAACCACTTACACACTTGCAAGGTTCTACTTCTTCATGACCTACTTCTGGAACTGCAGGCTTTACTTATCCACATTGTGAGGTGGACAGTGAGGAGCAGGGGAGGAGAAAAGCTGCTATGAATAATGGAAGTGCCACCTTGATTCCCAACTTTCTGTGAAGTTAAAGAAATCCATTTTCCCTTGTTTTCCAAAGAGCTTCCCAAAGGCTTAGAAGTCCCATGAGAATTTTTGCATTGAGACTTCACTACTCTACTGAAGATGATAGGTATAACCATGGGAAGGAAACCTACCCATCAACAACTACAGCAAAAGATATAGTACATACAGAAAAACTAAGTACAGGATTCCATTAACAAAACTTAATTACTCTAGAGTAACTTTAGAATTGTGTTTTTAAAAGATAATGGTAATTAGAACTTTTGTACATCTTTCATCTAAACATAGTGTACTTCTTCTTTGGAGAACTGTCTAGTCAGAGCCTCTCCCGATTTTTTGATTGGGTTGTTTATTTGCTTTTCTATTAAGTTGTATAAGGGTTTGTTTTTGTTTTTTTTTAAATATATTGTGGATTGTAAATCAACTATACTCCAATATAAGATAAAAATTAAAAAAAAATAAACATAGCATATTTCTGGTGCATAATTTCTGAGTTAGCTAGTGCAAAGGGATGAAAACTTGAAAAATGCCTTGTTTGGGCAATCTTAAACAGTTCTTCATGGCTTGGAGAACTGAGTGATTTTAAGGAAATGGCAAGAAGAGGCTGGAAAGATAAAGGACATTCCAGGTAAAGGGATCATACTTAATCCTGAAGTTTAAAGATAGCCTTCAAAGGATTTTAGGTACGATAATGATATGATCAGATTTTTATTATTTAAAATAAGTATTTTCATTGCTGTGTGGGAAATAGGGTAGAAGAGAACAGACTTTAGAGAGCCTTTGAGATTGTTTTACTAATTCAGGGCCAGAGGTATTATGCTGGCTGTGGAGTATAAAGATTCAAGAAACATTAAGGAGGTAGAAACAGTGAGTCCTAGTGATTTTTTTAAAATATATTTTTTAAATTTATCTTCTTTTTATTTATTGGCTGCATTGGGTCTTCATTGCTATGCACCGGCTTTCTCTAGTTGTGGAGAGCGGGGGCGTCTTATTGCAGTGGCTTCTTTTATTGTGGAGCACAGGCTCTAGGCGCATGGGCTTCAGTAGTTGCAGCACATGGGCTCAGTAGTTGTGGCTTGTGGCCTCTAGAGCGCAGACTCAATAGTTGTGGCACACGGGCTTAGTTGCTCTGCGGCATGTGGGATCTTTCCGGACCAGGGTTCGAACCCCTGTCCGCTGCATTGGCAGGCAGATTCATAACCACTGAGCCACCAGGGAAGCCCCCTAATGATATGAGTGTTGGGATAAGGCATTACTGACAATGCCAAAGTGTAGAAATTGGTTACCAGATACCTCTTTTTGAACATAGCACAATTCATAACCCAAGAACCTTAAGATATTAGCTCTGTTTTCACTTTCATTTTCCCTTCATACTATCCTCCCTGCATACTTGCAAGAAGCCTAAATAATTAGAAAAAACAGAATTTCATAGGCAATATGATTTCAAAGGCAAAACCACCGTTTAACAACTTGTGAGATAACTCATTTCACAGATCTGCCTGATATTTTCTTCACAAACAAGCAGGTTTTTTTTTCTCTCCACACCAGTACGCACAGTTTGTAACAAAGTCTGTTTTTGAAGTACACTCAGAAAAAAGATGAAGCCTAGCATCATCAAAGAAATATTCCCACTTCAGTGAAGAGCCAAAGTTGGTCAGATATGGGATTAAGGGAGAATAACCTTTTGTTTCATATTATTAGCATTTGAAATTGCATCCTTCAGCAGGTATTTTTTCTGTAATGAAAGTGCTTGTAAAAGCATTTCTCCTTTATTTGGGGCACCAAGTCCTTGCCAATGGCTATGGTCTGAGTTCTATGCAATGTTGAGTCCAAAGAACAAGCCTTGCAAAGTGGCTCCTTGAACTAGTAGAAACGGAGTCTGTGGATACCAACTTCTAGTTACAAGGTGAATAAGTTCAGAGAATTTAATGTACAGCGTGGTGATTATAGTTAACAGAATTGTATACTTCAAAGTTGCTGAGAGAGCAAGTCTTAAATGCTCTCACCCTGCTTCCCCAAAAATGGAAACTGCGAGAGGTAATGGGTGTGATAACTAACCTTACTTTAGTAATAATTTTGCTGTATATATGTATGTCACATCATCACATTGTACACCTTAAATTTATACAATGTTATATTTATGTTTATGAAGCTGGGGCGAACGTTTTTTAAAAGCAATTTTTTTTAAAGAAGAAAAGTAGCTCCTTGTTAAATTTAATGTGTTGATATCTTTACTTTCTAAAATAATTATTGTTTTATCTTTTCTTTCAGGATGAGCAGAAGCTACAGGAAAGTTTAAGGCAAGGTGCCACCATTATTGCTGCCATAATCAAAGAAAGAAATCCTGGACTCATTGGTCAACTACTGGTAGCATAAAGAACATGGAGATAATTACCTACTGGGTTCTTAGAAGTGTTTACCTAAGTATCTCTTTTGTTGCTTCCCTCTGAAATGTATATGGTAGAATGTTTAAGCTGTCTTTTATGTCCTTTATAATTTGTAGGATGTGATGCTTAGGTGAACTTAAAGAAGTTTTTATGCATGTCAAATATAAATTGCCTAAACTGGAAAAGAACAGATAAGTGGAAAATAGTAGCCTTCACATAAAGAATCTTTTCACAAAGGCATGAACAGTAAAATAGAAATAATGATGAGTCAGCTAATTATCCAAGGAATGAGAATTTAGAAAACGTCAATTACTATCTCTGTTAATTAGTAAATCACACTATAATGAAACTAATAAATAAGATTAATGATTATTGTTAACTCTAACATCCTCTCTCCGTGGATTATTTTGAATCGCATTCTAATTTTTCATACCTTAAAAAAAAAAAAAGAGATAGCACTGAACTCTGGTTTGAGTATCTGCACCATAAGCCTCACATTACCCTACATCCCTAAAGGAATGGACTTTCCTTCTGTTTTTCTAATGTTTTAAAATTGTATGTTTTCCTTGCTTTGTGAAATATAGTTTGATTTACGTTATTTTAAAAGGCTTCTGATTTTTCCAAATAACTTTAAAAGAAGACTGGAAAGCTTCATGAAAGTTATTTTGGTCAAGCCTAAGTCAGTCTTCTTCTAAAAGGAAGACCATTGCATATCAAATAATTAATTTTTCTTTTGATATGGGTAACTGCTGCCTTTTTTTTTTTTTAACTGCTGCCTTTTTAAGTTGAGTTCTCATTCTTTCAAATTTCCACTGGTACATACATCTTAAATATTGATGATTTTCTGCTTATATTTTACAGTTTTGTGAATCCAGTCGTTAGAGATGCCTTTTATTCTATGTATACACTTACTTCATAAAAACACATTAGATCAGATTATGCCAGGGCTCAGGCTGCATGTGGGAACTATAAAAGTTGCATGAAATGTTTTCTGCTAAAGATAGACTATGAAATATCTACTTTGTACAGCCTCATTTTAACATGTTGGGTGATATTCCCTTTATTTCTCGAGTATCAATAGTAGTAGGAGGGTTTATATTTTACATTAAAACAATAGTGAGTAGAATATAGAGGACATGGAATAATTATTGCAATTATTTTCCTAAATGAAATGTGTTGTTTGAATGAATGTATGCTTGGATCTAAATTCCTGGGCTCGCCGCTTTTTCTCTCTCTCTCTCGGGATATTAAGAAATATAAAATAAATCGTTTAATTAAAAATCTTGAGGATGAAAATATGTGGGCAATGGGGGGATTTTGGTTAGAATGTCTCTGTCGTTGTTAAGCTGGGTTGGCTGTGTTGTAAAAGGTCATAGGTGTGCCTTTTGATGTCTTCAGGTGAAAATGTTTTAAGAATTTGAAAGTGCTCATAAAGGCAAAGAGAGAAAAGTTACCAAGATTTTAAAGAGAAGATGAGTGCCTTTAGGTTCATGGTGGGAAACTGGGCATATCACTGGCACTGGCAACTTCTCTGTGTCTGTTGAGTGCTGGCTGAGTCACCTTAGATTTCAGAAGAATAATGGAATGTTGTGCCAGACAAGAATTTATCTTGGAACAGTTAGTATGCCTTTACCCTAGGCAATTGTAAATGTTTAGTGTGATGAGATTTAGTTAACAGACTATTAAGTTGTGTCTGAAATCCCCATCATCATCGTTATGGCATTTGATTTTTTTCTTTATAGTTTACAAAGTGAGTCACAGCATTGAAAATAATTTAAAGAAATCTCCTCAGATCCTTTACAGTTGAGATGGAAATCGAGACTCAGGAATCTTCACTACCTTCTCCAAACACATGTGTCTGCCTAGTGGAAAAAGGCAGGGCTGAAACCTAGGACCACTGAGAATAAGTTCTAAGCTCATTTCCTCTGTAACAATGATTGCAGGCAAAGGACACCCAGCAGAGAGGCTCTGAATGAGCGTTGGAGGAGTGGGAGAAGAAGGGACAGATCAGTCCAGTGACCAGAGGAAGTCCTGAAGCTTTCGGCTTTCCAACCATCTTTCCAACATACCGAAATTGTAGCTCAGGATAAAGGGAATGAAGAGAATTATTGGCCAAGAGAGAAAGATAAATTAGTTGTTTTTGTTATTTGTTAAGAGATCCAGGGGCAACTTTATAGTTGTTTTTCATCTCCATTTCCAGAAACTTAATTACTTTCATGAGAACTGTCCATTTTCACTTTACTTTCCAAAATTCCTTTAAAAATAATAGTAAGTATGCCTGAGGGTTGCTGAAATTGCTTTCTCCCTGTGAAAATTTTGTGAAAAGACAGTTTTCTTTCTAAATGTATGTTACTTAATTACATGCAATTTAAAGTTAACCTTTTTAGGAAGTCAACAGTGTGATCAGTGGTTTGATTAATGACATTATGGTAAGAGGTTTTTTCTTTTTCATTTTTTTTTCCATGAAAATGCTCAATTTGAGAGATGACTTCTTGCAAGCACACTCATCTACAGATAAAAGTCAGACCCCTGTATTCTACCTAGAGTCATCCTTACTGTGGTCACTTTAAGCATTTTGCATTGGTTTACCAGGAAAACACTCTTTTCCCATGCTAGTTTATTATACATTTGACAGTTGAACAGCACAGGTTTAAATTGCACTGGTCCACTTATATGCAGGTTTTTTTTTCAATGGTAGCTACTACAGTACTGCACGGTGGTTGAATCTGCAGATAGGGAGGAACCACGGGTACAGAAAGCCCACTGTAAATTATGCACAGATTTTTTGACTGATGGGAGAGTCAGCGCCCCTAACCCCTGTGTTGTTTGAGGGTCATCTGTAATTATACTGACCAAAGTTTATATGTATAAATACAGTATTCATTTTATAAAAATCAAGTTGCAGTACCACATTTTCTTATGTTAAATCTGTAAATTTTGCTTCCTTTTAATGTCAAAACTAATTATATCAAGGAAACATAATATTTTAATGATAATATTTTAATGAAAATGTTAAAGCCATTTAGGATAAGAAAGATTGAAATGATTTTAAAAGTTTAAGTCAAAATTAAACAGAATAAATGAAAAAATATATATTGTTTTAGGATTTATTAATATGCTTTAAAATAAGTAGACTAGAAGTGGCTGTGTAGATGGTGTTTGGCATTGTAACATTAATATATGTTCCTGTATATTTTTAGTTTCAAAATTGTGAACATGTATGGATCTTTTTAAATTAAAAGTAAGAAACTACTATTAAATTTTTGTGTTCTCTTTACAAAACAAAATATAGGTAATTGATAACTAAATTATTGATATTTTAAAATCTAATGACAATTTTCATTGACATTTAGTGTGTGTACATATTTTTCAAACTGACTCAGTCTCAACTGAATAACTAAATATAACATTTTCAAAATATAACAATGTGATGTTTTACATTATAGAAAAATAGTATTTGAGGTTCAGCTATATTATTCTGTAAAATATATTAAAAATTTGCAAAACCAGAAGTCTCAATCAGATTTTTTTTCTTTCCCTCATATTTAGCAGGTTTCCCAGCAATTACTGTGGCAGCTAAGGATATAAAAGCTATACTTAGGCACAATGGAAAAGAACTTTGTGACCACTTAATAATGTCTCCATGGGTGTGGTGGGTTGAATTACTTGTTTAGAAATATTCTTTCTCTCCACTTAGCTTCCATTTGAGGAATATAAGCCTATTTCATGACTTTGGGATTCATCATGTGACCTGCTTTGACCAACAGAGTGAGTCACAAGTGGCGGTGCACCACTGAGACTAGACTTGAGACCTTGCATGTTGCTGCCTGCTCTCTCCCACTTCTGCCACCTCCAAGAGATGCACACGCTCTGTCTGGCTTGCTGCCTCCAAAAAGAAAACGATAGCCGGCATCACCTGACCTCCAGCTAATCAACAAATGGATGAAGATGCCCAGCTGAGATCAGCAGGGTCTCCAGCAGACAGGTGAACTCAATAAATGCTCATTGGCTTTTTTTTTTTTCTTTTGCTAGTACTGAGTTTTGCATTATTTTATTGAACCCCCGTTGGTAAACAAGGAAAGAAGATCTGTGGTAGTGTGTGGTACGTTGGCTCTCACAGATCTAGGATATATCTGGAGACACACATCTTGCTAAAGCAGAATGTTTACAAGGAGAATTGCTGGTTAAGGCAATGGTCCCAAAGTATTAGAAAGTTCCCTGGATGCCTCCTTTCCTAGTTAGTAGTTACTAAGGAGAAAAATAGACCTGAATGCTATAGAAAAGTTTTCAAAAGAAGTTAAACTTTCTTGGGCCTGAAATGATATTGAGTTAAAATAAGAGCAATTAAAATAATACATAATAGAAAGAGCTAACATTTGTTGAATGATTACTGCGTTCCAGAAACTATTCTTAGTGCTTTTGCATGTACGTAACTTTTTTTTTCCATAAAAACTTCATGTACTAGGTAGTATACCAATCTCCATGTGAAAGGTGAAGAAACGAAGGCACATACATTTTGAATACCTTTGAGTAACAGAGTCACTCAAGCACCACGTGGGAGAAATGTGATTCATACTTGGTTATCCAACTTTGGATCTTACATTCCTAAGCATGATTCTTTATAATACTGTACAACATACTCCTTTTTCCCATGGAAAGGCATTTGATTTTAAAGTTAGCAGTGTGCACATGTCAGTCCCAAACTCCCAATGTATCCCTGCCCCCATCCTTCCCCTCTGGTAACCATAAGCTCATTCTCTACGTCTGTGAGTCTGTAAAACATACTATTTTAAGATCTCTTAAAGGATGACTTTCAAAGATGGGAATCTCGATTTTATTTTTGTTAAGAGCAAGAGATAGAAAATGCGTAAAGCCCATTACCTTCTGGTGTTGCTGTACTCTTCCTTTCCTTTGCCCATTGCTCTCCCCAACACACAAACATATGTTAGAACATCCTTGGAGCTGCATGTACCAGTAAAACCTACAAAGACTGATACTTACATACAGTTGTTATCACTCACAGAGATGGGCATCTCTGTGAGCTCTAAAGTTGTTGGCATTTTCTCAGGCAATGAATGATCAGACATATTTGGATAACAAAAGTATAAGATGAAAAAGTAGACGGAAATACTTTCTTGATGAACCAGAGTTGCATACAGATATTTGCACCTCAGCAGCACAAGACCTGAAAAGAGAGAAGTTGAAATCCATTCACTGTCTTTACAAGAGAAAGGAAATCCAGGCGGAGGAATGCCCAGGCAGGAGGAAGTATGAAGTCTTCCCTTGTCATGAGACTTTCTTAAGCATGAATGTTGACAGTGTTTGCTCAATGGGAAAATTTGGGGGTGAATGGTGCCAGTATGATGAGCTTGAGCTGAACAGAGCCAGGTAATTTTTCTCTTCCTATCTGAAATATTAGAATCTTTGATTTTTAAAACTGTCTTCATATTTGAAAGTTGCTAAGAGAGTAAGTCTTCAATTACCACAAGAAAAATAGTTTGTAATTTTGTATGGTGACAGACTTAGTGTGGCGATCATTTTGTAGTGTATACAAATATTGAATCATTATGTTGTATACCTGAAACTAATATAATGTTGTATGTCATTAATACTTCAATTAAAAAAGATAAAGTTTTTAAAATTTTAAATCATGTTATTCAAAAAAGTCCCACTTTGATTCACCAGCAAAGAGTGGGCTGAACACTGTGTTTGAAATTATAGCCTTTGTAAACACTTTCCACATTTTTTTTTGCTGTGATTTACTCTTCACTGGTGTTACTGTAAATTGAAAAACTCATTATGCAATTTTGATTTTTCCTATTCTGTCACCGGTAACCAAAAACAATATAGTGTCTCCTCAGTCTGGAGTTCTGTCCTCTTAAATATTCAAATAATCAGCTCTCTTTTTTTTTTTTTTAACTTGCTCATCAGTCTAATAATTACTTCTTTAAAATGGATTTCCTTTACCACTCATTTCTAATTTTTGCCTCTTGGTTGGAATTTGTTGTATAAAAGCAAGAACTTTTCATCTTCATATGATACCTTGTAGTGACTGTCTACAATATTATTTGGCACAAAATATATGTTCAACATTGATTTGGTGAATGGATAAATAATCTGAACTACTCTTTTTTTAACGCATGGAGTTGATATCTGAATTTTGGAGTTGATGAAATAACAGTGATCAGTTTGTCTTCCTTAGTAAATACTGATTAGGTAAGTGAAATATTACAAATGGCATTTACTGTGAAGATTGAGAAAGGACTCTGACAACTACATACGATGATGTTGGATTGCCAGGATTTAAAAATAAATTATGCAGGGTTTTATCATGAGTCCTTAAATAACTCTGTTATATAAAAAGCTTATTGTTTTCAATTTTAAGCCTTTATTAAAATATACATTACCATCACTAGATAAAAATTCACGTCTAAATTCGTATAGCACAAAACACAAGATCTGCCTTGAATACATTAGTGCGTGTGGAAGAAAAAAAATAGGTTTTCTGTTGCTAATGGAAGCACTATAGAATTAAAATAAAAGTAATTGGATTGTTTTAAAAAGATTTTACAGCTGTAATGCATTAAGCAAATTACTCTCCACTTAGTGAAGATGCTACCAAATAATCTGAACAGTTGTTAAAACATCTGGGTCTTTTTAGTAGCTTGGATGAAGCTTGGATTGTCTAATGCACTTTTTTCTTCTTATTTAACCTTAATTAATCCTTGAGGGTCTCTATGAGGTAGGTCTGTATCCACCTTGTGATATGACAATTACAAAAAAGCAGATGCAGAGACTTAAGGGCTCATGATCACCCAGCACACTGGAAGCCAAGCAGTGTTTGGAAATTCAGAATTTCTGATTCTACCTTGGACACTTTTTCAGGGATTTGGATTACAACGAGGAGGGACTGTTCTTTACTTGAGGTTTTAAAAAGTCTGATTTAAATCTACATCCAGAATTTTACCTGGATGCATTCCCTCATTTTCCATTTTGCAGAATTGTAATTAAGCCAGAGGCAAAAGCTTCCACAAGGCAATCCTAGTGATCTTTTTGACCTGAGTGGAAACATGATTTGAGATTCCATATGGAGGCCAATTTTGTAAGAATTTCCACTAGTCTGTGGACTGTAATAATTGGGTTATTTGGATAAGGTTTGGCAAAACATCTAGTAGATTAACTGAATGAGGTTTCTGGAGCTTTGCCACTTTGGAGCTATCCATTGTGTTCTTTGTTCTACCTCATTATAAAATGGGCTATTGAAATTGGTTGGTTTGTTGGTATGTCAGCTCTTTCTTTTCTTTTTTTTTTTTCTTTTCTATTCTTTACATCTGAGCCCTTAATTTAATTGAAAGCAAGCTCTTCAGTCTAAGTGGATAACAAAACATCCCTTTGAGGAGGAGGAAATAGATGATAAAATCTGTGCGTTACTAATTTTTTTCAAGAGTTTGGAGGAATTCCTTTTCCATCCTGTGTGTGTGTTTTTAAGACCCTGTTAAGTTCATAGTTCCTTTTTCTTTTCTTGTTGAATAGAAAATCATTCTCTTTAATCCCACCTGAGTTTAAAAATGTATTATTGAACTGCCCAGTTCAGGAATTCAGTGGCCTGTTTTACTGAATGGAGATACATATGACCTGATAGTAAAAGAATGCTATTCAAAGACATTTCCGCCTGTTTGTTTCTTGGATCAGTTACTGTTCACATAAATCTGGAAAAAAGCCAAAATATGTAAACAAATTAAGAACTTTAGTATCCTAGTGGGAATATTCGTAAATTCTACCATAAATCAGGAATTTAAGATTAACTGCAATATGCTATAATAAGATAGCAGAGAGAAGCAGCTATAGACCAAATATTCTTGGCTCTGGTTTGGGATTCTTAAAGGATATTAAAAGATTTGGATTAATCATGGAGTTATGCCTACTATTACTCCTTCCCAAACCTATATGTGTGGCCTACATGGAATTTTTTTTATTTTACAGACTTTTACTGTTGCTCAATATCAAACAGACCTTCAACTCTGAAGCCACTCTTTTATATTCTTTTAGCACACAAAATGTATATAATGTCAATTATTTATCTTTATAATTAATAAAGAGTTAATGACTCTCTTTACACATCTGCATAAATCTGTGAATACAGTAAAGGACAGTTTGATAGATGGGGATTTTTTTTTTTTTTTTTTTTTTTTTTTAAGCAACTATACTTCAATTTATTATTATTATTTTATTTTTTTTTTTTTTGGGGGTACACCAGGTTCAATCAACTGTTTTTATACACATATCCCCATATTCCCTCCCTTCCTTGACGCCCCCCCCTCGATTCCCCCCCACCCTCCCTGCCCCAGTCCTCCAAGGCATCTTCCATCCTCGAGTTGGACTCCCTCTGCTATACAACAACTTCCCACTGACTATTTTACAGTTGGTAGTATATATATGTCTGTACTACTCTCCCGCTTCTTCTCAGTTTCCCCTTCACCCCCCACCCCCTCCCATACCTCGAGTTCTCCAGTCCATTCTCTGTATCTGCTTCCCTGTTCTTGTCACTGAGTTCATCAGTACCATTTTTAGATTCCGTATATGTGAGTTAGCATACAATATTTGTCTTTCTCTTTCTGACTTACTTCACTCTGTATGACAGATTGTAGTTCTATCCACCTCATTACATATAGCTCCATCTCATCCCTTTTTATAGCTGAGTAATATTCCATTGTATATATATGCCACATCTTCTGTATCCATTCATTTGTTGATGGGCATTTAGGTTGCTTCCATGTCCTGGCTATTGTAAAGAGTGCTGCAATAAACATTATGGTACAAGTTTCTTTTGGGATTATGGTTTTCTTTGGGTATATGCCCAGGAGTGGGATTACTGGATCATATGGTAGTTCTATTTGTAGTTTTTTAAGGAACCTCCAAATTGTTTTCCATAGTGGCTGTACCAACTTACAGTCCCACCAACAGTGCAGAAGAGTTCCCTTTTCTCCACACCCTCTCCAACATTTGTTGTTTCCAGACTTTGTGATGATGGCCATTCTGATTGGTGTGAGGTGATACCTCATTGTGGCTTTGACTTGCATTTCTCTGATGATGAGTGATGTTGAGCATCTTTTCATGTGTTTGTTGGCCATCTGTATGTCTTCTTTGAAGAAATGTCTATTTAGGTCTTCTGCCCATTTGTGGATTGGGTTATTTGCTTTTTTGGTATGAAGCTGCATGAGCTGCTTGTATATTTTGGAGGTTAATCCTTTGTCCGTTGTTTCATAGGCAATTATTTTTTCCCATTCTGAGGGTTGCCTTTTAGTCTTGTTTATGGTTTCTTTTGCTGTGCAAAAGCTTTTAAGTTTCATGAGGTCCCATTCGTTTATTCTTGATTTTATTTCCATGATTCTAGGAGGTGGGTCAAAAAGGATGTTGCTTTGATGTATGTCAAAGAGTGTTCTGCCTATGTTTTCCTCTAGGAGTTTGATAGTGTCTGGCCTTACATGTAGGTCTTTAATCCATTTGGAGTTTATTTTTGTGGATGGTGTTAGGAAGTGTTCTAATTTCATTCTTTTACATGTTGCTGTCCAATTTTCCCAGCACCACTTATTGAAGAGGCTGTCTTTTTTCCATTGTATACTCGTGCCTCCTTTGTCAAAGATAAGGTGCCCATATGTGTTTGGGCTTTTTTTATAGATGGGGATTTTTCCACTAGAGCTTCTCTGATACACACTCTTCTCTCCTTGCAACTCTCTAGCATATGAATTGAAAACTGTGGTCTTTTGAATTTTTTTGACCTGGAGTTAAAACAAATGTAAACTTTTCTCTTAAGAAAGACCCCAAAATTTAATTCCACCATTATGATACCTTATTGATTTCTTCTTTTTTTTTAATAATTTATGTATTTTATTGGCTGTGTTGGGTCTTTTTTGCTGTGCGTGGGCTTTCTTTTTAGTTGCAGTGAGTGGGGGCTACTCTTCGTTGTGGTGCGCAGGCTCCTCATTGCCGTGGCTTCTCTTGTTGTGGAGCACGGGCTCTAGGCACATGGGCTTCAGTAGTTGCAGCACATGAGCTCAATAGTTGTGGCTCACAGGCTCTAAAGCACAGGCTCAGTAGTTGTGGCGCACGGGCTTAGTTGCTCTGCGGCATGTGGGATCTTGCTGGAGCAGGGATCAAACCCATGTCCCCTGCATTGGCAGGCGGATTCTCAACCACTGCACCACCTAGGGAGCCCCCTTATTGATTTCTTCTTGATTGCGTGCGTATGTGTAGAGAAAGAATGAGAATGTAGAGAAAGAGGAAAAAAGTTTACATACATACACACATTTTTATGTCAATATTTTCTTGAAAGAGTTGTTCTAAAACAATTGCATTGTAAGCTTATGTTTTGTATGCACACACAAGAAGAACTTGTAGAGATTACATATTACTGACTTAGCAAAATTTATATTAAATTGGGAAAATAGAGAAAATATGTTGTACATATTTATATATAATAAATACATATTTATTTGTAATTACACAAAATTAACAATACTCATTGGCAGTGCAGATTCAACACAATTTTTAAGTGATTGTATAACTTTAATATTGGTGACTTCACTGGCCTGTGATGTGAAAATTTTACATGCTTTTTTTCTAAACCTAAATAATTAAAACATGAACCCACATGGTTTCTGTCAGAAATTAACCTGACTCACAGTATCCTCCCCAGCAATTTCATGCATGCTCTAGCCTAAGTACCTTAGTTTCTTTTACCCTGTATTTTTCATCTTGTCACCACACTATTCTCTCCTGGGCACAGCCATCTGCAGCCTGAACCATTCCTGGGTGTCCCGCAACAACCTCCTAGGAGGGACTGTCCTTGCATTCAAGGTATCAGTTTTAAATGCTCTTCCAGCTCACTCAGAGAGCTTGATCGCAGATGCATGCAGTTCCAGTAGGTAGAGGCTGGACTCTCCCTGAAACTGCAGTTGTGTTTTTGTTGCTGAGGGGAATGTGCTACCACTAAATAGAAGCAGAGGGGAGCAGCCCTGTCTCCGCGTGGCTCTCTGCCAGAAGCACTGTGGCTTCCTGAATGTTTGGACCCAACTACTCCGGGACCAGAGAGCAAGCCGTGTCTACTCTCCACTCTATCCCTCTACTCTCTACTCTATCCGCATCCAGAGGGCTTAGCTTATTTCTTATATTACGATTAGACACTCCCAGAATGAGTGACAGGGCTATCATCCATTCTCTTCAAGAGAAGTGCTCGTGTTTAACGTGCTGTTAAACACAAAATAGTGTGACTATTGATACATTTCCTAAGGTCTGGATTTTTCAGTCTTAGCCATGGTCCACTTGTAACACTCTCAAAAAGAATTTTTTCCCCCAAAATAGCTCATACCTACGGGGAGAGAAGTATTTTATGAGCCTTGGATAAATTAAGACAATTATACAAAGTAACACAAGGATGGACACAGTATGTAAAAGACTGCTTTTTTCCTTTGTGATCTTTTTTATGGTAAAAGAGTACTTTGGAGACCAATTAGTTATTCAATAATAATTACCATTAAGTGTGTTTTACTCTTTGCCACATAAATCCTGCATATCTAATGTAACTTTCTTGATATTTTATAGAAGAGCCCAAGGCTGCTAGAGGCCAAGTGAAGATACTAGGATCACGTAGCTTCTAAGTGGCACAGGCAGTACCACAATCCTATATTTTTTAATTCCCCCCTACACGGCTTCTCATCAATAGGATCTAAAAATTATCCTAAATAACAAGTAAAAATGGCCAATAATAGGTGTGATAAAAATTTTAGAATTTGCTTATTCAATTGCATATTTTTGTTTTTTGGGTTTTTTTGGGGGGGGTGTTTTTTTTGTTTGTTTGTTTGTTTTCTGATTCTCATTCTTCTATGGGCTTTGGGCCAACTGGCAGAATTAGTCATTAGCAGCAGATGTGTATCTCCTGGTATTACGATAAGAACTACACAGTAGACCACATCCTGGTCCCTAATTATTGAGCATCTCTTATGTTCAGGACCTCTAGGTCCTAGGCAAATTCTACAAGGAGATAAAGGCAGATTCTACAAAGAGATAAGGCAGGATGCCTATTCTCGAGACTTTTTCTGGAAAGGTGAGAAACAAATGAAAATTATGACAGTGGAAAGTAATGTGATAAAAGTGAAATTAGTGGTATCATTATCCTTCGGTATTCACACAGCATGTTCACTTACTGATTACATATTTAAAATAAACTTATTTTTAGGTGTGTGTGTGTATTCATTGGCTGCACTGGTTCTTTGTTGCTGTACACGGGGCTTTCTGTAGTAGTGGAGAGCGGGTGCTATTCTTCATTGCAGTGCTTGGGCTTCTTCCTGCGGTCACTTCTCTTGTTGCGGAGCATGGGCTTTAGGTGCTCAGGCTTCAGTAGTTGCAGCATGTGCGCTCAGTAGCTGTGGCTGGAGGGCTCTAGAGCGCAGGCTCAGTAGTTGTGGCGCATGGGCTTAGTTGCTCCGTGGGATTTTCCCAGACCAGGAATCGAACCCATGTCCCCAGTATTGGCAGGCAGATTCTTAACCACTGCACTGATTACATTTTATATTGAAGTGTTTTCTTTATACACCTCTGTTCACTTTTAAGATGAAATCTCCTTGAGGCTAAGCATTAAATTTTAGCTCTCTGATTAACTCCTGCTTATATTAAGTTTAATGGTAATCTGCTAAGGTCCCTTTCAGGTATAAAATTTAATTTCTGTCTAGTAGCAGTATCAGCAATCCTTCAGTTAAGCCTTTATCTGTTGGAGTATAAATTGTTGAGAAATATACAGCCTGGCTTAGCAAGAAAGAATATATAAATCAAATGGTTATCAAAGACTCCATTGAAGCATATGTAATGTGTTGGAATCTCAATTTGTAAATTCATATGTCCAAAAAAAAAATATATATATATATATATATATATATTTAAATCAACTCATCCCTGATTTCAAGCCCCAATCCTGTGGGGTTGGAATAAAAGCCAACCTCTGGCATTGTTCAGGCTCCTCTTGCATCAGGGATGTACAAAGAACCTGGGTCTCCAGAAGCATCAGAACAGCCCCTCAGCCATCAGTCCCCACTGTCCCTAAAGGGCCAGCAATCAGGACCAGTAACATGACCCAAGTCCCTGTATCCTTTTTATAAATATTGATTTGATTTGGGGATACAGTATTCCATGCCTATTTTATTTTGTTTTTACATATATATATTCTTTTTAAAATATTCTTTTCCATTGTGGTTTATCATAGGACATTGAATATTGTTCCCTGTGCTATACAGTAGGACCTTGTTGTTTATCCATTCTATCAAAATATATAATAGTTTACATCTGCTAATTCCAGCCTCCCACTCCATCCCTCCTCCAGTCTCCTCCTCCTTGGCAACCAGTCTGCCCTCTATGTCTGTAAGTCTGTTTCTGTCTTGTAGATAGGTTTATTTGTGACATATTTTAGATTCTACATGTAAGTGAAATCATATGGTATTTGTCTTTCTCTGTCTGACTTACTGCACTTAGTATGATCATTTCTAGTTGCATTCCTGTTGCCGCAAATAGCGTTATTTCATTCTTTTTTTTTAATGGCTGACTGATATTCCACTGTGTATATATATATACCACATTTTATTTATTCATTCATATGTCGATAGACATTTAGATTGTTTCCATGTCTGGGCTCTTGTGAATAGGGGTGCTGTGAACATTGGGGTGCATGTATCTTTTCGAATTATAGTTTTGTCTGGGTATACGCCCAGGAGTGGGATTGCTGGGTCACATGGTAATTCTATTTTTAGTTTTCTGAGGAACCTCCGTACTGTTACCCATAGTGGCTGCACCAACGTATATTCCCACCAACAGTGTAGGAGGGTTCCCTTTCTCCACACCCTCTCCAGCATTTGTTATTGTAGACTTTTTTAATATTGGCCATTCTGACCAGTGTGAGATGGTACCTGTAGTTTTGATTGGCATTTCTCTAATAATTACTAATGTTGAGAATCTTTTAATGTGCCTCTTCGCCATTTGTATTTCTTCTTTGGAGAAATGTCTGTTTAGGTCTTCTGCCCATTTTTTGATTGGTTTTGTTGTTGCTGTTGTTGAGTTGTATGACCATTTTTATATTTTGGAAACTAAGCCCTTATCTGTCACGTCATTTGCAAATATTTTCTCCCATTCTGTAGGTTGTCTTTTCATTTTGTTTATGGTTTCCTTTGCTGTGCAGAAACTTGTAAGTCTGATTAGGCCCCATTTGTTTATTTTTGTTTTTATCTCTTTTGCTTTAGGACACTGCAGGGCCTTGTATTCTTGAGTCCCGTCATCCTCTTTGTGATTTCCAGATTGCTGTCTTTTTCTCTTTTTGCCTCAAAGGCGCTTCTTCTTTTCCCTTACCCAGGGACCATTAGTAAATCCAATGAAGTTTGGCTTTTACACCAGAACCAGCAGCACCTGTAATTTTAGGCTCTTCCTGCTTTTCTCCCTTCCAAAATCTCTGTGGCAAGGAACCATGTAAGTAGGCTACTAGCTCTAAAAATAAGGGCAAGGAAAAAGAACAAAGAGCAAAACAAAAACGAATTACATAAGTAATCCAGGCTTCCACATATTAAGTATTACATTACATTAGCCTGCCAGTGATGAATGCCACTCATTTCAGTGCAGTTTTCTGGTCTCTCCCAAACTCCTCCCCCACCCAGTGAATATCACGTGAGCTTCAATCATATCTTCAGTTCTCTACTGAACAGCATTTTTATACTTGGATATCTTACTATTTATATTTAGTTAAACTTAATCAAAAATTGAGGTTATACTTTCTCACCAGTTCTGACTTGTTCTCCAAGTTCATGTCTTGTCAGTGTTACCAGGGCTTGCTGCTCTTCCTGTCTTGGAGTTTTGGACCCTTTTATTTAACCTTTTTTCCCTATGCAACTGCCTATCTTTGAACTACCCATTAAATCGAGACTTCCTTAATTCTCCTGACGTCACTTTAGTTTATGCCCTCATCACTGTAAGCCACTCACACCTTCTGTGTCACCTATGCCAGTAAACCACTTAAACCATTTCCTGATCACACTGTGCTCCTTTGCCTTATGCCTTTGAACATGCTGTTGCTGCCTGATGTGCTCTAGTATGTGTTTTTACACACATGGATTTCTTCTACATCTATGCGTATGTCATACTTTCCCAATATTATAGAACTTACAGTATCTTACCACTAGGCAACTTAAGGGTAGAGAGCATGCTTTACACAACTCTATTTCCTTTGAATCTAGACTATTAAATGTTGGTAACAGGTATAAAAGAATTTAGGCAAGCTTAACACTGAATGGGCCTCCCAAGTTTTCTTTCCCTTCATAAGCCAGAGAAATATGTTCTCATTTGGCAGTCCTGACCCACACTCCTCAATAACTCTGCACCTGCTTCTCCCACAAGTAAATCCACCATTTATCTGTTGTTATAGCTCATCATCTTAGAGCAGCTCACTGTTTGCAGTCAGGTTCTACTCTAGTTTACCTTTTACCTCAGTCTTTTCCTAAGGTATACAAAGAATTCAATCAAGCCCTTGAAATCTTTTTCACCTATCTTCTGCTTTAATGGAAGCTAAGCTCCACCTGGTGGTAGAATTTGCTTCTTTTGTTTGGACTTCAGCAAATGCAGTGAGATCGGTTCAGCAGGGAAACAAATTTGTACACGTCTCTATATATGCAAACGTGTGTGTGTGTGTATTACATATGTGTGTGAGTGCGCATTCTGCAGGCTTTTGTCACAAAAGTTGTGTAATAGGCTAGCTATTTATTTTACCGACAGCGATGTGTAAAACACGGCATACAGCATTTGATTATTAAAAACGTTTCTTGATATTCAGGCTCTCAGCAATGACCAGAATGATCTTACTGTGATAAGCACAAACCAAGTACTTCCTACCCCCCCTGTCTCACATCAGAATTGTTTTTTGAAAGGACTTGATTTATGCTTTGGTAGTAAAGGAAGTTTATTTAAAGGCCTTCATGATTCATATAAAATTATAAAAATAAAATGGAGAAACGTTTGAAAATATTAACTCGAGTCATCTTTTAAAGCAGGATAGTCCACCTCTTTACTCAGTACACGAGTGTGCTCTTTCTCACAAGCGAGAGCAGTATTAGGTTTACCCTTTATGCTGAGCAACAGTTTGTAGCATTTAGCTTCATCAAGACCAGAAAATTAGCCAGAGTTTACACATTGGAAGCACTGCAGCTGGATGTAACCCACAGGTATGTTTTTTCCTGTTTCTACTAAAATATGAAATAGTTGCCTCTGCTTGAAAATTGGGAGATTTCATTATAAAAATGCAGCTGTCTAGCAATGAGGGGTCTTTTTCTTGCAAATCAAGTGATCTCAACCTGAGGAGTAAGTCCCCTTTTAGATGGGGCGCACACGCCAACTTTCCATAAGCCCCACTACTCCTTGACGTATCACACCCTGCCTCCTTTTCTTCATTGCCTGGCTTCTGTAGGCATGGGCATTTAGGACCACGGGCATTCATCTGTGTGCCTATCTGAGTAATTCATATTCTAGTCGAAGGAGAAAATGAAAGATGGGTCAATACCCATCCAAAAAGTGAAAGAAGCAACCCAAACAAAAGGTATAAAATTTTCTTTGTAATTTTGCACAACGCCCCGCTGGTGGCATAGGTGTGCTTCTAGTGGTGTCCTACTTAAGGAAAAGGAATATCTTTCCTAACTACTGGCTGACAAGTTTTAGATGTTTCGTTTTCCTTCAGATACCAACTCCTGGACTGGGAAATATCTGAAGTTATATTATTTATTTTTCACTTCAAGCATATTTTGCTTGTTAGGCTAACGTCTAGGCACCCACCTAAATGTATTTGCCTTCTCCACCCAATCAAACCACCTCCTGAACAGTGAATATTATTACTGAACTGGTGTTGCCCAGCCTTCCTAACCCAGTCCAGTCCCCTAATGACCTTGTGTACTTCATGCTCCAGCACTTGTTGGTTTGCATTTTGCATCACCCTTTAAAGGGGGCCTCTTCTATGGTTAATAGCGACCATGGTTTGACTGTCCTCGCCAGTTGTGGTTGGCAGGATAATGGCCCCCCTAAGATGTTTATATCCTAATCCCCATGACCTGTAAACATATTACATTACATGGCAGAGGAGGATTCGGATTGAAGATGAAACTAAGACTGCTTATCAGCTGACCTTAAATAGATTACCCTGGATTAAATAGATGGGTCCAATAATGACAGTGGTCCTTAAAAGTGGAAACAGAGGCCAGGAGGAGAGTCAAAGGTGTGGCTGTGGAAGAGTGATCAGAGCGATGCAACATTGCTGGCTTTGAAAAGAAGGGGCCACAAATCAAAGCATGTAGGTGTCCTTTAGAAGCTGGAAAAGGCAGGGAAACAGATTTGCCTCTAGAAATGCAGCCCTGCTGACACCTTGATTTTAGACCAGGGAGCTCTGTGTTGGAATTCCATCCTATAAAACTGTAAGATAAGGTTTGTGTTGTTTTAAACCACCAAGTTTGGGGTGACTTATTACATCAGCAATGAAAAACTAGTATACCAGCAAAGAAGTTTCATTTGAAGTTTGCTCTCTAATGTTTTTGTTAGGAAAAAACAGACTTTTTTTAAGATAAAAATTATACTAAAACATAATTATTGGAAAACTGCAAGATTCTTCCTGCTTTCTTCTCTTGTTCTTTCCCTTGTCTTGAGAATCACTGTTTTAACCCATGCCTACCCCTGCATAGCAGAGAGAGAAGGTCATGGTTAAAGAACCATGCTCCTGGCAAGGAGGCAGGAGCTGGCAAATAGAAAAACTATGGTTGAAAGAGCTAACAAGAGGTAGAAGGTAGCAAAAAACAGACAAAACAAAACAACCCTTTCTTTTGTTTTTCCCAAGATTCCCATAATCTCTGCACCATAGAATATTTAGCTTTTAAACAGACACATGGACAAATTCTTGAAATAATAAAGGTGACTTTGCCATAGTTTATCTAATGTGTGGAAAGGCCGCACATTAGAGGATGTTTCTGATTAGGATCATCTTGGCCACACTATTGCTATTTCTTCTGAAATGTATGATGTGTGTTAGGAAGATTTTTTTCTTTTTCTGTTGCTTTTGAATCACAAAACTGCTGAACCATTTTGTAGCCCACCATGAATGATGCGGAATAATTTTTTCCATGAGATAATGACACAGTAAGGACCTGTTGTGGCCTGTATGGTGTCATTGATAGGCACTTACACGTACACTTAACTGGAATTCCTAATACATTGTAAAGTATCAACCTGAACATAAAATGTCTACTGAAAGCTTTCTCACATTAAGTCTGTAAATTTTCATGATGCTATTTTCTGGAAACCTAACAAACTCTCATTAGTTAGGATCAGACTAATTTCACTCCTCATCTTGGTATTCATGTCATTAAACATAACGTATAGAGTAGCTGCTCAATATATGGGTAAGTGAAAAAATCCATCTTTTCAATCTATTGCCACTTTCTCTGGTTGAGCCAAAAGTAGGATGTAAAGCTTTTGTTGTCTCAGTTTTACTCTGGGCTTCTCAGAGTATAATTTCTCCAAGCTCAAGGCGGTCCTAAAATTTAAAGATAAATATTTTTCAATATGGCCTCTCAATGTTAGACAACTATGTAATCTAGTGCTTATTCAAAGGAACGAAATACCTTTCCCACACAGAAGGGAAATTTAATCAAGAAATGGCATGTTGCCCTTCAAAAGGCAATTTTTTTAAGAACTTTTATCGAGATACAGTTAACATACAATAAACTGCGTATATTTAGAGTGTACAATTTGGTATCCCAGTCTCCCAATTCATTCCCCCCCAACCCTCCCTGCTTTCCTTACTTGGAGTCCATATGTTTGTTCTGTACATCTGTGTCTCTATTTCTGCCTTGCAAACCGGTTGATTTGTACCATTTTTCTATAGTCCGCATATATGTGTTAATATATGACATTTGTTTTTTTTTTTCCCTTTCTGATTCACTTCACTCTGTATGACAGTCTCTAGGTCCATCCATGTCTCTACAAAAGTCCCAGTTTCATTGCTTTTTACAACCAAAAGGCAATTTTTAAGGGATTTGTAAAGGATTGTATTTTAGAGCCTACCTTCCCCCACCCGCACTCCTTTATAAGGACCTGTGAAGAAGTTTTTTTAGTCCCCGATGCTAAGATTCTTACATTTTCATATCTATACAAAAAATCATCTGGAGATCTTGTTAAATATGTTGCTTATCATGCAGCATCCCTAGAAATTCAGATTGGGTAGGCCTTGGGTTGCATTGTGGAAATTGTTTTTTTGTAAAAATTGTACACATGCGCTGCAGGTGACATCAAAGACCACACTGTGAGAAATGTTGCATTAGGTTGCTTGATGTGCCTATATTGTTGTTCACGTGTACAGACATCATTGTGTGCCCATGCACGCTAATCTACAAACAAACCCACTGCTCTCCAGTTGCCCACATCCCCATACCTCTCCTCTGCCTCACACCTGTCCCCTCACCCAATTGTGTAATGATTTTACAAAGTCATGCTCCCCCCGACCCAGGCCCCAGACCTCGGGTAGATACAATTAAAATTATTATAGTAGAAAAAGTCCTGTCATTCTCTTCTGGGGTAGGTGGCTTCTGAAAAGGACTGTCCGTACGTCCTTTTCTGTAGGTTAGTGGATCTGGGCTAGATAAGTGTGTGTCTTCCATATTCCTGTCTCTTTCTTTAAATATCTCTCTCCCATCCTGCATCGATAGTGCCATGTCTCCAAGATTTTCCTCATCATGACACAGTATAAGACCCATTTTAATTCTCATTGTTGTCCACAACTTTCCTCACTCCTTCTTACCACCAGAACACTTCTGTCAGCAGCAGATCATCTGAAAGGCAAGTTAATCTGTGGAATGGTGTAAATGAAATTTAGTAATTATTGGTGAACCCAGGCATTAAACCTGGGGCTTCATCTTCATCAGTAGTGAGCATGGCTTAAGCACGTACTGAGTTGTAGGTTCTGTGCTGGCGCCAAGGAGCAGCAGGCAAGAGGATTTTCTGCTCCAGGGGTGTAAACACAATGGTGGGAATTTCAGTGTGAAGCTGCCTAAATCAGGGAGATGAATCTGAAGGTATGTAAGATAGGGAAACTTGTCCCTTCACTGGGACCAAGTTCTGCTACTTTGTTCAGATGTTTTCACTTCACCCTTTGGGCAGTAAGACCCTCAGGGTCTTTTAGGCTTCACACAGGGCTCCTCTACTATTGTAGACTGGCAAAAAAGAATCAGTTGCACTAGTTCTTTTACCCCAGAGAAATTAATTATGTAGTTTCATACAAAGTGAAAGGAACATTTTTATTTATTTATTTATTTTGGGGAACATTTTAAAAATTCAAATTAACAAACATTTATTGAGTATATCTGTCTCCATAAACTCTTTGCTATTTGGTACAGCACTTAGTTTTGGATACGATGGGCAGTGGTATTATATAATGGCAAATAAAGCAATGACTGTGTATTTGTAATTTCACAGATTATTAATAGTGCATTCTTATTTTGTTACCCCCGCGTGAAACAATATATTTTAAAAATAGCTTCTTAACGCTATTGTTTTTCACTTGTTCAGTGGCTACTCTTAGGATGAGATATTTCATAAATTTACTTTAGGATGGGCAAAATGGAAAAGGGAGTAAACCCTTCCTAGTTTCTTTAAGAGGTCCAGAAGTGCATGATACAAAGAATGCTTTGATATAAACATAACTTGCTTCCAGTAATTAGTTATCAATAGGTAGAAACAGTAGCTTTCTGGAGAGAGTGAAACTTAGATCAAACATGATCTGGCTGCCTCCGAGGTTCCTGTGTCACAGAGTCAGTTGACTAAGCAATCTGCAAAGACCCTTCCTGCTGCGGATCAGAACCCTAGAGCTCAGGATGCACTGAAGTGCGTAGGGAGATTGCTGAACTGTCCCTTAAAAAAATGCCCACTAGAGGGAGTATAACATCATAAATACTTCCTTTCAGTTGTTGCCTTGCTTCTGGTAAGCCAGCAAGAAAGCAAGATTCAAGTGCAAATACCTAGAATTTATTTCATACTTTAAAAAATGTTTTTCTCATTAAAATCTTATGGACTATTTTGATAAGTGAAGAAAATGTTCTTCTAAAAAATGTACTATATAGTATGTAACATTATTATTTTTATTTGTATATGTAAAGAATTCAGAATTTCACATGATTTGGTGTAAATAGAATCCAGATCACTTATTTGTGGTTATCAGTGTAAAACATCTTGGTTCTACGGAGAGTATGTTTCACCAAATTTTGTTATATCTGTTGTTATTATTGTTTTATTTGCCATGGATATAATTCCAAATTTTCTCTATAGTCTGCCACTTTCTGTTATAGCTTTCCCAGACATTTAAGATAAACTATTTCACTGGACAACTGGTTTGGTTACATAGTATCAAAATCAAATGTTTCATTCTTAAACTTAAAAAAAAAACATGTTATCTGTCTTAGGAAAATTAAAAATGGGTATTTTTCAGAGATAAAAGCACATTCATTCTCATTCTAGTAAGAATGATTCTGAGTTTAGCTCTATATTTCCGTTCAAATTTTCTTATTTTTTCCCAGAAGTTTGACATAAGACTCCAAGTTCTGTTTTGGATTAGACTTTTTACATTTGAATATTTGGAGAAAAAAGTTTTAAAATAGTATAATCTATTTTGAAGCATTGACCATTAAAATATCAAAAGTTCAAAAGTAAAATATGAAAAATTAAGATATTAGCATTGTACTGTAAAATATGTTTTAAACTAGACTTTACATCATCTTGATTCAAGGAGAAAGAAGCACATGTATATTGTTTCAAATATATTTTAATTTCTTAGCATCTTAACTATTTGAGATGCATTAGTAACAGATTTTTTTTTCTTACCTTACTGTCAGCACCACTGCCCACAAAATAAACTTCTCCATAACTTCTATAGTTCACTGAAAATTGTTACTTCTATTTAAATTGAGAATTTTTCTTTTTCATTGCAATTAAAAAAAACCCCAAAACCCCACAGCTTGGCAAGTGATGTGTCAATGTGGAAACAGTAAGTAACTTTGATTCTGCATTGCCTTCTAATAAGTGATTTGGGGTAGGGGTGACTTCTTGATGTGCTCTTTGGTTTCTTTCTTCCATCTGCTTCTGCTTGCCTGAATGATGCTGTCACCAGGTCGGCTCCTCCATATGTGAGTAAAACCAATATCCAGCCTTCCTCAAAAGCCAGGCTTATTTGTTATATTTTTGTTTTATTTATATTTAGAAAAATTTAGTATGAAATTAAGACTTGTAATTACTTGTAAACAACCAAACATATGTAAATACTGATACTGAAGGTAATTTTTTTTTTCCATCTCTAAGTTTTTTGCTAACCCTCTGGTGCAATTTGAATCTTCCCAGATACTTTGTGGCACGTGCAGTCCTGTGTGTGTGTATGTGTACGTATATATACGCATTTTTATACATGTATATTTCGTTTGCCTTTTTTTAAACAAAAATGGAATCATATGAAGAATACTCTTCTGTGGCCTGCTTTTTTCACTAACAATGTATTTTTAAGATGTCCCTGTGTCAGTACTTACAGAATTACTTCCTTTTTTATATGTTTGCGTAAAATCCCATGTTTTATTTAGACTCTAGTTTCCTATTGATAGACGTTTAAAATGTTTCCAGTACTACATTATATCAAATAGTGCTGCAGTGCAGGAATTTGAATATCATCTTTGGCATCTTGTGCATTTCCTACGTTTTTGTGGTTAAAACACTATAGATGCTGAAAGCGTAGCTGGCTATTTACTTTTTATTCATGGCCTATTTCCACAAGACTTTTAAGATGTCTGTGTTTTACATTGCTCTGTGTCTCTGAAAGATAATTACTTTATCAACAAAACATGTTGGCTGCCAACAATCAGATTTCAAAACAAAAAAATGCTAATTTCTCTGAGTGTATCTTTACTAGAAAGTGAAAGAGAGATCATTTGTCTTGATAATTCAGGTGGAAAACTCTTAGGATTGGAGGGAAAAAAATGAATTAGCAGGATCACTGTAACTTTAGATCAGGTTGATCAAATGTGAGATTAACTATTGGATGTTAATATTTTTGTTCTTAATTAATGGCAAGAATTGAGTGGTTACGTAAAAGTGACTTGGGCACATACTCTAGAGTACTCTGCAATAATTAAAAGCAACAACTTAGATGTAGAGAAAACAACATGAATATATTGTAAGAACACTGGGTTGAATGATTAAAAGTAATAAATAGAATGAATCAAATTTTTTATAAATCAATAACCTTTATAGATTATTAAGTTATAAATCAATGCACTTTATATTAAACTATACACAAAACATTATTACTCAAGAATTCCTAGGAGCTCATGGCTATCATGGTTCTAGAAGGAAAAGTGAAATGGGATTGGAGAACAGACATAAAAGACAACCTTCAGAAAATAAAATTCAAAGAAAGAATAAGTTTTTAGACAGTTGTTCTCGTGACTTTTCAGATACTGAAGTGCCTTTGTAGAAATGAGTGGTTTATTTCCCATGAACATTTCCTAAATTGACTTGTTCTTTGAATGCTGTTTTTCTTTCAAGTTCCTTAGAATGGGCAGAAAAGATGCAATACTAATATTTCTCAAACGTAGTGATGGGAATTAGTATCTAGCTACGGTTCTGTGGCTGGGAATGATGGTATATTTTGAAAATAACTAAAATTAGGGGTCATTGTTCAAGGTGATTAAATTGCTAGAAAGATGAGAGCTATATGGTTCTATCAAAGCTTTCTTATAATGTGAGTCCAAATTAAGGACACCAAAACAGCCCAGGTAACTAGGTGTTTGAACCCTCCATCCAGACTACCTGAGAAGATGGTCCAGGAACTGGGCCTGAGAGTGGGTAGAACTGCCCAACAGGCCAGGTCCAGAACCAAAAAAAAGTCAAGACCGCGTCCTGAGTGAATCATAAAAAACAGAAGGCTAAAACTTACACAGCACTTCTTATGTGCCAGGCCGGTTCTAAGCACTTTACATATAATAACCACTCAGTCGTCGCAACAAAGCTGCTGGCGAAGGTGAAATGATCAAGACCACCTGTCCAGTGTGGAGGTGCCAGCGGGCTTGCAGAAGCAGTGAGGAGATGACATTCAAAGGTCTGTGGGGAAGGCCTGGCAAGATGGGGACAAGAAGGATCAGGAAGAAGGGGCTGGGAGAAATCCCCAGGGCTGGAGGCCAGGAGGGTTCTATGTCTTCCGTGCTCTGGCCTCGCTGGGTGGAGGCAGGAGCGCTGCGGGCCTGCCAGGCCATTTGTTTAACACACAGATTTCAGTCCTCTTCAGGCCTGGAGTCTCAAAGCAGCGTTTAGAAAAATAAGGTCGGCAGTGAGAAGGCAGCCAAATCAGGCCTCTGGAAACGTGATATTCTTTGTTTTGGTGAGGTTGGCAACCCTCTCTGTGTCTCCTTTCTGGATGATTAAAAACCCCAAATATCGTGAGCCGGATGTTTGAATGTTTGTAAACCTTGTAATTTTGTAAATTGTCTGCTCCTGGCCCCCTTCCCCACACTCCTGCGCCAGCTGATATCTTGAGGCTTTTGCCTTTAGTCTCTTACTTTCTGTTGACTTTCGAATGAAGAAAGTGTGCTCTGAGTTTGTTTTCTCAGCAAGGTGATGGCAAAAGGATATTTATAGTGTTGAGGAATTTTTATTTTCTCTCAGACATCTAGGATGAGTAGTATATTTTAGACCCTACGCTCCAGGATCTCTCTCTTCTGCTGAGATAATAAAATTGATCAGATGTTTGGAGGTTAAGTAAACTGTTGTAATAATCTGGCAGCTGCCTGCTGGTTGTGGTTTTCAAAAGCAATTACTCACTCTGGAGTCAACTTTGAACTCTACATTTTAATTGAAGAGGCTAATTGTAGGCTATTGCTCCTGATTTAGCATTTGATTCGGCAGATTAGGAAGTAAAAGGACGTTGGGAAGGGAGGGGAGAGGAAGAGAAAGTAAGCAGAAGTGTTGCGGAGCTCAAATTCCTGTTTATATATGAGTATTTTCACACACAGCGCTTTGTATGCTAACTGCAGAAACAGCAGTTGGACTAAAAAGCCTCTGAGGCATCTGTCTGAGGCTGGTCTGCAAAATCGTTGTTTTGGGCTTCTTTTCTCTTTCTCTCTGTTCCTCCCTCTCCACCCCCCCACCCCCATTAATTTCTGAATTTTAATTCAAATGTGAAATTTCAGGAATAATTTTCAAAAATATTATCAGATCACGCTTATAGGTCTGATTAGGAGCTTATTTCTCAAATTCTTGGTTATGTGAATAGGTGGAGACTGTGATGTGTTTTCACTAAAACATAGCTAAGAATTTTACTTAAATTCAGCAAGAGATAGTGATTATTGATATGAGTGTACACAAGAACAAATCACTACCCTATGGGAGTCATTAAGAATCAGATTACAAGACAGATACTAAACATCCAGAAAGAAATATAGCTACACCCAAATTTACATCCAGAACAATTAGTAATATAATATTATTAAAATGGCCAGAAAGTTGCTTTTAGAACTGAGCTGAGAAGTTGAGAATCTGTATTTCTGCAGTCTCGTGCCAACTGAAAAGCAAATGTAGTACTTTTACATTTACTGGGCACAGATGATACTATGCATTTTATAGAAATACATCCTCTAAATGAAAAAATATGTATATATGTGTGTATGACTCCTTTGGACTTTATGCTTTTAGATCAACTGGCAAATTGTGCTGGGAATTTCCTGTGAATCTGATAAAATGTTGATAGTTTAAATTAGGGCTGAAATGAAAGGCATGAATATATGAATTCTTTAATTTTACAGTATGTTTCAAAATGCTAGTTTCATATGACTTGAAAATCTGCTTTATTTTTAGACATTTTGTGGAACGCAGATTTGGCTCGTCACGGTTCTGTTGATATTTTCCTTGACCTGGTAAATATAATTCAATCTCTGTGTATCAGCTTTCTGATCTGTAAAAATAAGATCAATATTCTTCCCACACACTTTGTGCTCAGAACTCCTCTGTTGAAACAATAAACAGGGTTGTAATATATGAATGTGAGTGCTGCTTCAGAATCCAATGTCTTCATCAACAACAAAGAAGAGCTGACATTTATTTGGTGTTTTGGTATTAAATTTGAAGATACTGCAGTTAATGAAAAAAAGAAACATCTGTGTTGATATTATGAGGATTATTCTGAAATATGGATATCACTGGAAATGTCAGCTGCCTGCTACACAATTTCCAAAAGTTGTTTTTTGTGAACCCAATGTTCATAGAGGTCCTCAAGTAAAATGGACTCAAGGAGAGGAAAAGACCTTACGGATTAGAACACTTCAATTAAACACACTTAGTTCTTTCAAAATATTTTAAAATCAGATCTATTTGTGTATTTTTACTCTCTACTTTTGGCAACGTACCTTGCTTTAGAAAGTAGGGGAAAAAGATGACTTTTGTGGTAAGATTAAAGAAATTGTTTTTTTCCTATGAAAGAAAAGATTGAAGAAAAAGTTAAGCATTTTAGATAATGTTATTAGAGGCAGAATGTAGACACCATGGGTTAATACTTCAGTCATGGAAAAGATTCAGATCTGAATAAGGAAAAACAGTTAGTTACATGATGGTTTCTAAAAATACCGTGAGATTATGGAGGTAAATTGGGTTTTCCTCTTTGATGATCTTAGAATGTGGAGAAGATATGTCTGAAAAGACAATTCAAAAACAAAACAAAACCAAAAACCTTTCTAACGTGATGGTATAATAGTCATTTCAGAATGCTGCTCTGGGAACACAAGATGGATTTCTACCACAGCTAAATTATCAACTTTTGACCTTACGCATGTTACAGAATCCTGATAAACCTCAATTTCCTCATCTGTAAAATACAGGGAGAATAATAATACCTATTTTTCTGGATTATGGTTAAGATTAAATGAGTGACTAATAACTAATTTCCTACTAACTTATTTAAGATAAAACTGCCCAATATGTTCTAGCTACTATTATTTCATTACTCAATATCCGTGTTTTATAATTAATCACAACTGAGCTTCCTCAAAATTATCACAGGGGAATTGTAGAAATCAAAACACAAAGTCACACTTGACATGGAAAATAAAACAAATTTTCAGGAAAGTTAAGAACAAGTATAATGAATCCATTACTTAAATTTGGGTATATGGATAGACTTTAGTTGTCAAAGCTTCCAGAAAAAGACAAGTGAGGATTGAAAAGAAAAGTTTGAGGAATTCTTTTACCCCATTTAGCAGACAGGTCTTGAGGTAATTTGCCATGTTATTTCTAGAAAAATATTTGATTAGGGACTAAATTAGTGGAAAATTTGTCTGTTTTCAAGCAAAATGAAAGACTGGAATTAAACTGGTGATATAGGTGAAAGTTTTACAGCTACCAATGGCTATTAGGGCTTTACTGTGGTTAAACCCCATACTTGAATTTCTTTTCTATTGTCTGGCATACAGACCTGTCAGTACCTCAGCACCAAAGTTACCCGAATTTCTCCCCACTAAAACGGGCTGGGTGGGTATGTGTCCCTTGAGAGGATTCACAGAATGGCGTGCAGGTCACTAGCTACTACCTGTGGAGGGACCGGGTTCACAGAGAGTGCTAGCCAAAGCAGAGGCACGACTCTCAGCTTCTCCGGTTACTTGGTCCATCTGCTCTCAGCACTAGCAGAGCTGTGATTATGAAGACAGCCTTTTGCTTTGCAGACGTACACTTGAGTCTTACTGAGATAATTTGCTGCAAAGAAACTCTGGCTACTGCTCAGGTGAAACAACTTTCTTTCCATACGGTTTTACTTTACCGGAGGTGAGATCCAGGAACTTCTTTTTAATGGGAGAAGAAGGATTTCTCCAGGATAACTTGCTAGGATTTCTTTGTTCAGTCTCATTTCTTTCATTTCGAGTTGACTGAGGGACATCAGATAGGATTCTTGTTTCACCCTGCATGCTTCTTGTCAACTATCTTGCCTTTCACAGTCTGACTATGCAGGGACGTTTACAGCCTTCCACTGGAGTCTGCCAGACCTAGGTGTTATGTGCCGTACCTCCAGGGATCATTACCATATGGTATTTTAGGAGAGGACACAGTTCATTTCAATGCAATTCAAATGAGCAGATTTCTTTTCTTTATTACACCACTGCATTTGGAGGCAATCCACCAGAGGCAGAATCTAACTCTCAAAGGAATGCTCTGCCCACTCTGTCCATTTAACAGGACATTTGGCTCAAAAATCTAGTCGGTTGATCACACATGTGCAACAGATGTGTGAGCATGCGTAGCGAAAATAAAAAATAAAAAATCCCAGCAGTGTACTGTGGGAAATGTAGCAGAACTACTGGAAAACAGGACACAAAGAAGTCTGGTACTAAAACTTTGATTTTTGTTGTTGGAGGGCAGTGTTTTTTATTAATCTTTCCCTCCTTTCGTAGGAGGGAAAGGTATAGGTTTCCACTATTATTTTGCAGTGATTATTCATGTAACACTGGTGAGGAAACTTGGTTCATTTTCACAGACCTCCTCTCATAAAGATATAATTCTAAATATTTTGACCAGACTTTTTCGGGCCCCTGCTTCTCAGGAACTGAATGTTGGCATACTTCCACTGAAAAAACCACCCATTTACAAGGGAGGATATCAGAAATATACATCCTTTCATCCATGCCCCACAGGCTTATATGGAAAGAGAGAGCACCAGCTGTTTTTCTCATGGTGAATAAGGGTTACTTGGGGAAATCTCTCTTCCTGTTTTTATATGGACAACTAAATTGTTGCATAGCCAGTTAATTTTGGTTAGGTCAACAGCACAAGGTTAATTATTGGAACCTTCCTCTTTTGCCTGTGTGAGAGTAAAAGATTAATAGGAATCAAAAGAAGAAAATGAAATATAGTAACTTATTCTAGAAGCGCTGTTTATTTGGGAAATTTAAATTTTGCTTTTATTATATTTGAAAGGATTTATACATAATCATTTTTGTCTTCTAGGAAATAGTAGAAGTTTGAAGAACTGTGATGTGAGTTAATTTGAAAACCTGAGTGATAATACGGAATTAATCAGATTCAGAAGGATTTTATAATATGTTAAAATTTTTAGAAAAAAAATCACTTATTTTTTTAATAGGAACTTTTTTTTAAAACTAGAACAATTGGCATACCTATGAGATAACTTTGAAATTGTTTTCCTGTTCTCTGTTATATCTCAGTTTGGCTTGGATAATTTTATGCCTTTTTTTCTTTTAGCTGGGTTATGATGCAACATTCTCTTTCTAACCTTGGATTTAATTAACACATCAAAGGATACATGGACTGATTCCCTTCAGTGTACTATAATATATTTTTATCCAGCTGCATGTTATTATATAACCTCAGAATAAAGCAACCGTATCACTGTTGATATATTCAACTTCTGTCCTTTGGATTTGGTCAGCATTGCATGTGGAAGCAGAAACCCACCCTGTATTGTTATAAGGATGGTTTTTCATTCATATCCTTGTTACTCTTAATAAATGTCTCAAAGAAAAATATTCTGCAGCAGCCACTCATAAAGAAGCAGAAAATGGCAAAACCACAGCATAGAAGGAAACCTATGTGAAAACACTGGTTGTGTCTTCCTGGATACAGAAAACAAATAGAGCTTTTGAAAGCGCTTGCCAATATATGCCTGCCAAATAAAATATTGTTTTATGAAGTCAGGAAAAAACTAATTTTAAAGGTTATTGTAGGTTATTTGTGGTCATTTCTGGTGTGCATACAACATGATGTCATCCCGAACTCCTCTATTTATATTTCAGTCTTAGAAGTCTTTTGTCTAAGATTTGATCTCAGCTACTAGAGACATCTAAAATACTCTTATTATTCAATACTCATAAAAATCTAGACTGAAAAGAATTAGAATAGATGGAAAAAAAACCCAGCCAAGTCCAGGCAAGAAATCATTCAGGCAGATCCATCTTCTGAAATCATACCTAAGCTGTAGACATCTCAGGACACAGTTGCTGGAGAACTTCTCAAGTGACTGGAAAGTAGCCACGTGTCCAAATGACTCTCCTGGAAAATTATTGCCCGTTGAGTGGGAGTAGATGGGACCCCTGCCAGAGACATCTCATCTGAGGAAGGGGAACAAGGGGTTCCTTGGGCAGTCCAATTTCTTTCTCTTTCCGGGTGGACCACTTGCCTATAATTCCCAGATATTTTTCACGTTGTTTACATGACCTCCTGCAGCAATGTCTCTTCTTCCCTGTAGCAGGGTTGATTTTTTTCTTTGTGGGAATTTTTTTGCTTGGAAAACCCCTCTTTGTTGAGGTAGCCCTCAGTAAACTAGGAAATGTCAAATAAACACTGGATGAAGACAGACTAGAAGGCCAATGAGATACAGCAGTTGAAAACGGGGGAAGCTAAGAAATCTCTTGAGAAAATTAAAAAAATTTGGATATTGGAAAGAACATATGGTTCTACTGAGATGTAAAAAGAAATGCATGTTTATCATGGAAAACTTGACACTTTAAAAAGTTTATCAGGATACCAAGCTGACATCATTTGCGTTGTCAGGTTCATTCAAGCATTCCAAAAAAATGCATTCTGAGCATCTTGATGTGCCAGGCATATTGATGTTAGAGAACAAAAGAAGTAAGTATATTACAGATACAATAGGTATTAAGTGCTTTGGAGAAAAATAAAACAGGGAAGAAGGGTTCAGCGTTGCTGGGATGCAGGAGCTGTGATTTTAAATGTGGTGATCTGGAGACACCTCACGAAGAAAGTGACATTTGAGCAAAGCATTTAGTTGTGGCAGGAGTGAACCGTGTTGCTAACTGAGGGAGAGCAGGGCAGGCGGAGGAACAGTAAGTGAAGAGCCCCAAGCCAACAGGACACATGGTGTGTTGGAGGAACAGCACAAAGGCCAGTGTCCGTGCCATGTATGTTTGTGGGTATATTAACTTTATCTGCATATATGTACAAGGACACCCCTGCCCTCCATACATGCAGGCCCTTTAAAATGCCTGAGAGATGTGCAGCAAATACATATTTTGGTTACATAATTTTGTCACTGAATGGGAAGGTGTACTATTTACCCTCCAGGTTTAGGTAAACTGCTCTTTGCAAATCTGCTCTTTGCATGAGAATGGAAAGCATCTGCAGGTCCAGTGAAGTGAAACATTGATTCTGATGTGTTTGTGGTTATTTTATCATAACAGTGATTATATTGTGCTAATGTATATTAAGTACTCCAAACCTATAAATATATTTCATCATGAGATTGGCAATGATTTCTTACTGATCTGTTCTTTTTGGGAAACCTAGTCTGTGAAATTATTCTCTCTTCTCTCTTTGCATAGCTTTGAAGATGATCTGAAATGCAAGATTCATTCAGTTCCGATAAAGTAAAGCTTTAGAAAATATATAGTAAAGACAGGACATGGGAAAATGTGGTGAGTTAGTAAACAAAATATAGAAAAATCAAAACAGCTATTAATCATCCCTTTAGTACTGTTCCCTACTGTACTGTTTGTTTGCCAACATGGGATAGTTTTAGAAAGGTGTGATTTGGGGTTTCCATGTTCCTGGGTGGTTATGTATTGGGAGGAGTCTCTAGGAAAAAAAATTGGAGGGATGACTGAATTACAACTAGCAACAGGAAGACAAGATTGGAACTTTCCTTTTTTCTTCTTTTAATTGTAGGAGGAAGAGAATACATCTGGCCCCTTAATGAGTTTATGCTCTCATTGACAACGTCTAGGAAACTGTGTCCTTTTGATAGCATAGGTGGCAAACCACCCAATGAGGCATCAGCTACCTCACTAAGGGACAAGTTCATAGCTTGTCATTTCTCACCCTGCATGAAGAGAGGGGGAAGATTTTGTCCTCCAGAATTTTCTTCAGTTGTGAAGCCTATTTAAAAAAACAAAACAAAACACCACCACCACCACCAAAGGAAGCTGGTACAAGGTTAACTAGGGACAGAATGGGGCTGACTCAGAGGTGAGTCAGGCTGGCTGGTCCTGGGTCACTGCCAGGTTCATTGAGTGAACCTCAGACCTGGAGCACTGTTGTCTCTTTGAGTGTGTTCCAGTTAAGGGGCACTGCTGTTCAGGGGGCTGAGCTGCCATCTCTGAAGCCCTGAGGGATTTCTAAATTCCACTTGTGCTCTGGCGATAAATTAGCTTGAATGATCCCAGGGACTCTCAGTTGCCTCTTTCTGTTCCTCCTCCATGATTGACATGCAACTCAGCTCTCTTGTAGTGGTGATTATAAAATATTTTATAAGCTGTTGAAGAAACTTCCTGCGGTTCAGCTCTGGGATTTATTTGACCCTCTTCCTGCAAAGCAGAAGATCTATCATTATACCTCATGATAGCATATATTGGCAAAGAAGTAAAAATAGTGTCAATAGGGAGGATGTAAGAGAAGGCTGGGCAGCCATTAGTTACATGAAAGATAAAAGTTCTGCGCAAGAGCCCTTTTATATTGGTGTTGTCTTATTTATTTATCTACTTATAGATTCAGATTAAAGTGGTTCATTTTAATGGGGAAAAGATCACCTAGTACAGGAGGGCTCATAGTGAAAAACAGCGGTTCTCTAATTCACGTATCTTTCTACCCATAGTCCTGCTCCAAAGAGGCAGCTACTTGTAAGTTCTAATTTTGTGTTCTGCTACTTGTTTTTATTTTTAATCTAAAATGTTTATTTCCCTAAGCCTAATCTTAAAAAACGAAACACAAAACTTTTTTTTAAACAACGTTTTAGGTTCACAGCAAAATTGAGGGGAAGTAACAGAGATTTCCCATATACCCCTGGCCGCACACATGCACAGCTTCCCCCGTTATCAACATCATCCTCCACCAGATTAGGACGGTTGTTACAACTGATGACTCTACATTAACAGATCGCAGTGTCCCAAAGTCTATGGTTTACATCATGGTTCCCTCTTGGTTTTGTACATTCTATGTTTGGACAAATGTATGATGACATGTATCATTATGTTTTCACATAGAGTATTTTCAGTACCCACAGGATATTTTCCTCCTTTCATATATCCATAATTTTTGCCTTTTCCAGCATGCAATATAATTGAAGTTATATAGTATGTAGCCTTTTCAGATAAGCTTCTTCCACTTAGTAATATGCATTTAAGGTTCCTTCAAGTCTTTTCGTGGCTTGATACCTCATTTCTATTTAGTACTGAGTAATAATCCTGAATGTACTGTAGTTTATATACCCTTTCACCTACTGAAAGACAGCTTGGTGGCTCCCAAGTTCTAGGAACTATAAACAAGCTGCTGTGCCCATACGTGTGCAGGTATTCGTGTGGATGTAAGTTTTCAACTTTTGGGAGTAAATACCAGGAAGTACTCTTAGCGGATCACGTGGTAAGAATATGTTTAGTTTTGCAAGAAACTGCAAAATTGTCTTCCAAAGCAGCTGTACCATTTTGCATTCCTACCGACAATGCACTAGAGTCCCTGTTGCTCCACATGCTTGCCAGTATTTGGTGTTTTCAGTGATCTGGATTTCAACACTGGCCATTCTAGCCATTCGAACAGGTATGCAGTGGTATCTCACTATTGTTTTAATTTTCATTTCTTGGATGGCACATGATGTGGAACATCTTTTTATAAGCTTATTGGACATTTGCATGCCTTCCCTGGTGAAGTGTCTGTTCAGGTCCTTGGCCCATTTTTTAGGCAGGTCATTTATTTTCTCGTTAAGTTTTAAAAAGTCATTTGTATATTTTGGATAACAATCCTTTATCAGCTGTATCTTTAACAAATATTTTCTCCCAGTCTGTAGTTTGTCTTCTCGTTCTCTTGACATTGTTTTCACATAGCAGAAGTTTTTAATTTTAATGAAGTCCAGCTTATTAATTCTTTCTTTCATGAATTGTGCCTTTGATGTTGTATCTGAAGTGATCGCCAGCCCAAGGTCATCCAGGTTTTCTCCTATGTTATCGTCTAGGATTTTTATAGTTTTGTGTGTTATTTCTAGGTATGTGACCCATTTTAAGTTGATTTTTGTTAAAGCTGTAAGGTCTGTGTTTAGATTCTTTTTTTTTTTTTTTTTTTTTTTGGCATATAGATGTCCAGCTGTTCCGGCACCATTTGTTGAAGAGACTGTCTTTTCTTCTTATATAACCTTTGTTTCTTGTCAAAGATCAAATTTGGGTGGGTCTATTTATGGGTTTTCTGGTCTGTTCCACTGATTTGTTTACTCTTTCATCAATACTACACTGTCTTGAATACTATAACTTTATAGTAAGTCTTGAAATTGAATAGTGTCTGTCCTTCAACTTTATACTTCCTCTTCAATACTATGTTGGCTATTCTGGATCTTCTGCCTCTCCAAATAAATGTTAGAATCAGTTTGTTGATATCTACAAAATAACTTGTTGGGGTTTGATTGGGATTGCATTGAATCTATAGATCAAGTTGGGAAGAACTGATATGTTGATAATATTGAATCTTCCGTGAATATGGAATGTTATCCATGAGTATGGAATATCCAAGAATTGAAATATCTATTTAGTTATGCTTTGATTCCATTCATCAGAGTTTTATAGTTTTCCTCACATAGATCTTATATGTCTTTGTTAAATTTGTACCCAAATGTTTCATCTTTGGGTGCTCATGTAAATGGTATTATGTTTTTAATTTCAGATTCCAATTGTTCATTGCTGGCTTATGAAAATGATTGCCTTGTATATTAACCTTGTAACCTGCAACTTTGCTATAATTGCTTATTAGTTCCAGGAGTTTTGGTCAATTCTTTCAGATTTTCTACATAGATGATCATGTCATCTGCAAACAACGACATTTTATTTCTTCCTTCTCAGTCTCTATATCTTTTTTTCCCCTTCTCTTTTGCATTAGTTAGAAATTCCAGTACAATGTTGGAAATGAGTAGTGAGAGGGGACATTCTTGCCTGATGTTAATAGGAATGCTATGAGTTTCTCACCATTAAGTGTGATATTAGCTGTAGGTTTTTTGGTAGATTATTAAGTTGAGGATGTTCACTCCCTTTTTCGTAGCTTACTGACAGTTTTTATCATAACTGAGTTAAATTTCGTGAAATGCTTTTTATGTATCTATCAATATGATCATGTGATTTTTCTTTTTTCATCTGTTGATGTGATGGAATATATTAATTGATTTTCAAATGTTGAACCAGCCTCTCATACCTGGGGTAAATCCCACTGGATTGTGGTGTGTAATTCTTTTTCATACATTACTGGATTCAAACAGCTAATATTTTTTTGATGATTTTTCCATCTATGTTCACTAGAAATATTGGTCTTTAGTTTTCTTTTGTTATGATGTCTGTCTCACTTTGAAATTAAGGTAATACTAACCTCATAAAATGAGTTAGGAAGTATTTCCTTTGCCTTTATCCTCTGAAAGACATAGTAGAGAATTGGTATAATTTTTTCCTTAAGTGTTTTGTAAATAGAATTTACGAGTGAACCCATCTGGGCCAGGTGCTTTCTGTTTTTAAGGGTTATTAATTATTGATTCAGTTTCTATAATAGATATAAATCTATTCAGATTCTCTGTTTCTCCTGGTGTGAATTCTGACAAATTGTGTCTTTCAAGGAATTGGTACATTTCATCTAGGTTTTCAAATTTGTGAGCATACAGTTGTCCATAAATCTGTAGTGATGCTTCCTCTTTCATTTCCAATAATAGATATATGTGTCCTCTCTCTTTTATCCTTAGTCTGGATAGAGGTTTATCAATTTTATTAATCTGTTTAAAGAAACAACTTTTGGTTTCATTGATAGTCTCTACTGATTTCTTATTTTCAATTTTATTGATTTCTGCTCTAGCTCTTATTATTTCTTGTCTTCTGCTTACCTTGGATTTAATTTGCTCTTTTTTCCTAGTCTCCTGAGTTGGAAACTTACATGATTAATTTTTAGATATTTCTTCTTTTCTAATATATGTATTTGATGGTATAAATTTTCCTCCAAGCACTATTTTTTCTGCATCCCTGCACATGTTGATAAGTTGGATTTTCATTTTCATTTTCTTTAAAATATTTTAAAATTTCTCTTGCTATTTCTTCTTTAAACCGTGTGTTATTTAGAAGTATGTTGTGTAATCTCCACATATTTTGGGCTTTTCTTAAATACAGTATCTCTCCCAAATGTCTTTCTGTCATTGATTTCTAGTTTAATCCCACTGTGGTCCAAGAGCAGACATTGAATGGTTTCTATCTTTTTTAATTTGCTAAGGTGTGTTTTATAGCCCAGGTTATCATTTGTCTTGGTGAATGTTCCATATGAACTAGAGAAGGATTTTGTTGCTGGATGAAGTTATATGTAGATGTCAATTATATCTAATTGATAGATGGTATTGTTGAGTTCTGCTCTGTCTGAAATTAATATAGCTACTCTTGCTTTCTTTTGATTAGCGTAAGGTATACTTTTATCTATCTACTTTTAATCTATATTTGTGTTTATTTTAAAAGTGGTTTTCTTATAGATAGCATATCATTGGATCTTGTTTTTAGATCCACTCTGACAGTCCCCATCTTTTGATTGGTGCATTTAGACATCTGAAGTGATTATTGATGTAGCTGGATTAACATCAACCATGTTCATTATTATTTTCTCATTGTTGCCCTTGTTCTTTGTTCCTCTTTTTGTCTCATTCTGCTATTTGTTAATTCTGCTGGTTTTCCCTCATGGTGCTTGATTTCCTACATGTTTGGTGATTTTTGAGTATGAGTTCATATTTCTTGGAAGTTTATCTGGTATTTCCTTAAGGCCTTGGTCTAAGAATGGTGTCCCTCAGAAAAGATATGAAGTTGTTTCTGCCAGTGCCTGTACCTACTACTTGGACTACTTCAAAATGAACTCATGACTTAAAATTCTATAGACATTCCAGGTAGGATAGCATTGATTTGTAAAATTCATTTCAAAACTATTTGTATTTATGAATTCTTAAGAGTTAATTTTTTTCCTCTGCCAGAACCAAGTTTCAAGTCAGGCAATTTTTCTTTTTAACATTAGCAGAAAAGGTGTAGGTAATGGTGGAAGTTGGAGGAGTGGGGTGAGGGTGGGAAAGTAGCAGACTGTAGGAGGTAACATTCACCTATATACTAACCAAGAATACGGCACCATGTCCATATTCTTTATGTAGAAAAATCACCTGTAAGAGTTCCCTGTTGACTTGGTTCTAGGGTTTATTTCATGTTTCCCATGATTTATGAAATCTTGAAAACCATAGCTCAAGATTACCTGGGTTTGACAAATATCTTCAACCCAGTTTTTGCCTAAAATAATCCATATTTCTTTGTAGCATACTCACAAATTCAATGGATGCTGTGAACATTGTATCCAGCATTTTTAGTTATTTTCAGGGCAAGTTACGTTAGGGTATCTAGGTTGCCCAACTGCCAGAAAATTAATTCTCCTCATCTACTTTTTGTTGTTCTTGTTAAATTCTCCTTCCATTTATTTGTGTTATAAGTGTATTCTTTTTTTTTTAATTTATTTATTATTTTTTGGGGGGTACACCAAGTTCAATCATCTGTTTTTACAAGTGTATTCTTTATTGTTTTTGTTTTTGTTGTTATTGTTGTTATTGTTTTACTGTCATTTTAAGTGGGGTGCCACAGGAAAGGAAATATGTGTGCTCAAATTCCTTAAGCTATAAATTATTAAAAAGTCAAATTTCAATTAGAAACTGTTAGTTTTAAAAAGAGAAGACACCAAGAAACTTTAAAATATAAGTATGAATGTTTTTTATTATTTTGAAAGTACAGTTTTTAAGTGGATTAGTTAAAAAGGGTTTTATATTGGACTGGATATATGAATGTTTACAATATCACAGTTAACATGATGCTAATATGATTTTATATATATATATATATATATACACATACATACACACACACACAATTATACACTTAATTTGTTCTTTCAATAAATTCAAAAATCTTTTTCAGGCATGTACTATATACCCCATACCAAATGAAAACATTCACAGAAAGTCTATTACTTAATTCAAGAATGAGAATGTGTTCTTTTGAAATGTATTTAAAGATAAGGATACTTTTCTATTTTTGAATGTTATGCATAATTTAATTATTTGAGGCTAGTTATATAAATATAGATTTTTAAAAATGTATTGTCAAAATATCTGGATATAATATGAATTTTTTAATTTTGCTATTCTTTTAAGAGCACTGGTATGACAGAGATTTCCAGCTTCAGATTAGAACACATATATTAACATTTCATGAAGAAGGGGAAATTTGGATTATATTTATGATATGGCAAATAGTAAAATAAATATACACTAGATAAGAATATTTCTCTGTGGTTTGGCCCACATAGACGCATTCCCTGGACAGTTGACAACTACTCTCTTGGGAATTGTGAACATTAAAAAAAATTGTGTGTGTGTGTGTGTGTGGTTGTTTTTTGTTTTTCTTTGTTTTTTGTTGTTTTTGTTTTGTTTTGTTTTGTTGGACTATCGGCGCTAAAATAGGATTGGCTATAGCTACAGCTATGGCAGCTGTCAGAATTGGTAGCCCTTTAGGAAACACGACTAGATGGAGAAATTAGAAGGTATTTGTAATCTGAGTTTGGCAAACATTTAATCAGATTCTGTGGTTTGGAGTACCGTGATCCCTGTCAGGTCCATGGATCTCCTGTAGTTAAATTTGCATCAGTGACCAAGTGGATATGTATAGTGTTAAAAGACAAGGGAGATGTAACTCTTCAACAAGACTTTAATTATTAAATTATTTATTAACTTCTTTATTAAATTAGTACTACAATAACTCTGGTCTGACTCAAGACTAAAATTCAGTAGACATTACCCTTACTATTGAAATTTCAAGATATTTCGAGTTATGATAAACCTTCAAATTCCAACTGGCTAATCTTGGAGCAAAGAGTCATCTATCCCAGTTGTATTGTCTTGATGAATGGAATAAAGTTCTTGTGGAAAATATTTTCTAAACAATATGATAGCAGTACATATCCATAAATAGAAATAAATGTTCCTGTTAATTTAATTTGGGTGGTGGTGGTGGTGTTTTTCAAATCCTCAACTCAGAGCTAAGATTTTTGCAGTGGAGGTTTAAGGGTTCTACCACAGCAAGTTCTTTCCTTGGAATGACTTTTAAAATCAGTTTAGAATCTTGCCAAGTTTTCTTGGTTACATAGAAACACTATGTAAATTTGGTGAGTTATGAAAAGTAAATAATTTGTAATGTGCTCCAGTTCATTATTATTCTTTGATTATTAAAATCAGTATCAAGCTATCACATATACCTTCTTAGCAATGAACTTAAGTGAGCAATTTGAAAATGTAATATATTTGTATGACCACATTAAATCACTGCCCATCTTACAGAATAATTTCTTTATTACTTTTAATATATCAATAGATGAACATTAGCTGTAGCTGCCCATCTCCTATCATATTAATGGATTTTGGTGGCATTACTTTCTCATGGAATTACTCCCATAAGTGAACCCAATTTAAGACACAAATCAAGGAAGGTGGAGTCCTACTGTTACAAAAAAATTATTAGCATAAAAGAGCATGTCTTTTTATTTTACACTAAGCTAATATTCAAAATAATCTCTTCATATTTAGATAGATGACATCACATAGTATTACAAGACACTACATTGCAATTAATAGAATACAGAAATTACTAATGGATTCAAGTTTAAGAATCATCTACATTTCTCTATATGTTATATAGCAAGCTCAAGGTTATCCTTATAGTAATATCACCTTATTTATTTCTATTTCTATATAACTTCTTAAGAGTAAGAGAAAGTTTTAATTGAGTTAAACCAGATAGACAGTGGATTGTATTAAACTTAGATATGCCCATGAGAATGTTTTGTTCTAAATTTTCTCAAAGAATTCTATATTGTCACTGTTGTAGTCCTTATTGTGTTTGTTATTTTTTACTTTTGTACATTTCCAAGAGACTGTAAGCTTCTTGATAGCAAGATCTTACTTGTCTGGTTTGTATTATATCCCCAGTGTCTCTCAGAATAAGCTCTCAATAAGTACTTATTGAGTGGATAATTGACTTAGCAAATTACTTCTTTTTTTATTAATTTATCTTTTGCTGCTTTGGGTCTCTGTTGCTGTGCATAGGCTTCCTCTAGTTGCGGCGAGTGGGGGCTACTCTTCATTGCGGTGCGTGGGCTTCTCATTGCAGTGGCTTCTCTTGTTGTGGAGCATGGGCTTTAAGGGCACGGGCTTCAGTAGTTGTGGCATGAGGGCTTCAGTAGTTGTGGCTCGCGGGCTCTAGAGTGAAGGCTCAGTAGTTGTGGCACATGGGCTTAGTTGCTCCATGGCATGTGGGATCTTCCTGGACAAGGGCTTGAACCTGTGTCCCCTTCATTGGGCAGGCAGATTCTTAACCACTGCGCCACCAGGAAAGTCCCTGCAAATTACTTCTTAATGTGAGAAGTTTTAACAGTTTTTCTCTAATGAATAAACTCAGAATCTCTCTCCCACAGAGGTGGCTAAAAACAAGCAAAAACAAACAAACAGAAAAATAATCAAGAGAAAATACAGGTATACATAATTTTTAAGCTTCTAGCTACTTATACCCTCACCTATAAAGTCTGATTTAATTTCTTTAGGCTCTGGGTGTGCCTACTCAAACTTATTTTTGTAGTTGTGCTAGGCTGATTCTCATGGCTACAGATGGAGCTAAAATTAAATAGGAATTGGAAGAACAGAGGAGAAAAACTGGATTTTTGCCACCAATCTTCATCCTTCGCTAACCCTGAAGACCATTTTCCAAGACTGTGGCAAGAGAGGTCTCCTTAGAAATAACTGATGAGTTAGAGAAACAAAGAATACAAGCCAAATGTCCTGTAAATCTAGGAGCAAAAGCTCTCTGATCCAAGCAGACATTGTTATGACATCCTGTACCTGGATTCATAAAATCCCCTAAGGTAACCACATAATTCAGGCCAAGGATACCTCTGGAAACATTTGTCATTTGTTCAGCTTTTAAGAATGGCTTTGTGTTAGAGTTGCAGTGAATGGCATTGGATATTATAGTTTTGGTAAATGACCTAATTGTCGAGAGTAACATAATGTAAATTTCTTCTTTCAAAATGACATTTTTCTGTACCTCAGTAGCTTCTTAAACTTTCACCAATGTTAATAATTCAACTTGGAGACATGTCTGACCGGGAGAGAATTCTATCTCCCATGAGTCACTTCAATCACCTTCCTAGTTGATGGAGCAAAAGTACCCATTTCAAAAGTGAGTGTAGAAGTACAGCAGAGTGAATGAAGAACTGGACTAGGAAGCTGAAGGCTGGATGCTAGTCTTGGCTCTGTCACTTAGTATATATGTGATACTGGCTGAGTTATAAATAGCTATTCGGATCCCCAGTGTCAGAATTTGTATTTATGATTCTCCCTACCTGCCCCGCCTACTCAGAAATAAGATGGTGAAGATGAAATCCCATTATGCTCCAAGATGCCATACATATTTGAGATGTTACACCTAAGTATCAAGTGTCAAAGAGCTCAAGAATGATGTCATTCAGAAACAGGACTTGGAAGGATAATAGCTATGAAAATGAAAAGATGAGAGACTGGTGATGGAAAAGGAAGAAGAAGCACTTAGAATAGTAGCAGAATCAGAAGTCCTAAACTGAAAATCTGCAACTGGGAGGAAAGAAAGATGAGGATGCTGGAACCAGTTGTGACTTTCATTCCTTTGGCTAAGAACTACAGTGTATTTCTTAAGTGAAGTCTGTTGTTGCTTAAGATTGTCAATGAGTGACTTACAAGCCTGGGAAGACCTATCCTAAAAGGCTTTATTGGCTGAATTTTCTGGAATGGTAATCAATTAAAAATATTTTTACTGTGCCCTTGACTCAGACAGTTTTGCTGAGCCTAGATGTTGTAGCCAAGAAGAAAAGCAAACCATCTGAAGCATCTCAGGTACTTGGTCATCACGGGCAACTTGTTTTTTTTTCACATGGAAGATGACACCCTCAAAGAAACAATGCCAAGTAATTGAACTGAGCTAAGATTTCTTAAGTGAAATAATAAAATTTTAAGGGGGAAATTGCTGAAAAAAGCAAAGGTTTTTAATAAGCTCTTTTAACTAGGAAAGCATGGGGAAATCTCTTAAAACCTCACTTTCATTTTTTTAAAAAGACACTTTGACCACATACTTTTAACCTTATGATGTTGAAGATTACATAAGCTTAATTTTAGGCAATGCTGTAGCCTCTTTATAAGGAATTCAGATGATAGCCTTCTTTTTCCTCTATTTTTTAAAATTTTTTTGGAAAGGAGAAGGGAAAGTAGAATTATTAAAAGCAAAGAATGGCTTCCATTTCTCTCTCTTCCATATGACATGAATAAAACAAACCCACCGGGTGAGTCCCCAGGTAAGTGGTTCTGTGGTATATTTTTTAAAGTGTTGTCCATGTTACACCTACCAGTATTCTTCTTAGAGTTACACTCTAGACGTTACTTGGGTTCCAAAAAAGTGGCTAATATCCTCAAAGAATCCCTCAAATTCTTCCTTTTTTAATTTCTACTTTTTCAACTCCTCTGCTAGTGAAGCTACTGGAGAGGTCTCTGTGAATCAGTGAATAACCATTGCCATGTTTGCATATTTTTGGTAGCCCACAAAATTTAAAACTCACACTCACAGCAAACAGTCTTACCCATTTTGTGGCATTGAAAAATGATTACTTTTTCTGATTAGTAAAAAAAACAAATTTAAAGTAATTTAAAGGTTTTTTGGGGGGGGTATTTTCTTTATCTCTGAAGTAGTCTCCTGATAAAATAAGAATAATCCTCAAAATAAAAATATTTATTGTGGCTTCATTAGAATTATGTTCGTTGAAATGTGCAGTAGTGTTCTCATGGTCAAATGTATATTTCAGTGACAAAAATGAAGAATGTTAGTGTATTAATCTTCATTGTAAAGTGTGATAAGTTCAGATTAAGCTAACTAGAAGCTTGGAAACCAAGGGAGTGCCTACTGCATGAATAGATTTTTATATCAGTTAAGAATTGCATTTGGCTACCAGTGACAGGCTGCTGACTTGCGTGACTGACAAATATACAACCATGTACATTTAAGTCAATAAAAAGGATAGAGATGGGCAGTTACCGATAGCTGTTCGATAGCACAAGAGTGTCAGGGATTCTGGGATGAATTTCTTAGCCTTCCACTCATGGTCCCAAGTGGCTGCTAGATCTCAACACCTTACAACCAGTTTTTGAGAAAGAAGAAAAGAAGGGGCACTTGTCAGCTTAATAAACTTTTCCAGAGGTCTCACCCAACTGTTTATTCCCCCTTGCTTATGAGATGTGCTGGCATCTTATTGACCATCCTTTGAGCAAGTAAGGCTGAGAAATATGTTTGTAGCTGAGTTCTTGCCTCTCCCACCCTCTCTCACAAAGGAAGGAGTAAAAACATGGATATTGTGCTAGCAGTGAAGAGTTACTGCTACATATATGTTACATTTCAGTGCCATCTCAGACTTCTCTTTGGAGTTAGTCACCCAAAGTAAAAGAGAAGAGACACAGCTTCATCCACTGACCACCCTTGTTATAGGAACCTGAGTTTCATCTCTCATTGTTGATGGGACAGTAATTAAACCATACTCTCTTGGAGAGGTATGGAAACAGTTGTTCTGGGAAGTTCCAGTACAGGAGAGACCCCTGGCATTCAGTATTTGAGGTTTCCATTGGTTAAGACCAACCTTGAAGGTCCATGGCATATAAGAAATAACTTTAAATTTTTGTGTCATATCCATGTTAGCCCCCTTCACACCAAGAGGCATAAAATATTCTTACACTAAGAGGTGTATTCATTTTCTAGGGCTACCATATCAAAGTACCACATACTAGGTGGTTTAAACAATAGAAATTTATTGTCTCATAGATCTGGAGGCTATAAATCCAAGATCAAGGTATTGACAGGATTGGCTGTAAGAGACATTGCTTTCCATGCCTCTCTCCTAGATTCTGGTGGTTTTCTGGCAATCTTTGGTGTTCTTTGGCTTATAGATGGCTCACCCTGATCTCAGCCTTCATCTATACATGGTGTTATACTATCTTTATATAGTGTCTGACTCTATGCAAATTTCTTTTATGAGGACACCATTCATATTGGATTAGGGCCCTAATGACTTCATCTTAACTTGACTACATCTGCAAAGATCCTATTTCCAAATAAGACCACATTCTGAGGTACTAAGAGTTAGGACCTCAACATATATTTTGAGGGAACATAATTCAATCCGTAATAGTTTGTGTGCAAATGCCTTAATCAGAAAATGAACCTGCAACCTCAACCCTGCAACCACCTTTTTTCTCTTCCTCCATTTTTATGCAGAAATTATATACTGTAGGGATATTTAAGAATTTTAAGGGCCTACTCAGTAACATACATTAGAAATACTGCTTTTAGTACATTATCATGAAAATAAATGATGAATCTAGATTATAGTTGAGTTGCTCTTGAATCTAAAGATATAGATTTACTTCACATTATGACTTCACCAGTTTCACCATAAGAGCTCACTTTTCTCTAAAATAACACTTTTTTGAGAACTTTTTCATCCCAAAATGTACTGAAAACTGTATACTATATCAACAATATATTTCCAGGAAAAGTCACAGTTGCCACTTACTTAACACAGTAATTTCTAGTAAGAATATCATTTGCAGCAAATTCAAATTGAGCATCATGTTTGGATGAAACAAACTTTTTTGCTCTGTGTTAGTATGCCGGGTGAGAAGACAGATGTTGCATCTTCTGAATCTTTAGTCTCTTTTGTACGTTTCCATATATTTCCAGATGTTCCACTGCTCTCAGGTTTAGCCTTTATTTTGTCACAATCTTAAGGAAAAGAAATTATTTTCCAGTGGGTCAAATTGTGTCCACCAAAAATATAAAGTCCAATTTAACTCTGGTACTTGTCAATAGGAGCTTTTGGAAATAGGGTCTTTGTGGACGTAATCAAGTCATGATAAGATCCTAGGGGAGGATGAGTGCTCATCAAATGACTGATTTCTTCATAAGAAGAGGGAAATGTGGACACAGAGAGACAGAGGGAGAACGCCATGTGAAGACAGAGGCAGGGACTAAAATGATGCATCTATAAGCCAAGGAATGCCAAGGATTGCTGGCCATCTCCAGAAGCTAAGAGAGACGCATGGAACAGATTCTTCCTCAGAGACTCCAGAAAGCTTGCCAAGGCTTTTGGACTTGATTTTGGACCTTTGGCTTTCAGAACTATGAGAGAATACATTTCTCTTGCTTCAAGCCACCCAGCTTGTGATTATTTTTTATAGCAGCCCTAGGAAACTAATATATCCAGCAGATCCAATTTTGATGTCAAATTCCTGTCTGAAGATAAGCACGAACTGCCACTGCCATCCCCTATTCAGTCTCTTCCTTCCTTGGTGAGTAAAATAAACGTCATTACAATTTATGTTCAAACTTAGTTTTATTTTCAAAACTACTGTTTGTGTTTATTTACACTATTTACCTAAACTTGTCTTCAGGACTTCCCTGGTGGCGCAGTGGTTAAGAATCCACCTGCCAATGCAGGGGACACAGGTTCAAGCCCTGGTCTGGGAAGATCCCACATGCTGTGGAGCAACTAAGCCTGTGCACCACAACTACTGAGCCTGCGCTCTAGAACCCCTGAGCCACAACTACTGAGCCCACATGCCACAACTACTGAAGCCCACGTGCCTAGAGCCTGTGCTCCACAGCAAGAGAAGCCACCACAATGAGGAGCCCGTGCACCACAATGAAGAGTAGCCCCCACTCGCCACAACTAGAGAAAGCCCGTGTGCAGCATCAAAGACCCAGTGCAGCCAAAAAATAAATATATTAAAAAAAAATACACTTGTTTTTATTGTTCACTTGATATATATATTCCAGTGTATAAAATTTTTTTTGACTATTTTGATTTGGGATAATATACCTCATAATTTCCCTTTAAAATGAATGAATTTTGCTTTCAATTTATGACCTTTCCCTTTAGGGCAAGGTTTCAGGAAAAAAATTAAAATCATTAAGTGAGGCATAGAGTTTACTATAATTCTGATGGTCACAACCTGAGTAAAGAAAAAAGGTGTTTCTAGCAAGAATAAGGTAAATGGGTGTGTTGGTTTCCTGGGAAAATAATAATGTATTCTTGGAAGCACTTCTACTTATATAATTTAAAAAATACATGATACAGGGAGAGAAAGCACATGAATTTGTTAGGGAAAGAAAAGAACAAAGCAGGAACTGAAGAAGGGAGTTATGGAAAACAAGCAGCTGGGAGGAGCAGAGTGATAAGTAATTGAGGCCAGTTTATTTTTACCATCACTCTTGCTCTCTGACAACTTACTTTAGTTTTCACCTCTGTTTATCAGGTTGTTGTGCAGTTTATCAGATTAACCTTTTATACTTTCCTATTGATAATTATTTAAAAAAATAATTGCTAATCCTTTCACATCCTTTAAGTGTTTGTTCAAATATTTGTCGGATAGTATATTGACTACTCAGATTCTGTGACCCAACACCTCTCCTCAATCCCTGTACTTTGGAGCTCTCTTACCCTGTTCCACTTGTTCATCTTTTCCTTGCACTTATCACCTTCTGGGAAAATTTGTATGTATATATAAAATATGTATATTTTATGTGTATATATAAAATATGTATATTTTATGTGTATGTATATGTATTTTATATATACCTGTGTACATCTATGATATTGTATATTGGACTGGGTGTTTGGTGGCTTGCGTGTTCTCATTTTATCACTTGACATGGAATTATGTGTGTTTAAAGAGTTGTCGCTTGAGCTGATGCTTGCCTCCTGAAATGTCTCTATAACATAGTTTAGTAAGATGTTAACAAATCCCAATGAAACACATCTGCTCTACTGTTTGTCTCCAACTCCTGGTCTCTTCAAACTTTTAAGACTGTCATAGATTACTGGAAACATGACTGCATTTGAAATTAGTTCAATAAAACAGTAGTTGCAGATGCTCCATTAAGGGTTTAAAAACTAACTTGTCAGCCAAAGAAAATGGCTTGTAAATGTCTGGCCATCACTCCAGTGCTGCAGAAGTAAGTTTTCTGGCAATGAGGGAAGTGGGGCTCCCTGCTCACTGACACATAAATGAGTAAATTGGAGAGATTTCTTAGTGTGTCTGCTAACCAGTGGTGTGGATATGTAACTGGATGCTGCTATTGCAGTGCAGTTGTAGTGAAAATCCAGGAGGTGATGAAAGACAATCTATGGTAATAGAATTGGAGGAACTCAGGGGATTAGATCAACCAGGTATAGTCTTGCTGCTCCCTCTTTTCATTCGTATAAGCATTTTTTTCTACAATCTAGAAAGTATAGTGCAGTGCTTTCCAATTTAATTGATGGCCCAGTCTGGCATAAGTGATTCCACATGGTGGTTGACAAATGACTCTTGGGTTAGCCCCCCACCCCTCTTATTCAAGAAATAGACAAATTAGTAGAATTTTCTCTTTTCTCCATTGAACTATCACTTGCACATCAATTTATCTATCTTAGATGAAATTTTAAATATTTTATAAACTGATGAAACCTGTTCTTCGTTTTGGGGGAAAGTAAAATATCATAAATAGAACTGTCTTACATTCTCGGTCACCAGCTTGATGGATGGTTGAAGGAAAAGCAGCATCCTGGGTTTTTCAGAGGCATTTCTATGCTTAGATCAGATTATATGGTGACTTGAAGTGTAACTATACTGGTATCTCTTTACACAAGAAAAATTTCTTTTAAATAACAATATCAACTTGGGGCTGCTCAAGGGATTTAGTAGAAAGGCATAGAACATGGCAGTGGTAATATATACTCAGAAGGTCAAAAATTCTTAGCTAGAGAATGGTTCAAGATGCTCATTCATCACTTTCCACTTTTGCTCATTTAAAACAAAGACGTACAACTAGGTATAAGTTAAACTACTGTACCAGCATCGTCAGGCTTTAAAAAAAGTAAAGCAAATCCCAATTTACCACTGTCAGTTCACAGCATTCACTCTGATATAATCTTCATGTTGTAGGTATTTCTGATTGTGTTGTTGCCAAAACTCATGGGCAGAAATAAACTGAATGACACATGATATCAATCTTTCACATGTGTAACACATCATCTAAAAATTGTAATACACGTATAATTACCTAGTTAATAATTTTCTAGAAAAATACTGATTAAAATAATCTGAATCTACCAAGAATCAGACATAGACAACTGAGAGGAAGCAAAGTTAAAAGTTTCTTTCATCTATTGGGTAGGCTAGATTGGCGTGATGGCTTTTATAACTCTTGGGAAAATTCACAATTTAGGCTTCATCGGCTGTGATCCTCAGATGAGGACAGCAGATAGTCATGCACGTTACTGGAGCCAAGTGGTGGGATGATATCCTTTATCCAAGTTGTTTCCATGCGTGAATAGGCTCTCGCCTTTCTGGCTTGTTTTCTCAATGCTGGAGAAGACATCACATGTTCTTCGGAAGCTGAGTCCAAACCAAAACTCCACTAGATCTCCTGTCCTGCCTCTGTGTGGTCTGAGTGACCCACTTTAGCTTGAAGGAGCTCTGGGAAATTTGATATGCCTACATGCAGTTTAAGGGCTACTCCTGGGTGGTCCTTAGCAGTTAATAGAGTTTGATTCTGAGGCCATCATATGAGATTCAGAGAAGTCCAAAAATCTGGGCCTGGACAAGATCCAGTCTGTTAAGAATGGTGATTACTCCTGAGCATTTCAATATATAAATTGGCAGAACTAGAGCAGTCCTAGGAGAATGTACAGATAAGGCCAAACACACATCACCAACTCTGCAGCCATCTTGATTAGCATCTTCCAAGGCCCAACACAAGGCACTATGTTTTCAGATTGAGCAATAACTAGGCATTAAGACAGGTGTTCAGAACTTTCCAGGGATGGCCTTATGACTAGAAAGACACAAAGGCATTTGCTTTGACTTAGATTCAATGACTTCTCTAAATAATATCAATTCTTAATGATATGTACATTAATAAAAGAACTGAGATGTGGCAAAATCTAAAATCATTTATACTTTACTATAAAAAATAGTGGGTAGTGGAAGGAGCATGTGCTTTGGAGACAGCCAGTCCTGAGTTTGAATACTCACTCCCCACTTACTGCCAGAAAGACCTTGGACATGATCCCAAGAGGTAGTATGTGCAGAAAACATCAAGGACTATTCAAAAAGTGTTCAGATATGTTTGTATGTGTCAATCTTTTAAGAAAAGTAGTAATGTTTTAATTGTAAAAATCTACTTAAATTTGCAAACTGCCTCTGTTTTACCTGTCTGCAGAGCAATCATCAGCATCTCACGTAATGTATATTTTACGTATGTACCTTGCTCCCTGGCTCCCATCCCCATGTTGCCCCCAGATGTAAAATTTAATTATCGCAGGAATTTATTGTCTGATTTGTTCACCACTGCATCCTCAGGAACTGCAGTAGAAACTGGTACACAGTAGCAGTTGCAGTTTTGTGGCAGAAGTGGCCACGGCCTGATGGGTCCTCTCTGCCGTGGTGCTCTGGGAGTCGGTCCTTCAGGCTCACTTGGAGCCTGCTCTACTGCCCTACCAAAATTTGGTAAGCACCAATTAAATAAATTAATCCTTTTTCTGACTAAAGTTACTTCAGCAAGTTCATTTTTCTGAGACTGAACCGTTGTTATAATTTAGTAACGGCATTATTTAGAAATAACTGGTCGGTGAATTCATACCTTAAAGGCAGAGGGTGGAGGTTACTTTGCTCTTCACTTCAGATCTAAAGAGAAAGGCTTTAAAGAGAACATTGAGAATCTAATGTAAGTCTATGGCAGCTTCGGGGAGACACAGGAGCCTAGTGTCTGACTTCAGCTTGTTAAATACAAAGGTCACAAACGAGTGACTAACCAACAGCTGATGCATAAGCCAAGGAGGGGAGAGGCAGGGACTAAGTCTTGTGCTTAGAAGTTCTCAAAGTAAAATACCTGAGTGATTCAGCCTATACCATATATGGGCCATGCATGGCAAAGAATCTGCATGAGATGATCGCAGTTTCTGCAGTCTCAGGACTTTCTCAAGGGGAAATGGGATCTCAAGGGAGAGGTACTGAAGAGGCCCAGAGCCTGGAGGATTCTGAATGAATATAGAAGGAGTAGTCAACCAGCCTCTTCCCTAGAGATGGAGGTTTCTAAAGAACCTAAGAAATACTCTGAGAGTCAGATCTACGTCTGCAGGACTCAGGGATTACCATAGCAGCTCATAACAGTGCCAGTCAAACAAGAATTTTCTTGTTCTCTTTGCTTTCTTCCACTCCTGATCACTGCCAACAAACAACTGCCCTCACCTGCTTACTAGATACAGTTTGTACCCTATCTTTCCTCTTTTCCCCATAATAGGCCCTAACTGGGGGACGGAGTTTTGATCACTGAATGGGAGCAGACCTTCTGATTGAGCTATATTTGAAGACTCAAGGTAACAATAGAATTTCTTACTATTCATAGTGACAGATATTTTATAATAGTGTATAAGTATAACGATTCAGACTTTAGAGATCACATTTTCTACAACTATTGGACTATACTGAAAGTCAAGTGAGATGTGAGGAGCAAGAAAAAGAAGCCTGATTAAGAGACTAGAAAGGAGCAAAATATGCAAGATTGGGAATGAGATATGAGATATAACTAGAGGCGTGATTAAAATAGTAATAAAATTGTCTACAGACATACTTTATTATTTTATGGCAACAAATCTGAAAACCTTAAACATAGGTGCCATAGATGCTTTTCTAACATAATTTAAATTTCTAAAATTATCCCAAGAGAAGGTAAAAAAATAAGTCAATAATCAGAAAAGTGACTGAAAAGGTTAAAAATCTGCTATTAATAAAAGCCAGTATGACCACAGATTTTCACAGCTGGATTGTATCACATCTTTATAAAAAATAGATAATTCCTATGTTATTTAAGCTACTGCAATCCACTGGAATAAATTATTAATATAAAACCTTATGAAGTTAGCATAAAAAACAAAAAATATAGCCCAAACTCCTATGTAAATACAGATAAACAAAGATTTTTGTAAAATAAGAGAGTTGTAATATCCAGAAACCTATCAGTATAATGACTTACATCAATCTAAAAAAAACATATGATATCAATACATTCTGAAAAAAATTATATGAATTCATAGGAATAAAATATGACAAAATAACCTCAAATTAAACTAATTATCATTGTTAGAAAATTTTCATTGCAATTAATATGAAAAATTCGATGTAAATTTCTGCTGCCATTGCTTTGGAATGACAAGTTAAAAAAATTTAGTATCAACATTAGAAAAAAGGAGTTTTTTTCCCTAATGACAATATTAAATGTCTAGAAACCCTAAGAGTCTAATTAAAATCAGAATCAATGAAAAATAATGGACAAAAGAACTAAGATAAAAACAAGATGTGTTAAGACCAAGAACTTTTGTCTATATTAGCTGTAAACAAATGGCAATGAAAATGGAAAGATATCTGTTTATAACAAACAGCACAATATTCTCACAGATAATTTTTAAAAATAAAATGCAGGATCTATGTTAAAGAAATCTATAAATCTTATTCATAGAGTATTAAAGGATATAAAACAATATTGGAACTATGGAAAAACATACTGTGATTTTGGATGGGAAGAATTAATACAGTAAAAATGTCAATTCTTCAAAATTATTCTATAAATTTGAGGCACCAATAAATAGAACTTCATCAAGGCTGATTTTAGAATTGGCTACAATGATATAAAAGTTCACTTGGAAGAATGTATGTCTGAAACAGCCAAGAAAAGTTTGATATAGGAGAATCAGAAGCTGCAAAATATGCTTTACACAGTATTCATCAGACTATAAAGTCACTATAATCAAATCAATATGGTATTAGCCATATGGCTCTATAAAAAATAGAGAATCTAGAAAATAAATGTCTGCATATGAAAATTTCATATACGGGAATGTTAGTATTTCTATTCTGTGGGAAAAGAATGACTTATTATGTGGGGATGACAATTAGCTCTTTATCCAGAAGGAAACTAAGTTGGGTCTGCTCTCACTGTATGTGCTGTTCAATGTTGTAGCTACTAGCCACAAGTGTTATTTACATTTAAATGGAAATTAATTTAAATTAAATTTAAAAATTATGTTTCTCAGCTGCTTCAGCCATGTGGCTAGTGTTTACTTTATTGGGTAGTGTAGATAATAGAAGGTTTGCATCTTTGCAAAATGTTTTGTTGGGCAGCTCTGATTTCTCTCTCCATATATTTACATGTACATATTTATAAATATTCACATAAATGTGAACAAAAATATGAATATATGTATACATGTACATTTAATTGTTCCCTATTGATTTAAAATTTAAAAATAAATCATCAAGGCTACATATACAGTATAGGGTTAAGGGAAAACTTCGTAACATTACCAGAAACCCAGAAAAAATAGATATATTTGACATAAAAATTATAACTTTTGTATACAGATTGATATCAGTATCAGTTAGGTTCTTGGTTGAAAACAACATATATTTTAGCTGTATGTTCAGAAAAGCAATTTGGAAGGGAAAATGACCAAACTACAAGGATAAGTTAAAAATTATCCGCACTCTGGCTGAAGAATTTATAGACGTTTTGATATAACCAAAGTGCAGATAGTTTTTACTCACCCTCGTATACTGAGGGACTCCTTATGAGAAGATACCACTGCTGCCTCTGTAGGTCATCAATACCACAGTTCACTGTCCCGCCTTGATCATTTCCACCTTAGAGTTATGTGCAGGTGAATCTGATAGGAAGAGGCTGGGGCATATTCTCGTACCCTAGCTGCAAGGGAACCTGGGCAAGTGAGTTTCTATTTGCTAGTTTAGGGCACAGAACTCATAAGTGGAAAATTATCCACGTATAAAGTGCTCAGTAGATCCTGGAACAGCCACAAACACAACAAATATCCACTACGCTAACATAAATAAAGTCAGAAGACAAACAAAGAAGAATTGGGGGGAAAAATTAAAGGTTGTAACCCAGATGATGAGGAGTGTTTAATGTCTATAATACAGAAAGAATCCTTATAAGTTGTAAAGAAAAAGACAAACTACTCAATAGAAAAATACATCAAGGATATGAATAGGGAATTCACAAAAGAATAAACTCAAATTTCCTGTACTTAAAATAACAATGAAATATCACTTTACCATAGCCAACTGACAAAATTTTAACATTTCAATAAACCTACTCCTGGTGGGTATGAAGGAAATTATATATTCTTTGCTACTGGAATTATAAATTATTCCCATCTTTTTGGAAAATAATTTAACAATGCCTCTAAAATTTAAAATAACCATAGTGTTATAAGCAACCCCATTCTTCAGAAGTAAAAGTACTACTGTATAAAAATATACATACAAGGATGTTTATTGTACTTTTTTTGTAGAGGCAACAGTCTGAAAGAGTGAACGGCCTTCAACTGAGAAAAAATAATGATACACTTACACTATGGGCTATTAAAAAGCAATTATAAACAGTGAGTAAGACCTATGTCATTTGTCTTGGAGTGATTGTGACAATGAGTTGTTGAGTGAGAAAAGCAGGATGCAGAGAAACAACTAGAACAACACACAGCACACTATAAAACATGGCAGACTGTGTTTTTAAGAAGAATCATAATGGGGAGGGTGAATTGACTGAAGAAAGGGAACAGAGAAGAAGTAAAAGTAGTAGCAAACAAACAAGCAAAGCCTTGCAAATTAAAAAACATAACCAAAAATCGCATTTATGTAAAACTACCTACTAGAGGTCTGTATACCTGCTTCAAGAGAAACCATAAAATAGTTCAGTCTTGGCCTATAGACTTTAGGAATATCTAAAATATATTCTTAAATGAAACATTATTTCACAAAGTAATATGTAGAGAATGAGTCCATTAAAAAAAAAACAAAGGTAGGTGTTTGCATTTATACTGAAAAGATACACATCTGTTTATTAATTCTTGTTTCCTCAGAAAGTGTAGAATTGGGAAGCAAAGGATGGTTTTACTTATTATACTAATCTTAATTTCAAAATTTAAAACACATTGAAAAAATTTTAAATATGGTAGCATTCTAGAATGTATTCATTCAAAGGGAATAAGCCATATTATGATTCAGAGAGTAATTAGAGACCATCAATTGAGAGAGGGGGCCTTTGGGATAGCCTCTCTGAGGGGAGTGTCTGAGCTGAGACTTGAAGGAAAACAATAAGCTTTATTGTGGAGAGCTGGAGAGAGAATGTTCTAAGCTGAGTCCACAGGACTGACAGTTCATGTGAAGGGCAGAAAGGAAGCCAGAGCACCTGCTGTGTTGGGGACACATGGATAGGTGGTGTGGTTTAAGGTCCCAGAGACAGAGACTTATGGACCACTAATAATAAAAGTCTGAGTTGAACCCCTCCTGGTCAGCAAACAGGGAAAGTACTTAAACTTTTAAAAGCTTTATAGCAGCTTCACATTGCTGAGGCTCCAGCCCTTGATCACTGGAGTCATCTCAGTTCAGGTGAGTTTGAACTTGGATGGTGCATCTTATGTTGCAAATTGCTTCCAATCATATGCAGTAGGACCGCATGTCAATCCATGGTGAAATAGAAAAAAAAAAACCAAAAGTATAAACTAAAACAGACATCCTTTCCACAGATTGATAGAGAAGCACTGTTATAAGACCTGGAGAGATGTTGATTGCTATTCTCAAAGAGGTAGGAAGCCATTGAAATGTTTTAAAAAGAAATGAGTCTTTATTTTACAAAAGAACTCTCTAGTTTAGAACTAGAATTACCCCAGCTTTCATTGTGCAGAATGGTTTGGAAAGGATCAAGAATTAAACAGGGAGTAGTTAGGAGACTACTGTGGTGGTGCAGGTTGGAGAAGGTGGTGGCCTGGACTGCGAGGAGCCATGGATAACTTCTAGTTCCCTTTCCTTCCTCCTTTTTTTTTTCTTTTTTCTTTCTTTCTTTTTTTTTTTTTTTGACATAAGAACTGGTACATTATGATGACATCTATGGAGACAGGGTAATGGAAGAAGAAAAAACTGAAGGCAATGGGAAAAATCAACATTTCTGTCCTGGACAAACTTGAATTTGAAATGTATATTACAAACCAAAATGGAAATGAAGCTCATCAGAGAGGTGTGGACTAGAGGCATAATTTGGGGAGTTATTAGCACATAGATAATGTATAAACAATCATCCTGGTTTGCCCAGGACTGTCCCTGTTTTAGTACTGAAAGTTCTAAGACTTGGGAATCCTCTTATTCCTTGGCAAACTGGGGTAGTTGTTCACCTTATGCAGATGGTATTTATACCATGGAATTGGGTAAGAGCAACCAAAGAAATCACACACAAGGATTGAGTCAGGCAAATATTAAGAGGAAAGAGAATCTTAGAAGGGCTAACCAGTGTGGTAGGAAGGGCAAAACAGAAAAGTGTCAAATATCTGGAAACCAAAGGAAGAGAGAATGTCAACCATAGCACTGCTGGTGAATGTCAAGTAAGAAGAGGACAGAATAGCAGATTTGGCAAGATGATGGTCATAAGTGACTGTAACAAGACTAGATTCTTGGGAGTGATGGGAAAAATCTATAGTGTCCTACGTTGGAGAGTGAATGGCAGGAAATAGGATTAGTAAGTACTAAAGAAAATCATCCTAGCAGATTTGCAATTAAGGGGAACAGAGAAATGGGCAGCAGTTTGCAAAGACCGGAGAGAGTATAAAAATGTTGTTTATGATTTTATTTGGGGAAATGAAACTACTACATGAGTGCAGTGGGATTGCCAGGCAGTGTTAAATATCTGTATGAAAATTTTAGCATAAATTTAAAGTGGTGGTATTCTTCCTAGTTGTTTATCTACGGTTATATTTAGCTTCTCAGATGCTGGCATGAAAAAGGTTTAAAGTGGTTTCAGCCAATGTTTGGGTTTATCCAAGGGAAGACGCTAGAGAAAAAAAGGAGGAAAGCAAGGAAAAATATTTAAAAGGGAATTATTTCAATTAGGAAACACAGACTAAAAGCTGGGATTAGAGGGGGATGAGGAGACAAGTAAGTTGGAAGAAAGTGAGGAGTGGAGTCAATGGTTTAGATGTTTCACTGAAGTTGAAGAATTCTTGCAAAACGAATACTTGGGAATGCAATCTGAAAGAAGAGCAGGTGGCAGCCAGAGAAGGGAGTGACTGATATTAAGATTTCAGGTGTGGTGAGTGACTCCTGATGCAACCAGCATCACTGGCTGGGAGGGGGTGGAGAAACAGGTGACTGAAGGTGAGGAAGGGAAGGATCTGACAGGGTAAATGGTTCATCCGCATGCATTCTGAAGTTACCGAGAATGATGGCATGAATTGAGATGGAGAAGAGAATGAGTCAAGGGTAAATTTAAGGCAGTAACTGGGTCAAAACATGAGAAGAAGAAGGAAATGTAGTGGGTGGTTTAGTCTGATGGTGCAATCTTCGAATGGGAGGGAGTGATACATAACCAACTGCTTACCTTCTGGTCCTGTGGTATATGGCATTTAACAGAAAAAAATATCTTCTGCTTCAGACATGGAAAATGGTATCATCAGGACTTGAGGTAAGATATTAACATTCAGAGAAGAGTTGGAATTGATAGGGGAATCTCAGGATGACATATTGTTACGATTGGCTACATAATTTTCAGGGCCCAATGCAAAGTATTAATGCAGGACATCATGTTCAAGAATCAGTATGAATTTCAAGATGGCAACAAAAGAACATTATGTCAACTGTGGGCCCTTCTCAGTGCCTGTGAAGCTGGTTCTACCCACTGTGGGGTTTCACAGGCCTAGGAAAAAGACTTGGAAGGGAGGTCAGCATTTGGTCAGAGTAAGGGATATTACTATATTTCTTTGTTTGCAGCTGCTATGTGCTAACCACTGTTTAAATGTTTAACCAATATTATTTAATCCTTCCAACATGTGAGGTAGGTATTTTCCCATTTGGCAGATGAGGAACCTAACACACTGGAAATTTAAATGATTTGCCCAAGGTCACAGTAAGTTGCAGCCTGGTTTTAGATCTGTGTCCCTAACTACCTAAGGCTGTGTTGCTTCTCCACAGTCCTAGAGTTAATAAATGGCTTGGGACACTCAGATTTAGGAGGACCAAAGTAAACAGCAGTATGATATGTAATAGAATTAGTCCTCGTTATGTCCCCAGAAAAAGAAGATGAAAAAAAATCAGCCGCAAGGTATAGGTTTTTATTTGTTTTTTTTTATTTCAGTTTTATTGAGGTACAATTGACATATAAAATTGTAAGATATTTTTAACGTGTACATCGTGATGATATGATATATGTATACACTGTGAAAGGATTCCCTCCACCTACTTAACACATTCATCACCTCACATATTTACCTTTTTTGTTTGTTTTTCTTTTGGTGAAAACATTAAAGTTCTACTCCCTTAGCAAATTTCAATTAAACAATGTAGTGTTATCAACCATAGTCACCATATTTTACATTCAATCCTTATACTTCATCTATCCAAAGAAAATTAAAACAGGATATCAAAGAGATATCTGTACCCTCATGCTTACTGCAGCATTATTCACAATAGTCAAGATAGGGAAATAATCTAAATGTCAGTCAATGGATGAATGGATAAAGATGTGGTATATATATATAACAGAATATTATTCAGCCATGAGAAAGAAGGAGATCATACTATTTGTGACAGCATGGATGGACCTCTTGGTATTATGCTAAGTGAAATAGCCATACAGAGAAAGACAAATACTGCATGGTATTACATATATGTGGATTTTTTTTTTTAAAGTTAAAAACATACAGAGAGTTGGAAAGGGGTAGCCGAGGGCTGAAGGGTAGGGGAAATGGGAAGAGGTTGGTAAAAGGGTATAAACTTTCAGCCATAAGGTGAATAAAGTGTGAGGATCTAATGTAAAACATGGTGACGGTAGTTAACGCTGTAAGGTAGTTTTGAATACTTAACATAAAAGTATTCTCAGTCATCTCTCATGTGCTACTTTCGAAAGAGGAAAGATACTTCACTTTTTAGGAAGTTTCTGGGCATGGATGTTTGCCATGTTGATGTAGGTCGTGGATGAAGTAGAAGCCTCAGGTCATGAGATGAGTTATTTCACATAGCTAATCCTAGAAATCCACATTTCAAACAAAGTGCTATAATCAGAAATCATTTGAGTAAATTATCTGATGAAAGTTTAAGAAACATAATTGGGTAAATAAAATCATTATGATGGCAATACCACAAAAAGAAAAAAATAAGTCCTCATGTGTGGATGAATTTTTACACATTGAAAAACTATTTATGCCTCTTGGAAAAATGTGTGATCTAATTTCTTATCACTCCATTTTGCTTTGGCTCTATACATAAGAACTCAGAGATCTCACCATGTACTACTTGGTTTGTATGCCAAACTGGTTATCTTATTTCTGACTGAATCTCAGCTTATTCTTTGTCTCCAGCTACTTTCACACTGTATGAGGGACTGGGGAAAGAAAAGGTGCAATTAATTTCAGTCGAACTGATTATTTACCAATGCTTTTTCAAAAATACACAGCTGCTTGCATGATTTATTGGCCTATGTAATCTTTGTGCTTATTGAAATATGAATTGATTAATGTTCTCTGTCTAAACTTTGCTTTTGTTTTAATGGACTAGTAATAAATAGGAGTTTGGGTCAGTTTGATGTAACCCAAGGTAGAAAACAAAGAACAACTAATGAGTAGGCCTCCTAATTTTTTTAATGCATTCCCTGGAGTATACTGTTTTCTTTGTAGCTGTGCATTCTAAGAGACGGTATCTGTTAGCACAGTTGTATATGTGACACCTTGTAATGGCACAGCTAGATTAAAAATGGAGGAAATATATTCAGCTTCTATTTTTAGCATTACTGAAAAGAGGCATCTTCAGTTAATTACACATTTTCAAAGAATTAGAATATAATAAAATATACAGTAGTGCTACTGTATCAACTGTATATCTTTCTATTATTATTTTGATATCCACCTTCTGGCAATAGGACTAGTGTCCTTATGAGAAGAGGAAGAGATTATAGGGATACACGTGCCATGTGAGAACACAGCAAGAAGGCACCCATCTGTAAGCCCAGCAGAGAGGCCTCAGGAGAAATCAACTCTGCCAGCATCTTGATCTTGGACTTCCAGCCTGCAGAACTGTGAGAATAAATTTATGCTATTTAAGTCATCCGTATGTGGTATTGTGTTATGGCAGCCCTAGCAAAGTAATATAGTTGGAAACTGTTCTATATTAATTTAGTGCTAAAAATTACTCACATCTATCTTTTAGAACTACTAGCATACATGATTGTAAACGAACGTCAATTGGAGACTTTTTAAAAATTCAGTTTGGATGAAATTAGACACATTTTCATTTCTCTGACTTTAACTGTTATTTATAGTAGAGCAGTAAAGATTTTCACCTTTACAAATAATTACAAAATATTTAGAAAACATAGGACAAAAGAAAAACATAATTTCTTATCCTACTTACATATTTCTATATATCAACATAGCCAAAAAAAAGTGGAGCAATTAACACAATATTTTATTTAAACTAGTGATTTAAAATTTAATAAGTGAATATTATTTTATCATTAAATATACTTCATATGTACATACGCACACACAAACTTTTTGAAAGCTATGTCATCAAATTCTATTGCATGAATTTAGCATAATTAATATAAGCAATCTGTTGTCATTGGATAATTAGAATTTCAGATATTCTCAATGATAAACATGACAAATGATAAATTCTCTAGAACACATATTTTCAAAAATTAACACATACACATTTTCAGCTGTCTTGCTTTTTCTAAAGCGTTCTTTTCTACCTTCCAAAGAGGATACTTTGTTTTGGCAATTTTAGGCATGGGGTTCTGCTAATTAGAGCAATGTGTAAGTCTAAGAGGCTATCTTAATTCATGTGAGGAAAACACATAAAAGAAAAGAAAAAAGTTGAGCTGAAAAGATGGAGAAAAGAGGTGAGAGATAAAAATGGCCAGTGCTCAATTGTAGAAAAAAGTTTGAGAGTGTTAAGAGAGAATCAGAGACATTGGGAGCAGCTACCAAACTGTAACTGAATTTCGGGGAAGATAAATGGGAGAAGAGGATTTTTGGAAGTTCTGTGTAGTATGACTAAAATACCCATTCAAAACTTTTGAGAAATATTAAAATTTTCATTTTGAAAATATTTTTGAATATTGATGTTTTCTTTAAAATTTAAAAAACAGTGATTAAAAACTACCACTTCATTTGTAATACATAAACAGGGATTTTATATATATATACATAGAGAGAGATATGTATATATTTGCAGCTTAATTCTTTTTTATAAATTTAATTTTACTTATTGGCTGCATTGGGTCGTCATTGCTACACACAGGCTTTCTCTAGTTGATGCGAGCGGGGGCTACTCTTCATTGTGGTGTGCAGGCTCCTCATTGTAGTGGCCTCTCTTGTTGTGGAGCATGGGCCCTAGGCGCGTGTGCTTCAATAGTTGCGGCACATGGGCTCAATAGTTGTGGCGCACAGGCTTAGTTGCTCTGTGGCATGTGGAATCTTCCCAGAGCAGGGCTCGAACCTGTGTCCCCTGCATTGGCAGGTGGATTCTTAACCACTGTGCCACCTAGGAAGTCCTGCAGCTTAATTCTTGAATATACCCATAATTTATAAATAACATGCTTGAAAAAAAGGGTGTGTAAAATTTAAAGGTTTTAATCTATATTTTCAAACTGCTATGTAAGAAATTAACTTTTTACCCATTGACAGTATTTAAAAGTGCTTGTTTTCTTACCATTTCAACTTTGCCAAATGATAAACAATGATGTCAGATTATTTCATTTATATTAAATGTGTGTGGATATTTTCTCATATTACCTCTCTGTCTCTCATATTATTACCTTTCTCTCTCTCTCCTTCTCTGTCTCTCGTATAAATGGCTGGCCTATAAACTTTCTTTTTAATTAAAAATTGGATACTATCTCATGAAATGTATAGTTTCCAGTATTTACTTTATAAGATTTATAGCACAGTATTTTCACTTTTAAGTGGAATGCAAAGCTTCTATGTTACATTAAAAAATCTAGTTTCAGGTAATGTTGGGAGGTAGTGTTTTCTAAAACTACAAAATTTTGTAGTTTTAGGAAATACTCTTCTTAGTTATCATTCTCTCTTAGAATATGGATCATTTTTCTCAAAGGATTGACTTTCAGATTGAATCTTATTAAGTGTAATCTTTCTAAAAAATCTTTCTTTTCTATAGATGTGGTCTGACAGATTCTAAAACTCTAACTTCAGAGAAAATTGATGAGTAGAGAAACTCATTTAAATTTTTACCTTTTCTTATCTCCTCTGTAGTTTCAGATACTTTATTCCCTACCTCCTATTTAAGCCTTAAGCTTCTCGATCCCATTCCCTTTCCTGTTTCTTATTTCAAGCAGTAAAATCTACCAACGAACTAATCACTGACGACAAAACTTGTGAATCACACTTGACATTAGCTTTTACTCTACATTTTCCATGTGAAATACTATCAATTATATTCCCTGAATATATTCAATATGTTTCTTTTTCCTGTTCATGGAAAATACTGCTTAGCATAGGCCCTTATTAGCTCATCATGATGTTCCTTTTCATAAAAAATTTTTAATGCATCTTCATCTAAAAAATTCCAAACTCTATAATCGGGTATATAAGGCCCTCTTGATCAGTCCTAGCCCTCTCTTCCAGTCTCTTCTGTCTCTCCATCGCTTGCATTTTGTATTGAGTTATTTACTGTTCCCTAAAATTCAACATATTTTACGCCTTTCTTTTCTTTTCAGAAGCTGTTTCCTTGGAAGTAAGAATCTATGTCATTCCTTTTACTTTGATTTCCTAAATTTTGCTTTTAAGAGCTAGTTTACCTGCTTCTTGAGAGCTTATCTGGTATGGGCCAGGTGCTCATCCTTACATGTATATATATTTATGATACTTTTCCTTCTTATAATCTATCTATATCATGATTAAGCTCTTGGATCCTTTTCTGCTTCTCCCATGATTAGAAGTAACTTTATGTATGAGACTGTCTTATTTTCCTTTGTGCTCACTATATCTCACGTAATAGCATATATAGGATACACACACACACACACACACACAATAAGTAATTTTTGGACTAAACTGAATGTCACATCTTCATGTCTCCTCTATTATGAGAAATATAAGAAATGAGCTTCTCTAGTTTTTTAAAAAACTTGAAACAAGTTCAGAAAATGTTTACTATTGTACTTTCTTATTATATTAGAGGAGGGAAAATCACTAACCCTTGGCTCCAGGTTTGTATATTTAGTGTAAAGGGATATATCGTGTAGGCCTTCTTGGTCAGATAGAAGTTCACATTCAGATCCACAACGTTCTTTTTATTTTGTTAACTTTATAGAAAACCCCTACTTTATGAACATGACCTGCCTTCAAATAACAGCACAGAATTAACCAATAGAGAGGAGACACAAGAAGAAAAAGCTAAAATACGGGGAGAAAAATCGGGGCCCAAGGGGGAGATAGACCAAAGTAGGCTTAGAATTCACTGGTCTTGATAAAATCTTTAATAAGCTTACAGGCTTTGTGTAGCTGAATTGCACTCACCTATGGATTCCACACAGCCCTTCCAGGGCTGTATCTTGTGGATGGACCCTCTGAAAGATATCATGAAGTAGAACAACATGATGTAAGATGATGAGAATGTAAACTAATTGTTTGCCTTGACAGTTCTAAACCAAGAGCTCTCCTATGCATAATTTTTCACATCATTTATAGATATAAACACACAAATTGTAATTTATTATGTTTTTTAATTATTTGTCATAATCTTGTTTTCCCTGACTTAAAATTTTTTGCAGATAGAATGTATAAACTATACTATATTTTTTAACTCCATGCACATAATACATTGACTGTGCTGCAGATAGCTACCTGATAATTTTTAGTTTTTAAATTAAAAAAATCTTTTTTTCTCAACGAATATTACTAAGACATCAATAAACCATCAGTGTATAGGTAATATACACGAGTTGTCTCCTACCTCACCAAGTTGGGGAAACAGCAAAAATAACTAATGGCACTTTTTCCTCTCATTTGTATAATTTACAGTAGCAGAAGACTAGAGAATGAATGCAAGGGGGAAAAAAAGAATCTTCCCTCTCTTACATTTGAGAGACTATATGCCTCTGACCCTAGATTCCTTGCATGCTGGGACTGTGACTTACTAAGCTTTTATCCCAGTGCCTGGCATGTAGTAGGTGCTTAAGACATGTCTGAATGAGTTAATGGAGGGGAAAAATATAGGTCCCTGACTGTTGAGCAACATCTCAACAATTTAGTGAATGAACAGAATAAGTGTGGGGTAGGAATTCAATCAATCAACACAGGCAGGTACAAACCAAACTTTAGTTACAACCAGAATCAACTCCCCCTTTGTGGGTTTAAATTTAGTTAGATCTAAGGGAGTCTCAGATCACATCTGTCACTTGATTTTGGATCTTGACAAAATGACAAAGGAGGGGCATTCAATGATACAATTGAGAAATGGATCTCTTCATTCCATTTTTTGGGTGTAGGTCATTTATTTCCTTGTCTTCTTCCTGTTTTTAAATGCTTGCAGGTAGCAAGGTGAAGCAGAATCAGCACAGTCTCTCAATGTCATAGCTGGACAGAGGGTTGACCATTGTAACACCAACCATAATTACCTGCAGGGCACTTTCAGGACCCTCTGTGCCATGAACCAGACCTGGCAGCATTGGCTGCTGCAAACAGTTGTGGTAAAGACTTACTTGCACATATGCAGCCACTGCGCTAGGGCTCCAGGCTGGAAGAAACTGAAACAAGAGTTTGCGTGAATAAATACCCAATGCTGATGTTAGTATTATGCCAAAGTCAGGAATCTGTTTGAATAATTGAACATGACATTCATTCTCTAACTGCTGAGTGAAGGAAGGTAGAAAAGTGTATTTTTGCTTTACTGGGTCTATCACTTTGAAATTTAGCCCCAGTCATCCACTGCACTGAGAGGGGAATGCTGAAATTTTACAAAGCATATTCCCTCAAAGTAAAGGAAATGTAGTTTGTAATGTTGGGAAGCCAGAGAATTCAAAATTGGAGTCCCCTCATTCGTTTTTCAAGTTGTGCTTAAATTGGCTTGCAGATTTATCTACTGTGCGTTGCACATGGATATTTTTGTCACCGAGTATTTTACAACAGCTGTGATCCTGATGGGGATTTACTTAACCAAAGGCCCCTCCGCATGCAAGCGGTCACCAGGCATCTAATGGGTTGAGGGCTGAAACGACAATAAAGTGAGCAAAACCATGCAGCTGTGGACCAAATGTAGGGTAATAACTAGCAGTTGGCCATTACGGGGTTAACTGCTGGTGTTCTGGTAAGTGTAAAAAAATGTGGAGGTCCTGCTCAAAAACACAGCCAAAATTTGAATAGTTCCATTGGGTCAGAGTTAAAAATGCTTCTGCTTCCTTTTCAACTGCTGATTATTTTTAGGATACCAATCTTGTTGGAGTGTCTAACACATATATTACTATAATTATAATTTTTTGATACTTATGTCTTAGCTTTCCAACACGCTTTTAATCTAAATAAGGGATCATTGCAGAATATCAGCTTCTTAGTCTCTGGGGTTTCAGCCACTAGTGCCTGTGTGTTTATAATTTCCAGACTTGTTACATTTACTCTGGGAAGAATTTTTACCTACATTTGTTGAGTTAAAGAGCCATCCATTCTGTTGTTTGAAACAAATGAAATTGTATCACTGCAATGTCAGTCCAAACATGTGTAATTAACATGGAAAATATGTCTGAGCCATATTGGTCAAGATAGATGACTTCCTTGCATGACTTATAAACAGTAAGAGGCATAAAGCCAGGATGTCAAAACCAAGCTGTATACCACAAAGGTTTATCTGGGAGGACTTTCAAATTACAAAGGAAAAAGAAAGACAAAATCAGCTTGCCATACTTTCTTAACAAGGAGAGCAGCTTTCTGCTATCTGTATAAAAATAAGCCTTCTGTCCTCCTTTTTGACATGTGTTACTCACACTGCAAAGGTCAAAACGGACATCTCATTCTTCTGGAAATGTTCATCAAACAATATAATGGTACATGTCAGAGCTTTCAAATTATTCTGGCTGGAAATGGGCCTCTAATCTCCTTTTAAATTTTATCGGTGACTGTGCACAGAATTCTCTTTGGAATTCTTTGATCAGTGGCCTAGGCTCTGAAAGAAAGAGTTAGAACTCTGTCCCCTATCTGTTTTTCTGAGTCTGCTGAAAGCCACCAGCTTTGACCTTTTTCTATGGTTGTTTTCCTAGATAATGACCCAATAATAGTATTATTTACAGGTAGTAGATAGACTTGGAGCCCATGGGAACATAGACAACTTATCTGCAGAGGCTCTGTTCCTTTGCTGGATAAAATGAGCTCATTCAGAATACACCTGAAGAATCTTTTTTTGTCCTCAAGTATAACCCAATCCTGTTTTTATGTCATCAGTGGCATCAATTAGAAATTAAGTGTGCCAAGAACCTCTGAGAAAATACCACTTGTGACTGAATCACATCCAACGAGGTTTAGTTACTAAGGCATAAGTTAACTTAGGAAAGAAAAATCCAGTTTGACTATAGCTCTATACAGCAAGATCTCCCCTTCCAGAAGGTATAATGAACTGTCAATGTAGAGGTTTGTAGACTGACTTATACTGGAAATTCTTCCTTCTGAGAAATGTCCCTTGGTTTCATTCTGGTGCTATACCAACAAGGTTCTTGACCACTTGGTTCATGAAAGCTTGATGTTCATGAACTAAACTCATCTATATTCTAATAGTAAAGGCCTTAGATATGTAATTAATTCTTTAATTATCAAGCAGCTTGAGCTCTGAATAGTGTTTTCATACATGCGAGGGAGGGAAAATGAAAGCGAAAGAGGGAGAAAAACAGGGAGAGACAGGTCTAGGCATATTTTGCTCTACTGCTTCAAAAGGGAAAATTGTCTAAATTGTTCTATCTTGAAGTTACCTGAAGAAGGGTGTTCATAAAATAAGACTGCCTCCTGCTGCAGACATCAATTTTACTGTGGATTGCAGGATAGTTTTACATGGATTTTTGATATCTGTCAAGGAAGGGGAAGTTAATGTTCTGCCAACTATATATATTCATGGGCAGGGAAGGTAAGGTAAACATAAAACACATGGGCTCCTCGGAAATTGAACAAAACGTGGAAGGCCTCACTTGGGAATGTGGTAAAGCAGTGAAAGCAGAACCATCATCATTCCATCTTTTTTGGCATTAGTCCTATGTCAGCATTCTAGAAAACCTTCTCTACCCTTTCTCCCTTCCATCCCACACCTCTGATAAGATCTGACAAGACTGGCAGGATAAAGTTGAATAACTCATGGAAAAGGGATGCATTTCTTTCCATCCTCACCTTGCTGGGTACCTCAGTATATCGAGGATGGACACCTCCATTCTAGGCCCCATTCCTCAATTACTGTAGCTTTGCAGCACTCACTTTTATCTGGATGGATTGAAGACCTAGCAGAAGAGTGGGAAAAGTATTGGGCATCCTCAGAAAAGGAAAGCAAAGAACTTATCCAAACAGGATGTAGGGTGTTACCTTGTAGCCCAAAACTCAATTTTAGTTTTTGTTTTTTAGTACACGGACTGATGCCATGAAAGCAACTGCCAGCAAATCAGTAAGTATAGTCCAAGGGATTTATTCTTTTTTTTTTTTTTTTTAAGTTGAAGCTGTAAGGTAGTAAATCACTGTCAGATATATTCTCAGCCAAAGCTAACCTGGGGATGTGTTATATAAGCATGGTATATACCCATGGACCTATGGTCACATACACATGTATCAAGGAATGAATCTATCATCCCGCATATATTCAATCTCTTGTGAAATACTGGCCACTGGAAGTTGGTAGCTGAAGCAACCACAGCATATGCTATAAGCATTTCAGCTATTAAAGTATCTGACACTTGGCAGGTACATTCAAGAATGACAACTCTTGGCAAGTTCATCTTATCCTTGCATATGAATAATAAAGAAAAAGGAATATTTTCAGTCTGGCAGAAATAAACAACAGGTGCTAAAGGCCTTGTGCTGTAGTTTAATGGGAGGCAGTATATTAAACAGTGTGAAATAAGCAAACATAACATACTTGCAATGTTATTTCTGGTCTAGACTTGTTCAAAGACCCTAGGGCCAACCCACCTTAGGGGAGGGATTATACCCTTTAAAAATGACAGAATGCATAAAAGATTTAATAGTGCACCCTTCATATAGTAAAAGTCCTTTAGGGATTCTAAAATTTAAGGGCAGTTTTTTCAGACGTGGAGCTTTAGGGGTTATCCCATATGTTCAGGGCTGTGGAGCCCCCCATATGTCCTTATTTAGAATCTATTTGTCCTTTTTTTAGCCTAAGGAGCTTAATCCAGTATTTTATTCTCATCTTTCATTCATTCTGGTTCTTGAAAGAGATTATTGCATCAAGGCTGCTATTCACCACATAGGTAAGATCTCTAATGTCAAGAGCAGTTATTCCTGAGTGACTCCTGCTCTAGAAGCTGTCAATGAAGATGGTATAACCCAAAGTTTATACATCATTGTATCCTTAACTGTATCTTTTGTGTCTGGCAAATTCAGAATTGTTTCTAAATCCTGCATATGTGGTTTTGACTTGATTAGTGAAATTCTCCAAGACTTTTTCTTTTTCCATAAAGTGAAGATAATAAAAGTATTTACTTAACAGGCTCTTTTGAGAACTGATTTAATTCATATATTTACTTTAGTACAATATCATATTGTGTTTATTTTAATATGTTACGTATATGTTTTTTAGAGTAAATTCCATTGAAAATAACAGTGGGAATAGAAGTTGGTGAGAAAGATCATATGATATTCAGACTTCTCTAGATGCAGTTTCTAGGATAAACCTTTTCCTTTGTCATGATCTGGGACTTTGCTACTCAAAGTGTGGTCTGTAGACCAGCAGCATTGGCATGGCCTGGCAGCTTGTGAAAAATGAACAATTTTGGGTCCCCACCCCAAGCTAACTGATTCAGAATCTGTATTTTAATGAGATTAAATAAATTGAAATTAATTCAAATTACTCATTTAAAAGTTCAGGTAAAGACTTTTTTTTAAATGGTGATGGGTACAAGGTTCTCCTAAATTTACATATTTTTTTCTTTTAAATAACACTTTAGAATTACATATAGTCCTTTATCTTTTTATGTTTAACACTATGATTATTTCCAATCAATGGGGATATTTTCCATACTGATTTTTTTTCACTTGCTATGTGAGCACTATCTCATATCAAAGACAGCTTGAGAATGCATGTTAACAAATTCCAACACTACGAATGAATTTCACAGTCCTCTGCACTGCTCATTCCCACCTCATGAATCGGAAAGTGTCTCTGAATTTGAAAGATTGCTGCTGGTGGATGATCTCACCTTCCACACTTCTATAGTCTCTGGTGACGGTTTTTCTCCTGTCAATGGCTCCCTGTAGTTGGAGCTGCAGTGCCAAACTTTCTGGACAGGTGTAAATTACTGCTGTGTCTCCCTTCCTCTTTTTACTCATATATATTTCATACTGTATGACAAACTGAAACATTGAGTAATAGACGGTACTAAGGGACGGTGACTATTTATTGTGTTTTCTTCATGCTCTGGGTGTTTTATTATATGTCTGAAATACCAAACTGTGTGATACTAGAGATCAAACAAGAGGACTTGAAAATTTTCATTTGTTGGAGGGAAGCTGTGGTTTTATGAATGCAGCTGCAGATTAGACTTTAATTGCTAACTGAAAGGAATGGTTGCAATATGTAACCAGGCAAAATGTGAAAAATACAGAAAGGTCAAAGTAGTAAAGTATACATTTCCTTTTACATAGAGCATTGAGTCATTCCCTGAGCTGACATTCCTGCTGTAAACTCACTCAATTCTTTAAAAAATTTTTTTTCCATTTTAGGAAAAAGAAAGATGTCTGTGTCATGCCAGCCCTAATACCTAACCCATCTAAATGGGAAGGGCAGCAGAGCAAATACCTTTCTTTTTCTTACTTGGTTCATTTTTAATTTATAGGCTTTAAAACTATTTATCAACTAACTTCCTTCCTCCCTTCCTTCCTTCCTCTTTTTCACTAAATAATCTTAAAATTTCTCCTGAGGGGAATACCAGTTTTGTTCTCACTGTTCACATAGTATGTGATCCCTACAAATTCTTTATTTTTACCCTAAAGATGGAAGGTGTCTTATTTTCTCAAACAGACTGGATGCCAATTTTTAAAAATTCAAAACAACTAATAGTGGTAAACTCTGTAATTTCTCTCAAAATATTTTCTCCTAATTAGGGCTTGAGCATTTCAGTTCCAATATAATATCAAGTTAAAGGAAGGAAGGAAATGAGTATTTATTGAGGGTCTACTATGTGCCAGAAGTTTTCCCTACATGATTTCTTTTTATCCTCATCACAGCACTGTGCAACAGCTCTTATTCTAATTTGCAGTTTAACAACTGAAATCCAGACAGTCAGTAGCTTGCCCAATATCATATAGCTACTAAATCTGTGACTCCAAAGCATTTTCTCTTTCCCACTTTATCAGACACCAGTGTCCTCTCCCTTAATTTTGCAAATGAGACCCATGAGGTGCAAAGAGAGCCAGGGGCTTAAATTGGTGCCTGAGTTTGAATTGGATAATAGGTCCTCTGACTCAGTTCATCCCACTATGCCACTGGCAATACAAATTGGCCCTAAAATTAAAATTCACATTAAAAAATCTGTAAGAAAATTCACGTTTTTTTTTTGAGGGATGGAATCTATTAATATATTTCCTGTCTGTTACCGAAAACAAAATCTCATGTGATTCCTCCTCATGTTTCTTTCTCTTTCTCTCTTCAGTGCCATGAGTTGATCAGACCCCAGAGATGATGACTGTTGTTTTTAAGGAATTTTGTATACGGTTGCAGGCAACACAACTTTCTTGTCTCCATGGAACTGGAGCATAGGTCAGATTATGCTGGGCCAAACTCCAAATCCATAGAATGAATTTTCTATTTCCCAACCATTAAGGCAGACGGTCCTCATAAATTTGTGCAACTGTTCAAAAAGTGAGCCTTATCTTATTCCTATTTCTCTACCTACCTCCTTCCAATTTCAGAATTGAAACACAGTAGGGACTCATATAGTATAATGCATATTTTTGCATATTTATTACTCTTTTTTCCTCCCCTCAGAGTTTATATAGAAGAAGAACTCCATAGATGATAAACAGATATAGATGTTTTGCATGACTGTTACTATATTTACAGATGAAAATATAAGATTTGGTAGGTGAGAGTTAGATTGGAGCAAAGGACTGAAAAAGTTTCAGGGTTGTGTTAAGACTTCTTATACCCATTGCTTTTGGAGAGTTGATAAAAATCAAAAACCACATAGCAAAATCTGAACATCTTTTTTTGGCCCGTAAAAACCTGCCTTAGAGGTGTACAGAAAGTGGGCTGTATATCCTCTATACCCAGGCCAGCCTGAACTACTCACTGTTCCTTAAATATACCTTGTTCTTTCCCTTCTCTGAACTTCTTTATAAGATGTTTCCTCTGATATAACTGTCCTCTCTTCCTCCCCTTCTACCCATTAAATTTCCACACATCTCTCAGCATTGGGGTTAAATGCTACCTACTTCATGCAGACCTCTCATGAACTGAGGGTCAGAAAGTCCTTTCTGTATGTGACTACAGCAGTTAGAATACAGATCTTTTGTAGCATTTACCAGTTACTGTACTAAATTTGGAATATTTTCATATTATTGTATCTTCATTATAAGGTAAAGAATTGTTTTTATATATCAAAAAGTATAATCCTCATTCCTTTTTTCCACTTGGCTTCTAGGATGTCATGCTTTCTCAGTTTTCCTCCTCCCTCACTGGCCATTTCTTCTTGGCGTCTCACTCATTCCTTCCCTCCCTCTCTTTTGGTTTTAGCTTATCAGTCTGGACTCTTCATTATGTAGTAAAGCTTGGGTTTTTAACTTGATCAATATCCACTCACTCTATGATCTTAATAGAATTTTACAGCTTTAAATATCATCTAAATGCTGATGACTCCCAAATATACGTAACTCTGGATGTCTGCCTCAACTCCAGATGGTTATCTCCACCTGCCCGCTGAAGCATCTTCACTTGCCTCCTCACTTGGCATCTCACGTGAAATATGTCCAAAGCAGAAATCCTAATCCCTCCCCCTAAACCCACACACAAAACTTGCTTTACCTCCTACCTTCCCTTCCTTAGTAAATGGCAACCAATATTTTAGAATCATCAAGTCATCTCTTTCTCTTAATTCATGTATACAATCTTTCAACAAGTCCTGCTGGTTCTATCTTCAAAATATATTCAGAATCTGACTACTCATCATTTCATGTCTGTGACCCTGATCCAAACCATAATTTCTCTCTCTCATCTGGGGTAGCCAGTGGCTTGCTAATTGGTTTCTCTGGCTCTACACTCAAAACCTACTGTGTGTGTGTGTGTGTGTGTATTCAACAGAGCAACCATACTGATTCAGGTATTAGTAAAACTTAGATAATATCTTCTCTTATTCAACCCCTCCAAAGACTCCCATCTTGCTCAGGGTAAAAACGAGTCTTCACAGTGGCTTACAAGGCTGATAAGGCTCCCTGTTACCTCTATGAACTCATCCTGTGCTTCATCCCACCTCAGGTGTTCAGTTTGCTTCAAGTGTTCAGTGTTCCTCCATTTCGAGGCCTTTGTTGTTCTCTCTGTTGCGAAAGATCGTCCCTGACGACCTATATTGTTTGCACCCTCATTTTTTTCAATCTTTCTTCACATTTTCCCATTATAATCGTATTGCCCCAGTACTAAGTTCCCTAGTCATCCTATTTAAACATCACTCCTCACCCCACAGCACTCTCTGTCCCCCTTCCTTCCCTGCCTGCTATTGGTGTTTGCTTCTGTCTGTCTTTCTTTGTTTTCACAGCCCGCCTTTCAGATGGCGCCTGGCCCAAAGTGGGTGCTCAATAAACATTTTCAGATTTGTTGAATTCCATGGTTCCTTCCATGCACATAGTAGGTGCTCACTATTTTTAATACATAATATGAAGCTCCAAATTATATTTTACACCAGAAAGGGGGACACAGATTTTTTTCCATTTCATGAATTTTACAGTTAACAAGAATTGAAAGTGGTTGTATATCAGAAACAGGTGTGTTTCATCTGTGTATAGTAAAACACTAAGTTTCAAAGAGTGGAAAATTTTGGTTGTTCATAGTAGAAGGAACTGTTGAACCAACAACAGGTTCACTGAGCCAATGGCCATGTTAAAAGAATAGAGACAGTGCCACATAACTAGGAAAATGCTCATTCAAATGCTCTAAGGGCGCCTTTGATCTTGTTTAATTAAAGAAATTATAAAATGCACTTTTCACTTAAAGTCTTCTTGACACAACCACAATTTGGCAATTTTTTCTCAAGCATGGAAGCCAGGGGGAAGATAAAACATGGTGGCCTTCTACTCTAAACCCCATAATTTTATACCCCCAAATAAAACAGTCAACAATAAGACGTTTTTGAGTGAAAGGAAGAGAATTTGTAAGAGCCATTTATCCCATAACAGATGTGCTGTCTTGCTTCATCCCTATTTTATATTTTTCCTTTACCCTTTCCGCTCACTGAGGACCCTATGGCATAAAATTTCATTTCAAAGATTTAAAATAGAACATGGAATCCTAGGCAGACTTAAAAGCAATTGCACACAGCAATCTATCACGGATTTTGTGACTTTTACACAACATGCATAGTTTCCCTGGGTCCAGGATATTTCTGCCCTCAAACTGGCACAGTTTCCCTACACAAGATCATCCTCTTTGCCAAGAAATAATGGTAGAATTGAAGTAGATACCACTCAAATTGAAAGAGTTAGTCAATTCTAATCCAATAAAAAAAAACTACTGGCAATTCTCAGAGGTCACTGAGCTTAGGATCTAGAGATCATCTTCACTTGTCACAACACTGTACTGCAAAAAGCTCCAGATACAATTTTGAACTACCTAAGCAATTTTCACCACCTTCAGTATAAGCACCTAGAGGATTTATTGACAAAAGTAGGCCGCACATGTATTTTTTTTTAAGCATTCGATTGGCAAAAATACCCTGGATATTTGAGCATAGGCTCCTTTGTCTCTTTCCTTTAACCCTGCCAGACCTCCCTAAGATATATGCCAAAGGGAAGCCCCCATCCTCCTGTGTCCATGATGAATGATTTGGAAACAGTCCAAACAGTAAGGGAGGGATTTAGCCCTGTTTCCTTGACTCTAGCCCCATTTATTTATGAGAAGGTTGTGAGGAGATTTGCAGGCAAAGTAAAATATTCCATAGTGTGGCTTTTTATGCAGACCTGTGCTTAGGAATAATCATTGCTGTTACTGCTTTAATGTTCAAGGGGGAAAAAAAAACTTCTGCAACCCACATAGTACAAAAAAAGAAAACAAGAAAGCAATAAAGGGAAAAGCAGGAGTTATGTAAGTTGATAGTTTGATACTTTCTTTCTAGCTGCTTATTTTATCATTACCCCCTTTGCTCCAAAAACTTTACTTTTCTTTAAATTCCATCAAACTTAATGTCATCATTTCTGTTCTCTCTTCTCCAATTGTGTGTGAGTGTGTGTGTGTGAGATAATAATTGTTAATACCCACAGTACTTCATTAGTCCTCAGAAAGACCCTCAAGAGTACATGCCAATAATTTGTCCATTTGGTAAATAATGAAACCAAAATGCAAAAAGGTTCAATAATGTTGATAGGGAAAGAAAGCTAATGGTGGGGAGAGCCGAAAGTCAAACTTAGATGCCCCTGACTTCAAAGCCTGTAGTTAATCAATCACTATGTCTTCCTGCCCTTTATGTAGAGGAAGAACTTCTGCTGTTTGCTTGCTAGCAAGTGGTGAGGGAGGTCTGTGTACTGGCCTCTCATGCCTGGCTCATCGTGCATCCCTGGCCAACTCACTTGCTTCATTGCTTTCCATGCTTGCTCTTTACTGTGTCCTTCTGGGTAAGGAAGTCATTCACTTTCACATTAAATAATCATGGAGATGCTGGTTTATACAGAATAGCAAGCAGAACATCAAAGCCTTATTTAAATTAGAGAGCTGTATTCAATATTTCTGTTGTTTTTTTTCATTTCAACTTTGTTTTCAGGAGCAATACAAAAGAAGGAAAAATTAGCAATGCCTGATTTTTTTTCCCCTAATATTTTCTTACAGCAATTTCCAAACATAAAGTTTGAAAGTTTTACACGGTGAATACCCATATACTCAGCGTCTAGTTTCCATAATTTTGCTTGCTTTACTTTTAACCTCTCTGTCCATTAATCTCTCTATCCACCAACCTATCTTATTTTTCGGATACATTTTAAAGTTAACTGCAGGGACATCCCAGGGGGTCCAGTGGTAAAGAATCTGCCTTCCAATGCAGGGAACATGGGTTTGATCTCTGGTCAGGGAACCAAGATCCCACATGCCACAGGGCAACTAAGCTAGCGCACTACAACTACAGAGCTCGCGTACCTCAACTAGAGAACCTGTGTGCCGCAAACTAGAGTCCATGCACTCTGGAGCCCACATGCCACAACTGGAGAGAAGCCTGTGTGCCCAATGAAGAGCCCGCCTGCGGCAACTGAGACTTGACACTGCCATAAATAAATAAATAAATAAATAAACACACACACAAACAAACTGCAGATATCAGTGCCCTTCACCTCAAAACAGTATGAATATCATCAACCAGAGTTCAATATTTATTGACTTTTTTTTGGTTAAAGTAAATTTTATGTAAGGTAAGATACACAAATCTTGTGTATCATTTGATTTTTTAATGTGTATCTACATCCATGTGACTAAAACCTCTTTCAAAGTATAGAATATTACTATGCCAAATCCAACATAATCCTCACCTCCTAGTCCCCTGCCCAGAGAGGCAATCACTTTCAGTTTGTACATCATACATTAGTTTTAGCCATTTTAGTCTCCACAGTCATTCCAACAAATCACATAGTAACTACTCCTTTGTATAAGACTTCTTTTACTTAGCATTATGTTTTTGAGATTTATCCATGGGTTGCACTGACATGTTCCTCTTTTTGCCAAGTAATATCCCAGTGTAAATATCCCACAGTTTGTTTATCCACTCTTCTGTTGATGAAAACTTGATCTAGTTTTTCAGTTTAGGCTTTTAGCAAATATTCTTGTGCAAGTCTTTCTGGTGTATATATGTTTTCATTTTTCTTAGGTAAATAGCTGAGAGTAGAATTGCTGGATTACGCGGTAGGTGTTTGTTTAGTTTTACATAGGAACTGCCAGATCTTGTCCCAAAGTAGTTGCGCTATATTACATTCTCATCAACAATGTATGAATATTCTGATGGCTCCACAAGCTCACCAACATTTGACATTTTCTGTCTTTTAAAGTTTAGATTTTCTGGTGATTATATAGTGGTATCTCATTGTGATTTTAATTTTCATTTTCCTGATGAGTCATGACATTGAACATTTTTTCATGTGCTTACTAACCATTTGATTATCTTTCTTTGTAAACTGTTCAGTATTTTTGTGTATTTTAAAAAATTGGACTTTGTTTTCCTTGCCTGATTTTGAAAACTGAGCAATATTGAATATGAGTGAAATCACTGTGTCATTTAACTAGTCGTCTGAAAACTCAGTCTTAAAGACCATCCAAATTGTATGAGCAATTATAGATAAATCAGGTAAAAGACAATTAGGATGGTCTACAATTATAAAGAAGAAAATAAGATTTTTATTGTACTTACTCCAGGGCTAATGTGGGCCTATCCTACCTGCAAGAGAACATGACAGAACAAATTAGCCTGAGACTCATCAGCAAGTTTTCTATTTAACTGTCAGAAAATGTAAGATAATCATCCAATTTCGTTAATGCTTCTCTGAACCTGTCCTTCAAACCTGCCACTCTTTCTCCATCATTCTTTATTTCCTTGTAAAACTCAAGTGGCCATCTCGCTTATTACCCTTCACATTATTTAATAATTGTAGAATACATATGGCCAACTGCTCAACGGATGGAGGATCAACCTGAGAAGGAGCAGAGGAGTGATAAATGCATTCCCCTTATTGTCATAAAGTTGGAAAATCATGACCATATGCACGGACTGAGCCAAAGGGCAGAGAATTCCCTTTGTCTCCTTATTATTCACCCATTGTGCTGTTTTAAGTTCCTTTAGTGGCCAGAGGGTGACAGAAGCAATACATCAGGTTTTTGCTGTAAAGTGTTATCTGAAGGCAAAAAGTGGACCTGTAGGACAGATAGAATTCTACACTGAGCCATGGGATTTATGATAAAATTCTGTAACCAAATAAAAAATATCTGTGACTACATTTATGTGAAGCAATGGTGCCATTCTTTGGCTGGTTTAGGTAATCACAGGTGCACATTCTTAGTCATACCAGAGATATATCCCAGTAGGCATTTGGGAATCTGTTTTGAATTTAAAGTGGAAGTTCTAAGACAGATTTGGCAATTCTTTTCAAATTCTCTTTTTCAGGGGGAAATACACATTGTGGAAAAACAATGGAAAAATATAGATTGTGGTTCAAAAACAGTGTGCTACATGTATATATACACAAAGACATACTTTTGATTTTGATAGATTAATTTTCTGTGACACCTCTGGATATGCACTGGGCCGATGCGAAGCGAAATATTTAAATAAATATACTCCATGAATAGGAAACAGGAGTTTAGTCATGAGCACAAACTGCAAAGAAAGCAGAGACCGAAAATCAGAGGGACCCAAATTCCAACTCAATATTGGATGAATTACACTCTGATAAAATGGTCATGACAGTACTTTTAAACATGCAAACTGGTTACCTGAGAAACATTAGCTATTAGTGTTTCAAAAAGAAATATTAAGGTATGTTAATCAAAATTAATGGTAATCTTTCTTTCCTTTTTACTTTAATTAATGTGCCTGCTTCTCTGTCACTGTAAATTTAATTTTATCACCTGAGGCAGGCAGTGAACTTGTGCTGTCTGAATTTATTGTTTTTTTTCATTTCTGCAGGGTAGGAAAGAAAGAATTTGGAGCATTTCTGTCTTTTTTTTTTTTTTTCTGAAAGAGGCCAGCACATGTTGTGTGGTAAATATTAGCCAAAAATATTTGCTAATGAGAAGTTCCCTCATGGGAAGCCAGTTGTTTATTCTTCCTCCTTGCTTCCACTTCTTCCCCATTTCCCTGTGGCCTATTGGGAATGAGTGTATCAAAGAGCTTACACTTCTTTTGGAGTATGACTGGGTCTAAAGTCTGGTGTGCATGTAGAGAGGCAGCTTCCTGGTTCAGTGACTATTCTGTAAAATAGAATTTTCCTGCACATGGCCTCAGCAATGAGTTGCAGATTTATAGCAAGATATTCCCTCAGTCCTGGAAGATCCAGGTAGGCCTGGGGTGGCTGGCATCCTGGTTCAGTAACCTCTTGCTATAAGCAGCATTGAAATGATTCATAGATAATGACCCCCAAACACTGGGTTGTAAGAAAGGCCAAGTGATACCTTCAACCATCTGACAATCTGAATAGTCTTTCTCAATTCAACAACAAAAAACAGCCCAATCGAAAAATGCGCAGAAGACCTTAACAGACATTTCTCCAAAGAAGACATACAGATGGCCAGGAGGCACATGAAAAGATGCTCAACATCACTAATTATTAGAGAAATGCAAAGCAAAACTACAATGAAGTACCACCTCACACCAGTCAGAATGGCCATCATTAAAAAGTCTACAAATAACAAATGCTGGAGAGGGTGTGGAGAAAAAGGAACCCTCCTACACTGTTGGTGGGAATGTAAATTCGTGCAGCCACTATGGAGACCAGTATGGAGGTTCCTTAAAAAAACTAAAAATAGAGCTACCCTACGATCCAGCAATCCCATGCCTGGGTGTATATCTGGAGAAAACCATAATTCAAAAGGGTGCATGCCCCCCAATTTTCACTGCAGCACTATTCACAATAGCCAAAATATGGAAGCAACTGAAATGTCCATCAACAGAGGAATGGATAAAGAAGATGTGGACAATCTACTCAGCCATAAAAAAGAAAATAATGCTATTTGCAGCAACATGGTTGCAACTAGAGATGATCATTCTAACTGAATAAGTCAGAAAGAGAAAGACAAATAGTATATGACATCACTTACATGTGGCATCTAAAATATAGCACAAATGAACCTATCTACAAAACAGACAGACTCATGGACATAGAAAACAGACTTCTGGTTGCCAAGGGGGAGGGGGCTGGGGAAGGGATAGAGTGGGAGGTTGGGGTTAGCATATGTAAGCTATCATTTACAGAATGGATAAACAACAAGGTCCTACTTGTATAGCCCAGGGAACTATATTCAATATCCCATGATAAATCATAATGCAAAAGATTTTTTTAAAAAAATGTGTAATATATGTATGTATAACTGAATCACTTTGCTGTACAGCAGAAATTAACACTATAAATCAACTATACTTCAATAAAAAATTAAAGTTAAAATTTAAAAATGAATAAATAGTCCTTCTCAATGGCTAAGGAGGGTTCTGTACATGGACATCTATTCAGGACTCGGGTTCAGATTGTGCTAGTTGGGGCACCCTAACAGATTGTAGCTGAGTTTGGGTCTCAGATCCCCAAAGACAGTGGCTCACAGCCTGCAAGGACAATGAAAATTTGCAAGGACTCTTAGGTTTAGCTGTGACTGGCAGCCTCAATCTCTGTCTTTACATATATGGGATACTTATGTAAGTTTTTGACATTTGTGCTCTCAGTGACATTTAAGCTTGTTGCATGTTGAATGCACTAGCAATGCACACATTCTGAGTTCTAGTTTGAAATATCTTATTTGAAAAAGTTCAACTGGATTAAAAATTATTTTGTCCTCAGAAATGCCAATGTTAATTGCATTTGTCAGTGAAAGACATGATGAGTTCTTCAGATGTAAGTAGTTTAAAGATGAAAGTTAACTCAAGTTTTTCATTGGATACTTGAAAAGATTTTGCCAGTATAATAAAAATTCAGCATTTAGTATTTTCTCTAATGCTCTGTCTTCAGAATTATAAAATATCAAGAAAATATAATACTTTTTGCACCCAAAGATATTTATAGACACTCTTAAATTCCTTCCAGTTTCCTCCAGTAAGCCACACAAATACTGTCATTTTCTCTGTGTGCTGTGACAAGAAGAACATGGGGAAGCCCTGCAGCAAGGCATGTTGCTTACTGGTCTTCCTCTTATAGGCAGTGGCTGCTGGTAACTTAAGGACCCGTGGTGCACATCTTCCTCCCTTACTAATGAATTAAAGTTTCCTCCTCTCATGAGAAATTATAAAACATAAAGGAATCATTGTGATTCATAAAATAATAATGTAGCAATAGCAACTACAAGTGATATGCAGGCATTACTATCCAGTATTATCCAACAACTGCCCCTCCCAGGACCCTGGCCCCAAGCACAGCTGCGAGAGCAGACTAAGGCATTTCTCTGTTACACACAGTCCTTCAACAGCCTCTACTCTCTTGTCTGCTTTTCTGTTCCATGCTCATGCCTCCCCGCTCTGATCTGGTACTGAGTGCGGAAAGTCTCCAGATACACTTTTCAAATGCTTTAAAATAATTTTAAAATAAACTTTCATAATTTATACAGAATACAGAACCATGAATGCATGCTATTTGTAAAAATAAGCAAAAATGTATAGAACTCATTTTTTTCTAAAGTCCTCCCCAATCTCACACTCCTTGCCCCAGCAGCCTTTCTCACCAACCCCCATAATATACAGAAGTTCACCTCAGCTGCTCAGATTTCATCAGCTGCAATTTATTGACTAATGGATTTATTGGCCACCCTACCTGCTGCCACAAAGATTTGAAATCACTTTTAAAACAGACACTCCAGGAGTCATTCATGTGTTTCCCTGCGTCCTATACTTAGCTCATTAAATACTATACTAATTTCAAGAGAAATTTGGTGGGAGAGACAAATTCTCTGTCTGGAGGTCAAGGGTAGTGTATTGTTCATGGAACACTTTAACCAGCAGATTGGGCTACTATATCATATGGACTGGGAAGACTGAGAGCCTTTCACAATTTCTCTGGGGACTAGATGGGTGCAGAGTCAGACTGCTTTCATTTCTATCCTCCTCCACCGCCACCACCCTCATCCAAACCACCATCATCTCTCAGTTGGGCACTCCAATGTTGCCCTAGCTGGCTTTGCTTCAGTGCTTTCTCACAGATCATTTGTTCTTCCTGGAATAGCTAATTATAACATGTTGCCCTTTTCCTTACTCTGACTCACAGCCTTACATCATCTACCCTCACTATCTTCTCGTCTCTTCCCTGCTTACTGTGGTCCAGCCACATTGCATGTCTTGCTCTTCATCAACTATTCTCAGCCCTTCACATACTTTGGACTTTTGTTCTTATTATTCTTTCTATCAAATCTCTCCCATCTACCCTGCTCTTTACAAATCTAGCTTTTTCATATTGGTCCTATCCCAGCCCAAACAGCATTTCATCTGTGAGCCTTTCCTGACCATCCCCTGTCAAAGAGCATCCCTATTCAAAAACCTTCTCAGTCTTCTGTTTATATTCTTTATAGCACTGTCACAATTTGTATTTATTTATATCAGTGTGGCCACTTCTGTGCACTTCCTATAAGAATGCTACCTCTCTTACTTCATCACTGTATTTTCAACATTACAGCAAGGAGTAACACTAATTGATGAATAATTATCACAAGTGAAAAAGAAGTTATTCTTGCAAAAGAATTACAGTGAGTTACATAAGAACGTAGATCCAAGAACCAATAAGGAAATAATTTCAATTTCAACCATATCAGTTATTATCAAGTATAAAGGATCCAAGTATAACTAAAAATCTCTCTTTGCCATGTGTCTGTGTCATCTGCTTCTTCCTCTTCTCCACCTCCCAGGCACCAGGGTATTTTTTGCATCAGAGCAAAAATCTAGGTTGGCAGTACTTCAGCCAAATCTTTGCTATAACATATCTGATGGTCCGAGGTTTTTTTGTTCTTTTCCTTGGGACTCTTTTGCATAGGATAAAAATGTCCATTTAATCAGTACTCATGATCTTCAGCAAGGGGGCAAGAGGCATGCAAATGACCGCCAGACCTCACCCTTCACGGGCATTTCACATTTTTCAAAAGAAACTTATTGATACAGATATCTTCCCTAATAAGAAAAATATTTGGAAGGATAATTTTCAGTTCCCCTGACTCCCACATGTCTGGGTTTTGGGCTAGAAGAAGAAGATTTAGGAACCTGACATCCTCCATCTGAGAGAGCACCAAGATCTTGCTTAAAGCCTACCAAACTACATTAATCCCTAATGAAAGTATCATGCAAGATTTCATTCTTCCTTTTTTATTAGCCAGGCATGCCTTACCTATCTTCCCTTTCTGTAAGTATTATATTGGTAAGTTTCCTTTGTAAAACACATATAGTATATAAAATAATCCATCGACCAAAAGCATGCATTATACTTGTGCGACCTTGGCTTATTTGTATCAAAATTCCACTGGCAGTGTTTTGCTTTTGATCTGTGAGCTATTAGAAGCCCTGTTACTACAGATGAAAGGAGTTAGAAAGTTCTATATCATAATGCAGTGCGATCAGTAATTCACAGAGCAGGTAATTTGCAATGACTTGCCAAGCCTTTGATTGCACCGGGTTTATGGCTATTAGCAGTTTCCCCTTTCAAATTTGTATGGTTCCATACTTCCTTTTTGACCTCTTTTTCATCATTTATGGTCCAATTTGGTAGTGAAAAAACATAACTTCTTGCTTAGCGCACGGCTGTCATTCAAACCCCAGTGACTTACCGAGCACTTTGACATTTGTGATGATGGAAAAAACATTGAGCAGGTGTACAGAACACTAACCAGGTTCCTGCAACAATGCTTTATGGGATTCACAATGTACCTCTGGGCTATAAACTGATTCAGACTTGATTTTCTCTATTAATTTAATCTCAGTGTTCAAACTCTCATTCAAAGAAGGAGGCACAGTTTTCACTAAAATTGAAGTTAAATAAAATTGCCAATAATAATGTTAATATAGGACCTCATAGGAACAATTGGAAGGGCAGTGACTGCTTGCCACTAAAATAATATGAAAGTAGGGCTCACATGTCTACTTTGAAGTCATGCAATTAGGAGTACTACTTGATACTGGACTATATAAAATTTAAGCCCTATAAAATGTCTTTAGCAATGAAAACTTACAGCTAAATGGCATGCTTTAGCCCCTTAGCTGTCTGAGTTGTATGTATACCATGTGAAGGAAACATCATGTTATTCTGTGGAGGTTTTTCTTTGCACATTTAAAATTGGTCATCTGTTGTACAGGTGTGCAGCACATCCTGGTGTGGGTTAGTCTGCCCTCATGTGCAGTTTGTCTGGGAGATGTGGAAGCTGGCAAAACTCAACATAGTCCAGGACCCCAATTAGTGTGTTTGGGGAAGCGTTCAAAATCAGAACCCCTGGGCACAGGGATTTTCCCAGCTCAGTAATAGTTAGACATCTCAGAATCAATCATTCAGGCCCAGAACCATTTTCAGTTTAAAGTGGCAGAAATGTCACACGCACGCACAGACTCACAAATACGTAACAACAAAAGAAAGACTGTGGTCAAGATCATCCACTTCCTATCATCATTCTAGCATGAAAAGAAAAAAATACCTTTCCCAGTAATATGGAACAGATAAGCATTGCACTCTGACCTTTTGGACGTTTACCATATTCAGGAAATTATTTGAAAAATTCTAAATCTAGAATAGAAAATTTTGAGTAGTTTTGCATTTCTAAGTGGTGGCTTCTAACAGAGAGCATAAAAGTTATGTCCAGTCATATCTAAGGCAGAAATACCTCGGAAGAGTAATTATAAGCAAATTGGGAAGATAGGGCTGCAGACTCATGCTTGCTTGTGAGTGAGGGTGACTAGTCACGTAAAATAAATGCATTTGAAGATCAAAGGCTATAAGAGCAATTGGTGCATGAATAGTGACTCATGTATACTGAGCATGTTGCACAAAAAATTGTGAGTGTGCTTTTCAGCCACAGTTGGGCATGTGAAGAGCAGCCACCTTAGTTGCTTCTTTGAACTATTAGTCATAGCCATACTATTCCATGCTTGCCTAGCAAAATACAATGATATTGACAGTGTCCCTTGTCCTTACCACTTAGCTTTTGTAACATTTTCATCTTCTCTCTATATACATCCACTTCATATCCAATACAATGACCGTGAGGGCTCACCATACACCTTTCTCCCAGCCAAATGTGTTTGTCAGAGAGTAGTGACGTAAACGGGACTAAGACGGGAAGTTTGATTAAAAAACAAAGCAATGCTGATGCTTTATGAGTTTTACAGAGATGGCAAGAAATTTTATATCTGCTGTGTCTCTCAGGCTGGTTGTAATTTCAGTGTAGAGTAGAAATGGTCCTGAGAAATTACTGATCTTGACTTTTACCAGGCCTGCAGTAAAGCAAAGGTAACAAATAATGTCATGCTTGAAGTTGGTGAAAAAATATTTGCAGTCATGGTTGTAAGTTGGGGCCAAACTCAGGAGCAATGAACCCAAACCCAAAAGCACACTACCTTGCCTTTTTCCAGTCTCACATAATATTATTTGTTTAGTTTCACTGATGAGATTTTTAGGTTAGTTAACTAGTACTTCCTGCTAACCTGTCTTGATATTATATCAGGTCTTACCTAAAAACACATGCTTGTTTTGAGCCCATGTGCTGACAACTACTTAAATGCATCACTCCTTATTTATTGCAACCTTTGCCTGTGCTTTCATCTTTTCAAAGATTTTGCATGATCCTTTGGTGTAGGTTATTTAGAAAAATGAATGAATTGATGAGGTCTAACCTTCTAGAAAAAATATAAGCATCCCATAAAAAGTGCAAATATAAACCAAACAGAAGAGAACTGGCAAAAAAAAATAGTTTACCTATGTGTAGAAAACTAGTGCATTTAAGAGTTCATTCAACTGTGGCTACAATTACATATTTGCATTACAATATGAGTTCTGAATGAATTTATTCCTAAAGTGGGAATACCAAAGAAAATTGTTTCAGTTTATGAAATTACACTTAGCACGTTTATTTGTTCTCTCTCAACTTGAAACCCACAAGGTTTTATTAAGGCCATGGTTCATATTTCAAATAGCAAGAAATCTTCACGTCTCCCTTTTCTTCCCCCTCAAAAATAAATCTACAAAGCACCTGGATTTAGAAGAACAACACAGATCTATTGCCATTAACTCTGAAAACTAGCAAGCACTTCCATAATAAAAATAAACAGTGTGTACTGTAATCGATGAGGAGGCAACATCCCACATTGTTTATTGATTCATAAGGTTAAGATTAAAGTGGGATTCTTGCCTGTGTTTATCAACAGGTTTTTTTTTTCTCTCTCTGTCTCTCTCTCTTTTTAAGCAGTAAGTGAACCTGGAATCCCACAAACCAATCAATAAAGTTTAAAAGCTTCAGTGAATCTAACCCATAACAGGTCCTTGTTTGGAGAACATGCTCAAGAAACACATGTGCCTTTAAGAGGTCTTGAAAGACTTTACACCCATGGACCATTACCATTTCCAAACACCCTGCAGCATTACCAGCCCAACATATGCTGACTGTATATCACCGTGACCCTCTCACTAAAGCTCTTTTGACTGGAGTGCTTTTAATACCCACTTTCTCAGCTGAGCTCAGGAGTGATTTGTTTTACATGCCACATTAATCCTTTCCACATTTTCTGGATGAGGCAACCACAATTCCACTTGTGAGGTGTTTCTAAAACACAGTTATAGGAATAAAGCAGCAGGGTCCCAGACTTGACAACTTCCCTCTAGGCAGCTGACAAAGTGGGCTATCGTGCCTCGGTTTAACTCTTCAGAAGAGCGTTTGTGCCCAGCCACTAGGGTGGGCCAGCCTTCCAGGCCAGTAGGAAGCCCCATTTATTGAAGGCAATTTACTCTCAATTAAAACGCTGTAGGGATCTTCACAGACGTAATGCCTTCTTGATACTATGCATATTAGTAAAATTAAAATCAAGAATAAATGGGAAAGAGCAGAACTGAAAATATATAAAACACACCTCAGTAAACCCAAAGAAAGTTTATACACCACACCCTCATAATTGTAGGAAGAGAGGTGGTTGTGTTTTTTTGTTTTTTTTTTTTTTAAATAAATGGGCAATTAGTGTTCAAAGCATAGGCTTTTATTATGTGGTAATTTTACAGTTTTAACTTTAAAGGCAACTCATCCACCCCCCACTCCCCAAATATATTCCAAGACCAGTGAACTTCTGTTGCATGCATTTATGAACTTTTCTACATTTTTAATGTTCATTGAATGTAAGTAATGTAGGTTTTCGAAATTTCAGGTTGTCAACAAGGCTAACTGATTGGACCAACCAATTGTTAAAAAAAAGTGTTTTTACATGTCAGCACTTGGCTGATTTTATTAACTTGTTAGTATTATGCTCCCCATTTTATGTGTTAAAATCTAACTGTACAAGCAACCTGAGGCCTAAAATTATGCCTTTATCCAGTCCTAATTTATTGTTCTTCCCTCATAAATTTTATTTGCAGCTTCAATGGTCTGAAAAAAGCAATAAATCATAGTGAGGTGAGTTTTACGTAGTTTAGATTGAGTTCCTTATTTTTGCTTGAAATTAATCCAATCCATTCCTTCTGGTGTCATCGTCAGGTGGCTAATAGTATGTCTCAAAGCAAGAGATCACTAGAGTCAAAGAGATCTTTTCTTCTAAGCTACAGGATAGCAGTTACACATACTCAGGTGATAAATCTTTTACATCAATTATGGGGAAACTGATATAATGTTTACAAAATATTTAGAGTTCTGTAAATGAAGAAATACTCCCCTATTTATTTCTTGTCCCAGGTTGATTTCCTAGATGATCAGGAGTATGATTCTAGTCTTTCTGAAAAAGCCCTCTGGAGGAATGATGTACTGAGGTTTCCCCTGCCCCTGCTGAAATCCTGGTTGCTGAACTGTGCCTGCCATAACATAGGTGCTCATTAAATATTTGTAAAATGGATGATGGATGGATTCAAACATACCCCTTCACATTCTAAACAATCTAGTTTATAATAACAGTAGTAAAACAACATTTTAGCACTACAGTGCCTACCAAAAAAGATATTTCCTCGTGATCTTTAAAGCAAACAAAAAATCTGATCAAGCGAGGAAAAAAAAGACACTAAATAAAATCTCATTCTCCCTTTTCCTCTCTACACACATACTCACCTGGACACACACCTACACCACACTTACCAGAGACTCTACTTTAAAAAAAAAAATGTATACTCAAGTATAGAAAGCAAAATTAATACTTAGCAGATCATTTGATACATTTTTAGAACTTCGAAAAGTTGAGCTTAAATAAATTTGAAAACAGTTCATAGAGAACTGTAAATTGTTTCATCTGTGTTTTAAAATTGATTTTTAAAAATGACTTAGCATTTGGAACTCTTGTCTCAACATCTAGAATCACCTAAAATTGAGATGATGCTTTCAAGAAAAAAGAAATGCCTGAGTGTAACGTCTGCTGTCTTAAGCTTTATTTCAAATGCTCTGCTTTCAGTATCTTTAAAGAAAACTTTCTAGATTATTTTGTTTCTCTAAATTGATATTTCTCTAACAAGATCTAGAATTCCTTGGCTAGCTTTGATTCATAAAAACGCAGGTTGGACGTTTGCTCATTTGAGTTTGGGTTCATATTTAGTTATATCCACTAAAACTGCCCATTTCTCTTTTGCCATTGGGCATTTTTTCAATCTTAAAACCAAGTCCATATTATAGGCCTGCTGGCCAACATTCCAGGTAAATGAACAGTTTTAAAGAAAAATGGTGCTATTTTTCAAAAGCCTGACATTTAAAAAAATACAAGTCCAGAATTGAAGCCTTCAATAATTTTTCCATGCCTATATGCTACAAGAAGCAAATGGTTACACAAATGAATACATCTGGGATTATTTTCAAGCTGTTATTCCCCACCAGGGAAAATATTTAGAAATAAGGCTCAGTCTTTGTGCTGGAACTACAAAGAGGCCAGCCATCTTGATGCTTTTCCAGATCGTTTAATGATTTTCCTCATATTGTGTGGTGGCTTTACTGCCCGGTTTCGTATGCCTTCCCATTCACCGTTGGTAACCATTTATGTTGGGTATGTTCCAATTTCCAAATCTGTTTTGTGGCATTTATAGCTTGCAGCTAATAAGGCCATTCAGTATTTTTCATATATATAAAATATTAAAAAATATACTTTACCATGGAAAGCTAGAGGAAATGATTCAAAATTTAAAAACAGCCTTATTAAAGGATGGAGTAACTTTGCCTTTAAATTGTTAAGTGAGGGTGACTGTGGTTGAAAGGGGCCTGCTTCCAGAGTCCTGGAGATGCAGTATTAGGGGTGCTTGTGTTTTATATGTATATGTAGGTATTATATGTATACATACATATGTAATACAGCAAGCATGTGTATTACATATATATATAATAAGGACAAAAAGAATGGTAATTCATTTATGTTACTTTGCAAACTCTGACTTAATAAGATAGAGCCTCCAACAAATATGCATATGTATGTCCTGGTGTTATTTTCATTCAGCTTGGATTTTAGGATTTTTGAGGTTTTAGAGTTTTGCCTTCCTATGACTTCATATAAAATGAAAATTATTGACTTTGTAAGATGCATAAATACTATATGTCTTTTATTATCATTAAGGTAGTCTCTTACTCAACATACATCTAAGGAAGTCATGTTAATCATGCTTTTATTGTCCTTTTTCACGTCAATGTAAATTAGATATTTAACATATATTTCCTAACTTCAAATAGAGTGAGTTCTTAAGTTACTTTGATATTTAGAATGTACATTACTAAACTAAAAATTTTCATATTTATTATCATTGCAAATTACAAGTGATTCAAGATTTTAATCATGACCAAAGTCTGAAATAAGATAAAATCCTCTGAAAACATATTATTTTTTAATATTACCTTTGTGAATTTCAATTTCAATGTCATAATATCTTACAGGAATAAAATTTTTTGCAAGAGAATATAGGCTCTAATTGTTTAAGTGTACAAGTTATGTAGAAGATGGATTGGTTAATAATGATATAGTTCATCCATTTCCACATTCGTAGTTCTGTGAAAGAAGAAATTCTCAAAGGTAACCCACAGAGGTAAGGCTGAAAAATCTTGTCATTGAGAAGGATTTTTAGATTATTGAATGATAAAACAATACCAATTTTGGAATATGGGCATTGTTGTGCATAGATCTATAGAGAGATAAACTAATTTCTTTGAGAATAATTTGCAGGTCTTGCTACCTTTAAACATCACCTGAGTGGTGTGATGTGTGACAACAGGTAATTTTTGAGCTCTTGAGTATTTATATTTTAACAAGTGACATCAAATTGATAGGTCTTTACATTCATTAGATTAATTTTAATTTGTTTTTTTGCAAAGAAGACAACTTATTTAATTGCACCAAGTTATGCTTCATGTTAATAATTTGTGTGGACTCCAACAATTTAAGTGGTTTTGAATTAATAATAATATAATCTTATTTTTCTGATATTAAAAGTATTAAATCATCTTTTGAAAGCATTTACCAATATGAGAGCAGAAATTTAGAAAATCCCCTTAATCTTACCCTTCAAATATAACAAGGATTATATGTATGTATTTATATATAATATATGTTAACAGATTCATGTATAGTATTTCTAATTTTGCACATGTATATACCAAGTGTATACATTAATAGTTCATATTTTTATTATGTAAATTACAGAAACTAGATAGAATTTAGTTTAGTTAGAAACAGGTCCTGCCCTACAACTTTTTAGATCGACCACTTCCTCTGGCAATACATAGAGATATGCTCTAATGTTTTGAATATTGCACTGTATTCTCTCTTTTTTTAATTTAACCTTTTATTTTCTTATTTTATTTTATTTTTTTATTTATATATATATATTTTTAGGGGGTTGTTTTTATTTTTTATTTATTTTTTCCTTTTTTTTTTTCCTTCACTTTTTTTTAAGCTCTTTATTGGAATATAATTGCTTTACACTCTTGTACCAGCTTATGGGGTACACCAAAGTGAATCAGCTGTATTTATACACATATCCCCATATCTCCTCCCTCCCGTGACTCCCCCCCACCCTCCCCGTCCCAGCCCTCCAAGGCATCACCCATCATCAAGTTGATCTCCTTTTGTTATACAGCAACTTCCCACTAGCTATCTATTTTACAGTTGGTAGTGTATATATGTCTATGCTACTCTCTCACTTTGTCCCAGCTTCCCCTTCGCCCCCCACCCCCCCAACCCCGTGTCCTCTAGTCCATTCTCTGCATCTGCATCCTTATTCTTGTCCTGTCACTGGGTTCATCAGTACCTTTTTTTTTTTAGATTCCATATATATGAGTTAGCATACAATATTTGTTTTTCTCTTTCTGGCTTACTTCACTCTGAATGACAGACTCTAGGTCTATCCACCTCATTACATATAGCTCCATTTCATTCCTTTTTATAGCTGAGTAATATTCCATTGTATATACTGTATTCTCTTAATAAGTAAATCACGTTATTTAACCTATTCCTAATTGATAAAATATTTAAGTTGTTTCCAAATTTTAGCTGTTAGAAACAATTCTTCACTGAGCATTCTCATAAACAGTTTTGCGTACTTAGCCTTATATAGCTATTGTGTGATTTTTAAAAATATTATTGGCTCAATGTGTATGTACATTTTTTGACTTATTGCAGCTAACAAATGCTTTCTAAAAAGTTGTAATAATTTGCATTGCCAGCAAAATTGTCAGAGGATGTCTGTTTTAATATTTTTATACAAACATGAATTTTATCACAATTTCTCTTTTCCCTTTTCTTTTTCCTTTTTTAAAATACAAAGCATATATGCTAATCTAAAACACTTCTAGCAATACAGAACTATATATAATAAGATTAAAAGGCAATATTTATTTTCTCTTTCACTGTCTCTTTCCCTCACTCACACAGTACCCTCTCTCACGTCTCCACTGCTACCGTCTCTGAGCACTTCCGAAAAAATCTCTATTTGGGCATGTGTTCTTAATGCACATACTACTTGTCAGTTATAAGATCTTATTTGATATTTTATTCTACAACATCCTTTTTTTCACTCAAAAATGTTTCACAAATAACTTTCTATTTTATTTTTAACGGCTGAATATCATTATGTAGTTCCTATGCTGACGTCACATCCTTCTCCAATTGAACAATGTTTCTCCTATTGAACAAAGTTATTTTCAGGTCTTCCCTATTACAAAAATTACTTTATATTAACTTCATGCTGAAATCTTTACCACTTGTGTGCTTGTGAAGAATAGATATTGGAAATATGGAGTCAAAGAATATGCACAACTGAAATTCTGATAAATACTGCCAAGTTACATTATTAATCATTTAAAAATATTTGGTAGCCATATGGCCATAATATTTCATTGTTTTTATTTGTAATTTATTTTGTCTTGTTGAGATGAAGAACATGACCATATGATTTTGAGCTCATTGAATATATTTGACTCCAAAATGCTAGTATAGGCAATTTGCTAAATTTTCATTTGTGTTGTTCTTTGCTTACATTATGATTTATAGGACTTTTTTCTCTGTTGTAACTATTACCCATTTGTTTATTATATTTTTGTCTTTCCACCCTGTTAATTATTTTCCTTTTTTTCCTTATATACTTTAATTTTTATGTTTTAAAGTTAATTTTTTCCTTCTTGGTTCTTGAATTTTGCAACATATTTAGAAAAGCTTCTGTACGCCAAAGATGAAAGATATTTGAAAATTATTTCTTGTGTTTGTTGCTTTTACATTATAATACTTTGAAGTCCATTTGGGAGTTATTTTGATGAAAGTGAAAGTAGTTGTCAAGGTTTATTTTCCAGTTTTTTTTTTTTTCCAAATTATTAAGACATTTGACCCAATACCACTTGATGAATGATCTAGACTATGTAGAAATGCCAGTTTTTACATATATTATTTTCCCATGTATATCTGCATTTATTTTTTAGATTCTCTGTTTTGTGCCATTAATATGCTTCTGCATCGATATTGAATGTTTCCAATCACTTTAACTTTATGACATTTAATGCTATGTAAGACTAGTTCACACTCATTGCTTATATTTAGAAGAATTTTCTCAGCTTTATCATGTTTGATTTGAGACCAAAGAGAAACAAATGTCTATTTTCATTGGGAATGCCTTGAATTTTCACAGTAATTTAGGAAGGATTGCTAATTTTATATATTTTGAAATTTAATACAATATAGCTCATTAAAGATCTTTTTAATGTCCCTCAGTAGAGTTTTATAATCATATTCATTTGGATATTAACTATTTAAAGTTTACTTGTCGGAACGTTATATTTTTATTGATTTTGTAAATAAAATGTATTTTTTCTATGTGATACTGTTGTAGAAAGAATTTATTCTGCAAATGACTTTATTGAAATTTATTATAATTTCTAATAATTTATACAATAGTTATTTTGCTTTTCTAAAGAAATTATCATATAATCTACAAATAATTAAAATTGTTTTGTCCTTGCTGCTGTTGTTTACTGCATTTACTATTTCTTGACTACTTTATGGAGTAATTAATAATACTGGTGATAACAGATACCTTATCTTAATTTTAACTGTGATGGTTAAGTCTCTGTGTCAACTTGACTTCCGTAAGGGATGCCCAGATAGCTGGTAAAACATTATTTCCCAAGCTATCCTTGACAGTGTTTCTGGAAGAGATTAGCATTTGAATCAGTAGACTGGGTAAAGAAGATCCACCCTCACCAGTATGGATGGGCATCATCAAATCCACTGAAGGCCTGAACAGAACAAAAAGGCAGAAGAAGGGTGAATTCTTTCTCTCCTTAAGCTGAGATGTGCATCTTCTCTACTTGGAGAATTCTTTTTTAAAGGCAAGTATTTAAGCTGGCTATTTAACATGACTTGAAACTTGACATGGGACAAATATAGAGGCTTACATTCCAGAAAGACTGAGAAGATTCAAGTCACAGAAGATTTGCTGGGAAGTACAAAATTTGGGGTTGAATAACATGGAGTGATATTCGAATAGTAGACTGGGGGCAACTTCTGAAGGACATTTATGCCATGCTAATGATTTTGAGCATTGTACAGGTAGTTAAAGTCATTTAAAAACATTTAAAATTAGCATGTAGCACAATTAAACCATTCATTTAGAATCACAGACTGCACAGAAAGTGAGTTTTCAGTTAGAGAAACAGGACAGTGTCTCAAAACACTGGGTGAGAGATAATGAGGGCATATAGCAGTGACATAGGAGATAGAGAAGAGAAGATGGATTCACAGGGCATGAGTGAGTGATGTTATGGTTAAAGATAATGATGGGAGGGAGAATGAACACTGCTTGAGTGACTAGATACCTGTTAGTGCAATTAACAGAAATGGGGAAAGCAATGGGAATAGGGAGCTGGGGAAAGATGGTAAAGTTATCTAACAGATAGTGTGAGAACAGAGCCGGACATCGTTGTGGGAATATGACATGGCTTCTCTACTTATGGAGCTCCTCACATAGTGGCAAGACAAATACTAGGATGTGCATTTTTATAATTTAATGTGAGAAAGAGTTTTCAACAATAATTATTCAATCAAAAGTGTCCCCAAATGACATTCAGTAATTCTGCTTTGGTAGGCTAAGGAAAAATTCTCAGATACGTGTAGACATTACCAGGACTACACAGGAGGGTTTATTTTCCAGGGGCAGGGGTATGGAGAAGTACCTAGTCTGATGTGGCTGAAGCACTGAATGTCCTTAGAGAAGTGAGTGGAGATGTGGCTTACAAGTAGAAGAGCAGGGCAATTGTGTTGAGCTATGGGATAATCAGAAGGCAGTTGGGTCCTTCTCTAGACGTGGACTAGAAATAGACAAATGAGCTCAGTCCTTCCAATGTCACAGTTTTTCAGACTTGAAAAGTAGTATGTTACTCACAGCCTATGAAAGGTATTATCTTTAGCAGAATCTTGGACAGCACGACGTAATAAACCAAAGTATGAGTTCTGTTGGTGAAATGTATGAATATTCACAGGACATGAGATGAATAAAGGCTATTTTGTTAATTCAGGTGCTGTTTTGCTGCCGATGAATTTTGTAGAAAAAAAGAGCTTTATGGAACTCAGGACAGAAGATCAAGGATTGTGGACCTATATATCTCCTTGGGAGTAATACACTTATGATGATGTTTAGACTATTGAGAGTGGGTGAAATTGTTCAGGTAGGAAAGTGAATTAGAGAAGAAAGTGTTAGTGGACAAAAACTAAGGAAAATGATCATTTAAAGGAAATATATCCCTTGAAGGAAATCCAGAGGGATAAGCCTGAAATACAAGAGTGGACATTTAAGAAGGAAATGTCAACTAGATCAAATATGACAGACTGAGCCAACAAACAGCCATGTGAACAAGGAAATATAAGGCATTTATAAATTCTCTGATGAAAGAAAAACAGGATAGTGTGGTTAGAAGTGCCCAGGAGGCTGCCTTAGGGTGGGTGGTCAGGCAGGCCTCTGAGAGTTGCCATTGTAAGCCGAAGCCTGAGTGTCATAAAGGAGCATGCTGGAGAGAGAAGCCTGGTCTAGGCAGGGGTTTGGAAAATTTATACCATGAAAAGACCTCTGGAATTTTGTAGAAGCTTATGGATTCCTTCTCAGAAAAATGTTTGTAAATACATAGCATGTAGAACTATAAAGGAAATAAACTATATTGAAATATTACATCAAATATGTTACAAAAGTCATGAATTCATTACAAGTGCAGTAATATATGCACTTGTAAACTATTAAAAATCAAGAGCTTGCAGGCAGGCCTATGACTCACAATATTAAAATAATTAAGTATAGAAACAATAGTTAAGATATATGGAATAACTGTAACATGACATGAAAATATCCATGACTTCTGTTAACGACAAAGTAACAGCTATTGCTAACGCAACTGTGGAACATCATGAAAGAAAATGCTTAATAAAGAGGTAGAATTTGTCCTATGTTCGTATACCCCCGGTCCAAGGCAAAGTTTGGTGATGGTAGAAATTTATATAATTTTTTAGGAACAGTGTCGATAGAAAGAATCTAAAAATGAAGCACAAAACTCTGAATTCTGCACCATCATTTTCAGCAGTTAGGATAATGTTCCAACACATTTTCTGGGTGACATGGAAGGCTCCCAGTTTTCAGTGGGGCTCAAAGGAAGAAAGGGCATGATGTGATGCAAGCACTTGCCACTTGAGCCATACGCTACTGTGGTACCAGATGTATCTCTGATGAGAGAATCAAAGTGTAGATTATGGCACCTGCGGTGGGAATATTCATAGACCCCTGGGTTCTGGAACAGGCCATACAATTTGTTGCAAAGAACTACACACCGACTAAAAATACACCTACTTCATACCTCCTGGTATGAAACTGGGCCCTTCGTAGGAATGGAGGAAAGGAATGGAGCTTCTGACCCTGTGACATCAAGTGACCAAGCCGCCATAAATGGTCGTCAATGAACTGAGTCCTCTCAGATTACTGAGTTAATGTGGCCAGGTGGACCCAGCAGTCACTGTAAGGATAGAAATAGTACGTTCAGAGTCAGGCATAAGCAGGGACAGAGAGAAAAAGTGAATGCATAAGGAGGTGGCCCAGATCCACCCCCACATTATCTACACTGTTGTACCAGCAGATTCCCCTCAAGTCACACCTAGGCAGCACTGAAGATCCCTTATAACCAGCTGATGGAGAATAATGTTCCTCACTAATGGGTTCACTGAAGGGTTGGTACGTAATGTTGGTGTTGGTTGGAAATGGATGGCTGATTCACTACAGTTCAATTCAGGGGTTTCCCTAAAAGGAAATGGTATGGAAAACTCTCCCAACAGGCAGAGCTCAGACTAGTGAATTTAGCAGCCACTTGGTATAGGAAGAGAAATGGCCCATGGGCACATGAACTCATGCACAGTGGTAAATAGCCCAGCTGACTGGTCAGGGGTGTAGAAAAGTAAGAATGGAAAATTAGGGACTAGGAGGTCTAGAGAAGTGACATGTATTTGGACCTAGGAATAAGCACAAAATGTGATGATCTTACGTTCCTGTCAATGTCAATGAGAGAACACACACCACACACTTATCCACAAGAGAGGCATTAACTAACCAAGTTGATAGAGAGACTTGGCCAGTAGACATCAGCCAGCCTCCATCACTGTTCACTCTAGTGCTGGCACAATGGATACATGAAAAGTGAAGTCATGGAGACCGTGCATGGGCTCCCACTCTCCAATGCTATTCTAGTGACTGCCCCTGCTAAATGCCCAAATTGTCAGCAAAGAGATCAACGCTGGACCCTAGTACAGCACTGTATTCTGAAGAATCCAATCAGCTTCTTGTTTGACTACAATGATCCTTCTACTCTGAAAGGAGCAGCCACTCATCTATTTTGTAATCAACACACACTCTTGGTAAGGGATCAACTTTCATGCCAGCAGAGCCTTGTCTGGACCCAATATCTGAGGATTTACAGAGTGTTTTATTCACTGACACATAATACCAAATAATTTGATAATTACATCAAAGGAGATATGGCAGTGGAAACAAGACCAAGAGATCCATTGGTTCTTTCCCATACAAGACCAGAAAGAAGCCACTAGCTCAGGAGCACAGTAGTTTGACCTCTTAAAGATACAGGTAAGGCACAAGTTTGGAAATAATTCTCTGCAAGAATAATCCTCCAGGACTGCATCATCCTCGGGACTGAATGTACACTCTAAATCAAGTACCAACATCTGATGTTTCGACTTCAAGTAGAGTACATAAATCTAGGAACCAAGTGGTGGAAGTAGCAGTGATTTCAATTACCATCACTCCCAGTGACATACTTGGGGAACTTGTGCTTCTCATTGCCACAAGTTTAGGTTCTGTGGATTGAGAGGTTCTAGTTCCCAAAGGAGAATACTTCCACCAATGGACACAAAGATAGTCCAATTAAACTCCATGCTATAGCTGTTCATCTCTTACCTCCTATGCTAAAGGCTATGAGGAAAGTAAATGAGTCACCGTAGTGGCAGGGGTGATTGACATCAATCTTTAAGGAAAGATAGGGCTTTGCTACAAGAGGGATCAGAAAGTATTGGGCTTATTCTGAGGTTACTCAGTGAGTCAGCTTTTGGAGAGTAATTAACATTCTCATCCCCTCCTCCACCACCTGTTTTAGATGCCCCTCACCCTCCACTAGTACTTCTCTTGGTCTCCTGGTGGCGTGATCTAGACCCTTATCCCCATGGGATTTGAGGGGAGAAATTTTTACTCTGTGGTTAAGGATCATCCACAGAGAGTGAATCATGTAGGTTTATGTAAAATAGATGGCTAGTGGGAAGCTGCTGCATAACACAGGGAGATCAACTCCATGATGGGTGATGACCTAGAGGGGTGGAATAGGGAGGGATGGAGGGAGGCTCGGGAGGGAGGGGATATGGGGATATATGTATAAATACAGCTGATTCACTTTGGTGTACAGCAGAAACTGGCACAACGGTGTAAAGATTTTTACTCCAAAGAAGAGCTGGGAAAAAAAAAAAGAATGTGAACACCTGCAACAATCTCTAGGTGAAATGGGAATCAGCATAAAGATTGCTCCATATGATGTCATGTTTGTAATGGCATTTATTAATAGAATTAGGCCAATTAATTTTTTCTGGTAATCATTGATAGCCAAGGAAAAATAACAAAGAACATAACTGCCTCGAGTAAACCAGAGATAGACATTGATAATCTAAAAATGACTACATAAAGATATTCAAGAGGCAAGGAATTTGAGGATGGTATTAGGACAAATCATGGATCCTAGTTCTGGAGGGAAGAATATAAATATAGATTGGCAATGAACATATGAAAGACAGAGATCAAGGAACTGAAAATCTACGAAGTGTGTCGAGTTACATAAGGGACTATTAACTAGTAAGATAAAAGCTGTCACCAGAAAATATAAACAAAGGAGACAATACAGAATGTTTGCGGGGGGCGGGGAGGCAGTTGGGGGCGGCGTGCTGTGAGGCCTTCGGCGCGCCTGCTGTCCGCCGGGAGCGAGCTGTCGGCGCGCGGGCGGCTGGGCCGGGGCTCCGCCTGTAGCCGTGTCAGCGTGTTATGATGCCATCTCGAACGAACCTGGCTACTGGAACCCCCCGCAGTACAGTGAAATATTCAAGGCTCTCCAGTACAGACGATGGCTACATCGACCTTCAGTTTAAGAAAAACCCTCCTGAGATTCCATACACGGCCATTGCGCTTGCTACAGGGCTGTTTTTGATTGGCGCCTTTCTCATGATCATAGGCTCCCTCCTGCGGGCAGGCTACATCAGCAAAGGGCGGTTCCTGTCCTGATCATTGGCATCCTGGTGTTCCTGCCAGGATGTTACCACCTGCGCATCGCCTCCTATGCATCCAAAGGCTACCGGGGCTACTCCTACGATGACATTCCAGACTTTGATGACTAGCACGCACCTCAGCCCTGAAGAAAAGAGTCACAGATGGGACTGAGCCCAGCTTTAAGACCTGGAGCAGACACGATGGCTAGGGGCTAAGGAGGTCCGCGGTTTGCAGATGTTTAACAAAACAGTGGCCAGATTTTATGCGTCCATCCTAAAGATGCTAACTGAGCTTACAGCTCACCGTGTCATTAGGACATTCTGTATTTCTCATCTCCTAGCCCTGGCAAAAGCGCCTGACAAGCTTTTCCACATGAATACGTATCATGGAAGAGTAGCAATGTTCACTGTACAGGAAAATGGGAGGTTAATCTAGTGTGACTTGTTGCCGCCACCACCCTTTTTAGAGTTGAGCATTCTCTTAAATAGTCCTCATTGTCCATATGTTCTTGTGGCAAATGGAAGAATGCAGGATGTCAGATTTCTTATTACTAAGTAATTTATTTTGAAAATATCTAAGTGTCTTATCCCCGTACTCTAACTTTGTGTTCTAGTAGAAGTCCTTGGCAAAATCAAATATCAGTGTGGTGCATCTATAATATTTTTTACTTGCTTTCTTGCTAACAGCAACTAGGAATTTCTTAAACCTCAGAGGAAATTTTCAAAATGTAAACACTTTTTTGTTTACCAATCCTTGGCCAGCTCTGATGTGGTTCACTTACAGGTTGGCCAGCATATAATTTGGATCATTCTGTCCTTTGTAGATCTAGGTATTCTGTATATCATGCCATTAAGGACTGGACTTCTGGCTGTTTCCTAAGGAAAAAATGTAGATAAGTGGTTATTATTTAGAGTTTATAACCTTGTTGTGAGCACCTAGTATTATGATGTCATTCTGCTGAAGACTGTAAGAATTGGCCTAGATCTCTAGAGGACAAGACTGCCTTAGTTTGATTCTGTTTCCTAGCTTGCAAAAAGTGACTTGTATTCAGAAGAAATTAAAATGTCAAAATTAAATCCTAGACTTAAAAGTTAACTTTAAACCTAAAAAAAAAAAAAAAAAAAAAAAGGAATGTTTGTGTAAGAGATAATGGACAAAACTGATAACAGAAAAAGCACCTTAGAGTTCTTAATAAAATATGTGATGTGACATCTATGTTAAATGTTGATAAGGTAAATAAGAGATAAATTAATTTATATTATTGATATTAGAAGTAGTTTTGGTTTGAACTACTCTTTCGTATGTAAGTCTGAGTGAGATAAACGCACTAGGAACGTATGCATTTTTGGTCTTCATACTTTTTTTTTTTATCAAGACAAGGTGAGATAGTCTTAATAATGAACCATGTCTGAGAATTTCACTGACCACGATAAAATTTGTTCAACTACAACAACAGGGTCACTCCTGCTAGAATACTTCAAGTCTGGTTTCCTTAATTTAAAATATATCCTCTTATGGAAAACAATTTGGAGGTTCCTTAAAAAGCTACAAATAGAACTACCATATGATCCAGTAATCCCACTCCTGGGCATATACCCAAAGAAAACCATAATCCCAAAAGAAACATGTACCATAATGTTTATTGCAGCACTATTCACAATAGCCAGGACATGGAAGCAACCTAAATGCCCATCAACAAATGAATGGATACAGAAGATGTGGCATATATATACAATGGAATATTACTCAGCTATAAAAAGGGATGAGATGGAGCTATATGTAATGAGGTGGATAGAACTACAATCTGTCATACAGAGTGAAGTAAGTCAGAAAGAGAAAGACAAATATTGTATGCTAACTCACACATACGGAATCTAAAAATGGTACTGATGAACTCAGTGACAAGACCAAGGAAGCAGGTACAGAGAATGGACTAGAGAACTCGAGGTTTGGGAGGGGGTGGGGGGTGAAGGGGAAGCTGAGACGAAACGAGAGAGTAGCACAGACATATATATACTACCAACTGTAAAATAGATAGTCAGTGGGAAGTTGTATAACAAAGGGAGTCCAACTCGAGGATGGAAGATGCCTTAGAGGACTGGGGCGGGGAGGGTGGGGGGGACTCGGGGGGGGGAGTCAAGGAAGGGAGGGAATACGGGGATATGTGTATAAAAACAGTTCATTGAACTTGGTGTACCCCCCACAAAAAAAAAAGAAAAAAAAATATATCTTCTGCTTTGGTCAAGGGAGATCAGTTACTTTCCATAGAGTTTGTCTGCATATATAAAAGAAATACTGAAATAAATCACATAATACTCTCCAAACTGTCAAATGACTTAAAAAAGAGTTGTTTCTTAGAAGTTTCTAAGTAACCATAAGACAAAATGATACAATCTGTATTTCAGATCGCTGCCATAAATTAAATGAGGTTATTGTGAGGAATGTCATAAATAAGTGTGTGTTTGTTTTTTCCTAGGTCAATAGTTGATGTCACAATTTTATACACTGATTTGTATTCCCCATAGCAAAGTCTCTGCTTTTTTTTTTTTCCTCAATTGAAGTATAATTGACACACAGCATTATATTAGTTTCAGGTATATATCATGTATTGATATTTTTATATATTGCAGAATGATCACCACAATAAGCCTACTTAACATTTATCATCATAATTATTTTCTTTTAAGGCGAGAATTTTTAAGATTTGCTCTCTTAGCAACTTTCAAATATGCAGTACAATATTAACTATAGCCACCATGCTATACATCACATCCCCATGACTTATATATTTTATAGCTGGAAGTTTGCACCTTTTGACTCTCTTCACCCATTTCATTGACCCGTAACCCTCACCTCTGACAACCACCAATCTGTTATCTGTATCTATGGCAAAGTCTCTAGTTTGATAGATTTTAACAAGCAGTATCTATCCACCTGTGAAGACTTTTTAGCTGATGACATTATCTCTTAACTGTATCAATCTGAGCACATCCTTACAGCCAGGGAAAATTAATAGGCTAGTCTACACACCCCCTTGGTTTATAATCCCAAGAACGTATCACAGGCTTTGAGGTTTTTGTTTCCTATTCTTAAATATATTGGCGCTCAAGGCTGCTTAAACAAGCATCAACAAAGGTGCCTGTCTTCTTTGAAGTTATTTTCTGCGGAAATCACAGCCACTGACCAAATGATTTGGAAAGATTAAATTGTGCTTATTTTATGGCATTCTAAAACAGCAGGGTTAAATGCTGGGCCAGCTGCCAGCCGTTCAGCACCCACACTTTCATGTTTGGCTGCCAGATCCGTCCACACGAGTTATTCTGGAGCAGAAATATGCGATGGCGCCATTCTGGAGAGCAGAAATGAGTTTTTGAGTTTTAATGCTTTGATGAATGGATAATTCAAATATTATCCACTTTTACATGCATACAAAATACTTTTATAAATTAGATTGGATTTTGGTTGCCGGAGGAAGGTTTTTCCTTTCTCTTGGAGGAAAGATATTCCCTACAGTAGTTAAATTTCCTTTCTCTTTGTTCCAGAGGAATGTGGGATCTCTATCTCCAACCCTATCAAAAATCAAGATATGTGCTTAGCCATTTTATTTGTAATAGAAGCTATATATGTGCATACATACTCACGTGCATAAATATGTATATATACACACACATTAGATAATTTATTCTACGTTAATTTTCACTAAAAACATGTTCTTCTCTAAACTCTGCCATAGTCATCAGGCTGAGGTGTGGATATACATTCATCTCAGACATCTTGGTGGCAGGATGGAACAGCGCCACATGCTGTGCCAACCTCTACACAGAAGAACCACAGTCTTACACTCAAAGCCCACAGTCCATAGCCACACAGGTAAAATTTCATTAATAATATGAATAATTTAAGAATATAAGAAGACCAACAACAAGTCTACACAAGTTTATACTCAAGGAAATAATAAATGGCTACCAGAAAGCAAACCTGGCAGTTTTCAGACAAGAAAAGCCACTATCTCTACAAGAGGGTGTGAAGCACTTTTTTTTGGAGAAGGCAGGTCTTGACCCAGACTTAGATACTATTAGGGATTTCCTCAGATGCAGGAGAACAATAGGATAGAGACCTGTGGGTTGCAAAGAAGGAACCGTAAGGCATGCCTAGATTGATTGAGTTTTTAAAATATAAGAAGGTAAAAGAAGAAAGTTGGACCATATTTTTGTAGGTTGAAAGTTCCATGCTGGATAGCTCAGAATTAATCCTTCTGACAAGAGGCAAAGAATGAACACTTTTGGGCAGGACCAAGGACACTGCACTAAAACAGTGTTTTCTGCAGACTCATGTGATATTGTACAGGGCGGAATGAAGAAAAATCTGCACGTAGGCAGGTAGATTCCTCAAGAGAAGGCTCTGGATGAAGTGCTGTAAGGTAACCAGAGCATCATAAAAATGCCAACACAAAGAAATTCACAGACAAAAGTAAAATCAATAGGATCCAGTAACTGAGTGTATAGTGAGCAAAGATCACCAGTTGACTGATGGAGGAATATGCAATGACAGATTCTAGCTTGCATCAGTCAGTATTTCTGAAACACTGAGAGTCAATAAATATAAGATGTACCCCTTCTCAGAAGTCACCTTAGCAGTGCAGTCCACAGTGCAGACAAGATGAGAGAGGAGAAGTGACTGGATTGGGGAGAGGTTGGAGAGGAGAGTCTAGTGAGTGATAAAGTCAATTTTAGCTTGAGTTCAAAGAAAACCAGACAAAAATGGCTGGGAAAAAAATATATCACATGCTTTAAGACATCTTAGAATGGGTTGCATTGAAGGGATGAGACAAAATATTTTTTGCATTTTGGTTCAGTTACTATTAAAATTAAAATTTTCTGGCAATTTTTTAAAATAAATTTATTTATTTTTGGCTGTATTGGGTCTTTGTTGCCGTGCACAGGCTTTCTCTAGTTGCCACGAGTGGGCGCTACTCTTCATTGCACTGTGTGGGCTTCTCATCACAGTGGCCTCTCTTGTTGCGGAGCACCCACTCTACACTCTCGGGCTTCAGTAGTTGTGGCTCGCAGACTCAGTAGTTGAGGTACATGGGCTTAGTTGCTCCATGGCATGTGGGATCTTCCTGGACCAGGGCTCAAACTGGTGTCCCCTGCATTGGCAGCTGGATTCTTAACCACTGTGCCACCAGGGAAGTCCCCTGGCAAATTTTTATGGCAATCATTTTTTAACTCATTTTTGTGGCAGTATTTTATTCTAAAATTATATAGCATTTGTTCTCCCTACAAATTTGCCAATCCCTTCATTCTACATGGGTAGCTGACCTTTGTCATTCCTTTCCTTGGAGAGTTTTGCAGAGCAGAAAATAGATGCTACATATAGCAGACTCCTCCTAAAATCAGTGAAGGTACGTGTTGGAATCCTGTGGGGGCAAGGGAGAGGGGTGTGCTTTTGAGAAATATAAAAATATGGGGTTCTTCTGTGACGCAAGAGATCACAAAATCCTCTGGAGCTTCTCAGCTTTTTGTTTTGAAAATGCCTGAAGAGGAGCACCAGGGCTCTTGAGAGCAACAGGATCTCAAGGCTTTCCAGCAGCAGCCAGTGTCAACTGTCAGCACTGGTCAGAGAGATTCCCCATTTCTTAACACTTGGACCTCTGTGTAGGGGTAGTCCCAGAAACACTCAGGCTAAATCTTCCACCAGCCTGGCAGGATGGAAACTCAGTTTTGAAATTAGCTTGATTAAATAAAAAACAGAAATACAAATGTCTTATATTATGATTTTTTTTATGATTTATCAATGAAAATTGGTAAATGGATGAATTAAAGATTCAAAGTTGTAGGTTTTTTTTTTTTGTTGTTTTTTTTTTTTTCAGTTATCTTCTACCTATCCATAGATATAGTACACTTCTCCAAGCCTCCTTCAGTCTTGGAATCATATTATAATAGTCTACTATGTTTTGGCATAGCTCAAAAATGTTTACTTAGCAGTGGTACCAACATTTTTTGATGTTGTATCTGTTCCCATCATTCTTTCACACTATGAATGAGGCAGTTGAACTGTGCAGAACAATTTCCCAGAAGAAGTTCTTGCTCGAGTTCTGAATAGCTGAACATATCTTGTACTGGACCTGAAGTCACAGGAGATGCCAGCAACAACAGTTCTTTAGGAGCATAAAACACTTGATGAGATACCACGTTTATCCTCAGGCCAAAGTACTCGAGACTCTCCTTCCCAAATGGATCCTGATCATTCACATTTAAAAACATTTTGTAATTAATGCATGTTCATTATGTTTATGCTAGGCCATTACAAATCATTTTTAAAGACAGTTGAAATAAAGTGAAAAATTCAACAATAAAACCATAGAAGATAGTTATTTTTCCCTCATATAAAAAGTTTCATTAATTGTTTTTCTTCTTAAATCAAGACCTCATTGAATCAGAATCAATGTCCCCATTTTAAAAATCATGCACTGCCTCTTTCAATTATTCTAAAGTATTACTAGATGACTAATGAAATTTGTTTGTATTATAATTGAAAACTGCACTGGGAAAATATGAATGTGTCATGTTGTGTGAACTGATGTTGAAATCTTGCCATAAATGCTCCCAGTCAAGCCTGAAAAGCTATTATTGTTATTTCTTTTTATTAATGTCTAAGTAATCTGCATTTTTGATAACTTCAGTAAGCCTCATGACTGTCAATGTTTGCTATTTACTTTTTCTTTCCCCCAAATTATTTTTGACAATTTGGTTTCTATTTAACAAGTAAGTAAGCGTCCATTTTTGGAGATGTTACTTAATAGATACCACATGTCCAAGGCCATAAGTGAACACCATTTATTGCAAAACAGGTTAATAACACAGTGCAGATATTGTTGCTGTAGTCCTATATTATGCAAATAAGAGCAAACTATTTTTGTAGCACTTATTGAACTCAACAAAACCCAACAGAGGTCATCACGCTACAGGTGGGGATTAACACAAACTTAAATTTGTACTAATCTCCCTTTGAGGAAGGAAGCATTAGCAAATGCTCTGTGGCAGCTGCTCGTTTTACTATATAGCCAAATGCTACCAACAGAAGGGAATACTTAGGAGACCAATTTGAATTAACACATTTGGAAATTTAGTGAAAGTATAAACACATATGATGTTAAAAAAAAAGAAAGAAGAATGAACCATACATACAATTCTCACTTGGAGCCATGCGTTTCTTTTTAGATTTTCCCTGATAGCTCCATTTCTATAATTCTATCCAGGCTCATAGTCTAGTTGTGGTTCTCTACAATGACAGCTTATTTCTGTATCAAAAAATCTGCTGAACTTTGTGTGATGTAGGTTAATAAAATGCAATGACTTTTCCTGAAGAAGCTGAAGAATAACTCCTGGGACTAATACAAAATAGGAGTGATTCCCTCTTTGGGACCATTAGCTCAAAAGACAGAAAAGAAGGAAGCTATCACATGCCCCCGTTTAGTATGAAATGATCCAGGATTTGGACTAGGAAAGGGAGACTGTAAAGAAAGCAAGGGAAAGGGCTTAATCACAACTGTAGAAGCCAGAATTAGTGATTTGTAAAAAGGACATTAGAAGACTGGTTTTATCAGAACAAGAGGTTCATGTTAGTTACAGCAACACAAAGTTTGAAAACTCGCTACATGATAAAGGTCCCTGGAAAGATGTATTTTTGTGGTTACTGTAACCTCATCTCTTTATTATGGGATTTCAGAAAAACAATGGTTTGTAGAGCTTTATTGTTTCTGTTTCATTTATATATTCTCCATATGCAGCAGACTTTAAGCACTGGTATATGGCAGATACTGCACTAGGCACTGGGGATACTCATATAGTTCTTACTTTCATGGATTTTACAATATCTGATAGTTGTGTAGAGATTTAAACTTGAAAAATGCTTTCAAGTTTAATTTTTATAGCATTCTGCTTTTCTATATACTCTTTGGGCAACATGACCTTAATATTCATGGCAATGAATTTTTTTAAAAGACAGGTGATTTTTCAAATATAAGGAATTACATTTTGAACAATGTAATGATGACTATCTTAGCCTGGGTTGCCTTAACAAAATACCATAGACAACATGGCTTAAATAACAGAGGTTTATTTGTTCATAATTCTGCTGTCTTGAAGTCTGAGATCAGGATGCCAGTAAGGTAGAGTTCTGGTGAGATCTCTCTTTCTGGGCTACTCATGACCACCTTTTGGTAGTGTCCTCTCATGATGGAGAGAGAGTAAGCTCTCTGATGTCTCATAATTACTATGAGGGCACTAATCGCATCATGAGGGTCCCACCCTCATGACCTCATCTAGACCTAATTACATTCCCCAAACTCCATTTCCAAATGTGATTATATTGGGTTTAGGGCTTCAATATATGAATTTTGGGGGAACACAAAGCAGTCCATAGCATAGACTCAGGTGCCCCATTTGAAAAATATTCTGTTTTACCATATTTGATTCAGAATATTTTTGAAATAAGAGGTTTATAACTGAAAGTTCCTTTATGCCTTTTTCCAATCATATCATTTTGTCTATCTAATAATAAACCTATTCTTGATTTTGTATATCTTTTCTGTTCAGATTTTAATACTTTACTTATTTACATATGTATAAACAATAATATTGTGATGTGTGTTTTCATATTATACAAAATGGTATCATTGATAGCTTATTCCTTAATTTGTGTTTTACTTTTAGTTTTTTCAAGATTCCCTGATATATATGTATGAATATATGGATTTACATGTATGTGTATATGTATATAAATATATAATTCAATATAGTATAAATATTAAGGAATCTTGAAAAGCAGTGCCCAACATATGGTTCTGTTTCTCCCATATCTGGAACTCATGGGTCCAGACATCAAGGGGTGGAAATGGAAGTGGTACCACTATTACTGCTAGTGATCCACCAGTAAAAATTTTTCTTGCTGTCCTCATTATCTTATGTTTTGCTGGTCTGGAGGTCTCCAAAGGGAGGAATGCTTCCATCAGTAAACACAGCATGATTCCACTGAATTGGAAATGAAGACGGCCACCTGACCTCTTTGGACTCTTCATGCCTCTGAATCAAGAGGCAAATAAGGGAGTTACTATGTTGGCTAGTGGGACTGATCCTGACTACCAAAGAGAAATTGGACTGCTATTATAAAATGGAGGTAAGGAAGAGGATATCTGTAATGCAAAAGTCCCTTTAGGGCATCTCTTAGTACTGTCATGCCCTGTAATTAAAGTCAATATAAAGCTACAACAAACCAATTCAGGCAGGATTACTAATGGCCTAGAACCTTCAGGAATGAAGGTTTGGGTCACGCCACCAGGTATAGACCACAACCAGCTGAGGTAATTTCTGAGGGCTAAGACAATATGCAAGGGATGGAGGAATAGGTAGTTTTAAATACCAGTTATGGCCATGTGACCAGTAGCAGAAATGAGGAATATAATTGTTTTGAGTATTTCTTCCTTATTTTCTTATGAATATATTTGTGTGTGTGTATACATAATATTTTTTACTTTCCTCTCATCATATAACACGAGATGTATTAACTTTTTATCATAGTAGTTAAGTGTTGTTAATTTTACATCATAGTATTTGAGGTACAGAATATGAAGGGCAGGCTGATAGTCACTCAAGGATTTTGCATCATCTGGTGAAAGGATTAGTGGACTTTGGGTTTCACACAGGATAGTTGCATCATAGTAAGTAGAAGTATGACTTTAATAATGTCTTTAGAGATTAAATATGTTTGAAAAAGATGAGTTTGGTGCCAAATTGACAAGGGGTAGACTGTGATGGCTTATTTTAGGTATCAATATGGCTAGACTATGCTGCCCAATTATTCATTCAACACCAGTCAAGATGTTGTTGTGAGGCTATTTTTAAAAACGTGATTAACATTTAAATCGTTAGACTCTGAGTAAGGCAGATTACCTTTCATAACATCGGGGTGCTATATCCAACCAGTTTAAGGCCTTAAGAGCAAAGACTGAAGTTTCCTGAAGATGAAACAGTTCTGCCTTAAGATTGCTGTATTGGAAACCTTGTCTGCTGACTTGCCCTGAAGATTTCAGACTCAAGAATTCAGCGTTAATTCTAACCTGAATTTTCAGCCGGATGGCCCACCCTACAGATTTCGGACTTGCCAGCCTCCACAATTATGTAAGACATTTTCTTAAATTCTGCCCCATCTCCCTCTCCCCGCCCCCCCCCCCCTCGATTCTGTTAGGTAACTATTAAGAAAAAAATAATTTAAAATAAAATGAAAACAAGCAACCTCTTAGTTATTTGATGTAATGCTATACAGTCTCCGTCGATTCTTAACAAGTGAGACGAATGCAAAGTGATATGATCACCTGCATCAACCTACTTTTCTGTCTATCACAGTATTTAAAAGAGAGTCAGAGAAGTGGATGTTTACAAATGAGTATTTTTTATTCACTGTTTTTCTAAGCTGTCAGAGTAGTTATGAAACACTACCAGAAATGTGCTGGCTTTGGCAGAGATAAAAAAATTGTATAATTTTGTAGTTGGGAAGGCTTCTGTCTCAGTCACTTCCGATTTACGCAGCCAACCACATTGCCTGGCACAACCTCAAAACTCAGGAAATGGATATTATTGTGGTGGTGGTTTTGTTATGATTATCTTTAGCTCTGAACTGTTCACACCTTAACGGTGCCTAGTATCTTAGACCCAGAAGGAATGCGATGCAGCTTTAAGGATAGTCCCTTTCTTTAGAAAAGCTACTTTCTAACCTAAGATGTATTTTTTAAGTCTTTTGTTCTTCCAAAAATACAGTTAAGAAAATAAAAAGGCAAAACACAGCCTCGTAGAAACTATTTACAACACATATCAGACAAAAGATTTGTATCAAGAATATGTAGAGTTCTGGGGGGAATGAATTGGGAGATTGGGATACCAAATTGTACACTCTAAATATATGCAGTTTATTGTTTGTTAACTGTATCTCAATAAAAGTTCTTAAAAAAAAAAAAGAATATGTAGAATTCTTCCAAGTCAATTACAAACAACAAAAACAACCACCCCAAAAATAAAAGATTTGAACAGACACTTCACAAAATATTTCAAATGGTGAATAAACATATGAAATACGCTCTTTTAAAAACAAATTAAATCTACAATGAAATACTAATATGCACCTATGAGAGTGGGTAACATTAGAAAGACTGGCTAACCCAAGTGTTTGTGAAAATATGGAGGAATTGGAACTCTTATACAATGCTCAAAGGAATGGAAAATTGTACAATCATTTGGAAAACAGTTTGGCAATTTCTCGAAAAGTTAAACATACACCTTCCTATGACCCAATCATTCCAGTCCTAGGTATATGCCCAAAAGAACTGAAAGCATGTGTCCATACAGGACTTGTGCCTACATGTTCAAAGCACCTTTATCGTAATACCAAAAACTGGAAACAACTCAAATGTTCCTCAGCAGATCATTTGATGAACGATTGAATGTATCCATACAATGTAATACTATGCAGCATAAAAAGGAACTAACTCCTGAGACATAATTAAGAAAAAGTTAAGTAATCTAGTATTTATGAGTGGCTTCACGGTTTGAGAGAGTGGCTATAAAAAAAAGTGCAATTATTAAAATTTGACATCTAAGATTGAAACAAACTCTAAGTAGACGCTTCCTATACAAAAAAAAAAAAAAGTTGACTTCCTGGCAAGTAGTAAGCCATATTAGTGAATTCTGAGGATACTTATAATACACTTACCTAAGCAAACTTAGAAACTTGTACTTAGAAACCTTAGTGTACGTGTATGTCAAATTTTAGCTATTTTCTTTTGATGCTAAGCAAATAATGAATGATCTGGCTTTGCTATTTTTAGTAGTCCACAAGTATATAGCATTTTTTATGGTAATATCACATACAGTATTTATTATTTTGCATTACTTTTAAAGCATGTTATATTTTAAAGTATGTTATATTTACATTAAAAACCCTCTGATACTAACTGCAACAACATAGTTTTAGGCAAAACTAATATGAGTAAAGTTGCATTGTAAATTGATCTCCCTCTTCTTTTTGCCTTTCTAACATCTGCTCTTTGCTTCCAAACAAACTGGATCCTCTCCCTCTAGCTTCCATCCCATGAAGCCTCTCAACCTAATGAGGCTTGCTCTACTTCCCCTCTGCTCATCCAGCACTTAATCTTGAGAATTCCTGGAGCCAGAAGGTAAAGGCTGTTTCCAAAATCAGAACTCCTCCTTGGAGGTAACTGTCGAGAGTCATTAGTTCTCCGACCAGATGCTTTCAGGTTCCCACCGCTTCAGGCGCATATTGGATGCACTTGCTGACCCGTATTTGTGGTTGTGGGGGCCCTGTGACCAGTGATGACACATGAATTGTAATTTTATAAGTGATATGTGTCACTCTGGAGATGTGAGCCCCTAATTGGAACTTCAAGACCATTTTAGGAGTCCCTTTTTCTTTTGGAATGATGATGAGAGAACTCCCTGAATGGCTGGGATGCGTGATGGACATATCACATAAGCAAGAAAAAAAAAAAAAACTTTTATTATTTTAAGTCGCTCTGATGTGGTCATTTGCTCCCACAGCATGAGCAAGGCTATCCTGAGTGAACTAGTATCATATATTGTCACAGGAGCATTCTAGTGGCATTGCTTTGGTCTTCGGTTTGGAATCCATAGAAATGACTCTAATGGTAGAATTTCTGCTATGGGACAGGGAGCAAGAGATCTTATTCAGGGGAATAACTGGGCAAGTAGAAACCGTATATGCACTTCAAAGCATGTTATACAAGCTGCTACATATTCAGCACACCTGCAAAGTTGGTTGCTGATGGTGCTTTAACGGATGGATATTTTTGTGTTTTTGGTTTATGCTTGAGGACAAAAATACTGTGAACTGAAGATTCTATCTGCCCTGAATCCTCACCTTTTCACAGCATTTTGTTAACATTTTGATTCTCAGCGACAAAGGTAGCTGGTGGAAGCTACTGAAGTGGCAGGATCTGCTACTCAAAGCACAGTACTGGGGGAGGCTTCTTCTCTCTGACAAATGCGATTAGTTTAAAATGAAGTCAGAGGAAGCTACTCTACAGTTTTTGAAAGGCTTAGAAATAAAACCCCAACACTTACATTGATAACATTGTCCAAGCCTCCCTGAAAAAAACTTTCTGAAGCTTAAGTAGGAAAAAGCATTGTGAGAGTGATGACAGTAGCCCACCAATAATTCTTTAAAATATGACTAATAGTATTGGAACAAGAAAAAAGATTTTAGATTTTGGGGGTGGGAGGGAACACACACAAACACAGTGCCTGGTCTTTGGTTACAGACAAATCAGATCTAACTTATTATGAAAATCAATTACCTTCCAGAAACTTAAAAACATGTTTATGAACAATTTTTCAAAGACACTGTCAAGGCTTTCCCTAAATAAAGTGAGATTTCACATCAGCAGAGAATTAAAATATATTTACTTAAAAAAAAAATCTCAAGCAGAAGGGCATCTGATATTTTACAGACATTCCAACACCTTCAGGAAATTTGAACTCACACCAAAGGGTCTGATAGTCATTTGAGTCTCCATCTGCACTGGAACACATGTGCACACAATGCACATTGAATCGCTCCAATGGAAAAAAACAAGAAACAAAACAAAGAAAACTCGTCTTAAATTATAGAAGTCCTCTACCATTCTTCTTAACCCCAAAGTCTTTGGCAGCTTGAAACAGAGTGACTTAGTGATCTGGTAATAAAGCTTCCTTTGGTGCTAGAAGCCACAATGCTGAGCTCCAAGCAACTGCTGCTCCAGGAACACAGTGACTAGAAACTAAGTAGCCCAGAAGAAATCTAAGACTGAGAAACAATCTGGGAAGCAAACTAAGGAGGAGGTATTATTTCTGATTTACCTCAGACAGCCGCTTCTCCATTTCTTCTAAATTTAATTATCTGCTTCATGTTGTCAGCTTGTTGCCAGAATTTGGATGTGCTCAAATTAATTTTCACAATTCTTTTTTGTAACCAAAAATATTCCTGCCATTTTCCATTCCCTGAGCTATATAAAAAATAATCTTCTAATATATATTCTGGGAGTAAAACAAGTGGAAATTCTAGATTTCATTGGGGTGAAATCACTATTAGATTATTTGGGGGCATGCTAAAGACATTAAATTAATTGCCACCATTTATTATAATGTTATTATTCAGATTATGTTCTATTATGCATCAACGCATTTACTCTTTAAAGTAAAGCTACTGTTATTACCCTGGCTAACAGATGAGAAAACTGAGTTTTAACAAGGTTCCTACTTGTCCAAAATCACACAGCTCTGAAACAGGCCAAAGAAGGGATCAAAGCTCAGTCCTAACGCTTCACTGCTGTTCTGTGTTGCCTTCTTAGATACTCCTTCCTTTTCTACTTGTGTTAAAAATGTTAGTTTCTCTTCCAAGTGTTATCCACCCTCCCCAGTCGGTCCCTAAGAAGGGTCCTACTGCCTGGTGTCTTTCCAGCCAACAGAAAGAGATCGATTTTGGTTCAGAAGCAAAGGGAAACTTTACAGGGCAGGCGCAGCTGTGCTGCTCAAACTCCAGATGGCAGTGCCAGGAACGGTGCTTCTGCACATGGCCTGCCAGCTGCATTACGGGGGAGGGGTGGGGTGGGCATCTATGCACATGGCTTGCCAAATTGGGGTGTCAGGCACAGATGTTCTGCACTGGGAACTCTAATCCCATGTGTTAGGGGCAAGGCCTTGGTACACAATGGCCCCCTGCAGGCAAAGGAACTATACTAAGCACAAAAGAATAGGGTAGAGCTTATTATCTGGATTCCATCTTATTTTTCTGGGGCATCCCAGTGGGCTTTGCTAGTGACTAAAGGAGCATCTGCACATCTTTGAAAATGACAATTAGTGCTCATATCCAGGTGTCTCTTGGAAAGGAGACACTGATGGTTGAGTGCTTGAGAGCACAGTCTGAAGCCCCGACCACCATCTTTTAGCTGTGGGACCATGCGTGAATCACAGACATTCTCTGTCTTCCATTTCTGTGCCATATAGCTGTCTTATGGAGATTTATTTATATTTATAGAACCCAGACAGTATGAAAGGTAGGTGTTATTATGATTATCTGTATCCATGAATATCATATTCATATACTTAATCATAACTCACAGATAAGCTATCCCATCTCAGCCACCCAAATGACACAAAAAGTCATTTTCAGGAGGTTAAGTAAAAAGCTTCATTGCAGCTGTGACTCAAAAAAGCCCCTGTCCAGAGCAGGGGGCAGTGAAAAAGTGGTGGTATGCCACACTGACTCATGAACTTTTAGTTCAATCTCTCCTCCCCACCCCCAAATCCACGGCACAGTAATCCTGTTCCGAACTTTATCTTACATGTCAACAGCTCTTTGGGCCATCTCAGTTGATACAGTTCAAATTTCCTGCTGGTCAGGTAGCACTAATATCTGCATTTCCCTTTTATTCCCTCCACATCATCTCAGGGCTTTCTTCACTGAGGAGCCAGGTCCAGAGTCGGGGTGAAAACTGAAACTGGAGAGCAGCGGTGGGGGCAGCGACGCCAGGAGCATGGAGGGACTCATTAATCAGGATCCAGAACTGCCACTGATGAGAACGCTGGGAAGTGGGGCACATTCTTCCCCTCGGGTGAATGTGGAAGTGCTTGACTTCTTTCTTCTTTTCTCTTTTCCTGTGGTGCCTCAAAAAATGTGCAAGCTCTGGCTCCTGGCCAGCGGGGTGATTTCTTTGTTTAAAGGAAAGTGTAAAGTATTTTCACATTAAATGAAGAACTTCAGACATCTCCAGGAATCTGTCCTTTGAGGGCTTGTTAAAATTCAACAAAGACCCATTTATACTTTAAGAGAACCTCTTCTTCCTTTGCTGGGTTGCCTTGGGGATTTTCATTTCTTTCTGCAACACCACTCTATTTTGTCTTAGCTTTCCCTCTCAGAGGAATTACGGCCACATTTTTTATTTTTAAACCCTCAGATCTCTCTTGTTCTTATTTAATCTCATCTACTGTCTTAGTATTCATCTTTAAGAAAATAAAAAAAAAAAAAACCTAAGATGCATGAGTTGATTTTAACTGCCTCGTCCACTTGTTAGGGGTGACAGAAACATTTGTTTCTGATTTTTGAAATTACGCACATCGCAAGAGATTTACTAAGAAACTAGTTTTCTCTGAGTTTGTGAGTTCTCATTCCAAGTTATGTAAGACTTCTATATATCTTCATGCTTCACAAGGGATATCAGGAAATAACGTTAGGAGGAAATATCCAATTGAAAGTTAATTCCTGCCCCCTGCATTTATCTGGGAACATTCATATATCTTGCTTTTTGGGCAGTGAATAAAAAAGACTTCACCCACGTGAAGAAGAATGTAAACTACGGGAAGTTGGAGTTTCAGTCACTGAGGTGTGCCCATTAGCCTGCAGAGTGCCTCGCATGTATATTAGGTACTTAGAACCTGTTGTCCGAAGGAATAAATGAACACGTTTTAAAATGATAAAATACTCAGCCTTAAAAAGCTTGGCATTGGCTCTTCTGTCTCTTATAATTAAGCCCTTGAACTTTTTCTCTAGCACCAATTGTAGGTTAATTTACAATGAACTATATACCACCATACCTTATAGGAATGATAGAAACACAGCTTTTCTCACAAATGTGGTAGACCACGGTCGTAGTTCTAGGTTCTCTTGGGTACAGTGCCTGTAACACAGGCAGTGTGGACCTGCAGTTCAGCATGGCTACGTGGCCTTCCTGCGGCTGCAGCAGCAGCCATCTCGGAATTGTACCCAGGGCCACGTGTGACTCCACAGCTTCAGTGCTACACGTGAAGAAGTATTAGTCTTTACTATTGTTGGAGAATTCTTCATACCCAAAGACTGTTTAAGTGTGACTATTTCCTGCCTAATTATGTTTGATTAAATCTTCTGGGATAATGAAACTCATGATGTGCATGACTGTGGATACTTTTCTCACTACCTAATAGAGGATGTAAGTAATGTCATTCATGGAATTTAACTGCCTGAAAAATTACTTGTTTCAATCCTATGGCAGGCTTTCTATGAGAAGTTAGGGGGAAAACTTTAAAAATGAAACTGGAGAATATTTATCTAAAATAAATCTCTCTACCTACCTACCTACCCACCTACCCATTCTATCAATTATCTACCTAATCTAATTTATAAGATGAGCAGCCATGACTGAGAACCATGCCTGTAACTGAAATCAGTTCTTCCTAGAGGACACTGTTTCGTCAGGAGTTCCCTTAATTGGTGGCTCTTTTCTACACTCTCCTACCCCTGGGCCTGGAGATGGGGCAGATGCACCTGTTCCTTGTTGTCATTTCTCGGCAATCCTTTCTCCTTCTTTTATCAATTCTTCCCGCTTTAAAGCTCTTGCTGTGAGAGTTCATATTACCCTTCCTTGTTGCACTCATTTCCTGACCGGTAGGTCACTTTCACTTTTTGTTTTGAGAGCTTAGTTCTTAGATAAAAGTCATTTTCTCCTAAACTACTCCTGTCTTAATTCCTGCTGGTTTCAAAATCTATGTGGATGCTCCTTCAATAGAGCTTCTTGGTGCCCTGAACTCCACTCCTCTAAAATGATCGCCTTCCATCTACATAAGACAGTCAATACTAAGGTTATACTGTATAGTTTCTTTCTACTAACAACTCAACTTCCAAAAATTGCATTTTCAGAAATCTCTCTCCATGACTATTACCTTTTGTCTTTCCGATTCATGCATATTTATACCTCATGGGGACCAAAATCAGCTGATCACACCACTTTTTCATTGTTGCCTTTATGAACTCTCTTTCTTATTCAGCTACTTTATATCCCATGACCCATCACTGTAATTTCTTTCTTCTCTCTCCTTGCATTGTATCTGTCTTGCAGAATTTCACCCATGGTTACTCCATGGTTAAATTCATCTCTCTGCCTACTCCACATCTGCTCCAATACAGCTGAATATGGCTGCAGAAAAACACAACCATAACGATTGTCTTCCTTTAAATTTATGACCTTCTAATCTCAAGTGGGCTCTTAATGTTGCCTGGCAATCATATTATATTTCCCTAGTCCATTCATTCTCCCACTCTCCCTGAAAAATATTTCCTACTTTTTTTTCTCTCCTCAAGCTTCTAATGCTTCCTCTTAAATTGCAACTCCTAGCTGATGACCTTGCTTTCAGATAAAATAGAAACAAACAGAAGAGCTTCCACAAAGTCTTACCATAGTAACTAACCACCTACTTGCATCTGTCCCTTTGACTGTGGATGACTTAAGGGTGTTCCTATCTAAACACAATTCTTCCACTTGGCAGGAGACTGTTTTGCTTACTCTCTTACTTCTAGATATTGTTCTCCTATTATTATTTTCTTCTACTTTCTAGTAGATCATTTAAAACAAACATGCTCTATTACTCCCGTCTGAAAAAAGGAAAAGGATTTTATCATTCCATTCAGCTACTACTGAATTTCTCATTTCCTTTTACTTAAAAGACTTTCAAAATGTTGTCTAAATTAACAGTCCTCAATTCTTCTCCTACCTTTCTTTCTTATGGGCTCTCCAATCAAGCTTTAGAACTCACCACTCTAATGAAATTTCTCTTGTCTAATCACCAATGACCTCCACATTGCTAAATCCAAATCAGTTCTTGTTCACCATCTCACTTGACCATCACCAGAATGATACAATTGATCACTCCCTCCTCCTTGAAAGTTTCCCCATGTGGACTCCAGGATACTACACTCTTCAGGTTTTCTTTTTTTCTCACTGGCTGCTTCAGCTAACACTCCTTTGAGGGTTTTTCTTAATCCCCTGACCAGGAATCACTGGAGTGACTCAGAGCTAAGTCTCAGACCCTTCTTTTCTTTCCCTACACTATTTTGGTAATCACATCTTTTACATGATTTCAAAAATTATTTCTCCACTGACAGCTCCCAGTTCGGTATCTCCATCCCAGACCACTTCTTTAAACTTAACACCTCTCTACTTAGACATCTAATAGGCATTTCAAAGTCAGCAAGTCCAAAATCATGCTCTTAAACCATTTCCTCCAAGTCTATTCTCCACAGAGTCTTCTCCATATCAGTAAATGGCAACTCCATATTTCACTTGCCATGGCCCAAATCTCTGGAGTCAATTTTTATACTTCTCTCCTAACCTGCTTTCAATTCATCACCAAGTACTGCTCACACTACCTTTAAAATAGATCTATAATCCAACCATTTTGTGCTCCCTTCATTTCTATCAACCATCATCTTTCTTGAATGAATAATTATAACAAGCTTCTAGCTAGTATTCTCATTTCTGCCTTTGTCTCCCCAACAGTTTATTGTCAATATAGCTAACTTACTAAGCATAAATTGAAACATGTCACTCTTCTACATAAACTCCCCAATGGCTTCTCATCTCACTCAGAGTAAAAGTTGAAATCCTTACATTGGTCTACATAATCTGGTCTTGGTTATGTCTCTGTGGTCTACTTTGCTGGTTGCTCCATTCTGGTTATATTAGCCACTTTGCTCTTCTTCTTACACTCCATGAATAATCTGCCTTCAAAGCTTTTACACTCATTTCCTCTACAGAACAATTTTCTACCATAAATGCACATGACTGGATTTCTGTTTCTATTGAAGTATAAATAGCCTTCTCAGTGAAGCATTTCCTGGTTACCATATTTAAAATTCCATTCCCCATTCCTCTTATTTCCTTTATTTTTCTCTATACAGTAACTCCTAACAAAATCTAGCTTACCATCTATTTTACTTATTTTATCTATTATCTATCTCCTTTTGGTAAAAGTATGGGTTTCATTCCAGTGTGTTAACTACTGTATTTCTAGGCACTCAGTAAATATTTGTTGAATGAATTAATGAGTGAATGAATACAACAATGCTCCTGATTATCAAATGATAGATTATTGAGCTCTCCGGGAAAAAATGACTGCAAGAGAGAAAAACAGTGAAAAAATATTGAACACTTAAAAAGATTACATTAAAATAGAAGATGCTTTACCTGAGAATTATGTTAATACTATATCCAAAGAGCTAAAACATAAGCACAAATTGTGTAGGATATTTTCCTATATTTGTGGCTACATAGCTCATGTGAGACTCATTACGAACACTTGTTCTTCGTAAAAGTTTGATGGAATGTTAAGGTACAGTTCAATGCGTCTTCTAATTCTCAAAAGTTCAACACCAATCTGCACAGAACAGAAAACTTACAAGGCTCCACTAGCAATCACAGAAATGTAATAAGGTGACTTAGACCATCTCATTTAGTGATTTTCATTAATTTTATGATGTTATTTCTTTATGGTCGAAAGTAGAAAACCTAAACATTTAGGGCCAAAATGAAGTACCGTGTGAAGTGGGGAAACCTATCACCTATGATGTAGATTTGCACTTGGATTTTATGTAGAACACTGGTCAATTCCACTATCTCTCACAAGGTCCTTTTTATTGAAATCAATTATTAGCACTTTATATGCCTGTGGGGTTTTATACCACATTGTTAGCTAGTCTGTGTTTCCTCTCCTGGCAGTAACTATAGAGTTACTTCTGAAGATCTGATCATCTTCCTTTTTTTTTTTTTTTTTCAATGAGTGAAAAGCAACCAGAGACAGCTTGAAGAATTCCAAATGCTGTCAAAAAAACAGACTGAATTAGCTTAGGGAGGAGAAGGGAAGTGGAAAAGAGCAGTCACACGAGTTCATGAGCCTGGCTTTTTATCATGCCTGCTCTTGGGGCCACATCAGTGGCCTTGCTTTTGTGCCAGAAGCAGTGCAAGTCATAATTAGAATATGGAATATTGCAAAGAAAGGGGAAAAGGCCCCATCTGTGCAGCCACTTTAACTACAAGCCCAGAACCTGTTTTATAGCTGAGGCACAAAGACTGTATTAATACATGTGGTTAGTTCCTTTTCTATACATACTGTAGATTCATTGTGTCTGCTTTTCTTAGGTGGAGCAAACACAGACATACAATATTTTGTTCTCTTTTTGCTGTTACACTTCCTTTCTCACCAGATGCAGCAAACCCCTTTCCTAAGCCATTCTGTCTGTACTGCTCTGTATGTTGACACCCATCAGCTTGCAAGTGAGCGGGGCTGTCAGCGCTGGATATTTTCTCCTCCATTGTCACTGGTCTAATGACATCCTCTGGTTTATGCACTTTTCTCTCCATCACCATAAGCTAGAATAACTCACTCAGTCTGGGTGTTAGGCACCTCTCCTATAATTCATGCCAAGTAAAGGAAATCCCTAGACTTAAGGACAAATAGTGTAGCATATGTACAGAGTACTCAGCAGTCTCCACATGTAAACTTTCATTTAATATAATGAAATAAAGCATTTTAATGTACGTAGTGCTTTTTTTTTTTTTTTCAGATAAAAAAGTAATTAGGGATGAGAGATCTTAGTACAATAGGACCATTATTCCCAAATCACCATGAGGATAAATGAGAGTTTAATATATTTAGGTGGATTTCAGAGTCTAGAATGCTGTGGGAGCTTAATAAATGAGTGTTAATTATTATTTAAGTACAAGTGTTGACTGAGTCTTAATGTTAATGGATACCTTTGGGAATATTCTTTAGATAGCAATGATTTATCCGGACTTGGTATCAGGGTTTGAGTAAATGTGTCTACTGCAGTATCAGCATGAAAATGCCATACACGTTTTTGTATTTCCAGAGGCCAGTGGGGCCAAGCACATAGTAGGTATTCCAAAATGAGCTTTAACCAGTAGACTTGAACTTCCTGGATTTTTAGAACCTCTTTGGGTTTTGTTTTGGCAGCTAAAGCCAGTTGAGAACTATATTCTGGCTGCTGTAAAGATAAATGCTTAGGAGCAATGTTTTAGGAATTCTGTATAGTAATCCTTGTCTTTGGAATTTACTCCTCTTTAGAATTTTTCTTTGTTAGAATGAGAGAGACCATTAGAATCAAAGAAGTCCAAATTTCAAGGCATACAGTTATGGGTAAAATATCTCATGTATTTGTTTGGATTTTTATCTTTTAAACTTAGTACATTATTTTCTTTGCAGCTAGTTTCAGTAACGGTAATTTTCTAACACAGATGTTTGTTTAAAACCAGGTGCTGTGTATTTTAAAGTTGGTACCATTCTCTCAATACTGGTTAGTGAAGGGTAAGGCAAAGGAAACACTGAACCATAGCCCACCTTCATAATAATCACAGAGCATAGTAGTTCTGCATCATCTAATGTAGAAATCATCATATGACAGTAGCATAATGACACAAAAATGGAGCCAACTAACAGCAAAAGAGAAGAAAAAAATAGGATAAAAGAGAAGATTGAAACAAAATTTGCTGAGAAATTCCTATAAAGTTGTTGGTCAAAAGATCTGTGAAAAAGATCACTTAAATTATTATGTCTGCTACGGGTTTGAATTTTTAATATTGCTTTGTTTTCTTAATTTGGACTAGAACTTTGTTGGATTTGGGCCTGAGGGATGAGCTTACATTTCTAGAATCTCTACCAGATTACTTATCTCTTCCAGTTCTTTTCAAGTCAGTTCTACTCTTTATAAAGAGAATTTCTTAAAAACAGTTCACCATGCCATTCATGGATAAGATTTTGCACTTGCTAAGGAATCACTTTATTATTTTTTCTTAGTTAATGTGACAAAATAAACAGTCATGAAGAGTTTGTTATTTGCTAGCATTGTGCTAAGCAAGCTCCTTCATTTATATTAATAAATATAATGTTATCAACATTTTTTTCTAAGGCTATTTTGTCAAATACAAAAATAAGAAATGAGAGGTGGCTTCAGGAAACTGGCAAAATAGGAGGTCCCCTGCTCTTGTGCCCCCTCAGCAACAATCATGTGGCAGCGATCCACAGATGAAAGTGCCTTTGTGGGAACTTTGGAACCCACGTAGGAGACTGTGAAACCCCAATGGAGCCCAAGACTGAGGAGGGGTATTTTGAGAAGGTAGGCCATGCCCAGGTGACTGATTCACCAACCATTGGTCCTGGATACAGACCCACAAATAGCCCCATCCTCCCCTGGAATTGGCTGTAGGTCCATTCAGCCTTGGTCCTGCCACTAGGACCATCCACCAAAGGACCCAGCACAAATCATGCCCATAGGTGCCTTAGGTAACAGGTAGACTGACATTGGTCCTTGGTGTGGTCCTGTGACCTGACTCCAGCCCCTCTTAGTGAGATCTGGGGGCAATTTTGCCCACCCAGGGACCAGGCAGGACACACACGCATCTGTTCCCCTCACTCATCCCTCCTGAGGCAGGCCCACCCTCAGTCGGACAGCACATCTCGAAATGGCTATGTAACTCAGCCTCAGCCCATCTCAGCTATAGTCTGACAGAAGTCCTGCCTTCCCAGACACTTGGTGGGAGAAATGTTTGTCTCTGCCCCTGGAGGCAGGTCCACAGACCTCCATCCAATTCCAAAGCCTGAAGAAGCCCTGTGGTACTGGCATAAAAACAGACACATAGACCAGTGGAAGAGAACACAGAGCCCAGAAATAAACACACGCATGTACAGTCAACTAATCTTTGACAAGGGTGCCAAGAATACACAATGAGGAAATGGTAGTCTGTTCAATAAATTGTGTTTGCAAAACTCACTATCCACATGCAAAAGAATGAAATTGGACCCTTATCTTACACCACACACAAAAATTGAACCTGAAATATATTAAAAACTTAAATGTAAGACCTGAAACTGTAAAACTCTTACAAGAAAATGTAGGGGAAAGCTTTCAGCATTGGTCTTGGCAATGATTTTTTTGGATAGTACACCAAAAGCACAGGCAACCAATGCAAAAAACAAGTGGGACTACATCAGACTAAAAAGCTTCTGTACAGCAAATGAAACAGTAAACAAAATGAAAAGGCAACCTATGGAATAGGAGAAAATATCTTCATTCCATGTATCTGATGAGGGGTTAATATCCAAAACATATAAGGAACTCACACCATTCAATATCAAAAATCAAAAAACTACAAAACCCAAATAATATGATTTAAAAAATGGGCAAAGGACCTGGGACCTGAATAGACATTTTTCCAGAGAAGACATACAAATAGCCAACAAGTATACGAAAAGGTGTTCAACATCACTAATTGTGAGGGATTTGCAAACCACAAAAAACTATCACTTCACATCTGTTAGGATGGCTGTTATCAAAAAGATTAGAGATAATCAGTCTTGGGAGAGTATAGAGAAAAGGGAACTTTGTTTTACACTGTTGATGGGAATGTAAATTGGTGCAGCCATTATGGAAAACAGTACGGAAGTTCCTAAAAAAACTAAAAATAGAAATACCATATGAACTAACAGCAATCTCACTTCTGAGCATATAGTCTAAAAGAAATGAAATTAGTATCTCTAAAAGATATCTACCCTCTCATGTTCATTGCAGCATTATTTACAAAAGTCAAAACATGCAACAACCTATGAGTCCATCAAGAGATAAACGCATAAAGAAAACGTGGTCTGTGTGTGTGTACGTATATATGTACATATATATACACATATATACAATAGAATATTATTCAGTCACAAAACAGAAGGACATCCTGCCACCTGTGACAACATGGACATTATGTTTAGTGAAATAAGACAGATAGAAATATAAATACTGAATAATCTCACATATATGGAATCTAAAAAAATTGCATGCATAGAACCAGAGAATGGAAAGGTGATTGTCAGGGGCTGGGAGGAAGTGAGGAGAGTTGATGAGAAGGTATAAATATTCATTAATGAGATGACTAAATCAACATGATTACTATAGTTAATCATATTGTATTATATACTTAAAATTTGTTGATAGTAAATCTTATATATTCTCACCACACACACATACGCTCACTCTTGGTACAAACATCACTACTGATCTGAGCTATTTAAAAGCCAGTGTGCCTCAGATGAACCTATCTGCAAAACAGAAACAGACTCACAGACATAGAGAACAGATTTGTGGTTGCCAAGGGGGCGGGGGGGAGGGGTGGGGAGGAGAGGAATGGACTTGGAGTTTGGGGTTGGTAGATGCAAATTATTACATTTAGAATGGATAAACAACAAAGTCCTACTGTAGAGCACACGGAACTATATTGAGTATCCTGTGATAAAGCATAATAGAAAAGAATATAAAAAAACAAACGTATGTATGTATATAACTGAGTCACTTTGCTGTACAGCAGAGATTGGCACAACATTGTAAATGAACTACACGTCAATGAAAGAAAGAAAGAAAGAAAAAGAAAGAAAGAAAGAAAGAAAGAAAGAAAGAAAGAAAGAAAGAAAGAAACAGAGAAAGAGAGAGAGAGAGAAAGAAAGAAGGAAAGAAGGAAAGAGAAGGAAAGAAAGAAGGAAAGAGAAGGAAAGAAGGAAGGAAAGAAGGAAGGAAAGAAGGAAAGAAGGAAAGAAGGAAAGAAGGAAAGAAGGAAAGAAGGAAAGAAAGAAAGAAAGAAAAAGAAGAGAGCCAGTGTGCCTCTTTCATCTCTTTTTGGCAGCAAATTTGGAGGCCATGTTTTGGCCTATGTTCTTGAGTCACCATTTGGTAGAGCTTTGCTCTAGAGAACTTCTTGCTCTCTTTAGACTTTTATGGCTGATAAATAAAGCCTTATTATGTGAAGTCACTCATGTAACAAGTTTTTTTTTCCCAATTACTGCAATATAGCCTAGCTATGTTGACTGATAAAAGCCCTTTATATAGAATATATATAATTACATAAATAAAGCAGTTATATATCAATCTTATTCTCTTCCCACTAGGTGTGAAGAAAAATGTGTGGGACTTGTATTATATACTCTTCAGTGCCTGGGCCTAATCAATGCCTTACATATAGAGAACTGTGGCTGAATACTCAAATGAATTCATGAAAAAAAGGAATTGAGGCTAATATTTTCATATATATATTGTTGTTGTTATTGTTTGTTTTAAAGTAGCAGAGGTATTCCCACAATCCAGGTAGACTAGCTCTTTTTTCAATATCAGAAATGATAATTCATATAACTTAGCAAAGTCTGTTACCATGTAAAAATAACCTCACAAAACCTCACGGTTTTAGGATAGAACCATTACTAAGGTCCTTAAAAATATACTGCCAATTCAAAATAAGTGAGTAAGAAAGTCCTATGAGAAACTGACCAGATTTGTTTTTCAGATATTATACTATTTTCTTGGCCTCTGATCTTAGGGAAGTGTTGGCACATGGCTCTAGTTCCTGCTCTTCAGATCTGCTTCCTGAATGGAGGAACCCTGGGCACTGTTTTCCATTGTTCAGGTGGCCAATTATGTTGCAGGGTGGTACTCACAGAACAGAACACTTTAATAGCTACTTGCTTCAATCTGGCCTGCTCTGCAAACCTTTGTTCCACTTGTGGTCAGTGAACTCAAACCCTGGAGAAGTTAGTTTCCCAACCCAAGCTGCCCACCCAGGCTGGGAGCTTGCATTAAGCATTGGTTTTCCCTGTCAATTTCATCTTTTTCCATTTGCTTTTACCTCCTCTGGTTCTCACTGAGTTGAACCCAACATGGTTTTCCCTTAGTTAAATGTTGTGTTGTTCTAGGCATTAATACCATTGTCAGTGCAGTTGTGTGAACAAGTTCTATTGGTTACTCTGGGCTTCTTCTGCCAGTAGGAAGACTAAGTCTATAATAGCAATCAAATGCTTTGGACAACCATTCATTCCATATTTGTCACTTGCCAACTCAGTTGAACAGGATTTTGAATTCGTATTTAAAATATTTACTATTTCTGAATTTTAAAAATTAGTAAAACGAAGTATAAACAGAAAATAAATTTAACCCATAATCTCATTATTCCAAAGCAGTTAAATTTTGATATATTTTCAGTCCTTTTTATTTCTTAGCATTTATTAGTTATATATATACATATATATATCTAAACACATATGCACATATTCCCAGACTTCTTCAAAATTGAAATTGCAACTCATAATTTTAATTTTTTTTAATTTTTAAGAACTTTTATTGAGATATAATCAACATACAATAAACTGCATATATTTAATACAATTTGATATTTTTTTTCTTATTAGTAATGTATATATGGCAATCCCAATCTCCCAATTCATCCCCTCCCTACCCCCCAACCCCACCCCGATTTTCCCACTTGGTGTCCATATGTTTGTTCCCTACATCTGTGTCTCTATTTCTGCCTTGCAAACTGGTTGATCTGCACCATTTTTCTATATTCCGCATATATGTGTTAATATATGATACTTTTCTCTTTCTTACTTCACTCTGTATGACAGTCCCTAGATCCATCCATGTCCCTACAAATGCCCTAATTTTATTCCTTTTTACAGCTGAGTAATATTCCATTGTATATATGTACCACATCTTCTTTATCCACTCATCTGTTGATGGACATTTAGGTTACTTCCATGTCGTGGCTATTGTAAATAGTGCTGCAATGAATATTGGAGTGCACGTGTCTTTTTGAATTATGGTGTTCTCTGGGTATATGCTCAGAAGTGGGATTGCTGGGTCATACGGTAACTCTATTTTTAGTTTTGCTAGGAACCTCCATACTGTTCTCCACAGTGGCTGTATCAATTTACATACCCACCAGCAGTGCAAGAGCGTTCCTTTTTCTCCACACCCTCTCCAGCATTTACTGTTTGTAGATTTTCTGATGATGCCCATTCTAACCAGTGTGAGGTGATACCTCATTGTACTTTTGATTTGCATTTCCATAATAATTAGTGATATTGAGCAGCTTTTCATGTGTCCCTTGGCCATCCATATGTCTTTTTTGGAGAAATGCCTATTTAGGTCTTCTGCCCATTTTTTGATTGGGTTGTTTGGTTTTTTTTTGATATTGACCTGCATGAACTGTTTATATATTTTGGGGATGAATCCTTTGTTCATTTCTTTGCTTCGTTTGCAAATATTTTCTCCCATTCTGAGGGTTATCTTTTCATCTTGTTTATCATTTCCTTTGCTGTGCAAAAGCTTTTAAGTTTCAGGTCCCACTTATTTATTTTTGTTTTTATTTCCATTATTCTAGGAGGTGTGTCAAAAAAAATCTTGCTGTGATTTATGTCAAAAAATGTTCTTGCTATGTTTTCCTCTAAGAGTTTTATAATGTCTGGCCTTACATTTAGGTTGTTAATCCATTTTGAGTTTATTTTTGTGTATGGTGTTAGGGAGTGTTCTAATTTCGTTCTTTTACATGTAGCTGTCCAGTTTTCCCAGCACCACTTGTTGAAAAGGCTGCCTTTTTTCCATTGTATCTCCTTGCCTCCTTTGTCATAGATTAGTTGACCATAGTTTATCTCTGGGCTTTCTATCCCCTTCCATTGATCTATATTTCTATTTTTGTGCCAGTACCATACTGTCTTGATTACTGTAGCCTTTTAGTATAGTCTGAAGTCAGAGCATAATTTTTAATTTAATGTCATTTTACAAAAATTTTCAGTCTTCAATTGTTGTTACATGATGTGATTTCTAATGACTAAAACAATTTGTCACTTTCCATGCAAACCATCCACTTTTTGATGCACATGTAGAATTTTTCTCACTTTTTGCTCTTATGAATACTTCAGAGTGACTTTCCTTATATATCTATTTGTGCATGTATAATTATTTACATAAGATCATTTTCTAGAATTGGGCTTTCCAGGCAATAATGCATATAAACTTTTATGTCTCTTGGTTTACTATTCCAGATTTCTTTCCTACAAGGTTTTGGCAAAGTACTTCACATCTTTTATAGTCTTAATAATTGTTTTTAACCTTTATTAGACAGATTAAAATTAGATGTCATTGTAGATGTAATTTGCCTTTTTAAAAATAATACAGTCTTTATATACTTGAGTCTGAGATTCAGTACCTCTCTCTGATTTTGATGTTCTTTTTTCCTTCTCTTTTCACAATTTTCTTTTCCTCCAAATGGTTTTCTTTTTCTGTATGTTTTGATACCTTGTCTTTCATATTAGGGGCTTTCCTAAAATGCTTGGTAATCCTGGGTTCTTTACTATATTCAAGAGTGAAGGGACTGAAAAGCTGATTATAAGCTCTGTGCCTGTGATGGGACCTATTGCTCTTCAAATTGACATCAAGATGATTTGACTTGGCCATGGGTTGTGGATCCCTCTATGTCAGTGTCTTTAGTCCTCTTCTTTGGGGGCGATCATTTTTCTCACTGAACAACTCTCTGAAGTCCTGTCCAGAAGTTAAGTCCTGGATGTAACACTGGTAAAAAGGCAAAGGGACTTGAGAAGGGAGTCTCATTATGCAGTTGGCAGGTGTACCCTTGATTTCCCTGGGTTTTTGTTTTCCGTCACAGCACAACTGCCCTCAACTTTTCATTGTGTCCCCCAGTTGAGATATCCTCTCTGTCAAGTTTCCAGGGAGTTTTAGACAATGAATAGGGTGAGATAGGGACAGTTAGGAGACAGAGAGGGGGAGAGGAGATCTAGACAGACAACTGCTTCTCAAATAGCTCTCATCTAACATCCCTTTCCTCAGCATCACCCCCACTAACTGAGATACCCATTGGCATCAATTCCTGAGTCTTTTGAAGATTCTGTGGTGTGACTCAGGCCAAGGCCACTCATTCATCTGTTTTCCAGGCTTCAAAGTCCTGTTGCTATTGTCTCTACTCCTATATTCTCTACCCTTGTGGGTTTATGTCTTTTAAAATAATCTCTTTAGTGATATTACAACGGGGCTTCAAGATTCAGAAATATTGGATGGCCCAAAGATAACTTTGAGGTTAGGCATTTCTCTTATAACAGCATATAATAAATTATTTTTTATAATGTAAATAGAGAGTTTTATAATTTAAGGAGTTTAACTCATTAACCTTCATTATCATATGCAATATGACTAGACCTACTTTAGTAACTGTTTTAAGTATCCTATTTATACTATCTTCATATTTCTTTCTTCTCATTTGCTTTTCTTTCATTAAATATTTATTGTTTCTAGACAATTATTTTACCCTATATATTATTAAAAAATCAAATGTCTTAACAAATCTTTTGACTTTTTTTGATAAATTTTATAAACACAATACTTTTAATCTTACTCCCCCAATGTAAGTTGGTACAGCTACTATGGAAAACAACATGGAGGTTTCTCAGAAAACTAAAAATAGAATCACCATATGATTCAGAAAAAACTCTAATCCAAAAAGATACATGCACCCCTATATTCATAGCAGCACTATTTACAACAGCCAAGACATGGAAACAACCTAAATGTCCATCAACAGATGAATGGATAAAGATGTAGTACATAGATAATGGAAAACTAGTCTGCAATAAAAAAATAATGAAATAATGCCATTTGCAGCAACATAGATACAACTAGAAATTATCATACTAAGTGAAGTAGGTCAGAAAGAGAAAGATAAATGCCATATGATATCACTTATCTGTGGAATCTAAAATAGGGCACAAATGAACTTATCTACAAAACAGAAACATACTCACAGACATAGAGAACAGACTGTGGTTGCCAAGGGGGAGGGGGTTGGAGGCTTGGAGTGGGAGGTTGCAGGTAGCAGATGTAAGCTATTATATATGGAATGGATAAATAACAAGGTCCTACTGTATAGCACAGAGAGCTATACTAAGTATCCTATGATAAACCATAATGGAAAAGAATATGAAAAAGAGAATGTATGTATATGTATAACTGAATCACTTTACTATACAGCTGAAATTAACAAAAATCAACTATACTTCAATAAGAAAATAAATTAAAAAATCACCTCACTCCCCCAACTTGAAGGTACAATTTGTAAATATGTATAGGTCCAAATGATGAAAGTTATTTTTGAATTATCATTCTTGTGTCAAATTCACTTTTTTTTTTGAGAACGTTTTCACCTTTTAAACATTTAGTTGTACTATCATTTTTACAAACATTATTTAGACAGTTTTAATTGTTCTTCAGGCTTTCATGTGATTTCTTATTACATAATTTATTAGTCTAATCCTTGAGTTTTTCTTTTGATTCATTTCTATACCAACTAATAGTTCTTCAAGAACTTTTTGAGGAATGCTGTTAGATTTTCTGAATTTTTCAATTATGACACTTTCTTTAGGGGATCTACACAATGTTTAACTCAGTATAGAATTTAAGGCTAGTAATATTCACTGGAAAACTCTTGACATTCTTTCCTTTTAGTAGTCAATTATTGTAGATATCAGCACATAAGCTCTGGTGTGTAAAATATAGAACTTTATTTTCTATAATTCCTTTTGAATTCTGAATCTCAATCCCCATTTCTTAGGTTGGGTGGAAATCTTAGTTCTTTTTGAAATACTCATCTTAGACTTGTTCCATAATTCCATGTAAGCAAACACTGTGTTTGGGGTGGGGGTAGGAATGGAAGAGAGAGATGACAAATGCTCTGTTTTGTCTGAGACTGAGGGGATTCTGTACTAAAACTGGGGAAGTCTTAGGTAACCTGGGACATGTGAGTCATCCTAGATGTAGACCCTAGTCTTTGGTTCCTATGGTTTCCTTTTGTGATGACTGTTGTAGAAGGCTGATGGGCTCTTTGAATTCAGCTGCTCTTTGCTGCTTCATGTACATGCTTGGCAGATGAGATCCTTTGGCTCACCTTCCAGAGATCTTGTGTGCCCAACTGAAAAACACAGCTATCTACCTACCTGTCTACCTATCTACTTGTCTACTTACCTGTCTATCTGTTGACCTACCTACCTGTCAACCTACCTACCTGCCTGACAGCTCCACAGAGGAACTGCTGAAGAACAAGATGTGATTCCCTCTGAATGAATCTATTGCCCTCTGTCTCTTCTTATTCACAGCCTAGTCAATCCTTCTCTGTGTTCAGAACTTAATGCCCATGAAACCAAGTAAGATTTGGCTTCATCATAAAATCCTCTAGGTTCTCCTAAGAGCTTAAAAATTGGGGGAAAAATGTTTACAAAGACTTGTGGCTCATTGCTCTTTTCTGCCTTAAGTCTTTCCTGAAATGATTACATATAGAGCTGCTTCCCTGCTTGACATGGAGAGGAGAAAAGAAGTTAAAACCTCATCAAGGCATCCAGCCCCAAAGCTCTGGAGACACTGATTCCCTACAGGAATTGTATCCCCTACAAGAAACCTAGCTTCAAAATATTGGGATTTAATTTTTAAAAATATTTTTAACAGAATATTGGAAGCACTTTTGAGTTGAAGATTTAGACTTCTTGTTAACCCAGCAAAAATGGTCAATTATCAACCCAGCAAAGATAATTAGTTAATCAGCTTAGTAGGCCAATTTAGTTTATGTTCCAAAGCACAACAAGCCCATATAAGTGTGATTCCTGTTCTTTAGGATCCTTTGGTCTTAATAAATTCTATTTACTTATTGGAACACAAAATGATGCTTTTTTACTCTTTTGAAACCCTGTATACAACGAATATAAGAAAATCAAAGTAATTTTTCTGTAATAGATAATCCTATACCCTTCTCTGCATGTTGTACAACCTTGCTATACATATAACTCCAAATTATTCTCTACCTCAAGAGAACGTCAAGGGAATAAGTAACCTGAAGTTAATGGGCATAAGATTAAAAAACATAGACTTTTCTTTCAATTTTCTTTAATAATAGAAAATCAGTCCCGTCTAAGTAGAGCTTAGCAAGTTCCCCTAGGCTGTAGGCTCTTCCTCACAGATCTGCCTATATGACTTTGCTAGTGCCCATCAGAGGAAACAGCCCTGGTAAGAATAAATAACAACTATTCTTTGTCATAGTTGAGGCTGCCAGGCGTGTCATGTTGATTTTCCTCATTATTTCATTTGGGAGGGTTGACAGGTACTGTTCAGATGAGGGATAGAACATGAAAGTTTGCTATAGAAGACTTTCTTATTTATGTTGCTTCTGAGTCTAATCAAATAAGCCAAATCTTCCCCATTCTCACAGAATTCATTGATCTCTGTTCCCAAGCACCAAGAATACTGTGATCAAGAAGAGTGTTGACTTTTGACCATGAAAATTTAATGCAGCTGTCAGCCCATGCAGTTTTCTGACAATATCTAACATAACCATGCATATGCCGTGAATTTACTTCTATTATTTTCAGTTTTGCAACTACATTTAACGTACATTTGTATCCAACTTTATATCCATCAGTGCCTAAGTATTTTAAATTTCTGATCATTCTTGGGATTTCATGTTGAGTGTTATAGTGTTCTGTGAATGGCAATGGAAGATGCGTATCTAGAAATTAATTTGCACACTTTATTTTGCAATTCACCTGTATTTGCCTTTTCATTCCCCGTCCCGCATTTTTTTGACTTTGATTGGCTCCATTAGCCTTTATTTACATTTATCTTAGATTTATACACAGTTAATCAAACAAATTCAGCAATAAACCTAGCACAATTGTTAAAATGATTAGCTAAACTTTATCAGCCATGTCGCAGCTGTTTAGTCATTATACTCTTTGCCTGAATGTATTTACAAGCGAATGCCTGCATCATAGCTAGCCAGTGGTCAGTGGATGTTCTGGGAGAAAATTACTGAAGCAGAGCCTGTTTCATGTCATTTGTTTCCTGGCAATTGTTTACCATGGCTTGTTTGGTAGCCCCTTTTTGAATCCAGGATTACAATGTTAAGACTAAACTGATCATTAAAAACATTTGGACACAGATACAACTCACATCACTAAGCTTCTACAGTACATCAATTCTCTGTTTGTAACATCTACAATAGGGATGTTGTTACTTTCTCTCTTTTTACTACTGGGAAACCAGACCCAATGGGGCTAAATAAATTGTCTAAAGAAACTTAACAATTAAGAGTCATATATTCTGACTCAAGTTTCAGTGTTCTTTCACTGTACTATTGGCTCCCAAATTACTTTGATAATAATACAATTAGGTACACAAAGTCCACTTAAACTTTCCATTTATACTTTCTTATTGGTGGAGGAAGGAGGAGCAATTATGATAAAAATAAAATGTCATAGTCTAGCAAAACTTGTTCAGGGTGGTTTAAAAGCAGAATTTATTAGAAAGCAAGAAAAACAATTGAAAAATATGTTCAACTCAAGGCTAAAACAAATGATGCCTTCATGCACACTGCCAAATTTCCAACCCATGTATATGAGTACTGCTCAACAGCAGGTTTACAACACTGCTGAATGTGGTCTGGGAGGTAGAATTCATTTTACAAAAACCCACAGTAGGTAAGAGGAATGGATTAGTTTTTATTTATAAATATTAAATTTAGTAAGGCATAATAATTCACTTTAAAAAGTTATTCTAAGTTATACACCAATATATACTTGTGTGGAGTTGACCATCATTTGGTCATAAGAACAGAAGAAAAAGCTTGCATTTTAGGTACATTTTTACTCATCAGGTAAACTCTTTCTGCCCAAAAGGAAAGCATAGCGCTTACCATAAAAGATCACTGCAGGGTAGTTTTTACAAAGTTTTAAACTATGTTCCTTGGAAGGAAAATATCTAGCCATCCTTATGCCAAGTTTGATCAAAACTTATGTTTTGACCAGATGAAAATGGCTTTATTGCAATTTTTATATTGGGATTTAGTAAAAGATATAAATAAATACATAAATAAGATTACAATTGGCCCTCTGTATCTACAAGTTCCACATCCACAGATTCAACCAACCATGGATGGAAAATATTAAAACAAACAAAACCTCCAGAAATTTCCAAAAGGCAAAACTTGAATTTGCTGCATACTCTCAACAATTTAATTGGCATTTACATTGTATTTACAACTATGTACATATCATTTACCTTGTTTTTAGGTATTATAAATAATCTCAAGATAAAGTACACAGGAGGATGTGCACAGGTTATATGCAAATACTATGCCAGTTTAAACAAAGGACTAGAGCGTTCTTGGATTTTGCTATCTGTGGGGAGGGTCCTAGAACCAATCCTCCGCAGATATCAAAGGACTACTGTGTAAAAAAGAGCATGGAACCTGGTGCTTCTCATACATTTTAATGTCATGACGTAGAAAATCATTATGTTTAATCAGCACAAGGGCATCATTTGGAAGTGATTTGGTGGAGGGGGGAGCTATATGTGAGGCTTGATGAGAAACATCCTATTTTCTGTATTTTATTTTTCAGTAATAAAAAGCCTAAATTAATGTTTTCAGAAGTTTTAATGAACTTAAACTTTCTAAATGAACATGACTTTTTTATATCAATTTTGATGCCTGAAATAGCTCCATGCAATAATTTCAATTGATACAAAATTTAAATGGTTATAAAATGGATTTAAATTTTGTTATCTCCTGTAACCATATCCGTAACCCATTCACAGCCCACTAATAAGCCGTGACACATTGGCTGTAAAACAATGCACTACCCCATCTTCCCTGGCTTCAAATTGGCACTCTTCATACATTCTCTGCCCTCTAATACTCTGCAATTTAATAAAGACAAGATGGAAAGCAGACCACATAGAATCTTAAGGGGAGTTGACAGATCTGTTATAACCTTCAATGCAGCTCTTCAATCTCCTATATTTTTTTTTTCCCATTTACACCAGATTTTTCTCCAGTTCTGGCTTTTAAACAAATATTTACAATATCTATTGAGCATTTAGTATTACTGAAAATTCATCTCAGTACTTTCCATATAAACCAATTACCACAAATCTATTTAAGATAGATGGCATTAATATTCCACTTATGTTGCAAGGATGCTAAAGAATACTGTGTCCAAGTTTGCAGACCCAGGCCGTGTGGCTCAGCATTTATTCTCTTAACCAGACTTTCACACTGCTGCTCTCGTGCTTGAAGCCTTCCAAAAGATGAGAAATTAGCTCACTGCAGATACTGCCCTCCCCCTTTTTTTTTCTGATACCTCTTATGTTTACTCCTATTTTTCTTCACATTGAGCTAATATATGATTTCTAATAATTAACAAAGTCAGGCTTTCCCTATCAGGTAATGCAAAATGATGCTTTATTGAGGGATGCTTCAGGGCTGCCTTTGAGATATTTGGAGACAATTCTCCAGTATTAGTAAGAGCCCTTCTTATTCCTCTTTGAACGTCTGATTCCTTTCACCTCTCTGACAGTTCCACAGGTATAAATAGGCCTCTTAAGCTATGAGATCATGACTTTCGCCTCAAGTTTCTGGTTTGCTTTGTCTATCACAGAGCATGGGCATACCGTAGTTCCTCCATTCAGATACCTAAACTTCCATTAATGACAAATCAAATTAGCATTTTTGGCAGCTTGACTACAGTCTTGACATCAATTTCATGTGGGGAGGAAAGGAAAGGACTAGAATACTTATTTAGAATCTTGTGCTGTATAAGGGTGATGTTTATTTTATCACTCCACAGGGAGGGGATTGATCGTGGAATGTTATGGACTGGAGAGGTCCTCAGTTCTGGGTTCTGTCCTTTAACCACACTCTCTATGAAGGAACGTAACCTTTCAAGTACTCCCTTGCCAACAGCAGTGACTTATGGCATCAACCGTGCAAATGAGAAAAATCGTGCGGCCACAGTGGGAGGCAATCAGCCAAAACAAATTGGAGGCGAGATGAGAGACCGTGAGACTGACGGCTCTTGTTTGAACTTGGAGTTGAACAAGAACTGCCTGGGACAAAACCAGTGCATGAGACAAATTAAGGAAATAAAATATTTAGAATGTTGGAATAATAGGAGACTTCGAGGTCTGGCTTTTAACCAGGGCCTGGAATTGGTGGTTCTTTGGTCTAAATGAAACATTCAGTCATTACAAACTGAACAAATATGGTTAAGTCATGTTCAGAAGCAGAGTCTGATTCATTCTTAAACTCCTAATTCCCTGAAAACGGTGTACACAATTTTCTAACAATGTGATTTTAATGATACTGAGGTGAGATTTCATTTTTAAATTTTCAAACCATTCTTAACAATTAAACTGAGGGTATCCAGTCTATAAAGAAAATGCCCATGTTGGTTCAGATAATCTAGAGTTGTATTCCTGCAGTATGATTATTTAATATTTAATCTCTCTGATTTAATTTCTTCCTTTGTAAATTGGGATTAATATATTTGTTTCACAGAATTAATTGTGACATTTCACAGGAAAATCATTTTTGAAGTATAGCTTACTATTCAGATGTCGGTTATCATTAATATTTATGACATTATTCATATTTCTTAAAGATTCTTTTCATAAAAGTTTCTCATTATTGAAAATAATTGTTAAATTGGGAATCTCCTAAAAATGCTCTTTAGAGATTGGTAGCCCATTGCCAAACTCTTTCTTCTCTTTTTCCATAGCAATAGAATTGTGGACAGAACTGATTCAGTTCTTAGACATCCTCACAGATGCCCTAGTTTATGTGAGTGAAAGTGACATGTGCCACTTCCAGGAAAATTTCTTAAGACCAGGCAGAGCTTCCTGAGTTTTTCTTTTTACTTCCCATCAGTTCTAACTTGGACATGGTGGTAACATATAAGGAAGACACCACAGAGGATGGTGAAGAAAAAATATGAATCCTGGATCTCTGAACCACTCTGTGGACCAAAGCTGCCTGATACTCTGGATGCCCCACCCTGTACTGTTTTGGATAGAGAACTATAGTTTTTAAGTCACTAATTCTTTGCTGCTGTTTGATACAACAGCTTAGTCAGTCTTAACTAATAAAAATTATATACATGATGTTTTGTGATATTTCCATGCTTTCTCTATGATCACAGAAAACACATTGGGGAAAATTAGGAAATGTCGTAAATAATAAAAATTCAAATTGGCGACGTGGAATGAATAGCACTGACAGCCTACTACTGGTTAAATGATCAAGAAGTTAGATTATTGTTTTAAATACTGGGAAAATTATATACTTATGAACATTTTTCAAAAACTAAGAAATTAACCTTGACACATTAGTATTAACCAAAGTACAGGCTTTAGTCAAATTTTACCATTTTAAAAAAATTAATGTTATTTTTCTCTTCCAGATCTAATCCAAGATTCCACATTTCATTTAATTGTCATGCCTATGTGGTCTCCTCCAATGTGTCACAGTCTTCAGTCTTTTCTTGTGTTTTATGACCTTGACACATTTTAAAGGTACTGGTTATTTTGTAGAAGGCCCCTCAACTTGGGTTTTTCTAAGGTTTTCTCATGATTAGATTGAGGCTATGGATTAATGAGAAGACTATCACAGAAGTGATGTGCCCTTCTCAATACATCGTATCAGGGACTATATGAAGTCAATACATATGACTGGTGATGGTAACCTTAACCATTTGGCTATGGGAAGTATCTGTTAAGATTTTTCATTCTAAACTATTTTTTTCTGTTGTAATTATTAAATACTATAGAGGAATACTGTGCAAATATCCTGTTTCAGCTCAGACGTTTGTCCAACTCATTTTAGCATCCATCTTTGGATCCTGCCTGTGGTAATTTTTTTCCTTAGTGTTCAAATGGTGGTTTTCTATTTTCTCTTAGCACTTTTAAATTTGTCAAATGACATTCTTCTGAAGGAGAGTCCATTTTCCCATTTATTTATGCATTAATTTATTTACATTTTTATATACTTACAGATTTTTATTTTGGGGGTTTTAATCTCAAATACCACAGTAACTTATTCTGTTGTTCAAGATATTCAAACTTTGTCCATTGGGAGATCCTTCAGTTCAGTTGCTATGCCCTTCCATACGCCTACCTCCTTCATTTTCTTTCTTGTTTCCCCACACTCCTTTACTTCTGGCACTACATAATGCTCCAGGCTCATCTATATTTTCCTGCCTCACTCCTGGAGAAAACCATTTCTCCCAGGAGCACTGGTTCCTTTGTTAGAGAGTGGCATTTAGTAACCAATATCTGGGCATGAGATGTGCTCTTTTGTTAATAGGATGTCACTGATGTTAGCCCCATTCAGTGGATAAAGCTAAGAAATATTGGGTGGGCCAAAAAGTAGCTTCAGGTTTTTAAGTAAAAATTAAAGATACATTTTTCATTTCACCAAGAACTTTATTGAACAACACATTCACGCTTGTGCTCTCTACCTTCTGCCATTTTTCAGGCAACTTCATCATTCCATCTTCCCAAAACTTTTTATCTTTTTGAGCAAAGAACTGTTCTAGGTGCCTTTTACAGTCTTTCGGGAATTGTAATTTTTTCCATTAAGAGAATTTTGTAAAAACCAAAATAAATGGAAATCTGAAGGTGTGATGTCTGGTGAATACAGCACACGAATCAGAACTTCCCAGCCAAGTTGTAGCAGTTTTTGCCTGGTCATCAAAGAAACATGTAGTCTTGTGTTATCCTGATGGAAGATTATGCGCTTTCTGTTGACTAATTTTGGACGCTTTTCGTCAAGTGCCGCTTTCAGTTGGTCTTATTGGGAGTAGTACTTGTCAGAATGAATCATCTGGTTTTCTGGATGGAGCTCAAAGAGGACTCCCTTCCAATCCCACCATATACACAACATCACCTTCTGTGGATGCAGGCTGGCCTTTTGTGTGGCTGGTGGTGGTTCATTTCACTTGCCCCACAATCCATACCCCTGAGAGAAATTTACACACTAGAACACATTGTTTCAGCTCCTTTTGTCCCTGTCCCCTTGAACGTGATTAAGTGATTTATATGTAATGCTGCTTCTCCTTCTCCCCAACGTCCCCCACCTGGCTGATTTATTTTTTAATTTACACTTAGTAAAACTTTTTTTATTGTGTATGACTCTATGGATTTTCACAAATGCATACAGTCATTTGTTCATCAAAGCAATTCCACATATAACAGTTCTATCACTCAACATTCCCCCCAAGCTACACTTTTATAGACATCCCTGTCTCCCATTCCCCAACTGCTGGCAACCACTGACTTATCTTTCACTGTACAGTTTCTACCTCTTCCATTGCCAGATAAAAGAAATCATGTAATATGTGGCCTTTTGGGACTGGCTTCTTTCACTTAGCAAAATGTATTTAAGATTTATTCATGTTGTGTATATCAACAGTTTGCTTCTTTTTATTTCTAATACTTCATTGCAGGTATAAGGTCATGTAGTTGTTTCCAACTCTTAGCAATTATGGACAAATCAATATAAATACATATGTCTTTGTAAGAATGTACCTTTTTATTTATTGTAGGTAGATATCTAGGAGTAGGATTGCCTGGTCATACAATAGGTTTATGTTGAATTTTATTAAAAACTGACAAATTCTTTTCCAGTTTGGAAAAGCCTAAGGCATGTATAAGAGTTTGTGTGACAGTTTCAGCTGCTCAGCAAGTCACCACTAATTGATACTGCTAGTGTTTTGATTTTACACATTCTGATAGATGTGTTATCATGTCTTATTGTGGTTTTAATTTACATTTCCCTAAAGATTAATGATCTTGAACATCTTTTCATATGCTTATTTGCCCTTCTTACATTTTCTTTTGTGAAAGGTTTGCTCAAATCTTTTGCCTATTTAAAAAATGCTGTCTATTCACTTTTTATTTTTTTATTTTATAAATTTATTTATTTATTTATTTATTGGCTGTGTTGGGTCTTCGTTGCTGCACATGGACTTTCCCTAGTTGTGGTGAGCAGCGGCTGCTCTTCGTTATGGTTCTCGGGCTTCTTATTGCGGTGGCTTCTCTTGCTGCAAAGCACGGTCTCTAGGCATGCAGGCTTCAGTAGTTGTGGCACATGGGCTCTATAGCTGTGGCTCACGGGCTCTAGAGCACAGGCTCAGTAGTTGTGGCGCACGGGTTTAGTCGCTCTGCAGCATGTGGGATCTTTCCAGCCCAGGGATCAAACCCATGTCCCCTGCATTGGCAGGTGGATTCTTAACTACTGCTCCACCAAGGAAGCCCCCTATTCACTTTTTACTAATTGTTTAATTTTTAGAGTTAAAAAATATTTTAGATATGATAGCTTTCTCACATATATACTTTGCACAGGTTTTTTTCTCCCACTATATTTTGTCCTTTTATTCTCTTAAGTGGACATTTTGTAGAGAGAAATTTTAATTTTTATGAAGTTCAATTTATCAATTTTTTCTTTTTCATTGTGTTTTGGTGTCTGAGTCACGAAACTTGGGTCACAAACCTTTGTCTGACCCCAGTTCATACACATTTTCTTCCATGCTTTCACCTAGAAATTTTAGAGATTTCCTTTTTTTTTTTTTCTTTTTTAGATTTACTTTTTACATTTAGGTCCATAGTCCATTTCCAGATGATTTGGTATAAGGTGTGAAATTAAGGTAAGTTTTATTATTCTGCATGTGAATGAAGGAATTTGATAAAGTTACCATTAAATTCCAGCAATGAAAGATAAAACTAGCTACTAAGATGCCATCGGTTGCAAGTGACAATTTACCCCTCTGTTATCTTCTGACTACCACACCCCCCCACACCCCCAAAAAACTTAAGACAAAGGGTATTTGTTGTCTCATAATTGTAAACTATAGAGATTTATGGCTTTGGTGTAGCTGAATCCATGTCTTGGATAATGTCATAACTCAGTCTCTGTATCACATTTTATCCCTCCATACTACCCTCTTTCTCAAGAAGGACTTCACATTATGGTGCCTAAAATATCTGTGTCACCTTTAAATCTAGTAAAAGTTAGCTTTTCTTTCCTAATAGTCCCAAATAAAGTTCTAGATTTGAGTTTTATTAGTCTGGCTTGAGTGACATATCTATCCTTGAACAAACTGCTACGTCATTGTAATGTAAATGATCTGACAAACTTGGTCACAAGGCCTGTCCTGAATCTAGTAGCAATGTCAGACACATTCTAACCACGTGGTTGAGACTTGGGGAGGGGTGGCCCCCTAAGGAAAATCAAGATATCAGAAGAAAGAGAATGGGTGCTGGGATGGTAGAAACAATGGTTGTTCACTACAAAGACCTCCACCTGCAGTGGAAAGGAAGAAGACTTGAACTGCTCCAGCTTCATCACCAAGGGTCTGGGAGAAGTAGTCATTTGTCTTTTCTCAATGTAAGAAATGTGATAAATGTGTGAAGTGCTCAGAATTCTTATACAGCATGCCCTTAAGTAAGTAGTTATTGTACCCATAAAAGTCAAGTATGTAGCATATATAAAATTAAAAAATTTGAAACTTGTCCTTCCTGTTTTCACTGAAAATAAACTTTACTGGGACATTTAGATCAACATTATTGGTAACTGCAACATTAGAAGAGAAAAAGTAGCATGACTTCGCAAATCAAGGGCACAGCAGGTGCCAGTTGAAAAGTCCAAATCAAACAGCAAAAGGGAAATGATTATTGATGAACCAGAATTTAACTACTATACTATAACCTTAAAATCCATTCCTTAAAAAAGTAGTTATTACAGAACTTAAAATTCACATCCTACAGAATCTCAACTGATGAAGAAGTTAAAAAGGGAGTGTGAAACTAAACTTGAAGTAAAAGTTACTCTACATGGAAAGAAATGTCAAAAACAGAACTAGGGAAGATGCTAGGACCCTCTAGGTTCTACATTCCTGAATGACTTTAGGGAGTGCCTAAGATATCTCATATTTCATCTAGGTTTATTTATTGTTAGTCCAAGAACACCCATGAATATAAGCAATCTTAGTGTATATTGTGGACAAAGTCATCATAGAATGATAGAATATAGGCCCTGAAAGAGATCCAGACACCTAGACCATCTCCTTCACCTAATAACAGGCTAGCGATAATCTGGTCCCTACCCAACTCAGTCTTTTGTGATGTTTTTTCCTCCTAATTTTCTATATAGCCTTTATCTCCATATTTGGTGTTTCCCAGACACAGTACAGACAATTCTTATCACCTGAAAGGGTAAACTGATACTGACATATCCTTGAGGGCTTTCTTAGCTATGGGGCTGATGAAGTGAGTGAGGAGGGAGCCTGGTGTCCTTTAGTTCACTCAGATTGCTGCTCAGTAGCTGAGACTATAAACAGCTTTCATTCGTTCATCTGGTCAATATTGATCAAGCATCTGTCAGATCCTGAGCTAGGCACTGAGATGACCATAGTAAATAAAAGTCTCTTCCTACTCCAAGTGATCTTTACAGTTAATATATTTAAAAACATCTACTGTAGGGAGAAAAAAGAGGGATGTTTCTTTGCAAGAGTGTACTAGTGTTTCTTCATATGGGTACACACCCACAGCTAGGGTGTGTGTTCTGTGACACATGGCACCTATGGTGTGTTTCTTCAAAGAAAAAGAAATAATAATCACTTTTGATCCTCACTTCCGGAGTGAAGAGATGAAAATATTTTCAACAAATTGTTGAGATACTTCCTATTGTAAAGCAGTTCTTAGAGACTTGGAAGAGTTATTTGCTTACATCAGTTTTTAGGAAGTAATTCACAGAAGAACAATTCAATTGCAAAGCCTAATATTGTTCCTCAAGCTACGCCCTCTCTCCCTTTTTGTAGAAAAACACTGCCCAGACTTCCTATTAAATACAATCTTTTCCTAAAAGAAGGCAAGTGGCATCAGTTTTGAAACAATGGAATGCCATCTGGAATGATAATTTATAGTAGAGAAGGTACCTAAAAAAAATGAGCATCACCATTAAGGAGAATGTACATGCAAAAAATTAAGAGTATTTCATTAAATTTTAATAAATCACTTATAATCTTATTCAAAGCACAGGCTTTGAATTGAAAGTCAAGGCAGAATAAACAAACAGATAAATATTCTGTTCTCCAAAATGTGTATATATGTATATATGTGTGTGTATATAGATATATAAACACATGGATATATACAAATGTCTATCAAACATTTATATAATAAAGTATATTTGTGAAATGTTTTTGAATCTTTAAGTATGATTCTACATGAATGACATGAGAAATTTAGAAATAAAATAGCAAAATCATTTCAAACATGGAAATAATTCAATCCTGTTTGAAAAGATTATCAAACTACTACTTTTTGTGAGCAACTAATGTAGTTTCAACTTGCTGAAAATATTTCCTGGTCACTATTTGTGGTTTGAGCTTTCATGAATCACATTTATGGTATTTCCTTCAACATTGTATTTTTAAAGCATAAAGGTATTTTGAAATTACACACAGAAAATAATCTCCTGAAGATATATTAGCTGAGAGTTTTTTTAAAAACTTGTTTCTCACAAACACTACTAACAACTGTGTCATCATGCATATCCTTACAAGCACTTAAATATGCACACTCATCCTCCATGCTTCACTGGGGTGTGTGTGATGATATCATGCACCGCCTTGACATCTGACCATCACCAGGGATTAGAAAGATGTTATGCTGAGTGGCAATAGATTGAGTCTCACAGCACACCTTCTCGTGACAAGAAACCATGATCCCCACTAGATGTACGGAGTGAGAGAGTTTTGTACTTGGAAGTGTCAGGAAGTAGGGAAAACTACCTCAGGACATGCAGGTCAAAGTCTGAAGGAAAATATGTTTAAAAAAAAATAATAGAAGAGTAAAAATATGAGTAAAATAAACATAGAAAGAAATCATGTTAAAGGCACCCATTTTAGAAGGGGTTTCACACATACAGTCTCACAGAGTCAGCTTTTCAATCTCTGAAAGTTTCAACTAAAATTATTCAGTGAAATAGTGGCGATTTTAGACAAGAGATAAGAATATAGATGTGACTGAGATTCCATGAAAACGTTGCTAAGGAATTTATTGGTATTAACTTCATCTTACTATCTTCTGGAAGAATGCTTTTTCAACCCCATATTAACATTTTCTGAAAAATGCTTTCTCTCTGTGTGTGTGTATATATATACATATATATATATATAAATAGTTTTACAAACACCATAATTACTGGCTTTTACTTTTACTATTCTTATAAAATCCAGTAGTCACTGAGATTCAAGAATATTTCTTCAAGAACGATTCTATAAGCTTCTTATAGAAGTTATGCTGAGTTCTATAAGCTATAAGAATGTTTGTATATCATCATATAAAAATAATCACTTAGAAATTCTTCTACAGACCTTGTGTATATTAATTTATGGAAATTTAGCATATTTCCAAAATATTTTCTTTTGCACCTGCTACATGATCTTTTTTTTTTACCATCATCTTTTTGTTTGTTTTGTTTTTCTTTTTCAATCTTTATTGGAGTATAATTGCTTTACACTGTTGTGTTAGTTTCTGTTGTACAACAAAGTGAATCACCTATATACGTATACATATATCCCCATATCCCCTCCCTCTTGAGACTCCCTCCCACCATCCCTATCCCACCCCCCTAGGTCATCACAAAGCACTGAGTTGATCTCCCTGTGCTCTGCAGCAGCTTCCCACTAGCTATCTACTTTACATTTGGTAGTGTATATATGTCAATGCTACTCTCTCACTCATTACATGATCATTTAACTTAATGTTTGAGAGGACACTGTTCATTACCAAAGCAGGCTAAATACAGTCTCTAAAAAATATGAAACATTTCTCTTGCCCAATGATTTCTCCTGCATTTCTTAAATTATTTGTTCTCTTGGATAATTCATATCTCTGTGCCCCAACTGTACTTGTTTAGCAGTATAGAGATTTACCTTCACATTTGGTTAATATTCACTCTATATTTTATTTCATAATGATTATTATAATGGTTTGTTTTTGCTTAAATATTTCCTACTAACAAGAGATGTGCCAAATTTGTAAATTTTATAAATTTATAAATGTGTAAGTATTACTTTAAATAGTGATTAGACAAGAACCAAGAATACATAATCTGTATTGTGTCATCCTCATTTCCTTGCTTTCTTGACTACTGGGGAGAAAATTCTAGATTTGGTGCCTAAACATGGATATTCCCATGCAGTGTTAGGTACAGGAACATTGACTGCCATGGGAACTGATGTGGAAAAAACCGTAGTTTAAGTATATTAAGTATTCTTCAAGAAGATGATACAAGTATATGACTTTCCCCCTAAAATACCCACTTTTTAAACTTTTTAAAAAAAACTAAATGTTATTTCTCAAATGAGGTTCTATGACCAATCACAAAATCACCTATGATATTTTCTGGAGGTAATAAGAACCATACCTTCCTTTTTCTCCCTTTCACTTCAATTTCTTTACTGTTTGCTCTGCTCTGCCACCAACTTCTGAAACTGCTAATCTCATTTAAACATGTAAAAAAAATTTAAGTTCCTAAAGCTCTAAAAAAGAAGCTATCAGATACTAGAATCGAACTCTGGAAACAGACTGGAAAAGATTAGAATGTAGCAACCTGACTTGCCTTTTCAAGATATGACAGAGGCATGTGGGGCCAAGCCCCATTTTAACTGCAAGGTGAAGAAGGCCCTCTGGCTTTGAAGATTTTATGCACTCGGGACAAAATGACAAACTATTTCGAAGTTACCTTGAAAATTCCTACAGCTGATGATTTTTAATTTTTTTTAAGTGGCAAATATGATAGCTGATGTTCAAATGCAGTGCCCTGGTATGAGAATACACAGGCTTATGAATATTTCCCTTCCACTAGTTACTAGTTGTAATTCCAAAGTAACAGTTGTTATCAAAGAGGCTACAACAGATTGATGACTGGATATTCTGGAAGTCAGCAATAAAACATCAAGACCCAGTGGCAACTATTAGGACTGAACTCAAGTCTCTGGAGAAACATGGTTAAAGCAAACAGAACCAAGCATTCTTGGATGAACTCAAGTATCAGGCCAGTATTGAAAGAGTAAATCACGCACTCACCTACTAAAACTGATCCAAAGGTCAAAGACTTGGTTTTAAACCTGACACAGAATCCTTGAATTTAGAAGTATAATTTACAGTTTAAAAAGATCTAGTGGAATCAATGATCTGAAAACAAGTCATGGCTTAGACTTCCTCTTAACTGAAGGCAGGACTGGTTGACAACCTCAGGGGCAACGGACACTGTGAGAGGAGACAATGTGTCTAAAAGCATCTGGCTCACTATCTGGCACTTGGTCAATAAAGTTACTTATCTCCTTCTTAAATGCAATCCAGGAATTGTTAAGATCATCCACAACCATTCCAGGATAGGTATGCAAAGGAGTGATTTATATTATTCTCTCATAAATCCAGAGAAGTTTAACCCGTAGAGGATTAGAAAAATGCAGTCTATATCATGCTTCATCCTATGCCACAGCAACACTTAACAACAGCAGCAGCCCACTCTGAAAATAAATTTTCCTCTTATTCACAAATATATTGATGGAGAAATTAAAAGAGACCTCAGTGTTATTAAACCAAGGAATTGGTTTTAACAATACCAATTGTATTGTATTTAAGGTGAGACTTAAAATATTTGGTTTGAGAAATTCTCTCCACCTCACTGCTTTTTGTAGAACTACAAGTTACGGGAAATACGGAAAACAAGCACCCCTTCAACTCAAAGCTCTACAAGGGAAGCCATCACATCACAAAATTGAATCACGGTGCAAGGATGGGACCTGTACATCTCTTTTCTGTACTACATTTCAAATGTCTGGCACAAAGAAATATCCAGCCAGCATCATCTGACTCCCCATGAACTGTCAGTAACATAAAGCTAAAAGGTTTCTACAACTGATTTTTTTTTCCTCAGAAAGAATACCATTTAAACTTCGTGTCTCATTGTTTATGTTCAATATATAAGCAGCTGAATATCACTCTTGTATTATGTGTATATTTGAATAACTCCTTATATTGACATACTTTCAAGGAAATTTTCTTTACAAATCTGAACAAGATGTTCAAGAACACAAAACTGGTTTTTAGTAAACCAAGTTGAACTTAAAAGTGATACTGTGAAGAAAAGAACAACAAAATGTTTCCTAGTGGTTATGTATGATTGTTTTATTAGGTTTGATAAGACTAAACAGTCCAAAGATTTGACAGTCCTGACACCTGGCATATGAAAGATGGAATTCCTGAGTGGAAATTATTCTTATTGAACTTCTCTGAAGAGTTTTGGCTGGAAAGATGTATCTTTTCCAAAGCCAGTACATTCTCAGCGCTCCTTCAACTGGCTGAAAAATGAGGTATGGAATTCTTTGCTTAATGGGAAATCTACTGCTGTTTTAATATATATTTTTTAGAACTTTTTTTTTTTAATTCTGTCACCACTTTTCCTTTGTAGAAATAAATATGACACCATATGGGAAAAAATGTTAAAGCTCCATGTGTATAGAATAATGCTCTGAATTTAAAGATGAACTAATGCTAACCTCCATTTAATGATTAGAAAATATTGAAAACAAATACCCATACAAGTTTATATGCTTCAGAATTGCTATGCACAACACCAAGATAATATGGCTACTGTGTACTTGGCTGTTTTTAGGTAAAATCAGGTGTTTATAATATGAATAATAAGATATTTTTATGTGGCTACATTATTTATCTTAGCAGTTCTACTTTGTGATGCACAACAGACCCATTATTGTACTTCAGCTCAGATATTTATATACAATACAGTTCAAAGAACTGATTCTCATTCTTCTACCTACTGCTTTAAAAATGTAGGACAGCAAACCAAATAAAAAAAGGTCATAAATCAATAGTACAGATGTTGAAAAGGGAAAGTGCTTTTTTGGTCTGTCAATGTATCACATGAATTTTTAAGTTATGAAATCCATAAAGAATAGTTTCATGACTGAAAACAAAAAAGGAGGGTATGGATTAATTGAACAAAGAAATAGTGGATTCTTTAGAACTGATTCAGAGCCTAGTGGAGAAAGCTATCCATTTAGAAAGTTCTAAGACACAAAAGAATTTTGTGATTTGGATACCACCTCTACTCAGCCCCAGGCTCAACAGTAGGAGTCAATATGGGGTCTCTAATTGGGGTAGGGAGCCAAGGGCTATTCCTATACTTTTGCCTCTTTAACCTATTTGAATATGTTCCATGAGTCTAACGCGTTAGTAGGTGATGGACCAGGGTTCTTGAGTCCAGAAACGAGAGCCAAGTGAAATTCTATCTCAGACATGATTAACATCTCCTATCGAAACACCTCAGAGAGCAGAGAACTTACCTCCTTCTGAGATATCCCATTTTACCTTTGATCCAAACATGATCTCCCTTTACCCTTTGCTCATTTTCCTCTGGCACCTAGAGAAATATCTATCTCCTGTTCTACATGGCAGTTTCAAACATGTGAAGATAGCACTCATGTTCCTCAGCTTTTATGTCCAATTGAATATTGTTCTTGAGAGAAAACGTTCTCAGCTTTTTCTGTCTTTTTTAAAATATTAACTGGTGTCATGTTTCTCTTCTTAATTACACATTGTTAAGTGAGTTGTTGTTCATCCCAATACATTTAAAAATGTGTCATTGAGTATTTTGTCTTGTGAAACTGAAAACCACAGCCACAGAAAGATAGAGAAAATGAAAAAGCAGAGGACTTTGTACCAGATGAAGGGACAGGATAAAACCCCAGAAAAACAACTAAATGAAGAGGAGATAGGCACCCTTACAGAAAAAGAATTCAGAATGATGATGGTGAAGATGATCCGGGACTTTGAAAAAAGACTGGATGCAAAGATCGAAAAGTGTACCAAAGACCTAGAAGAATTAAAGAGCAAACAAACAGAGATATGCAACACAATCACAGAAATGAAAAATACACTACAAGGAACCAACAGCAAATTAACTGAGGCAGAAGGGCAAATAAGTGACCTGGAAGACAGAATGGTGAAAATCACTGATACAGAAAAGAATAAGGAAAAAAGAATGAAAAGAACTGAAGACAGCCTAAGAGACCTCTGGGACAATGTTAAACTCACCAACATTCGCATTATAGGGGTCCCAGAAGGAGAAGAGAGAGAGAAAGGACCCAAGAAAATATTGGAAGAGATTATAGTTGAAAACTTCCCTAACATGGGAAAGGAAGCACAGAGAGTCCCAGGCAGGATAAACCCAAGGAGAAACACGCTGACATATAGTAGTCAAATTGACAAAAATTAAAGACAGAGAAATGTTATTAAAAGCAACAAGGGAAAAATGACAAATAACATACAAGGGAACTCCCATAAGAGTAACAGCTGATTTCTCAGCAGAAACTCTGCAAGCCAGAAGGGAGTGGCATGATATATTTCAAGTGATGAAAGGGAAGAACCTACAGCCAAGAATACCCTACCCAGCAAGGATCTCATTCAGATTTGACAGAGAAATCAAAAGCTTTACAGATAAGCAACAGCTAAGAGAATTCAGCACCACCAAACCAGCCTTACGACAAAGGCTAAAGGAACTTCTCTAAGCGGGAAACATAAGAGAAGAAAAGGACCTACAGAAACAAAACAATTAAGAAAATGGTAACAGGAACATACATATCAATAATTACCTTGAATGTAAATGGTCTAAATGCATCAACCAGAAGACAGAGAGTGGCTGAATGGATACAAAAACAAGACCCATATATATGCTGTCTCCAAGAGACCCACTTCATACCTAGGGACACATACAGATGGAAAGTGAGGGGATGGAAAAAGATATTCCATGCAAACGAAAATCAAAAGAAAGCTGGAGTAGCAATAGTCACATCAGATAAAACAGACTTTAAAATAAAAAATGTTACAAGAGACAAGAAAGGACATTACATAAAGATCAAGGGATCCTTCCAAGAAGAGGAGATACCAATTATAAATATATATGCACCCAATGTAGGAGCACCTCAATACATAAGGCAAATGCTAACAACTATGAAAGAGGAAATGCAAGGCAGAAATAGAGACACAGATGTAGAGAACAAACACATGGACACCAAGTGGGGAAAGTGGGGAGGGTTGGGGGGGGATGAACTGGGAGATTGGGATACCAAGTTGTACACTCTAAATATGTGCTGATATTGTCTGTTAACTGTATCTCAATAAAAGTTCTTAAAAAAATAAAATAAAATAAAAATGTGTCATTTAGCACAGCCCAAACACATTCCTGTTGTTGTAGAGAATAGGAACACCATCACTCCGTTACTTATTTTCTGATCACAGGTAATATGTCATACCTTGTACAACTTTTACAATAAACCACTCTTCCTCCCACATGGTCAAGTTGATTCACCAACTGAATTACTTCCATACCATTAATGAGCTAACTCTCACGCTATTTATGTATGCATGCGCGCGCACATACACACACACACACACACCTCCACCCCCACACACTCTCTCACACACATTCATACACACATATACTCTCACACTCACAGGGAAATTCTATGATGACCTAAAACAATAAAACCTAAGAAAAATAATTTTGAATTGAACTAAATGAATGTTCATTGTATTTGAGGGGGATAAGTGGCATTGTTAGTTATTCATTTGGCAGTTTAAGTTTTTCTTGCTTTTCCCTTGCAATAATTTATGTATATAATAACGAAGCAATACCCTCATCTATAGTCGAGTTCCTTCTCCACATGAGCTTTTTCTTGATATTTTATCTGATGTCTCAAATAATTGACATCACTGTCATTTTTTACATATTTCTCTATTCCAACACTTGGCTCAATTTCAAAATTCAATTAAGATGCTGGTATCAAGCTTCAGCTCTGGGATCCCAATCAAGTATTTCAGATCTGTCCTTGTCTTTCTCTTTTGCTAACTGAAACATAAATGGCTCCTCTTTTGAGATTCTTCATTGCATTATTTATATTTCTGCACACAACTGAGACTCAGGTACACTCATCATTTGACAAAAACTATAGAAAGAAGAGCAAATAAAATGTGCAGATGAATGATCTTAGCTCTCACCTGTCACAGTATCTGTGGGAATAACCACAGGTTATTAACTGTGGTTACTGGTTTTGTTAGATTTGCCCTCCATTTCCTTTTGAATGCTCATGGTTTGAACAAGGATTGTTTCAATAGCACTAAAAATGTATCACTCATTGCAAAGATTATCAGAGCTTTCAAATGCATCGGATATTTGGATTGCAAAATTTAATAATATATACACATATACATATTTATCTTTTACTATTGGGAAATTATATAATAAATATGTATTATTTCTCAGTAGTTACTGATCTATCTAGTTATGTGAAGCTCTTGCTTTCAACTTTATTATTTATATGGTGGGATCAGTTGATGAGAAAAATATAAGACTGGTTTTTGCATCTTACTTACCCACTCCAGTATAAGAATAGAGGATTTGAAAGCCGGTTTAAATTGAGGGGAAATTGTGAGCATTTTTTAGAAAGCAACAAGGAGGAAAACAGCAGCAAGAGTATAAAGTCTGAGAATGTGCCCCCAAACTGAAGATGCTATGGTGTTAGTAGGCCATGCTACCATGACAGAATGCTAGAAAGAGACTCATGTTGACTCAGTTCCAAACATGTTCCAGGAAGAGAGACTGAGGTAGCAAAATGGTCATGAGACACATCTTTACATGCAATGCATATTCATAAAATATCTGAGTTCCAGTGTCGCCACTCCAAGAACTCTCAGCAGATTAAGTTATTCAAGAGGTTGAAGTATGGAAAGAGATTTCTGAGGATGATACCTGTGAAGAAGATGGTGCTATGAGCTCTATAGCCAATCTGGGTACGCTCCACCAAACACACATGGCTCTGTACCACTTCCTAAAGCCTGGTGAGGAGGACTTTCACAGGAAGACTTGGAGAGCTAACTTGTGTGTGTGTGTGTGTGCAGTTGGGGGTTCGCATAGAAAGCACTAGTGGGTAGAAGAAGAGCCAACTAATTGCTTGGTGACAAGCCAGCTGAACACTGCAGCACTGCAGTGTTTCTCAGGGCAAAGCATGTGAGAGAGTGTTCTGCAGATCCGAATGGGCCATGTGAGCTGGCATGAGGTTACCCAAGTTCATGACAGGAACCATGATTAGAAGACGAAGGAGACCTCAGCTGAGAGAGACTTGATAGGGTATATTGCAAGTTGCTAAAGAAGGATACAAAGTATCTGCTCCGAAAAGAGATTGGCATGGGGCTGTAGAAAAGAGGTTTCCACAGGTGAGGGTCCCTGAAGAGGCTATGAAAGTGCCTCAAAGTCAAGTTTAATCTGGCATGGAGTACAAAGCCAGGAGTACAGCTGACTTAGAATACCTGACTCTATCTTGCAATCCTTTTTGCAGGCTCTAGCCTAAAGCTGATCTAGGCTAGAGAACAGATTTATGTTTAATCAAGGTAAGAGTTTAATTAGAATCCTGGTCTGGACATGCTAATAACTGAAATGAGACTGGTTGTGACAAAGTGACTGATTACATAAAGAATGAGCACAAAATAAAGGGACTTTGATTTCATTCAAGTTTTCATTCAAGAATAGGGAAGACTTCTACCATTGAATAAGAACTTAACAGGGCTGCAGGAAACAAAAAGTTACATTTTGATGAGTTATAATGCAGGATTCTTGCTACTTTGGCAGTGTTAGCAGGACCTCAGAAGATACTAGTTTCAGGTTGACACTAGGAGACCAAATGGTAGACTTGAAGCTGTAATTTAGGCAAAATGGCCTCTCCCCTGCTGGTGAGAAACCAGGGTGCCTCCCATCCTCAGGAGACCAGTCCCACTTGATCAATATACACTGACAAATTGAAAATGAAATCTGAAAAAGACAGGGGGCCCTCTTTAAATGTTCTGGATTTTATACAATTTGGGAGACCTGAGGATCTGCAATATGAGAGACGAAATGTCTTGCCAGTGACTCAGTCAAATTTATTTTGACTTAGACATATCTATGTATTGATACCTAAATGTTGTTGGTTTTATTAAAAAAAAAAAAAACAAAAAAAACATACTACTTGCTTCATTCCAAGAAGTCTGTGGAATAGAAGGAAATGCATGGCAGTAGTTGAATCAGGACAGGTAGTGGGTGATAAGTCCCTTTGAAGGGTTTCTGTCAGTAGTGGGTAGGTATTGAGTCAATAACGTCCACAGACAATTCACAAACAGCCTGGAATTTCTGTGCATTGCTGGTATCTCTCTGCAGCTCCTAGGATGTATTTCGCTGTCTGCACAAACACTCTAAGAACATTTTAAAAGACTTCTAATCTTGCTTCCCTTTCCTTCCTAGCAAATTCTATGTGAGTGTTTTTTTGTTTGTTTTTTTTTTTTAATCCTTAATAGGTAGGGGTTTTACGTCTTTAGAAATATACTGCAATTTTATGGCTCTTCCTGAGGAGTGAATTTTTCAGTAACCGCATGGTGTGGCTGGCTCTGACACTATCAGGCTCTAATAACATTCAGAGTCTGTGGAGCAGCTTGTTCATGCCCATCTTTCCTAAGCCTCGCTGTGTTGATTGTGGTGTTTGATAAGCCAAGTTGTTGAGTTTTCGGTCTCTGCCAGAAGGTTGAAATAAGAAAGTTTGAAAGTCAGCTTTAGTTGAGCTTTATTTTGCAAAACTTGTTTTCCCCTTTGCCATAGGCATGATAAGTTTATGGCATAACTGAATAATTTTCTTTTTGATTATTTCCAAAAATATTTACTTCTCCAGCCTTTACAAGTGAAGTGCTTGAGTCTCCCGAGATAGTCTTAATGTCTCTTCTCATTTTATATGTATAAGAATATTTCCTTTTTTCATAATTTCAGAGTTTACACTTATTGAAATTCTTTGAAATGTGCTTATTTTTGCAATTATTTCAGCATTTAAATTAGTAAAATATTACTGTCATGAGTTGCTTTTCTAAAGAAGAGCTCTTCTATTTTTTATCCATACAATGATCACTTAATTAATATCTATTATATGCCTACCATAGTACCGTCCCTAAATAAATTTAATGTCTAGAATAGGATACTACTATTACTACTATTGGTAATAATAATAATAATAAATATAGGTAAAATCTGTTGAGTGGTTCCTACTTGCCAGGCACCATTGTAGAATTTTACATGTCAGATATGAATTAATTTTCATAAATACATAAATGGATGCTATTATTCATTTCTTTTAACATTAAAGGAAAATGAGACATGGACAAATTAATTCTCTTGCCTCACACAAAGTAATAAGTGTCACAGAGATAGTACACGCTGAATCCAAACTTAGGCATCTTGATTCTCTTGAATTATCCTGCCTTTCTAGACAAGATAGAGAAGAATGATTAAAATATTTCTGGTGAGAGAGGAGTTCAGCTCATGAAAGGTCTAGGAGTCTTATAAAGGTAATAGGGATTTATCCTGGGGACAATTTAAGTGAGGAGCTAACATAATTAGGTGCAATTTCAGAAAGATTTGTCCAGTAGTGTGGTGAAATGGAGGCAAGAAGGTGAGAACTAACACCTAATAATACCTAACAAGTATTATTCCTAAATTTCTTATTTGTGTTGCTGGGGGAATGGAGTATTTATGTAAGGACAGTGGAGGAGGAGTGACTGAGAAAGATAAACTCAGGTTTGGAAATGTAGAAGTTGACACTCACATAGAGATTGGCACTGGAGGTATGGATGGAATAAATAAGGCCAAGGAACTGAATGGGATTATCTTTTGAGCATCATAAAATATGGAGAGAAGAGAGTCAACGACTCAGGAAAACTCCAATAATTACGGGAATCCCAGAAGACAAGGAGTCAATAAAGTTACCTGACAGTAATTCTGAACAGTGGTGAGAGGAGTACAAGACTAAATGGTGGCATGAAAGCCAAGAAAGAGGGCACTTCAGGAGACAAATGTCATACATTCTTAACAAAGGCTTTGTAATCTGATGATTGAAAACAATTCTGGTGGATTTATTAACAATGTGATTGCTGGCAACCCTAGCATGAGTAATTTCAGTGGAATGATGGACTCCACAAAGGAAGCTGAAGTCGATGGGGGAAAAAAACTAGAAGGTGAAGAAGCAAAACTAGTAAATGTAACAACTCTTCAAGAAGCTCATCTGTGAAGGGCAGGAGCAAGAATGAGTGCTGGCCTAAAAAACAGGGCCGATAACCTTAGTCAAAAAGTACTCCTAATGGTTTTGACAGTAAAAAAGTAGACACAGATCTAGGCATCAGTGTTTATATCTTGCAAATGAATGTAGTGTCAAGAAGTTCAAGTCCTCTGTAATGATACAGAGAGTTAGAGAGAAGGGGGAGGTGCTTAAGGAGCTTAGAGAAGGCTGAATTAGCTGTTCCTTCCGGGAAAGGGGAAGCAGCTGATTAAGGGAATCTAAAGGATCAGGAAACAGTGTTGAGGAACAAGAAGAGGCTACAGCTCATGGTGTCATCGGGGAGCTGGTACTATTTTCTCCAGAAGAATTCAGCATCTTACAAAGGCAGGCAACTATATTCATCATGCTTGGGTTTTTTCTACACTGTTAACTGAAGAATTCATTAGAGAAAGGTCAACATATTACTAATAGAGGAGTTGAAAAAATAGATCACATCTAGTTTGAGTAGCCATAGAAATAACTATTTAATAAGTACCAATTATGTACCATGTATAAGGGGATACAGGGGTGAACAAAAGTTACATTTATGTCCTGCCCTCAATCATGTTACTAGTTGAGATAGAAATAAATGAATACTTATATAAATGTATAATTACCAATAATATTAATTACTCTGCAAGTTAAAATATATGGTGAGAGGCTAAGAGGGTAGAATATTTTAGATTGGATATCCTGAAAACATTTACAATGGTAGCTTCACCAAGAAGACTTATTGTGGAGACACTGAGGAAGCAGGATTGGGTTGAGGGAGAAGCTGGGCCACAATGTGGTTGCACATGAGGTCTCAGCCGATCCTATGGCAGTCTGGCTGCTGGGATGGCCCTCCAAAGCTATCCCAAATCAAGGCAAGGGAACAGTGTTGCATCTTGACAGTCACTGGCTATAGGTTGCTCCTCTGGAAGAGTTTATAACCAAAGGTAGGTGCTCTCTGTGGCAGCTGAGGAAATTCACAGCAAAGGATGTATCAGTGAGCTCTGAGCAGCCCGTTTTCTCAACAGCTGGGAGTGGTATGTCAGTCCTAAAAAGAGTATCTGGGTGAAGCACCATGTAATAATTATAGTCTATTGCCAGGTGGTACAGATCCACCAATGTCTTCTAGTAAGTCTTCCCTTTCTGGGAGCGGCTCCTTCAGGGCTCTTATTGACCTTTCCTGGGAAACTTACAAGACAAGGGCTATCGGATGAACCACTGCTGCTTCATGGGACCTCTTAGCAGTAACGAATACTCATCACCTGCTGTATCACACATTCCAGATTCTCCTCATTCTCAGCTCATGTCTTTGCTTGCTAGGTGGTTTTCCTGGTAGAGTAGATGAGATCTTTATTCCTGAGGGATCTGAGTTCCTAGTTATCATGCTCTTCTCAGACAATGGCTGCTGTGCTCATTCATTATTATTAAAACTGGTCATGGAAGCAGCGAGACACTCCAGTGAACCACTTGAGCACAAAATATGTTCAGTCCCATTTTGCAGCATGATGATTAGGGTTGGTTTCTTGCCAAGATGCCTGTTAGGATGGTGATTATTTTTCCTGATGTTTTCTTGGTACGAGGAGTCTGAAGTTCCTGGAGAGCAACTTTCAGGTTGAAAGTTGAGTGGGACTCTTGTTGTACACTGGTAAGACAGGGAGCTCAAATTTTCCTAGTGGGTCACTGGGAGTGACAGTAAGAGGGGCCACTGGTATTTCCAACCCTTTGGTTCCCAGTCTCATGTGTTTGCGATATTGAGGACAAATCAACACATAAAGTTCCTTGACTCAGGGTATATACTGTGTCTTGGAGGATGGCACCCCTCCCTCTCTGATACGGGCTGAACTGTGTCCCCCTCCCAAATCCATAATTTGAAGTCATAAACCCTAGTATCATATAATGTGACTGTATTTGGAGACAGGGGCTTTCAAGAGGTGATTAAGTTAAAATGAGGCCTTATCCAATTTGGTATCCTTATAGAAAGGGGAAACTTTGACCAAAAGAGTGACCCCAGGGATGTGTTTGCACAGAGGGACAACCACGTGAAAGGCAGCAAGAGGGTAGCCGTCTGCAAGCCAAGGGACAGGCCTCAGGAGAAACCAAACCTGCCATTACTTTCATCTTTGACTTCTAGCCTCTAGAACTGAGAGGAAACAAATTTCTGTTATTTAAGCCACTTAGCCTGTGGCATTTGTTATGACAGCCCAAGCAAATTAATACACTGTCAAACCAACCGATGTCTAGGATCAGCTACACATTTAAGAGACCCATCCACCATTCAGCAGGTCAGTTGCTTCTGGGTGATTTTATATATTATAGACACAGTGGATCCCACGGTCATGTGCCCATGGCCATACCCTGGTTGCTATAAAGTTAGTGCCTTTGTTCAAGGCATGGGAATGCAGGATGCTATGTCAGTAGATACTACATTTTTCTGTATGTCTTCAGATAGAGAGGATGGCCGTGTCCTTGTGGGTAAGAAAGGCAAATGTATGAATTTGACTTGCTCACCTTTCCCGGTGGGAGAAGTCAAGAGCAATCAACTCTCCACCAAGTGGTTGGCTAATTTTCTCTAGGGTTGGCACCGTATCAGAGGCTCAGCATTGCTATCTGTTTTGGCCAGTTAAACATTCAGCAGGAGCAGTACCTAGGACTGCCTTAAAGAGACGGCCCATGTATAACCTCCATCTCCACCATCACAGCATCTCCGTTATGTTCCCCTCGTCCCAGTACTGGGGTGACCAATGACAGTAAGTGGGTATCTTTAGCAATTCTAGTCATTATCTCTACGTTTTTACGTCGTCTCCTGGAGTTCATGCTCTCTAGCGGGCATTGACATGCAGTACAAATATCTTCACACTGTATACTTACTGCCACATGTCCGTCCACATGCCTCTTCCCTCAATTAGTTCACACTGTGTAATTCAGACATAGCCTCCTTGGATGCCTGTTTTGTCTACAGTGATGCTGTGTTGAATTAGCATTCTCCATACCTCTCTCATTGGAGCCCTGGCTGCAGTCTCGTTGTGCTGCTCATTGTGCCTGTTGCACCCACCCCTGCTTCTAGCAGTGCTGCCACCTGGCCTCCTCTCATTCTATCATCCCATCAACCTCATCACTATCATGAAACCCAGAGCAGGAACAGAATGTCCCTGTATCAGCGACTGCCTACAGAAGAAATCCTCCACTGAACTTCCCAGTGCTGCTGCTGCTCTTCTCACTAGGCGTTCCTAATTTATTTGGTAAATGGAATGTTCCCTAGGACCTTCCATTGAACTTGTTCAACTGGTAGGCTTCCCAGCCTTAAGCAGTACGTCTACGCTAGAAAGTTTATCCCCAGGAGCCTTGTAAACCCTTACTCCACTACCAGCTATAGCAGTTCTGACATTCGTACTTCACTTAGGTAAGACCATCAATCTTTACAAGTTTCCAAGAATCACCTTAGTCGTGTATTAGTACTATCTCCGAGGATCCTTGTCAGACTTTTAAGTCTTACTCCACAGAAAAGTACCCCACATCAATAAACTTTTCCTTATCAGATTTATTTCTGCTTCCCCAAGCGCATCTCAGAATCCCGTTCTACACATTCTCTCCCTGCTCTTACTGGTACCGTAAGTCCCCCCACATACGAACCTTCAAGTTGTGAACTTTCAAAGATGCGAATGTGCATTCCATCAACATGAGGCATGAGTGACATTGCAGGTCGCCCTCCATCTCCTATTGCTGTCAATCCTTCAGCTCTACCATCTCCCACCTCCTCTCCCTCCTCTAGACAGGAACTCTTCTTGCCTGTTCACTCGATGCCAGCCCCTGCGTGCCCGCTGTCGTACTGCACTGCTGTACTGTAAGGTTTAAAATGTTTTCTTTATTTTTTGTGTTTTTTATGTATTATTTGTGCGAAAAGTATTATAAGCCTATCAGAGTACAGTACTATATACTCGATGGTGTTAGTTGGGTACTCAGGCTGGCTTTGTCGTGGACTTACAAACGCACTCTCAGAATGGAGCTTGTTCGTATGGAGGGGACCTACTATACGTATTAGCCAGATCCCGGAGCTCCTTCAGGGTTGAGTTCCTCCCCTTCCTTGGCAGATCAGGGTCATTCCTGCTCAGGCTATGCTGGGATTTGACTTTTTTTTTTGATATGGTTATTGAAATGGTTGCCAGGATGGTATGTGGGAGGAGTTTACTGGAGACACAAGCATTGTCTTGCAAAGCATCTGCCTTACTTGAGGCCTGTACACAATATTCAAACAAGGGGAGCCACTAAATTCTAATAAAAGGCATATATGGTCAATTTTGCATGTCCCATAAATTCAGGGGAATTGGGGAATGCAAAGTTCTCAACAGCACTCGTTTAGAAATCCTCATTACATATCTGAGGATCCCCTCTTTTCCTATTTGGGCTCTGACCTTGGCACAGGAGATCTGCTGACGGAGACTGCAGCCTTACCTGAAGCTCTGTTATTCTTAGGATAAAGTCATGTATCTGATTGTCTGTTCTGTTTTCCTTCTGCAACATGAGATTAGGGTTTCTTTAAATGTAGCTGATGGGGCCCTGTAGCTTCTACATTTTACATTAATTTGGGGAGTAATTACTCTGAGCCTGACATTATCTCTTTTCAGTGCACCATTGGAACTTATCAAGAGCCACCTGTATTTATAGGCATTATAGCTAACTAATTTGCTCCTCCCTCCCATGTGCCAGGAATATTATCGTTGATGTTGTACCCTCCCACTGGTATTCTATCCCAGTTCACTACCAGTGCATGCTTGTTTTAAACCAGAGCATGCCAGAGGCTATCCATGTTCCTCCTGTGATGGTGTCCTTACTGCCACGCAGACCCTGAGCAGTTCAGCACTAAGGTTTTCACTTTAGAATTGGCTTCCTAGAACCATTCTTGATATTATCTTAGGTTGGGTTCCCTGGGAACAAACTCTGAAGAAAAAAAAAAAAGTTGTGCTCTAAAAGTGTACCGGGAAGAGCTGCATGGAGCTATGTGTGAAGACGTGGGGAAGATAGGATTGAACAGAGGGCGATGTTGACCTGCCATGCAGCTGAGGCCTCAGTAAACCCTGCACAAACTTCTGGAGCTCAGTTGTCTCACCTTGAGGCAAAGGGCCAGAAATTTTGATCTCCACATCAGACAGGGTAGAGCCCTCTGCACATGACCATTTCCAGTGAAAAGTACAAGTGTGAGCAACTGACATCTGGTATTTCCAGCATTTTACTTCACCTCTGAAAAGGGCGTGTGGATAAAGTATGCATCATCTATTACAGGAGAATTCAAAGTGAGGCTTTTTGTTTTATGAAGAAATATATAGATTAAGACTATAAAAAAGAAATGGTGGGAGAAGAGCATTTCAGGCAGAAAAAAAGACCATGTGTGAAGGTTCAGAGGTTAGAAAGAGCTTCTCCTTCCCAAGGCCTTAAGTCCACTGTGAAGTGGAGCAAGCAAGGCAGAGAGTGGCTGAAGGGACAAGCATCAGATCACACAGGATCCTTATGGATTTTCGATTTTAATGTAACATAATGGGAAGTCTTGAAGAATGAACAGTCAAGAAGTTTAATAAGTTACAGTAACATCATTAGCTCTGACTTAAAAAAAAAATCTCTTTGGGGGACAATATTGAGAATGGTTTGGAAAAGGGCCAGAATACAGCCAGGGAGACTTTGAAGTGATTGTGGAGATAAAGAACAGTGAAGAAAATTTGTGACAGTCAAAATCCACAGGACTTGATAGTGGATTAGGTACGAACATTAAAGGAGAGGAAAGTGTCAAGAAAAACAGTATTTTTGCTTGAAAACTAGGTGTATGGCATTGTGTTTTAAAGGCGCTGGAGGTGGAGGTTGAAGATCTAGAAAAGCCTATAGCTGAGTCAGCATCTGTGTGATGCCTGATGGTGATATCAAGACAGTTGGATATTTGGATGTGGAACGTCAATGAGAATGCTAGGCCAAAAAAATAAAAATAAAAATTAGGATTATAGACTCTGCTTAACACCAAGGGTAAGAATGAATTCAAATATGAAGAAGGTATAAACTGGGAACATAAAAGATCTCAGGTAGAGACATGAAAAATATTGTCAAGTTGGGTGAAGCATAAACCATATAATATGCACTTGTTGCATACATGCACTACCACATTAATATGTAAATACAAATTGTACCGTACGTAATACATTGTAAGTATAATGTGCATTAATTATCTGCCCCTTGCTTATAAGCATGCACATTACTCTATTTACAGCACATAATACACTATATGTAAAATTGTACATTAATTGTTTATCACTTGCTTATAAGCAGGTACAATATGTTAACAATATTACATAGTACATATTATTTTTAATCATATATAGCACATTAGGGCAAATCATTTCTAGTCAGCACATGTATCACATCCATAGATCATGAGCTTAATCAGCAAGCCGCGTGAAATCATCAACCTGCTTGGCAGGTGACCCTCGTCTGGCTCCCGGCCCATGACTTGTGGGGGTTTCTATTAATGAACTTTATCAGACATCTGGTTCTTATTTCAGGATCATCTCACCTTAAATCGTACACTCTTTCCCCTTAAAAAAGATATCTTGATGGACCAACGACTAATCAGCCCATGCTCACATATAACTGTGGTTTCATGAATTTGGTACTTCTTAATTTTTAAAGGAATGCTGTGACTCAGCTATGGCCGTCTGAGGCCTTAACACAGTCAAATAAGCTGCAGCTGGACTTTAATTGAATATTATTTACCAACATCATCAACCATAAGATGTTATTCAGTCAATGGTTACAGAACATAAGGAAATCAGACACACGTACACGCATGCATATTCACGCACACGCGATGAACAGGTAAATGACCTGTTTAACAAACCCCCCCTTACCCCACTAATTCCCATGCTCTACATCCTATAATGCCCTGCCAAACCCCAAAGCAAGGCAAAAACATATCAATACATAGAACTTAGCTCTCTACCCACTTAATGCTCAAAATCAGAGAGACCTAGAAAATAAACCCTAATTGTACAAATAAACTACTTAGATATTTACTATTCATACAGACATCTCTCTAGATCTATCGACCATTTTTATCAAAATTGTAACACTAAATCCAACATAAACCACTTGAAACAACTGTATACATGTTACTTCACTATGTAAAAACAGCTTGTTAATGTAGCTTAAAATTTAAAGCAAGGCACTGAAAATGCCTAATGAGTTTACCAACTCTGTAAACAGATAAGTTTGGTCCCAGCCCTTCTACTAGCTTTTAATAAAATTACACATGCAAGCATCCACACCCCAATGAGAATGCCCTCTAAAACACTGAGATTACAAGGAGCAGGCTTCAAGCACACTAATACCAGTAGCTCATAACGCCTTGCTTAACCACACCCCCACAGGAAACAGCCGTGTTAAAAATTAAACCATAAACCAAAGTTTGACTAAGTTATACTAACCAGGGTTGGTAAATGTCGTGCTGCCACTGTGGTCATACATTTAATCCAAATTAATAGAAATTCGGTGTAAAGCGTGTTGAAGAGTGATGTAAAATATGTAAATTTTAATTAAGCCATAAAAAGCCATAACAAAAATAGACTACAAAGTGACTTTAGTATTTCCTGATTACATGACAGTTAAGACCTGAACTGGGAGTAGATACCCCACTGTGCTTAGCCCTAAACCCAAATAATTATAAGAATAAAATTATTCCAGAGCACTGCTAGCAGCAGCTTAAAACTAAAAGGACTTTGAGGTGCTTCACACCCCTCTAGAGGAGTCTGTTCTATAACGGATAAACCCTGAAAAACCTCACCAACCCTTGTGAATTCAATCTGTATACCCACATCTTCAGGAAACTCTAAAAATGAATAAAAGTATACATAATTATTACACATAAAACGTTAGGTCAAGGTGTAACCTATGGGATGGGAAGAAATGGGCTACATTTTCTATTTCAAGAATTTCTCACCACACAAGTCTTTATCAAAACTAAAAACCAAAGGAGGATTTATAGTAAATTAAGAATAGAGTGCTGAATTGAGTAAGGCCATGAAACATGCACACACCACCCATCACCTTCCTCAAGTATTATAATAATTTCCTATAATCTATTAGCAAATACTAGTCATATGAGATGAGACAAGTCATAAGAAGGTTAGCATACTGTAAAGTATGTTTGGATAAATCAAAGCATAGCTTAAATAAAGCACCTAGTTTACAGCTAGGAGATTTCATAATTTATGAATACTTTGAACTGAATCTAGCCCATCACCCCTCTCCATTCTACCAGGATAAGAAAGCTAAATAAAACATTTACTCAATATTTAAATAAAGGAGATAGAAATTTAAAATACCCTCTGGCCCTATAGAGAAAGTACCATAAGGGAATGATGAAAGAAACAAAAGTAACAAGAAGCAAGGTTTATCCCTTGTACCTTTTGCATAATGATTTAGCTAGCAAACATTTAACAAAGAGAACTTAAGTTAAATATCCCAAAACCAGACAAGCTACTTATGAACACTTTATTAGACCAAACTCTTCTATGTAGCAAAATAGTATGAAGGTTTATAAGTAGAGGTGACAAGCCTAACGAGCCTGGTGATAGCTGGTTGTCCAGGAAAAGAATTTCAGTTCAACTTTAAAAATTACCAAAAGGTTATAAATTTTAATGTGTTTTAAAATGTTAATCTAAAAAGGTGCAGCTTCTGAGAAATAGATACAGCCTTATCTGGAGAGTAAGGACAAACACCATAGTTGGTTTAATAGCAGCCACCAATCAAGAAAGAGTTCAAGCTCAACAATAATTTTACCTTAATACCAGTAACAAGTAAATCAACTCCTAGATTTATACTGGGCTAATCAATTGACTAATAGAGGTAATAATGTTAACATGAGTAACAAGAAGTATTTCTCCTTGTATAAGTTTACATCAGTAACCAATAATATGCTGATAATTAACAGTAAATAAATACAACTCAACATTATTTATTAAACACTGTTAATCCAACACAGGTATGCATTCAAGTAAAGAGTAAAAAAAGTAAGAGAAACTCAGCCAACACAAACCCCACTTGCTTACTAAAAACATCACCTCTAGCATAACAAATATTAGTGACAAATGTATCCTGAGCCACACTATCCTGATCATGCAAAGGCAGCATAATCATTTGTTCCCTAAATAAGGACCTGTATGAATGGCCACGCAAGGATTTCACTGTCTTACTTTCAGTGGGTGAAACTGACTTTCCCATGAAGAGGCAGGGATAACAAAATCTGATGAGAAGACCCTATGGAGCTTTAATTAATTAACCCAAAAAAACCTAACTAACCACCAAGGGTTAAAAAAATTTTATATGGGCTGACAATTTTGGTTGGGGTGAACCTCAGAGAACAAAGAAGGCTAGTGATTGAAGTCTAGACTTACCACTCAAGACCCTAGGGATGACAGCACAATATTCTAGAGTTCATTTTGACAATAGGGTTTATGATCTCGATGTTGGATCAAGACACCCCAATGGTGAAACTGCTATTAAAAGTTCATTTGTTCAATGATTATACTCTTACATGACCTGAGTTCAGATTGGAGTAATCCAGGTCGGTTTCTATCTACTATATATTTCTCCCAGTATGAAAGGACAAGAGAAATAAGGCCACTTAAAAAAGCACCTTAAAACCAATTAATGTTATAATCCCAACTTAATACCTACAAAACATTACGCAATATCAGGGTTTGTTAAGGCAGCAGAGCACAATGATTGCATAAAACTTAAACCTTTATAACCAGAGGTTCAAATCCTCTTCCTAACAAAATTTTTATAATTAATATCTTAATACTTCTTATCCTGATTCTTCTAGCCCTAGCATTCCTAACATTAATTGAATGAAAAATTTTAGGTTACGTGCAACTTCAAAAAGGGCCAAATATCATAGGCCCATATGGCCTATTATAACCATTGCTGATGCAGTCAAATTATTTATTAAAGAACCACTACGACCAGCTGCATCGTCCATTTTCTTATTTATCACTGCACCAATTCCAGCCCTAACCATATGAATTCCCCTACCCATTACTTACCCTCTCACTAATATAAATCTAGAAGTATTATTTATATGCTACCTATACCAAGCCTGGCCATATACTCTAGTTTATGATCCAGATGGGCTTCCAACTCAAAACAGGCATTAATTGGAGCCCTACGAGCAGTAGCACAATTTCATGTAAAGTGACACTAGCAATTATTCTTTTATCGGTCCTCTTAATAAATGCTCCTGTGTTGTGATGAGGGTTGAGAGAGTGAAAGATCCATTTATGAATAACTTTTCTATCATGACCCTTAGCTATAATATGATTTATTTCCACTCTAGCAGAAACTAACTGAACTTCCTTGACCTAACAGAATGAGAATCTGAGCTTCTACTAGGCGTCAACACAGAATATGCAGCAGGCCCATTCACCACATTCTTCTTAGCAGAATACACCAACATGATCATAATAAACATTTTGACAACAATCCTATCTCTAGAAGCATTCCATAACCCCTACCTCCCGAACTATACACAACCAAGTTTATTATCAACATGCTACTGCTAACAATCTCTTTCCTGTGGATTCGAGCATCCTACCCTAGATTCTGATACAATCAGCTAATACATATATTTTGAAAAAACTTCCTACCACTAGTTCACAGGAAGATGGCAGAGGATTAAGACATGGAGATCACCTTCCTCCCCACAGACACATCAAGAATACATCGACATGTGGAACAGCCCCTACAGAACACCTTCCGAATGCTGGCAGGGGACTTCAGACTTCCAAAAAGGTAAGAAAGTCCTCACATAACTGGGTAGAGCGAAAGAAAAAAGGAAGAAAAAAAAAAAGAGACAAAGGAATCGGGATGGGACCTGCCCCTCTGGGAGGGAGCTGTGAAGAGGAAAAATTTCCACACACTATGAAGCCCCCTCATTGGTGGGGATGGGGGGAGCTTTGCAGCCTTGAAGGAGAGGGCAGCAACAGGTATGCAGAGGGCAGAGCACAGAGATCCCTGCATGGAGGATTGGTGCCAACCAGCACTTCCCAGCATGAGACACTTGTCTGCTTGCTCACTGGGGTGGGAGGGGGCTGGGCACCGAGGCTTGGGCTTCAGAGGTCAGACCCCAGGCAGAGGACCAGGGTTGGCTGTGTGAGGACAGCCAACGGGAGTTAGTGTGCCACAGCTAGCCGGGATCGGTCTGGGAAAAAGCCTGGGCCTGAAGGAGACGCAGGAGACCTCTGTTTCGGAGTGCTAGAGAGGCAGCCCACCATAGGAGCTTCCTGCTCCATGCGCTCACAGATGGCAGGGCAACGTCTACATGAGCTCAAGCAGAAGCCGAGCCGCAGCTTTTATCTTGGAACCCAGAGGCTGCCACCGAGGGTCCTGTGTGCAAGGCAGGTCACTGTCCACACCCTCCTGGCAGCCTGTGCAGCCCACCGCGGCCAAGAGTCCCGTGATCCAGGGCCAGCTTCCCCAGGAGAATGCACAGCACATTTCAGGCTCTTGCAACTTTGTACCAGACTCTGCTGCTACAGTCACCCTCTGCACATTTCAATTGTGACTACCATTTCCCTTCCTCCTCACAGCCTGAGTGAGCAAGCCCTAATCAGCTGCTGCTTTTGCCCCACTTGCCTGGGAGGGGAAAAGATGCTTGAGGATGGCCCACACACAGAGGTGGGGCTAAATGCAAAGCTGAACCTCAGGGGCTGTGCAACCAAAGAAGAAAAACGGGAAACATCTCCTTGCAGCCACAGGAGCATACCTGAATAGACGAGTGTTCCCACAATTGAGGCTCTGGACTTTGAAGGCATCTGTGGACTTTGAGGGCCAGTACATGCAGGAGTAAGGCCAGATCAGAGTCTGAGCTAGCCCCACAGTGCCCACAGCAGGTCCAGAGACCTACCTAGAAGTATTAGAGGACTTGCTGGGTAGGCAGGGATTAGCTGTGGCTCACTGTGGGGGCAAGGACACTGACAGCCAAGGCCACAGGAATATTATCCTTTTTTGTTTGTATTTTTGGTTCTTTGTGATTTGTTCTGTTGCTCTTTTTCTATTACTCTTTTAATTTTATTTTTTATATATTCTTTTTTCTTTTCATGCTTTTATTTTAATATATTTTTTATTTTACTTATTTTTTTCCTATTTCTTTTTTGAAGGGGTTTGTTTATTGGTTTGGTTGCTCTCTTCTGCTTTGTTTACACTTTTTTCTTTTTTTTTTTTTTGTGAGTACATGGATATATGTTTCTTTGTGTGATTTAGAATGTTTAGTTCTGCTTTTACCATTTTTCTTGGGGTGTTGCCTCTTCACTTTGTTTTTGTTTTTGTTTTCTTTTTCTCTCCCTCTGTTTCTTCCACACTGGTCACCTTGGTTCTCCGGCCAGGGGATGGGCCTGAGCCTCCAAAGTGGGAGAGCCAAGTCCAGGATTTGGACCACCAGAGTACACTCAGCCCTATGGAATATTAATTGGTGAGAGCTCTCCCAGAGGTCTCCGCCCAAACACTAAGACCTGGCTCCATCCAAGGGCCAGTAAGTTCCAGCCCTGGACACCTCATGCCAAACAACTAACAAGACAGGAACACCACCCGCCTATCAGCACACAGGCTGCCTGAAGTCATACTAAGCTCACAGACACCCCAAAACACACCACTGGATGCAGCTCTGCCCCTCAGAGGGACAAGACCCAGCCCCACCCACCAGAACACAGGCACCAGTTGCACCCACCAGCAAGCCTACACAAGCCACTGGACCAACTTCACTCACTGGGAACAGACAACAGAAGTAAGAGGAACTACGATTCTCAGCCTGCAGACAGGAGACCCCAAACACAGTAAGTTAAACAAAATGAGAAGACAGAAAAATATGCAGCAGATTAAGAAGTAAGGTAAAAACCCACAAGACCAAACAAATGAAGAAGAGATAGGCAGTCTACCTGAAAAAGAATTCAGAGTAATGACAGTAAAGATGATCCAAGATCTCAGAAATAGAATTTAGGCACAGAAGGAGAAAATGCAAGAAAAGTTTAACAAGGACCTAGAAGAACTAAAGAGCAAACAAACAGTCATAAACAACACTATAACTGGAATTAAAAAATATTCTAGAAGGAATCAATAGCAGAATAACTGAGGCAGAAGAATGGATAAGTGACCTGGAAGACAGAATGATGGAAGTAACTGCCATGAAGCAGAATAAACAAAAAAAGAATGAAAAGAATAGAGGACAGTCTCAGAGACCTCTGGGACAACATTAAACACACCAACATTCGAATTATAGGGGTCTCAGAGAAAGAAGAAAAAAGAAAGAATCTGAGAAAATATTTGAAGAGATTATAGTCAAAAACTTCCCTAACATGGGAAAGGAGATAGTAAATCAAGGCCAGGAAGCACAGAGACTCCCATACAGGATAAACCCAAGGACAAACATGCTGAGACATATGATAATCAAATGATCAAAAATTAAATACAAGGAAAAAATATTAAAAGCAGCAAGGGAAAAGCAACAAATAACATATAAGGGAATCCCCATAAGGTTAACAGCTGATTTTTCAGCAGAAACTCTGCAGGCCAGAAAGGAATGGTGGGACATATTTAAAATGATGAAAGGGAAAGACCTATAACCAAGATTAAGCTACGCAGCAAGGATATTATTCAGATTAGATGGAGAAATCAAAAGCTTTACAGACAAGCAACAAATAAGAGAATTCAGCACCACTGAACCAGCCCTACAACAAATGCTAAAGGAACTTCTCTAAGTGGGAAACACAAGAGAAGAAAAGGACCTACAAAAACAAATGCAAAACAATTAAGAAAATGGTAATAGGAACATACATATCAATAATTACCTTAAATATAAGTGGATTAAATGCTCCAACCAAAAGACACAGACTGGCTGAATGGATACAAAAACAAGACCATATATATGCTGTCTACAAGAGACCAGCTTCAGACATAGGGACACATACAGACTGAAAGTGAGGGGATGGAAAAAGATATTCCATGCAAATGAAAACCAAAAGAAACCTGGAGTAGCAATACTCATATCAGACAAAATAGACTTTAAAATAAAGACTATTACAAGAGACAAGAAAGGACACTACATAATGATCAAAGGATGAATCCAAGAAGACGATAGAACAATTGTAAATATTTATGCACCCAACACAGGAACACCTCAATACTTAAGGCAAATGCTAACAACCATAAAAGGGGAAATCGACAGTAACACAATAATAGTAGGGGACCTTAGTACCCTATTTACACCAATGGACAGATCATCCAAACAGAAAATAAATAAGGAAACACAAGCTTTAAATGACGCATTAGACCAGCTTGACCTAATTGCTATTTATAGAACATTCTATCAAAAAACAACAGAGTACACCTTTTTCTCAAATGCACATGAAACATTCTCCAGGATAGATCACATCTTGGGTCACAATCAAGCCTCAGTAAATTTAAGAAATTTGAAATCGTATCAAGCATCTTATCTGACCACAACAATATGAGACTAGATATCAATTAGAGGAAAAAAGCTGTAAAAAATATGAACACATGGAGGCCAAACAACATGCTACTAAATAACCAAGAAATCACTGCAGAAATCAAAGAGGAAATCAAAAAATATCTAGAGAAAAATAACAAAACATGATGATCCAAAACCTATGGGATGCAGCAAAAGCAATTCTAAGAAGGAAGTTTATAGCAATACAATCCTACCTCAAGAAACAAGAAAAATCTCAAATAAACAACCTAACCTTACACCTAAGGCAATTAGAGAAAGAAAAACAACAACAAAAACCCCAAAGCTAGCAGAAAGAAAGAAATCAGAAAGATCAGATCACAAATGCATGGAAAAGTGAAAGAAACAATAGCAAAGATCAATGAAACTATGAGCTGGTTCTTTGAGAAGATAAACAAAATTGATAAACCATTAGCCAGACTCATCAGGAAAAAAAAAGACTCAAATCAACAGAATTAGAAATGAAAAAGGAGAAGTAAAAACTGACACAGCAGAAATGCAAAAGATCATGAGAGACTACTACAAAAACTATATGCCAATAAAATGGACAACATGGAAGAAAGGACAAATTCTTAGAAAAGTACAACCTTACAAAAGTGAACCAGGAAGAAACAGAAAATATGAACAGACCAATCACAAGCACTGAAATTGAAACTGTGATTAAAAATCTTCCAACAAACAAAACTCCAGGACCAGGTGGCTTCACAAGATAATTCTATCAAACATTCAGAGAAGAGTTAACACCCATCCTCCTCAAACTCTTCCAAATATAGCAGAAGGAGGAACACTCCCAAAGTCATTCTATGAGGCTACCATCACCCTGATACCAAAACCAGATAAAGAAGTCACAAAAAAGAAAATTATAGGCTAGTATCACTGATGAACATACATACAACATCCTCAAAAAAATACTAGCAAACAGAATCCAACAGCACATTAAAAAGATCATACACCATGATCAAGTGGGGTTTATCCCAGGAATGCAAGGATTCTTCAATATATGCAAATCAATCAATGTGATACACCATGTTAACAAATTAAAGGATAAAAACTATATGATCATCTCAATAGATGCAAAAAAGCTTTCAACAAAATTAAACACCCATTTATGATAATCTCCTCAGAAAGTGGGCATAGAGTGAAACTACCTCAAGAAAATAAAAGCCATATATGACAAACCCACAGCCAACATCATTCTCAATGGTGAAAAACTGAAAGCATTTTCTCTAAGAACAGGAACAAGACAAGGGTCCCACTCTTACCACTATTATTCAACATAGTTTTGGAAGTCCTAGCTATGGCAATCAGAGAAGAAATAAAAGGAATACAAATTGGAAAAGAAGAAGTAAAACTGTCACTGTTTGTAGATAACATCATACTATATATAGAAAATCCTAAAGATGCCACCAGAGAACTACTAGAGCTAATCAAAAAACTTGGTAAAGTAGCAGGCTACAAAATTAATGCACAGAAATCTCTTGCATTCCTATACACTAATAATGAAAAATCAGAGAGAGAAATTTAGGAAACACTCCCATTTACCACTGCAACAAAAAGAATAAAATACCTAGGGATAAGCCTAACTTAGGAAGCAAAAGACCTGTATGCAGAAAAGTAAGACACTATGAAAGAAATTAAAGACAATACAAACAGATGGAGAGACATACCATGTTCCTGGATTGGAAGAATCAACATTGTGAACATGACTATACTACCCAAAGCAATCTACAGATTCAATGCAATCCCTATCAAATTACCAATGGCATTTTTCACAGACCTAGAACAAAAGATTGTAGTTTATATGGAAACACAAAAGACCCCTGATAGCCAAAGCAATCTTGAGAAAGAAAAATGGAGCTGGAGGAATCAGGTTCCCTGACTTCAGACTATACTACAAGCCCACAGTAATCAAGACAGTATGTTACTGGCACAAATGTAGATCAATGGAACAGGATAGAAAGCCTAGAGATAAACCCATGCACATATGGTCATCTTATCTTTGACAAAGGAGGCAAGAATATACAATGGAGAAAAGACAGTCTCTTCAATAAGTGGCACTGGGAAAACTGGACAACTATGTGTAAAAGAATGAAATTACAACACTCCCTAACACCATACACAAAAATAACTCAAAATGGATTAAAGACCTAAATGTGAGGCCAGAAACTATAAAACTCTTAGAGGAGAACATAGGCAGAACACTCTATGACATAAATGACAGCAAGATCCTTTTGACCCACCTTCTAGAGTAATGAAAATAAAATAAAAAATAAACAAATGGGACCTAATGAAACCTAAAAGTTTTTTGCATAGTAAAGGGAACCATAAACAAGATGAAAAGACAACCCTCAGAATGGGAGAAAATATTTGCAAATGAAGCAACTGACAAAGGATTAATCCCCAAAACACATAAGTGGCTCATGTAGCTCAATATCAAAAAAACAAACAATCCAATCCAAAAATAGGCAGAAGACCTAAATAGACATTTCTCTAAAGAAGACATACAGATGGCCAAGAGGCAAATGAAAAGATGCTGAACATCACTAATCATTACAGAAATGCAAGTCAAAGCCACAATGAGGTATCACCTCACACTGGTCAAAATGGCCATCATCAAAAAATATAGGAACAATAAATGCTGGAGAGGGTGTGGAGAAAAGAGAATCCTCTTGCACTGTTGGTGGGAATGTAAATTGCTACAGTCATTATGGAAAACTATGGAGATTCCTTAAAAAACTAAAAATAGAACTACCATATGGCCCAGGAATCCCACTACTGGGCACATACCCTGAGAAAACCATAATTCAAAAAGATACATGTACCACAGCATTCATTGCAGCACTATGTACAATAACCAAGACACAGAAACAACCTAAATGTCCATCGACACATTAATGGATAAAGAAGATGTAGTACATATATACATTGGACTATTAGTCGTAAAAAGGAATGAAATTAAGTTATTTGTAGTGAGGTAGATGGACCTAGAGACTGTCATACAGAGTGAAGTAAGTCAGAAAGAGAAAAATAAATACTGTATGCTAAGACATATATATGGAATCTGAAAAATGGTACTGATGAACAGAGTAGCAGAGCAGAGCAGGAATAAAGATGCAGATGTAGAGAACGGCCTAGAGGGCACAGGTGGGGAAGGGGAAACTGTGACATAGTGAGAGAGTAGCACTGACACATATACTCTACCAAAGGTAAGATAATTAGTGGGAAGCTGCTGCATCATACACAGGGAGATAAGCTCCATCCTTTGTGAAGACCTAGAGGGGTGGGATAGGGAGGGTAGGAAGGAAGCTCAAGAGGGAGGAGATATGGAGATATATGTATACATATAGCTGAGTCACTTTGTTGTACAGCAGAAACTAGAACAACATTGTAAAGCAATTACACTCCAACAAAGATGTAAAAAAAAAAAATCTTCCTACCACTAACGGTAGCCTTATGCATATGACATGTCTCACTACCTATCATAACATCAAATATTCCTCCACAAACATAAGAAAAGAGTTACATTGATAGAGTAAATAATAGAAGTTTAAATCTTATTTCTAGAATCTTAGGAATTGAACCTACTCTAAAGAATTCAGAATTCTTCATGCTACCATATTACTCTATATTCTATAGTAAGGTCAGCTAAATAAGCTATCAAGCCCATACCCCGAAAATATATCCTTCCTGTGCTAATAAATCCCATCATCTTCACCATTATCCTAACAATCATTATCTCAGGAACGATAATTGTTATAACCAGCTCCTACTGACTACTTATCTGAATTGGTTTCAAAATAAATACTAGCCATTATTCCCATTATAATAAAATAGAGTTTAACCCACAGGCTATAGAAGCATACACTATTTTCTAACACAAGCTACCGCATCAATATTACTTATAATAGCCGTTATCATTAACCTATTACACTCCAGCCAATGAACTATTACAAAAATCTTTAATCCAATAGCAGTGATAGTAATAACAACAGCCCTAACCGTAAAACTAGGACTATCTCCATTCTACTTGTGAGTACCTAGTTACAGAAGGCATCTCATTAACAGCAGGCTTAATCTTATTAACATGAAAAAATCTTGCACCCTTGTCAGTATTATACTGAATCTCACTATCCGTCAACCTAAACCTAATATTATCCATATCCATACTATCATAATTGGAGGATGAGGCAGACTAAACCAAAACCAACTATGAAAAATTATAGCTTATTCATCAATGGCTCACATAGGGTGAATAAGAGCTATTACATTGTATAACCCAACTATAACAATTCTAAACCTACTAATCATGTTATAGTAGCATTTACCACATTCATACTATTCATTTACAGCTCAGCCACCACCACACTATCACTATCACACAAATGAAACAAAACACTCATTATTACAACCCTCATTCTCATCACCCTATTATCAACAGGAGGTCTCTACTATTCTAATTTCTCAATCTTCGAACTCGAGTAGTTTCACTTTCCCTTTATGTTTCTTCATTCTCTTGTCTCTCTCCACTACAAACCCCTGCAGCTCCACTTGGTGACCTCCAGACTATTGATACACAGCATTTGCCTGCAGGCTGTTGCAAAAAAGGTCACCAGAAACCCTTATCATTCAACTTGAGTGGATTCTAGACAGCCTTGTGTTTAAATCCAAATGTTTGTTCCCAATCTAAAATGTTTCTGCAAGTTCCTTTTCTTTCCAAAGTTGTCGATATTACAGTTTTATTTTTTCAGTTATGCTTACGTCGGAGAAAGATGTTATTACTTTCATTTTTCTTGTCTTCAACACCAGTTTCTCTCTTCCTTTTGAACAAGGATGTATCTCAGCATGTGTGAGCTACTTGTATGTAGTTACTGTGTCTTATTCAACTTACGGTTCCAGTGTTTAACCTAGTGCATGGCAAATAAGCAGTGGTCACAAATGTTTATCAAATAAGTAAGTAAATTAAAACTAAATAAATGACTAGGAAGACGGTATGGCACTAAGGGAAAATTATTATAGCACCAAAACAAAACAAGAGGCAGTGACTACTCCAAAACCAAACCTTTAGAAAATTATCATAACAGTCTTTTATAGCCTACTCTGACTTCTGGGACAAGCAATGGATTCAGAGATGCTCTTATGTATTCTACATGCATTAAAGTATTAATTAAAAATTATAAAATATGCATATTCATTACACTGTAAAAGCACACATGTTCAGATTCTGGTGGGGATTTTTTTTTTTAAATAGCTATATGATAAATTTAGAGGCACCACTAAAAATGCCCGATGTTACCCCTCCCCAACCCCCCTCAAAAAAGGGCAGAGAAGAAATGAATCATTTGACATAAGATGACTAAGAAAAGCAATTTTCTATTAGCCAAATAACAATATGTAGCAAAAATCGAGGAAGCTTAAAAACAAGCACAACCAAAATAACTTTTTTTCTGCATGTAGCAATGTATCAACCAAATAATAAAATGTTATTCCAAAACAGATTTCAACTCTTTTCCATGTGCGCCAGAAACCTGGCAGCAAATCATATTTCAACAATTTACTTTACCAAAGATGATAAACGTGCCAGACATTTTTTATCACAATGGGGGAAAGCGAAGAATGCGAAAGCAGAAGACCGCAGATAAAGGTGTTGGAAGGGGGTTAGCTGGAGCCCTATGGGGAACCAAGACACTATGTTTGAGCAATCTGTATTTTCTGAAAACTAGAAGCTGGGATTTTTCCTTTTGCTCTTTTCTTAAATGAATCTTCTTATATAAATATAAATGTATTAAGAAATAAAGCTAAGTAATACTAATTTGATCAAAATAAGTTTATGTTGTAGGAATTCATATACTGAAAACTATTTGAAATTGTGAACAAAATATTAGTTTTTTTTTTCCTATTCAATATTTTGGGGGGATTATGAAGGGAACTTTTTCATTATTCAAAAAGGAAATGATCAATCTGCTTCTGTTCATTGCCAGATGGTAACATGAACTTGCAGTTTATTTAAGGATAGTCTTAAATGTGCTGAGAGGGGACTCCTTCCAACTTGTGATGTATCAATAATGTGACTGAACATGAATTATTTACTATGAAGTTGCAGGATAGATTTGTTCCTATGTCTTCCTTGAAGTCACCACAAATAATCTGCACCCAGAATCGTATTATATGGTAAATTTGAGGCTATCCAAATATCCTTTCTTGAAACTTTTTTTTAATAGTGAAGAACTTTTCTATATTTGGCTTTTTTAGACCATAAATGGCATCCAAAATATTTCCATTTGACTATGTACTATCTTTTGCCAATATCTCTTCTAGCATTTTTTTCTAGCATTTTCATAAATATGGTTCAAATATACTTACTCTGAATTGTCACTATTTTGCAATATCTGTTTTTCTAAGAATACATTATAGATATTCAATACACACACACATATATATGTATATACACATTTTTGTATTCAGATTCTTAAGTTGCTTAATTAATACAGAATTTTTGGTCTTTTAGAATCTTTTAAGGATATAAAAATTATGCGTTGAGATGAGATAAAAAGCTCAATTCACATAATACAGTTATCTAAAAGTATGTTGAAATTCTCTTTATCAGTATTATTATAAAATGAGTGAATTCAAACATGTAAATTTAGAGAGTAAAACAAACCCTCACATCTCTATCACCTTCAACAACTGTCATCTCAGGACCAATCTTCTTTCATATGTACCTCTCCCTCCAAGACTGCTCAAAATTATTTTGAATTAAAACCTCCACTTCATATCATTTCATTCATACATAGTGAATGCTACTGAAAGATACTCTTTTCTTAAAAGAGAGATGGTGAGAGGGCAAAGTAAAAGGGCAACTTTGATCCTAGCCATTCGGCCATGGGCCTCAGCAATGGCAATAGCTTGAAATCTGGCTCTAAAGGAGATACTTAAATGTTACATTAGTTACCTTTTAATTGTTTTAAAAATAAATCAAAGTTACCAATCATAAAACTCAAAGTATATTCAATCTATGAATATGAATTATACACCTTTTGGAGGTTTAAGCCTCCTTTTACTCACCTGACAGGAGGTATTTCAGTGTCTTTTTCATCATCAGTTCATGCTTAGTCCTTTGGCTTTAGGATGTTACACAAATCACACCAAAGCAAGGCAGAACCCAGAACTAACCCTGAACCCCTGAATAACAGCCCTTGGGTACTTTTAGCAATAACAAGAAATTAATAGTCACTTTGGTCATTTTATAGGATTTCATGTTTTCACTTTATATTCAATCATTTAAACTCATTCACAGTTCATCAACCACTCATCCATCTATCATGTACCTACTTATATCTACTCATTCAATGAACATTTGTTGTGTCATGCACTGAGCTAGGTGCTAAGGCTACAAAGGTGAAATAAAAGTCTATGATCTCTTACATTCAGACAATGAAAGTATTTTTCAATGATAAGAAGAAATGAGCTATAAAGCCATGAAAAGAAATGAAGGAACCTTAAATACATATTACTAAGTGACAGGAGCTAATCTGAAAAGGCTACATACTATATGATCCCAACTATATGACAATCTAGAAAAGGCAGATGGAGACAGTAAAAACATCAGTGGTTACCAGGGTTTGGGAGGAGGAAGAGATAAATAGGTAGAGCACCAGAGCTTTATAGGGCTGTGAAACCCTTCTATAAGATACTGTGATGGTAGATACATGTCATTATACATTTGTCAGAACTCACAGAATATACCACACACAGAGTGAGCCCTAATGTAAACTACGGATTTTAGTCAATAATCATTTATACATATTGGCTTATTAATTGTAATAAATATATACCACTAATGCAAGATGTTAATAGAAGAAACTGAAGGAGAGGGGGTATGTGAGAACACGCTGTACCTGCCACTCAATTTTTCTATTAACCTAAAACTGCTCTTCCAAAAATGTCTATTAATAAAAGAAAAAAAAATTTATGGCCCTTTTTTCTCTGGGATTTCAAGATCTAGTTTGGGGCAGATGTATAAATATCTTTACTAGTTTCCTAGGTTTGTTGCAGCAAATTAGCACAAACTTGGTGGCTATAAACAAAAGATATGTATTCTCTCAGTTCTGGAGTTCAAAAGTCTGAAATCAAGATGTCAACAGGGCCATGCTCCCTCCCAAGTCTCTAGGGGGTAATCTTTACAGCTTCTGGTGGCTCCAGGAGTTTCTTGGCTTGTGGTCAATTCAATCTCTGACTCTATCTTCATAGAGTTTCCCTTTCTCCCTGTGTCTCTGCTCTGTGTGTCTTGTAAGGACACTAGAATTGGATTTCAAGCCCATCCATATAATCCATAATGATCTCAAGATTCTTAATTGTATCTGCAAAGAGCCTTTCTCAAAACAAGGTGAAATTCAGAGGTTCAGGGGGTTAGGGTGTGGATGAACCTTTTGCGGGGGCAACATTCAACTTATTACACTACCATAGCATGATGTGCACTCTAATACAGTATGAACAGAGTGCTCTGGAGGGAGGTGTGGAAGCATCACAGGGAATATGACATGAGATGGGTATTGAAGGTTGAACTGGAGTTTGCTAGCCTGGGGCAGAAGTGTCACGATGTGAGAGTTAGGTAAATGCCATCTCTGGGGAGATACTCTAGGCAACAACAGGGCCTGTTTAGGGAATGGTAAGAAGGTCAGTGTCCCTAAAAGGCAACTGGAGGGGGTGAATGGGGGCTAAAGGAAATACTAGCATATGAGTCTAAGATGTCAGACTGTGAACAGGTTATAAAGGAGCTGACCATCCTGAGAGAAAAGCATTTGTTCTTCATCCTATTTACAAAGTTCCTAAAGACAAGATCAGATTCATACTTTAGAAATAAGACTATTCCAACCAAGTTAAGACTTTGAGAAAGCAAAGGCTGGCGGCAGGGTGATTAACAGGTTATATTCAATAAAATCCTACTCAACCGTGAGGCAAGAGCAGAGATGAGAACTAAGAGCTATTCTGGAGGTAAGACAGCACGTGAAGAACAACTGAATTTGGCGAGTAGGGAAGGATATGAGCCCGAGTCTTCAGTTGATGCCATCATCCAAAGCAGGGATTTTTGGAGGAAAGGGGTGCTTTTACATGAGGTGTAGAAAGTTATGAGTTAACTTTTGGAAGTATTTAATCTTGTTTTATTTTGTAGTTCAAGGTCTAAATTTAGTATAGCAAAATGTTTTGCTTCTAAGCTGTAAAGGGCTCTGAAAAAAGAAACAAGCTTTTGGGGAATCTTCAAAATTACCTTTAGAATTTCCCACGAGTCCCTCCCAGTCATTTCTTTTACAAATGACAAGCTCCAACAGACCACATGTCTCCGCAAATATATAAAGAATGAAGGAATCATCAAGTACTAAGATGCTTTATTGGTTCATAGAGGCGAAAAATATTTTCCCTTTCTGAGGGGACAGAAAAAGTCTGAAAATACTGCTACTACATAGCAACCCAGTCTTTTAAATAGATTGCAAAAAGAATTAGAGCATAAGTTTTCACCACAGAGGAGGTCTTCAAACACACAGAATGTTGCATTATTACCTTTTATTTTTATCTTTGCAGAGCTGCTGCAATGAAAGAAGAAATCTCTGTTCCAACATAAAAAATAAACATAATATCACTGTGACAGGGACTGATTCAGTATGGAAACATTGACTGTAGAGCCTTTCTGGCTTACTTCAAAAGACTTTCAATAACTGCCAAGAGAGTTTATTTGGATAGTTTCAGTTTCATGTGTTTAATCAACTAAAAACTCAATCCAGAGTTGAGAGTGTGACAAAGCATGTGTTCGAAAGAGGGTGTGCATGTGTTCATATTTGCGGGGGCATGAGTGTGTTTGCGCATGTGGATGTTTGAGGGTGAGCAGAGAGGGGTGTGTGTGTGTGTGTGTGTTATAACATTTTATTGTTTTAATATCATTTCATCTCTTTAATAGGGCCCATGCTCATAATCTTCACAGCTGTGATCATATCAAGGCTAAATTTCCATGATTTTTATAGCACTTCTTCATGCTCTAGACCCTACAATAGTATGTTGCAAAGGGATTCTGTAACTACAGATAAGCCTAGAGGGTAAAAAGTAAAACTGCTTTCCCTCCCTTCAGACTTCATTCAACTTGATGTCAGAAGCATTAAGTGCTACCACAGTTCTATCTATATGGTTTCAATGTACTAGTATGTACTAATGAATGCATTAATACATTTTGCCATTTAGTTATACAATAAAAGCAAAATGATGTGTCCTTAAAGGAATTTATTTCTTGGATTTCTCTGTTGTTACAGTAGGCAAATCTCTCAGTGTAGCCATTTGTAGATGAGCGTTAATGGGATAACTACCACCTCCTATACCATTGACTTCTGAGGTTGGGGCAGGGAAGTCAAACAACACCTAATCCAGCGTTTCCCCAAAATTTCTTCTATCGGTTACTTAGAATTTGATAAAATCATGGATTTACAGGCTGTATCCCTGCTGAACAGCAATGATTAGGATTAGCTAGTACTTGGTGAGCTTACTAAGATTGAGTAAAATTTGGAAAACAACCAACTAGCCCAATCCCTCATTTTTCAGATATGAAGATTGAGATAAAGGAAAGTTACTAACCCCGTGAAGGACAACCCAGTTAGGCCTAGAACCCATGTCCTTTCCTCCTAAACTACTGTTCGTGTCCACCAACCTCTCAGGCACAAAATATAGAAATTCTGATTTGGCTTTCTCAACACAAGTACGTTTGAAATGATTCTAGTATGCCACTGTGAATTTCATCCAAGTTCAAAGATGCATTTCAGCATGCAGCTTAGTGGTTGTGTAGAATACAGCGTTAATGATGCCAGAGTTGTAATATTTACCCTTTAGAACCATATTTGAAAACAAAAGAGCAGCATTCTTCTCATCCTGCGGCTAACCATCATTCCAGTCAGCTGTGTTGCAAATGTTTGCCGTGATCAAAAAGGGAATCAGGTGAGAGAGTGTGGGTGACTCAGCACCACCGTCCACAACTTTGGACGGTGCAACTTTGAGTGTGTTAATGGTAATGCCTCAGTAGCAACATTTTGGCAGAGGAAGAAGAAAAACTTTTTAAAACCAGTGTCATTTGTTATGAACTGTTCTTAGCAAAAGGTTAAGACTTGGCCCCTGTATCTAAAGAACTTAAAGTGTGAGTAGAGAAACAAAGACTGAAACAGAAACAAGAAAATACAGGCCAGACTGTGTGCACAGACTTGTCATTTTGAACAAGGGGTATGATACTATGTGCCCTCTCAAATCTCATTCCATATGCAAGTTATTATGTCAGCTGTTTGAGAAAACATTCTGGGCAATTTTTTGATACTGACAGTCACTTTAATATTATATATTTAGAGGCATTAGTCCTCTAAATGATATGCATTCTTTCCTGAAGCAAACTAGGAAATATATGTGTAGCTAATGATCCTTCCTTTGCAATTTCTCTAAAATCACGAGCAAGGATTTACAGATACTATATTTTCCTTTTGTAGAAAACACAGGCAAGACCTGCATCTTCTTGGAACTTTTGTGAATTTGCAAAAACTACACGTGTTTTTCACATTTCAATTTTCCCAGACACTAATTGTGATCAAGAATAACTGGTTTGACAGACAGGGTCTCACTTGGGGTACTGGAAGCCAAGTGCTCATCCGCCCAGTCATTAGCCTCTGCAGTATCAACACTGTGGGAAGTTACTGGGGTACCTGTCACCATTCTCTAGCTTGCAACTGTCTTTGGGGAGCCCAGAATTCTCACTTCACTTCTGAGCTTATTAGATCTGGCAAGTGAACCGCTAAGAGAGGCGGCAAGATAAGAATGGATCTATATTAAATCTGATCACCCTCATTCTGTTGTCAGAATGTTAGCCAATGGTATTAGTATGCCATTCAATCAGTGCAGTGACCACTCCCTACGTTCCGCATCATCTCTAACACTTGGGGAATGATTTAACAAATCTTACCACATGCCAGAGTCTAAGATAAATACTCTGCTTGCATTAATCACATTTGATCCTCCCAACTGTCCTATGATACAGGTTAAAGTTTACCCAAACTTTCCAGGGAATATTAAGGCTCGTTGAGGACAAATAATTTTACCAAATGCACGTGACTATCAAGTATAAAACCTGGTATTTGAACACTTTCAATGCGATTCCAGAGCCAAAGCTTTTAACCACTTGACTATCCTCTCTTCCAAAGAAGAGCTACAGAACTAGAAATAATTAGCAGCATCAACCCAAATGAATAAGTACTCAGCATTCGGTAGCTCCACCTCCTCTATCTCCTCATTCTCTAGGTACAACCTTCTTTAAATAAATCATGAGATTCTACTAAATTCTTGACTTTTCATTTGAAGAACTGATCAATTAAGTCTAGGTTGGAATTTAACTCATGTTAAGATATTCAAAAATCATTTTTAATTTAAAGCTTATTCTAACAATCTAAGGACACCCTAAAAATGATACATCCTGTATACGTTCTCCACAGAAGCTCCATGGATGGTCTTGAACACATGACTATTCACAGGGTTAAACAGTTAAAACTTAAAACAACTTTCTATAATCAGAGGCAATAAAATCAAAGCTATGGCATTTCTATCCCAGAAACAAGTCCTACTTTTTGACAGGATGTCAAAGAGTTAACCATTAAAGCAATGTACCTGGCTTTTTAAAAATTCTTTTCAGTAAAAATGTAACACTGCACTTCAGTTTTCAATTGCTTTCTTTTGGATTTTCTCTAAACAGACACACATTTGATTCACAGGATGCGCTTAAGTTTAATGTTCCCAAAACCACAGACAAAATTTTGTGCTATTTTAATTATCATAATAGAAAGCATGGACAATAGTAAGAAACACAGTAAAGCCTAGTGACTTCCCAATACATCCATAAACTGTCAGCAGTTTTAAGAGAATGTCAAAACTATGCACAAAGAGAACCCCAAGATCAAGTCCCAAATGTTCTTGAATCAAACATAATTAGAAGAAGCACTGGAAACTAAGAAATCTAATTCTATACGAAAGATCTATAACCAAAGAAATGTTAAAGCCATTCCCGAATATGAAACCAAAATCTTCGGAGATGAATAATGTAAATGACATTATCAGTACTGAACAGAGAGCAGTGTGAATAGTAATCTGAATGTTAACCGTAGGAAAGATTTCAAAGCGATACGAAACTAAATGACTCTATGCATTCTATAATAAAATGAGTGCAACACAAACTAATTCTATTCATAATCACAAATATACTTTGTTTTTTAAAGAACTGTGTTATTAGATTTGCTCTAATAAAGACATGTTACAATACTTTTTGTCCTCAGTTTCCACATAGCAAAATACCATGTATGTTCTCCTTTGCCCCCAAAGCAAGAAAACGATCCCATTCTTTCCACTGGCCTTACAATTCGCTATTTTACCTTCCAACATATCACCTCTTCTACTATATCCAGATTGAGGGTATTGAAAATGTAAACCAGTCCTCTTAGAAACATACATAAGAAGTCTTTCTTTAAAAAATTAATAAAAAAATAAGTCAACTTTTTTCATACTGGGATCTAGGGCACTGTAAGAAAGGTATTCCAATAGATGGCAGAAAGCCATTATGAGGAAACAAACTGTGTAGAAGCATGGGTCCACAGCCTTTGTAGCTCTGAAATAACTTACACAAAGAACTCATATATAAATTTGGCTCACCTCAGCAATGCTTTTCCTTTAAATTACACAGAAATCTGAAATGCATTGGGTGTATGTAAGGGCAAACTGTGGCTCTGAGTAAAAATGTGTATTTAAAAGGGGAAATGTGGAAGTAATTATTACCTTGATGTATTTACCAGAATGCACAGAATGTATTCAGCATGTCTCGCCTGGGCATTGAGGATTTCACAGAACACCTATGACTCTAAAAATCCAGCATGTGGCATCACGCAACCCGGGAGTTAATGATAAACCACTTTCCCCAGGCATTGTTGCCTCGGAGCCTCAAAAAGTCAGGCTGCTGAGATGGACTGAAAGAGTTATTTCAAATGGATGAGTCACACCATTGCTGGCTTCAACTACTCTCCGGTTGAAAATGAACAAATCAGTGTCATAAGCAGGCACTTTAGAGAAATAAACAGGAACTTTTGTTTCCTTCCATTTAGAGACAAAAAAGCAAGACAAAGGAGTGAGTGCTAAAGTAACTGCAAAAGAAATCTAGTTGGGTTTCATGATTACTGTTGGGTATTTAAATTGTGCTCATGACTAAGCCAACATTCATATTTCCTGCTAACCGGACTTAAAAGGAGGTTCTGGTCAGTATTAAGAAGACTCCATATGCCCAAGAGTGGGGCGTATGTGTAAGAAGTGGGTTCCAATGAGCTGGCCACAATATGTATATGCTTTACAAAGTAACCTGAAGTAGGAAGAGTGTGCAGTGGGAATCTAAGCCAGAGACCTTGAGAAAATGCCCAAAGTAAAGCACTGATGAAAATATGGGAAAATCTCTCATTTAGAGCTGCAGAGACAGAGTTACAAGTTGCGCCCGGGGAGAGAAGCTATATTGAATTACAAAGGTCATAAACAACATTGAGTGTCCCTACACTTTCAGCACACACACCAGTGTGTATTTAGGGTTTATATTATGGGACCCCAAGTATGCGATCCATGGATATACTGAGCCAGCCAAATAGTATAGGATCAAGAGGTCTAAAAATTTGCATTTGCTTGGCTTCTAGAACAATAAATAAACATGGCCGCTTCACAGCAAAGTTCTAAGACACATTTCTACTATCTCTATTCCTCTATGATCACACCTCATAGATTCTCTAAGTGAATTTAAGAATAATGGATACAAATAAAACGCTGAGCTTAAGAAGTAGAAAGATTTGGGCTTTCCAGGTTGTATAGAACCTTGGAAGACTAAGTTTACTAGAAGGAAGCAAGGCTTGATTGAAACTAGAAAAGCACACAGCAATTTTCTGCTGAGAACAAATTTTGGGAAGGCCATTTCAGGTAAAGGAGAAATAGCAGGTGCAAACAAATTAGTGTGCTCAAGGAACTAGAGTAATTTATTATGAATGAACCACAGATTATTTATGAGACAGTGGTAGGAGGCCAGCTTAGAAACACTCAGGCTGAAGCCAGATTACAAAGGAGCTAGCTAACCAGTGGTAAGGAATTTGAACTTTACCTTTTAGGCAATGGTGACCAATTGAAGGTGGGTGCGTGGGTGGGTGGGTGTTGCGGGTGGGGTGGGGCACAAGGGTCACCTCTTTAAAAGTTCCTGTCAGAAAGCTCACTCCAGCAACACCATGAAATACAGTTTGCAAGTGCGCAAAACAAGTTACAAGTTAGAGGAAACCAGTTAGAAAAAGGTTATTGCAACAGTTCAGCAGAACAAAAAAAAAATTAAGATTATAGAATAAACAGCAACAGTAGAAGAACTAAGGAGAAGATGGATTCAAGAATACTCAAGACAAAGTGTGGCAGAACTTATGGAAATGGAACTTCAAGGGAAGGGGTGTTTTTTTTTGACCAGAGGTTTTGGAATACAAGGGCAAAGACAGATTTGTCATGGAAGGGGAGAAAAGAGATAAGTTTACTTTTTAAAATGATGTGTTTGTGGGACATCTGGGCAGATTTGCCTGGAATCAGATGGAATTGTTGCTTTTAAAATTCTATTATTCAGTTCATTTTTTGTTGCAAGTGACACAAATCTAACTCAGACTAGTTTAAACCAAATTAAGGGATTTACTGGCTTTTTCAAGGGGCACAACCGGAATAAGGCATCTAAACACTGTCCTTAGGACTTTCTCATCTCTCCTTGCTTCTGTTTGGCTTCAATTTCAGAGGCTTTTCCCATGACGCAGAAAGATGATACTGACAGCCCTAATCCAACATGCGCTCGACTCCTGAGGAAAAGAACATACTCTTCCCCACATCGCTGTCAGAACTTCTGGGCTCTGATTAGCTCGGTTTGTCACCAATCATATTACCAAGGCATGAGACAAGTCAGATTGTCCAACCCTAAGTCACATTCCCAGGACCTGGGGGCCAGGTCCCAGGTAAGGCCCCTTGACTGACCATGCCCAGAGAACCACATGGGGTACAGAAGGATGCATCTCTGCTGGAAGAGGGGTTCTCTACTGAAACTCAATCTACCCACAAGCATGTAGTGAAATACAAGATACTCTACCTTTCAAGATCTGAACGTCTTGATACCAAACACTATCGTAAGAAATACTTTAATGAAATGACTGTAAGACAACTAGAAGTTTCTCTCGCAGATGTGGTTGAATCTTACTGGATAATGGAGAAAAGCCATGAAGTCCTGCCTTCAAAGGCCTCAGGGCTAGGTCCCATGCTATAGGGGAATCCATACATTTCTCAAATGCCAAAATAAAAAGATATATTTTTCTTTTCTTTTTGACCTTTTAAGGAAGGTTTTACAGAGTTCAGAAACTTATTGGACAAACAGAATTATTTGTGAGGAATGTTAGGGACACCAACCCCCTATCCTCCTCACATACACACGGAGGATGTGTGTGTTTAGGGTGAGGCACAGGGATGAAGAAATCACAATTCCTGCCCTGGAAGTCAGGGAAAAGAGCTGCTTTTGTTTAAGCCAGCTGACTCAAATCACCCCAAGTAGGTGTTTAGTCAGACTGGATTCTCCAAACAACTAAATACAATCCCTCCCCATCCTGGGGCAATGTAGTTTTGGGAAGTGATTACAACTGCCTGGAAATCCTGAGCTGATGGATAAACCTTAGGGACATATGGTGAAACAAAACACCAAACAAACAAAACAACAACAACAAAATAAATCCTGAGCTGGAAAGGTAAGGAGAAAGGAAGGAGACCTTGCCCACCCTAGCTCCTGGGGAACTTTACCAGGTCAGACGCATTCTGGGCTCTGGTAAATCCAGTGACTGCCCTGGCATCCAGCCACTACCTTGCCCTGTGCCAGTGGATCTAGGTGGCTATTTGGGGTTACAAGGATCAATATAGCCTGGGGAGAGCAACTGCCCCTTGGACCTCAGCTGCAGGATAAGCGCAAGAACAGACTTCAAGGGCTCTAGTGAGAACCAGGCAGGATCATGACTATAGCCGGATGTGTAACTTTAAAATTCCCAAGACGTGCCACGTGCAGGCCTCAGGCCCTGCAAATATCAGCGACAATCCTGTCGTTAGCATTTACCAATTCAAAGGCTTCCATAGTTTAATAACAAATTTAAAGATGAATCTAATTTTGACCCCAATGCAAAGAGAAATGTTTCTGCAAAGAAGCTTTATTGATTCTAAAAGAATGAACACTTCCAACTTCACTGGATTTGCCTTGTAAGGTGGTTTGCCATTTCTACTCATGTAGGGTGATGCACCATAAGGGACATTAGCAAAGTGGCTTTTACATTGTTTGGTTTTACTTACTTAATGAGTATTTCAAAAGTATATGCTTGTGTTTTGTGTTTATCTTTTTTTTTTTTTTTTTTTTTTGTATTTTCATGGTGTGGAATGGGTTCAAGAATCTAGATGAAATCTCTATCATTTCACCTAAACAAAAAATGAATTGACCTATGAGTGTTCATGGAGTATGGACAAAGTAGGTTCTTATTGAGGGGTCACCTTCTAGTTCCCTTTCATAGCCGCCTGTTAGAGTGTTTTTGTAAGTGCTCACTTGCCTGCGCTGCCCATTAAATGGTACTTTGTGGCCCGGCCTCAGAGCCCCCAGGAACTCCACCTCCTCAAGAAGCCCATTTCCTGACACACTCCCTTCTGTTGCAGGATTCTAGACCATCTTCAAAGGCCTTTGCCCTGGTCTTTGTCAAAGCTTGAAAATGTGAAGAAGCAATAAATACCCAGGATACTTCAATTTACCGTGTTATTTTAACTCTGAAAACTATCCCTAGATGCAGTAAATGGACTGGGGGCTAGACTAATGGATAATAGATTAATTTTACAAATAGAATATGAAAGAAGAATAGCTTGCTTTAAGATAATGTATTCTGACTTGTAGTTTCCAATAGGGCAGATTGTGTTAAGTTTTTTAAGCTATTTGAAGTTTGTAGATGTTTTCGGTTTTTGTAACCTCAGAAACCGAGGTCAGAGAAGTTTATTGTGCTTTTCTACAAATGGTGTATAGGAAGAGTGTCTGCAGAGCACAGATTACCTCAGCTCTATCCTGTGAGTGTCTGTCTTCAACTGTATTCTTTATGATCTGTGGTACATAAACTTTTTATAGACAGTGGGAGGAGACAGTGGCTGAAGTAGAATAACTGTCTTACCATGAGAACTTTTATTACAACTTCCTGTGATTGAGCAGAATCCAAAAAGAATAGAGAATCTTTTGCCACAGAATGCTTTTGAAGCATTCTGACCAATAAAAATGGTTAATTTTGATAACCACTAGGAAAAAAAATGCTTTCTGGTAAAAAGTCCACCCATCTAAGTGCTGTAAAATCGCATAAATTTGGGTTTGGATCAAACTGTGTTCTTACTAGCTTTGTATTCTCAGAGCAAAGAGAGCCTCATGTATAGATTAGGGAAGAAATTCCAACCCAATAGGGATATTCTGAGGAAGATATGAAGTAAATAAAGCACAGAACCCGGTGTATAATAGGTGATCAATACTAATTAGTCACACAGATGTACGTCTGACCATGATTTCTCATTTTCATAGTTCAACGTTAATAAATCAGTTATATTCCAACCAAGAGTACTTGACCTCTGACACATGCCCACCTTTAAAAAGCAGAGGTTTATCTGAAGCATTACAGCGATGAAAACATAATGAATTATAATTTTATAGCATAGAATTGACTATATTTTAACTGTGTGTATTGGAAGCAATGACTGTAATACAGTATTTTCCCATTTTGTTAAAATTTTTGTCTTTTCTTAATATTGTTTTAATAGAAATATACATATTCATATATTAAAGTCTTGACAACTTCATTCCAGTTATTTTGGAATTAAGGTCCTGCTTTTCTCCGCAATTGCTGTATTAAACTTTCACTTCTAACCATTCAAATTTTCTTCCTCAGCTCTCAATTAGTAAATCAAATCTAACCACGTTCCAAAATGAACAAGTTCGCTATGCTTCCTTATCTCCAACCCCAAAGAGGTATTGTTTTTGATTTTGCTATTCCTGTTAACAGTTCCATTTTTCCCATGTCACCTAAGCTTGAATTTCCTCCCCTCCCTTTAATTTCTTATCCAAGTTGCTGCTATTGTGTCATGTACTTTATACACATTTTATGTATATACGTGCATATATGCACATATATATGATAGCACATATATGCAGAGCCAGCATATGTGTTTGCATATACATAGGTATGCTAGCTCTTACACAGCCAACTCTCAATATATGTGCTAGCTGTCGTGTGAGTATGTGTATGTGTAGGGGAGAGAGGGGTATAAAGAACTACTATTTGTTGAGTGGTTACTGTACAAGATACACAGAAACTGAGTTACACATTACAGGAGTAATTATTCATTTATTCTAATCTTCCTATTACTCTGCCAGAATTATTTCTATTTTACAGATAAGTACCAGAAAAACTTTCCTTATTTAAGCTCAAACAAATAGGAAAGAAAAGAGCTGGGGTTTCAAACCCAGATCAGTCTGGCTCTAGTACTTGCAAGCTTCATCTCCTATGTTTTCTCACATCTATTCCATCTCTCTTACTCCATCTCTCTTTATCACGTCACTCCTGTTCTTGAACCCTTATTAACCTCTTTTACATTTCCCCCCCAATATGTTTCTCTACCATGTGTTTTGCCCCTCCATGCAATTTACATTTCACCACAAGATTCATTTTCCTTAAACATGACTATCTAATCTTGCCTTTCTTCTACTTAAAAATTGCTAATAGCTTCTTATTGCAAACTTCCTCTGTTACCTTTCTTCCACTGCCGTGTTAGTCCGGGTTCTCCAGAGAAACTGAACCTATAGGCTGTATATATAGAACGAGATTTATTTTAAGGAAATAGTCCATGCAATTGTGGAACCAGGCAAGTCCAATATCTGCGTAGTAGGCTGGACACCCAGTGATGAGTTGATTGTACAGTTAAGTCTGAAAGGCTATCAGGCTGCAGACGCAGCACAGAGAGCAGATGTTGCAGATGAGTGCAAAGGCAGTGTGCTGCAGAATTCCCACTTGCTGGGGGAGGCTAGCCTTTGGTTTAATTCAGGCCTTCAACAGATTGGATGAGGGTTTCTCACCTGATGAAAGACAACCTGCTTCACTCAGAATCAACTGATTTAAATGTAAATCTCATCCAGAGTAATCTTTGAACAAATATCTGAGCACACTGGCCCAGTCAAGTTGATACATTAAATGAACCATCATGATTACTATTACTATTCACCAATTTCTTATAATTCAGCCAAACCGGGTATTCGTGAGCCCCGGAAACCACCTCATTCTTCTCCTTCTTCTTCCTTTCATGGTGTTATTCCACTTGCTTGAACAGCTCACTCCTATCTTTTACCTCATCATTTAGTAAAAGACATAAATGAATGAAAGAGTATAGGAAAGAAATGAAAAATAAGCACTCCAAATATCAAAGTGAGTATTGCCTCAAGTCATAATAAGGCTTTCAACAAATGTTAATCCAGCCAGTCTTGAACGGTATTAGAAGCTCTTTTGCTCCTAGTGACTATAACTTGAAGTCATTTGTTGCTTCTATGCCTAATGATCTTGCCCATGCCATTTGGAGGCAGGGACACATCATATTTATAAGGTACACGTAGACATACAGGTTTATATACAGACAGAGATCTCAGTTTTCCTGCTAGAGTTTAAAAAGGCCTCTTTTATGACCATCATTAAAAAGTCTATAAATAATAAATGCTAGAGTGAGTGTAGAGGAAAGGGAACCCTCCTACACAGTTAGTAGGAATGTAAATTGGTTCAGCTACTATGGAAAACAGGATGGAAGTTCTTTAAAAAACTAAAAGTCAAGTTGCCATATGATCCCTCAATATCACTTCTGGGCACATATGCCAAGAAAACTCCAATTTGAAAAGACACATGCACCACCAATGTTCATAGCAGCACTATTTACAATAGCCAAGACCTGGAAGCAACCTAAATGTCCATCGACAGATGAAAGGATAAGGAAGATGTGGTACATATATACAATGGAATATTACCCGGCCATAAAAAAGAGTGAAATAATACCATTTGCAGCATCATTTATGGACCTAGAGATTATCATAGTAAGTGAAGTCGGTCAGAAAAAAACAAATACTGTATGATATCACTTCCATGTGGATTCTAAAATATGATACAAATGAATTTATTTATAAAACAGAAATAGACTCACAGACATAGAAAACAAACTTACGGTTACCAAAGGAGAAAGGGAGTGGGGGAGAGATAAATGAGCAGTTTGGGGCTGGCAGATACAAACTACTATACATAAAATAGACAAATAGCAAGGTCCTATAATATAGCACAGGGAACCATATTCAATACCTTGTAATAAATCATAATGGAAAATAATATGAAAAGGAAAAATATATATACATACACACACACCATACACCAGAAACTAACAACATTGTACATCAACCACACTTCATAAATAAAGAAGCCTATTTTCCTTTTTCCCTCTCAGGGATTAAAGTTCCCAGGAGCCCGCATAGATCATTTACATCTCAAAGGCACAAGAAGAGAAATACCAGTTCCTTCCAGGAAGCTAACTTCCTCTAAGGCATATACAAAAACCAGTTTTAGAATGTCAAAAGATTCCCATCTTTGTCATTTTTCAGGACGTTTTTCCATGTCTAAATCGCCAATTCAGTTAAATAACAGTAATAGACAATAACACATATCACTCCCTCACATTCACACACCTCACTTTCAGAGGACCAGGAATCAGCATTCAAGTTAAGCTTCACCTTGGCTGTCAGCCCAGCCTCTGGGGCCTCAATACAAAAAGCAACGGCCAGCCCACACCTGTGGCCACTTGGTTTTTCCCACTGTAATGGCGGCCAGTATCTCTGAAACAGCCTTAGGGGTGTCTGGGTCCTCTGTACTCTCTGGGAGGCCCCCGTTCATCAAGGATAGCTACCACAGGGCCCCCCGTTAGTGGACAGCCACCCCGGGGTTATCCCCCCAACTTTCAGGCCCCACGTTAGGGCTTGGCACAACCCCCCCACCCCCAGTTTCCCATCCTGCGTTCTTATTTCCCGATATCTCGGCGCTCACAGGTGTTTCCTTGGTCTCCTGGCTGCTCTGTCAATTGTTGGGCTGTGCCCCACAGGTCTGCAAGCCCTGTATCTGCCCAGCTTCAAGACCAAAGAAAGACCCTGGAGTCAGCGACAGAGACATCAGACTTACATGTCTGAAGCAAGGTCCTGGACCTACACCTCACTGTGTGTGGCAGAGGCCCGCGAGCAGGACATAGGGAAGTCTCTGCACCCGGGCACAGCGGGAGATTACCAGTTATAGGGGGAAGTGACGTCAGGTTGGCTCATTGGTTACCAGGGAAACGAGCAGAGGGGCCTGCCCCTCGCCACCCCTTCCACAAGCTATCAGGTGGTGGTGTTCTGATCTAAAGTTAGAACAGTCATTAGCTGGGGCTGAGGCAAGTGTGTGGGAAGGTCAGGTGAGTAGGGTGTAGGTGAAGCAGGCACTGGTTGAACAAGAGATGTACAGAGAGCACGAGGACAGCCACCTTGAGTGTCCTGATCACACAGTAGCCTACCAATGTACAGGCTCTGCCTTCTTGATCCATTTTTCTTGGTACAGCACTAACATGAGATGACTGCCAAGAACTGCTAATCAGTTTAGAAAAAATCCTAATAGAAAAGAAAGCTAAAAGAACTACAACAAAGAAATAGAAACTTGCATGAGACAGAGATATTGAGGGAAATAAACTTTAAAAAATTTGAAACTGGGAATTCCCTGGTGGTCCAGTGGTTAGGGCTCTGTGCTTCCACTGCAGGGGGCACAGGTTCGATCCCTGGTCAGGGAACTAGGATCCTGCAAGTTGCGCACAGCGGAAAAAAAAAATCTGAAACTTCTGAAATGAAGAATAATGTTTTAAATTCATGTTTGTCTAACTTCTTTCATGAGATACACCTAATGGTGGAGAAGGATGGGCTGGGATGGTTAAGATGATAGAGTCTGTATTTTTAAATTTTATAATCATGTCAGGACTTAACCCCACACCCAATACTTCACAGAATCTAGCACAGATAATTCACTCTAGTGTATATTCTAAATGATAAATGCACTGAACATAGTCATAAATGTTACATCTGTCAGAACCCTTTAACTATAATACTGATTTTACAAGTGTGAAAATTGAGAGTCTTACATAGTTTGTGATCATTTGTGAGCCATCAGATCTAGGTTACCTGACACCCAAATCACTGCATGTTTTAGTATACTGAATAAGCTCTCAGATAATCACAGCCTTGTGCTTCATTTTTCCCTCCTATGAATTTAGCTAGCTATTTTCCTACATTGGGAGAATACTGTGAGGAAAGTAATAACTAAAGCATTCTGAATCCTTCTTAACAAACGAATATGACTTACGACAGAAGTGCAGGTATTAATGCAAAGACTCAGTGAGGTATTATTTAAAGTCAGCTGTAACTACTATAAGGAAAGTGATTCCACGTGTTAATGTTAAATAAGCATAGAGAAAAACCTGTTGGGTCTCAATCAAAATGTCCTTATATGTGTTTGCAATTGTTTACATGAAGTTTTAGGCCCAAAAGGAAAAATGTAGATTTAGGTATACAATCTATATATGATGAATTATATGAAAGAATCAGGGAAGCAATGACAACTTCCAAATACTCTGAGAATTAAGTTTTAAAACATTTTGGAAATTATTTTCATTTTCATAAAATATATTGGTAATTTCCTTTAAATTTCAACATTTAAGTATAATTGAATGTACTTTATTTTATCACAAAATAGGCATTTGAAAAACATCTTATTAAATGACCATCACTTAAAAATGAGATAAATTCTTACAGATATTTGCATTTAGGAAAAAGAAATTATTGATCAAAGTTTCATAGCATTTTTTTTTTCTTTTTCTTTTTCTTTTTTTTCCTCCCAAGTTGTAAAGCAGCTTCAGAAGAAATATGATTTGGGGCAGATGAGTTCTACCTTTGCCATCAAACCTATAGTTCACAATAAGATCTTGAAACAAAAAGTATCATTTCCCCTCAATTTGGCATGTCACAAACAAGAAATAAATTTCCTGCAGTTCTTCCTATAATTATTTACTTTTTTCTCATATTAAAAAACAAAGAAACAAACAAGAAAACACCTTATGTGACAGTGTAATGTGGGGACAAGAGGGCTGGATGAGAAAGCACACCAGAGATATCTGTTATACAAGACAGTTAACTCTCTAGAATTCTGCTTCTTCATCTGAAACATAAAATGGTGAGGAATAGAGAACCACTGCTCAGGAGGACTTTCTGCAATGATGGAAATACTCCATAATCCATACTGTCCCATGCAGTAACCACCAGCCACATAGGGCTGTTAAAGCACTTGAAATGTGGCTACTTTTACAAATGAATACATTTTTCTCATTTCATTTAATTTCCATTAATATAAATTGAAACAGCCCCATGCGGTTAGTGACAGCTGTGGACAGTGCATGACTTGACACTCTCTCGAGTCTCCTAATTTAATTCTCTTTAGAGTCTGTGTGATAATGTTTAATTCTAGTCATGCAACCAAATAGGTCGGAAACAGATCTCTACAAAAATCCTTTTAAAGTCAGAATATAAAATTGATAATGGAATTTTCTGGGAAACCTCTACATTCTTATTTGCCATGAGACATTAGTATGTGACAAAATTATTTAATAATTAATAATGAGAAACGCACACAATTTGCTTTTCAGTATGATGACAGAGAATGAACTTCTCTCTTGGACAAAGGTCGAGTCACAAAGCACATTTGCGACTGTATCACTCTGGGCATGTCACTTTACCTCTTTGTACCTTAAATTCTACATCAGCAAAATAGAGCTAAAAATAAACATTTTATCAGTCTTATAATGAACACCAAGCAGGATAATATGTGTTAAATATCTAGCATGTTCTTTAGCACATAGCAAAACCTCAGGCTATTGCACTCCACCTCTCTGACATTTTTTAAAAGTTAATTTAAAAAATACTTTCTACACAATCTTTATTATAGTCGGGAGGGTAATCATTTGTTTTCATTTCCTATTGGATTTGATTTTGTTTCTGAAGAAATTGAATAGCCAAAATAACAACAATTAAAAAAAAAACAAAGTGAAGTATAAATCACAAATCAAATTAAGGCAGAGTTCAAACACCGAACAAAAGAAAAATATTCTTCACCTTGAAGGCCCTTTCTTCCAAACCAACAAGTTAAAGGATTTCTCCATTCACTGTTGGTTCTGGCAAAGAAGCCACAACTTTTTTTCTTTTTTCCTTCTCATCTCCCTTTGTTCCTAGCTCATTTCTAAGCCTTGCCTCCAGCAATGTTGGCTCCCATCCTCCCAAAGAGACCCTATCATTTACGAAAGGATCTGGGGCGTCCAGGTTGCCAGTAGCTCTGTGCCCTAGCAGGACTGCCAAATGTGTGGGAGCAACTTCCCGCTTGGTATGGGCTGTGCCCAGACACCCTCAGTGCCAGCAGCTGTGTGGGGTCTATTCTCACCATGGGCCTCTCATTCAGTGCTGAAGCATTCTTGGAAAGTCAAGTTCCAAAGCTAAACAAACAGATAAATTTTGCAACAATATGCATTGACATTTTATAACATGGTTGAGTGGAGGTTTTAAGGCAAGTAAAACAAACCCACTAATATTCACACACAACAACATCACCAGGCTTAGTAAATCTAGATCCATACCGATATGGCATTCTCGTCAGAAGTAATATTCCACAGAGGTACTTATTTTAAAGGAGCCGTAGGGTTTCCTGTAATTGTGTTTTTCTTCTTTTTCCAATCACCAGCCTTACAGTGCTACTGGAGATTCCCCATTTGTGGAGGGGCTCTCTCCTCAGACCTTCTAGTATTTTTAAGATCTGTAAAAAAATAAATTTTGCTGTGAAGCTTGCAAAGCATAATTTAAACAGAATAATTAGTCAATGAATATTTCTTCAAGTAAGATTCATTATCATAAAAGCAGTGTACTGAGAAGTAAAGTCATAAGCTGTCTGGCAAGCATAGTCTTTGTTTATGCATAAGTGTGCAAATATTTCTCTGCTCAGGGATAGAAAGTGCCTTGCCTCCTTTAAGAACCTCTCTAGTTTTTAACACCCTCTTACGTTCAAGAAGCACATGCTCAATTCGGTGGCAACTTGAAAACGTGTGACAGATGTACAATAAATGCTGCACCTATGCTCACACTAAGGGCTTAGAAGGAAAATTAAATCTCTCTAAGTAGGAGAGCTCAGGCAGTCATTTTTTCCATACTTTCCTATATGTGCTCCAAGCTGTGGAATGCACTGAAGAATGCATATTGAATGATTTGGCATAGATACTTTTTCTTTAATTTTCTTGAGATTTTATTCCATTCACAGGGAAATATGAAATCACTGTTATCTTATCCATATATATATATATAAATGAAATAACATGTTTGATACTTATGGATATATTGTTTTCTATGTCTAAGAAGGAAATTTTTTTTTCTCCCAGAGAAAAATCAAATGCAGTTAATGCCAATTATAACACCACTTCCAAAACCCCAGGTCTGGTTTAGGCTGCAGGACTGGAAATCAAATCAAATCTTCCCTGTGTGTAGTGAGGTACAGTAAGGCCTTATTTATCAAGCGTTGTTAAAGGATGGGGTGCTCCACATAATGCCCGGATACTTGAATTTTACTCTTTTATGTGTAAATTGAAAGTGAAAACACAAAAAACATTTTTAAAAATATCTTTTAAAATATTACGTGTTGCCTTCCTATGCTTTGTGGTCCAAATATAATTTAATCAAGGTTGAAACTGAGCTCAGCCACTTATTAGTTATATAATTTTGGCAAGTTAGTAAAATCCAGCTCAGTCATTTACTAGTTTTATAATTTTGGCAAATTAGTAAGCCTCTGTTTTCTCATCTGTCAAGCACAGATAATTATACCTATGTCACAGTTTGAATTAGCTAATCTATATAAAACACCTCATAAAACGCCTAACACACAGACCTACCCAGCATAGCCTCCTGGCCAGGCTGTGGATTCGGCAGCCAGACTGTCTGGCTTTGAATGTTGCCTTTGCCACTTCCTAGCAAGTAAACTCAAGCAATCTTTTGAACTTAATCTCACTCTGCCTCAGTTTCCACATCTGTAAAATGAAGGTGATTACAGTAAGGATTAAATAAGTAGTGCCTGTAAAGCCCTTAGAGCAGTGACTACCATATACAGGCAGCGTTCAAACAACTATGATTGATAAATGTTTTCTGAAGCATTTCTGAATGATCCAACTGTGTATAATTTTGGCAGGGGTGTGTGTGTCTGTGCGTGTGTTTGGGGGGGGGGTTGTGAATTCTTTTTCTCTGGTTATTTATGTTTTGGCTATATCACTAATACATTTCTAGATATCAGCCACAAAAAGTTCTCTGAGGTAGGTAAACATCCATGCATATGCTTTTGCATTTTTGTGTTGGTTGGTTTTGTGTTTCTCCCTGTTCTCCTTGTGAAAACATTACAGTCATCTCAGCCAAATACTGGGGAAAGGCCAAGGTGGCTGAGGAAATGGGAGGTCCCTTTAGGATCTATCGATGCAGCAACAGTGCGGAAACTGGTATCACTCAGGCAAGTAGCAAAAGGAAACTTGAAATGGGTGTTCTCATACTACTGTACTCAGATTTGTACAAGAGGGGTCTCTGCCTCTGGCTTTACTTCTCCCAAAGATTTGGGTGGGGGTCAAAGGATGTACCTACCTAAAGTCCACATTCTCCCCTCTGGCCCACGGCAGGTAACTGCAATCCTGAATTCCTTGCCCAGAGTCCCTTACTCAGCCCACTTTCAGATTACTACACTGGTATGTATTTCCCTAGACTCAAAGGGAAGCTGCATATGAGGACAAGAACAAACCTCAGATGCCTGGACTGTCTACATGGCTGGGCACAGGGCAACCTCATGGTAGCGGGGAGGAAGCCAAAGCTGGGATACAACAGAGGCCAGAAGGCCTCAGGCTGGCTTCCTCACACTTCCACGTTTCAGTATGAACTATGAATCTGTACCCCGTGCCCTCTTGTAAGTTAGAAATAGCCTGTATATTTCTTTCCAACTGGGATATTTCTCAAGATTTGAAGATTTGAAACTTGGAACACACAAGTGATGGTTCCACCATGGTTTATAGTTGAAGTTAATAATACTGAAAGAGAAAGCGGGAAAAAGCTTCATCTATCCCTTTCGTTAGGAAAGAAGAAACATTTCCAGAACCTTCCCTCAGACTTATGCTTATATCCCACTGCCTAGAACTTTGTAACCTGGTCATCCCTCACTGAAAGGGAGAATGGTAAAGTGAGTATTAAGTTCTTCCAGCCTCAAAAATAAAAATGCCAGGGGATAATAAAATTGAGAATGGCGAATAATAATAATAATAATAATAATAATAATAATAATAAAAGACATAGAAGTATATGGTATATGCCACTTCCTGGTGGCACAGTGGTTAAGAATCCACCTGCCAATGCAGGGGACACGGGTTCAATCCCTGGTCCAGGAAGATCCCACATGCCACGGGGCGACTAAGCCCATGCACCGCAACTACTGAGCCTGCGCTCTACAGCTGGTGAGACACAACTGAGCCCGCAACTAGAGAAAGCCCTATGCACAGCAACGAAGACCCGATGCAGCCAAAAAGTATAAATAAATAAATAAATTAAAAAAAACAATGAGACATGGAAGTATAGACAAGATATAATTTAAACCATAGTGAGATACAACTACATACTCAACAGAATAGTTATACCAAATGTTGATGAGGATGTGGAATAACTCATTTTTAGTGAGAATGTAAAATGGTACAGTCACTTTCAACATAGGTCTGGCAGTTTCTTACAAAACTGAACACATAGCTACCTTCTGACCCAGCAATTGTACTCCAATATATTTAACCAAGAAAACATTTAAATATACGTTCACACAAAACTGGGACATTTGTAGAGACAAGGATGGACCTAGACACTGTCATACAGAGTGAAGTGAATCAGAAAGAGAAAAACAAATATCGTATATTAACACATACATGCGGGATATAGAAAAATGGTACAAATCAACCGGTTTGCAAGGCAGAAATAGAGACACAGATGTAGAGAACACATATATGGACACCAAGTGGGGGAAGTGGGGCGGGGGGTGGATTTGTGAGGGGATGAATTGGGAGATTGGGATTGCCATATATACATTACTAATAAGAAAAAAAAAATCAAATTGTACACTTTAAATATACGCAGTTTACTGTATGTCAATTGTATCTCAATAAAAGTTCTTAAAGAAAAAAAAATATGTTCACAAATACACTTATCATAGTAGTTAAAAATTGGAGACAACCCAAATGTTCATAAATACGAGAGTGCCTAAAACAGTGGAATGTTCATATAATGGAATACTACTATAGTAATATAAAAGGAATGAATTTCTGATACAACATAAAATCATGTTGCTGAGTGAAAGAAACCTTACACAGAAAATAGTACATATTGTATAATTCTGTTTGTACAAATTTTAGGGCAGACAAAACCAATCTACGGTTTTAAAAAAATCATAACAGTAATTGCCTCTGGTAAGATGGTGATGGGGACTCATGGGGAAGGGAATGATGAAACCTTGTGGGATGAAGGTAGAAGGGGTATGTGTGTGCTTGTATATAAGGGCCGATTTCCTGGAGATTGGGAAGGCAGAAATTCCTGGAGGTAGGCTGTTTTTGCCATGGTGAGAAGAGGGCGAAGATACATAATTCTACAGATAGCATGGATTCCCAAAATGCTGTTTATCAGGAAAGTGGCAGAATCTCAAGAGTAGAATGGTCTGGTGCAACTAGAGAGGCCCCTGCGTTAAGCCCCAGGGCTGTGGGATCATGGCAAGGTGTGGCCTTCATCAAGGAATCTTAAGTAATGAGTAACTCAGAAGAAACAAATGAGGACTGAAAACAGGAAAAAACTTCCTGAATGGGCTATCTTTTGTGAGACTTGGGGGTTTTAACATGAGTTAGAAAGGGTAAACACTCAAATGGACTGAGACTGAATTTTATCCTGTTACGGTAAGTGAGGTCTCAATCAGAATAGAAAAACTAAGTTATGTTTTGAGTTTGTGTTTAAAAATGTAGCCTTGTTTTAGAGGGATTAGGCTTATGTGTGTGGCCTGGAAGGTAAAAAACCATGACAAATGCATGGAAGTTTTACAGAAGTCAATGTCAGCTAAATATAAAGAATATTTCCTAAGGGAGCTATAAAACCAGAAGAGGTAATGTGTTCATCAGCTAACATACATGTTCTGGTTCACTTAAAATTTGATTTTTTCTTTGCAAATTAATAAATGGTATTCTGAGACATTAACACAAAAATAAAAACAGAATGAACTGCTGTTGTGAACTTACCTAAACTGATGGTTTAGTCCTTCAGAATTATTGGGTTCCTCTTATTGTAGAAATCATTTAGCAATAAATATACGTATCAAATCATCACATTGTACACCTTAAGCCTGCACAATATCATGTGTCAATTATATCTCAATAAAGTTTAAAATTAATAATTGTTGGATTTTGGGGGGGTAGATGGCTGTAGCTTCCAGCACCTTACTACCATTTGGTATGTTATGATAAAAGCAAGTTACAGGCCAAATTCTGCCACACGTTAGCAAGCACACACAAGTCAGGAATTCAACCTGCAAACTTGAAGTTTCTTTGTTCTTTTGGGCACTCTTGTAATGAGTTTAAACAAGAGGGTCCCATGAGGCAAATGTGACAACATTTCAGTAGCAAACTTATTTTAGTTGCTAGTCAGAATGAGAACAGAGCCCTAGGCGTAGGGCACCAGTTTGAACAACTGAGCTAACCCAAGATTCTTATACCTCTTTCAACCAGCAGCAGAGTGATCAGCCCATGTTATTTTATACAATACTCATTTCAACACAGAAGAATCACTGCTAACTTTCCTGAGGCTAATTATCATACCGTCTGACACTGAGCAAGAATCAAGGCTTAGGACTACTGAATTGATTATGACCATAATTTTGCAGTGTGGAATTCTGATAACAATTTTCCAAGCAGTAGTTAACCATCCCTGGGGTGTGTCGTCTCGCTTAGGACTGTTTAAGTTAACTAATTATCTCCATCTAGGGCACAGATTAAAACTAACATTCACATTTATACCACTTTATTTAAACTGAAGTAATCTCAGGTAACTTATAGAAAATTAACATCTGCTTCATGAAGCCATGAGTCCTCATTAATGTAAGTGATCAGCAGAGACTGTAGGATCAGTATTATGGTCTTTCCCATTGAAGAAAATTCCTTCACTGAGTTCTTTGGGTCTTCATATCATTTTAAAATTCTCTGTTTTTATCCAATATCACATATTTAATTAATGGCAAAACTAGGAATGGAAACTGGTTCTTCTTCTGATCAGAGTTTCTTGTTTGGGCTGGCTGCAAGATTTAACAAGTTATTCAACATATTCATAGTCATTTGTGATTAAGTCTTACAATTCTAACACCCACTGCTTTTCCTTACTGAATACTACTTAAATCTTTATTATCATTCTCATTTTTGTGATTTTTATGATAAAATTTATAGTCTTAAGTGTGTTTTATTCTGCAGACTAATTACAAATCACACTTTATATGAAAAATGTATAACAAATATTGTATTAACCACCTCTAAAATGTTAAATAAGAATTGCTCTTGACATTCATTAAAGTTACAAGTGAGGCTTTCAGTTGCTCTACAGCTCACTATTTATACAGTAATTTGGGATATTTTTAATCTGTCAGAAATGCCATATAAAATGTCAACAGATTTTAGTTTTTTACAGATTAAAAGCTGTGAATTCTAATATGTCCAAATAAGTTTAATGGTTACAATAGGTATATTTACTCTATTCTGTTAATTTAAAAATGCAAAATTAAGCACTGTATTTTAAATTTCAAGATATAATGAAAAATAATATTAGGGCTTAAGGATATCCATGGTAAAGCCACCCTTTCAAACAATTAAAATTACTTCAATTTTCAGAGTGAAATTGAAACGATTTCTTTCATTAGATAAAAAATATTGTGTAGGAGAACCAAGCTTCTAATTATTCTGCAGTAACTTTCCCATTTCCTTACCGATGAGCCTTTCTTCTTCCTGTCACCACCTCCAAGTTTCAGGGAATGTGAAAACCAACAAAAGGAACAAACTGTTCTGTGGTGTCAGGACTGGCGGTTTTATGGAAACTTAACAGGATCCTTCCTTCTCCTAGCTGTCCGTATATTCTCAACGAGGACAGCTAAAAAATGGCCAAAACAAATGTTTCCTTTCTGGGGTTTTGAGGCCTCCATTTCCAGTTGAGAAATAAAGGCACACAGTTAGTGGGTTGGTCTGTTGCAATAAAAACTACTAGTCAGGGTTTGACGAGTTGGACAAATGATGAATTTAAAGTCCAAAAGTGTTTTTTCTCCTAATAAATACATTTTGATAGATTATTGAGTAAGACGTCTAAGTTAATTCCAGCATACCAGATAATGTGGAAAACGCATTCACCTCTTAATGTCTGTATAGGGTGTTCAAAACAGATATCCTCCTACAAGGTACTCCAGCAGAGTGAGTATAGACTAAATTCTCCTTGAGGATGGAGGCCTTGTGTTATTTATCTTTATAACCTAACAGCACAGACCAGAAGATAGGTGGGTGATTCTTGAATGTGGACAATCAATCAATGCCTTAAAATGGCAATAGTCTGTATAGATATAGTGGTCCAGAGAGCTGCACTGGTTAATGGTCAGAAAAGTGAGATTCTCCTTCTGATCTTAGGCCCTGCTAAAAAGCTTCACTCTCTTCATTTATGACATGGACTAATGATATCTCCTATTTAACTGGAGATTGTATTTTAAGGCAAAAAGGGAGCTATGTTTGCTTTAAAACTCTATGTGCTGGATTGCTATAAAAGGTTATTATTGCTATATACTGTTGGTAATCTTTAGCATTCTCGGCAGAATAAAGATAGTGTGTTGCTGGATATTCCTGAACCCAGCAGATGAATCCCAGCTGCTGGGTTCAGGAATATGATCGTTAATATGATCACATTTTAAAAACTGAGCTCGTTAATATGATCACATTTTAAAAACTGAGGTATAACAAGTACAAGATGCACAGTTTTTAGGTGTACGATTTGACAATTCTTGACAATTGTGTACCCCCATGTAATCACTAGATTAATCAAGACATAAATCATTTTCATTAACCTGGAAAGTTCCCTCCTGCCCCTTATCAGTGAATCTCCATCCCTCCACCACCAGGCAAGCACTGTTCTAATTTCCTTCGCAACAGTTTAGTTTTGATGTTCTAGAATTTTATATAAATGTAAAATACAGTATGCACACTTCTGTGTCAGCCTTATCTTGCTCAATATAAAGTCTTGGAGACTTCTACATCAGTTTTCTTTTATTCACTGCCAAGTAGAATAATGATATATTTATATCATTATATGTTCATCCATTCACCTGTGGATAGACATCAATCATTTCTAGTTTTATGCTATTATGAATAATATTATTTTTTAAAAACTTTTAAAGAATTCTTTATATATTATTGATACAAGTTCTTGTAAGATGCTAATTGTGAATATTTTCTGCCATTCTATGGCTTCATTTTTCATGTGATAACTTTTGTTGAGCAAAATTTTTAATTTTTATTAAGTCCAGTTTATCAATTTTTTGCTTTAAAACTGGTACTTTTTAATTTTTAATGAATCTGTGTCTACATTAGTTTGTAAAGATATTTCTCTTAGTTTTTTTTTCCTAGGCAATTTATAGTTCTAGCTTTTACATTAGGCTGATAATTCACTTCATGTATGTGTGGTGTGAGGTTTGAGTCAAGGTTTAGGTTTATTTTTTTCCCATATGTTTATCCACTTTTCATGTGCCATTTGTTGAAAAGATTTTCTTTTCTCCCATTAAACAGCTTCAGTATTTTTTCAAAAACAAATTGACTATATATTTGGGTCTATTTCTGAACTCTATTCTGATCCATTGATTTATTTATTATGCCAATATAAATGGCACACTGTTTTATATACTTTATCATTATAATAAGTCTTAAAGTTGGATAGTTAAGTCTTCCAACTTTGTTCAACTTTATCAATGTAAGCAGAATATACTTGGATATATCTGAAAACATTCTGAAAATCTATGCCTTCAAATAGGAGTGTTTAGTCCATTTACATTTAATGTTATTATTGGCACTGTTGAATTTAATTTAATCATCTCTCTATTTTATTTTTATTTATCCCAACAAGCTTTTGTTCTTTTGTTCTTCCTTTTCTTTGATCCTTTGGAACAATCAATTATTTTCAAGTATTTTTGTACTGTCCCCTGTAATGACTTTTAAATCTATACTTTATTGCTTTATATTTTTAGTTATTACTTTATAGATTAGAATATGTATTCCATAAGATTATTTTTTGAATTTGAACTTTTCCTCTATATAAGATCAGTAGAAGAGATATTTGGCTATTTATCACCAATAATTTGTGTTCTAAACTCAGATTATGGAGATAGTGGAAAGTTATTTTCTGAGTGACTACAAGAAAAGAGAAGATAGTTCTTATAAGAGAAAACAAGACGTACAGGAATTACAAATATTGAGTAAGACAATCTCCATTTATATTACTTGGACTGAGGAATAAACACATAAATATTTTAAAAATTTATCTTATTTTAGGTTTTAGAAAGGCAATACAGCACAATGAGGCTTAATCTAAATAGTGTAGTACATGCCTGAAGCTACTATAATTTTGAAAGCAAACTGCTTCACGTGAAAGAAAAACATATTTGACTGCAAGCTTTTACATTTCTATCTAAGACTTTACATTTACATTCTGTTAAGATAAAACATGACTTACTGGTTTTTTTGTTTTTTGTTTTTCCCACAGTTCACTCATTCATTCATTCATTCAAGAATTAGCTCAGTTTGCTATGAATATCACCATCACTGTTGAGGAAATGTTGAGTCAATTCCTAAGGAGAAAGCCAGGAACAGTTAAAGTTTCTTTTTTGTTCCTTCAAAGCAAAAGGAAGCCTGGCCTAAATTAAGCTGGGAGTGCTTTTTGCAAAGCATACCAAGCTTTATGGGACTTCAAGCTCAACATTTTAGGCACAGTATTTCAAACTAAATCACAAGAAAAAAATTCGCCACTATATTACTTCTTTTAAACAATTCAGCATGGTGTAATTTTTTTCTTTGGAAATGGGATACAGCTGCTTCCTGGGTCATGATTATGTTTGAGGATCTTTCGGTAAACTGAGGCCTTTCTAAAGTATCACCTTAAAACACGTAAAATATGTCTTGCTATATTAAAAACACTTATTGAGCTATAGGAAAAATAAAGAGTAAATTGGTAAAAAAAAAAAAAAAGAATATAATTCCAAATTTCTAATGCATATTCTTATGAGCTTTTCAAATGCAGCATCTTGTTTTCAGACCATTAAGAAGAATTGAAATCAGATTTTTATTTTTAAGTACAAGAACACTCTTTACTAAATAATAATACACAGTGTAAGAAGAAAGAGTTCTATGAACTTCAAGTGTTTAAACACAAATGCATTTTACAACTAAACTTTTTCTAAAACATTTCCTAACTTAAGAGGAACAAAAAGTCTTTTTAGCTTATTCTTTATCTTACAGATATTTTTACCATAATGTAGATTATCTTATTTTTTGTGGTGTATTTTTATTCCTTATTTTTTAGGAAATCGCTCTGGCTTGTTGTTTTTTTCTCAATGCAAGTATAATAGATACTCAGAAAAAAAAAAGCTAAAGAGAAAACCCAAAAGTAAAGGATTTAATACAACACTCGATGAAATAGTCCTTGTTAATATCTTGGTGGACTTTATTTCGTACTTTTCCTATATATGTATTTCAATACTAAACATGTACAGAAATACATATAAAGACACACTGATATTTCTCTTGTCCCACCACCTCCCTCATCTCTGGCAACCAACTTTTTGTTAGAGAAATAGGTGAGGGAGATTAACAAGTATGAACTTCCAGTTACAAAATAAGAATCATGGGTACGAAATGTACAGTCTGGGGATAAAATTTAAGAAAAAAATCACAATGATATGAACATATGTATTTAACAAATTCATACTACACTTTCCAAATATGTATTCTTTTATACCCTAATTATTCTTTTAAGTAGGCTTCAAAATTTTTACCTATCCATATATATAGATTCAATTAGACATATATCCATTCTACTGACTGTTCCATAAGGTCCCACTAACTTCTAATTAAATGTGCAATCTTCATTCCTCATTTTACTTGACAATGTGGATCCCTCTCTTTTGAACCACTTTCTTCATTTGGCTTCCAGAGCCTCTTCTGATTTTATTTTCTGGCTGCTTCTTCTTGGTTTCTTTCTTTCTTTTTTTTTGGCCTCGTCACTCAGCTTGCAGGATCTTAGCTCCCTGACCAGGAATTGAACCTGGGTCCCAGGAGTGAGAGCAGGAGGTCCTAACCACTGGACCACAGGGAATTCCCTTGGTCTCCTTGGCCTCTCAATTCCAGTCTTTAAACATTTGGAGTGTTATTGGGCTCAGTCCTTTCACTTCTTCTCCTGACTTTCTATATCTATACACTTTGTGCTCATATATAATCTGATGCTTTTAAATACCATTTACAGGATGGCATCTCCTGAATATATATCTCCAGTCTGGACTTCTCTGAATTCCTGACTGATACGTACAAGTGACTATTTGACATCTCTATTTGGTGATTTCTTAGGCATCTCAAACTTAAGATTCAAAACTTCAAAGTTCAAGTTAAAATCTGGTTGATATTATCTGCCAAACTTATTCCTCTTTCCTATCTCAATAAATGATAACACCATCCTTCCTGTTATTCAAGAGATAAATCTTGAAGTCATGTTTAATTATTTTTCTGATATCCCACATCTGATATGATAAAAATGCTGTTGCCCTTCCAAATAAGCTCTGAATTTACCACTTACCAGCTTCACTACTATACTGAGGTCCAAGCTTCTTTATCACTTGCTTAGATAATTGCAGAAACCTTACAACTGGCCGTTTTCCTTCCACCTTTAACTCATTCTTATCTATTCTTTTTTTTTTCTTTTTTGTCTGCATTGGGTCTTTGTTGCTGTGTGCGGGCTCTCTCTAGTTGTGGCAAGTGGGGGCTACTCTTCATTGCCGTGCTTGGGCTTCTCAGTATGGTGGCTTTTGTTGAGGAGCACAAGGTCTAGGCATGCAGGCTTCAGTAGTTACAGCACACGGCCTCAGTAGTTGTGGCTTGAGGGCTTAGTTGCTCTGAGGCATGTGAGAGCTTCCTGGATCAGGGATCGAACCCATGTCCCTTGCACTGGCAAGCAGGTTCTTAACCAGTGTGCCACCAGGGAAGTCCCTCTTATCTATTCTTAACATAGCAGTGTAATCTTATTATAATGTAAGGCAAATCACATTACCTCTCTATTCCTTCTTCTCCAATGGTCAAAGTCCTTCACTCTCACTTCTTTTTTCCCTCTGACCTCACCACCTAGGACTTTGCTCACTTCCCTCTGCTCATGCAGACCCCTTGCTGTTCTCCAGGGACTTTGGTACTACCTTTTCCTTCTGTATAGAACCCTATTCTTCCAGATATCTATGCGGTTTATTCTCTCATCTATTTCACATCTTGTTGCAAATTCACCCTCTCAGTGGATCCTACCTCAGCCACCCTATCATAAATCCACCTTCCCATTTCCCTCTTATTTTTCTCCTTAGTGCTAACATGATGTATTAGCACTATTACTGTTGTGTTTTTGCCTCTCTCTCCAGCTAGAATGTAAGCTCCTTGAGGGCAGGCACTTTTCTTTTTTGTTCATTTCGATATGCCCAATTTATAGAACGGTGCCTAGAATATTACAAACTTAACAACTTTAACACAACAATAACAACAATATTACAATACAAATATTTGTTGAGTGAATGAAGAAATAAATGAAGTCACATTATTTGTAACTACTAATAGTCTTTCATTACATGGATGAACTCTTACTTTTTTCAACCAATTCTGGATTGATGCTTGTTCAGTTTGTTTCTATTTATTATTATTAACACACTATATTATCACAGATAACATCTGAGTGTTCCTTTAAGGTAAGTTTCTGGAAGTAGAATTGCTTCATTACAGGACTAACACAGTTTTAAAGGCTTTAACTATGTGGCTAATAGTCCTCCAGAAAAGATGCAGAGCTATACTCCTGACAGTACATGTGAGTGTCTCTAGTCCTACGCATTGGCTATAGTGAGTATAATCATTCACTCTAATGCTTCCCAATACAATATTAAAACTTGGTACAGTATCTCAGTATCATTTTACATTCATGCAAGTTAAATAAATAACTACATGTAAAAAATTTAAAAAAGATAAATTTTCTCACAAGCCAAGATGGGAGCATCTCTCTCAGCTAAGAAGCACACAGATGGCTTTCATTAGAAGTTGTGTAGAGCCTTCTTTGACTGCACAGGGCATTTCCTACAAATTCCTCAAATTGAGATGACTTTTCACATGCATATGTACTCTCTTCCCATTCACCAGACTCTGATTGTACTCAGCTGTTATGTCACCATTTCCAAGTAAGAACCAAAAACAGGACTGATAAAAGATTTTCTTTTCTTTTTTGGCAGAGAAAAGCAACAAATAAACAAAACCCACCAAAGCTAAAATAATCTTTACAAAGAAAGTCACTTGTAGCTTATCTGTCATTAGATTTTCAGTGAATTCCTAGATAAGTGCAGGTTTTTCCCATCCCTTTAGGGAGGTGTAAGATGGTCAGGAGTGTACAGCTATTCAGTGGGTCTAACATGAGTCTTTCTAACTAAAGCTTATTTGCTTTGGCTGCAATTCTGACTGTCCTTCTTCCTGTGCTCTTGTTAGATTTTTCTGGCTATATTCATAAAATAGGGAGCCTGTCTTTTGGTGAATATTGAATTCCTCTGCGTGATAACTTGTGATCTTAATGAAGTCTTGTTAATTTCTAAAACATGTGCTCTGTTGTGTCTCGTCCCTCTTATCTTCCAGAGCTATTTTTTGTTCTTATCTAGATATTAGTATCTTGTCTATCAGTGTAGTTCATATTTTATGTCTATTCTATAAAAGGATGGCCTACATATATATTCAAATTACATTTTAAAAAATGTGTTTCTTCTTATGTCTTTAGATATAGAAGTTAGTTACCACAGTTAAATGGTATAATTGATATGATGGCTGAGACTGTGCAGGAAGCAATAGTGACAGAAAAACACAACTCTGTGCTTTTCTTTTTTAAGGAAAAGGAGTACATTTTTTCTAAAGTAGCTTTCCCCAAACTTTTTTGTCTCTGCCTACCTTTAAACTATTAGAAATTATTGTCAACCCCAAAGAGCATTATTTTGTGCATTATAAGTAAAAATATTTGTCATATTAAAGCTTAAAACTGAGATTTTTAAAATACAAATTTATTGGTTTATTTAAAGATGGAGCAAATAAATCACATGTTAATAGAAAGAACATATTTTTATGAAAATATTTACTAAAAAGTTTTTTGTTAGAAGAGTGACATTGCTTCACATTTTAAAAAATGTTTTTAATATATGAAATAATAGATGACAGCTGGATTCTCACCCCGCTTCTGCATCCAATCTGTCACAATATCACACATCATGTCACTTCTGGAAAACTCCAATGCACACTTGTAAGAAAATGAAAATGAAAAAAAAAAACTTAATGTTATTATGAAAAGACTTTTGACCTCATAGACCTCTGAAGAATTCCCCAGGGGTCCTCAGACCATATGCTGTCCTCCAATGGTCAGTATGTTCCAGAATATGAAATAGTGTAATATTGGACAAAGCTTAGAAAGTTGGAATTAATTAGTCTTGGTTTATAATACCTAAATCTGAAAAGAAACTATGAAGTATGTAAAAATTTTAATAACATTTGCTCACTTTTGATGGGCTTAATTCCTTGGTTTACTGATTCATGCCTTCATCTATATTATGAGAGGATTTTCTTTACTTTCTCTGTAACTTGCTTACACAGCAGAGACTCTGTCTCATTAGAACAATTTTTTGTGATTTATGTTAATTATGTCTTTGATTATTTAATTAAACAGAAACAAACAAAAAAGAATAAAGTTTCCTCAGTTGTTAAAGAACTAAAATTCTTACAATGATATTATCTTCTAGATTTAAAAAAAAATCTTTTATTGTTGCTTTGATTAAATAGGTAACTAGGAATTGTTTCTCAGACACCCATTATTCTATTTTATTAAAGTGCCCAAATTGCCTGTGACTACCCTTTTGCTTTTGCCTTCCTGAAAACTGTCCCTGAATTTAGAAAAGAATGACAACATTTTTAGGATGTATTTTACACCTAAAACTATTTTTGAGATTTCCCAGAGGTCTCCTGTGAAATTGCAAAGATTTGTTCTATCACCTAATAAAAAAAGAGATGTGAGACAACTTTATGTTCATTTGATCTATTGCTATTGCATGAGTTGCATAGGAAAGTTATCAGTTGGGAAGAGACACTCAGCCTTTTCTAGATAACGTGTGTGGGGGTGAAATGTTGTTAATGTAAGTATTTCAGAAACATGGGAAGTCCCTGGAAATTTGTCAGTGTCCTTTTTATGCATAATACAGTTTTACTCCCAAGGGGAAAATTGATCAAAATTTCTATAAAATAGTTATAGGCTATACCCTAATAGAGAATTTTACTCTCTTTTGTTAGATATTATTGATTATGATGATAATATTATTGACTATGGCAATAAATTAACAAAAGCTATTAAGTCTCTAAACAGTTTTGTTTTACTCTGATTCTTGCTTGAAGTCTCTGCTGTAAGTTATGGGCTGGAGTTGTGTCATCGACAGGGAAGATCTCTGAAATGATTGATATTTTAAAGAATAGACTCTTCAGAAATGACATCGCACAGACAGCTTTCACACTGCACTGCTATGACGGCTTTATGAAGTCAGACCACTAACCCGAGATCCAGTAGATCTGGATCTACTGGAATCTATTTCCTGGAGGTGAATAAAGAAAAGTGGTGAAGATAACTTTATTGTGATTATTTGCTTGGAATTCTGTTGGAATAGATTTAAGTTTCTAATTTCTGGACATATGAAGAAACCCTTTCTCTTTCTTCTTAAGCTATCTATAATGCAAACAATTTAGTAAAATCTGTGTTTTTAAAGCAGAAATACAGAATTTAAAAATAGTATTTAGTTCTTACCAACCACCGGTGTTAGTTTCCTAAGATTGCCATAACAAATTATCACAAAATTGGGTGGCTTAAAATGACAAAAATTTATTTTCCACAGTTCTGAGGGCTGGAAGTTTAAAAATCAAAGTGTCAGCAGAACTGAGTCATTCTGAAGGCGTTGAGGGAAGAAAATGTCCCATGCCTTTGAGTTTTTGACGGCAGCTGACAATCCTTGGCATTGCTTGGTTTGTTGACATATCACTTCAACTCTGGCTCTGTCTTCACACAGCCTTCCCCTCAGTGTGCCTGTGTCCCAAATCTTCCTCTCCTTTCTCTTATAAAAAAAAACACCTGTCATTGGACTTTGGGCCCACCCTAAATCTAGGATGATCTCATCTTGAAATTCTTTTTTTTTTTTTAAATGGAAACAAGTCTTTATTAAATAACTTTTAATATCAGAAAAATAAAACTCTTATAGTTCTCTTTACAGTAAATATATAATCAGTGCTTTGGCCACCTTAAGTTAAAGGCCCTTTATCATAAAATACATGGTTTTAAACTTTACTCAAATTTGAATTTATAATCCCTATGACTTCCCTACATATACATAACAAAAGAGTGTAGTAAAATTAGCAAATACTAAACTATATTGATAATTTATCATTCTTACTTTGTGGTTTGTAGAAACAGTACATGCACCTAATATATGTCAAGTACTTGGCTTATTAGTTGCAGTGTACAAAGCAACAAAATACAAAATGCATGCTTGGTGAACATTCACTTGTATGTTCTTAATTAATGATTGACACTTCAAACAATAAACTCTTGGGTACAGGCTTTGGAGCTGAGGTCACATAGACAACCTTCAAACCACACTAGTACAACTACATAAAATTAGACCACTAACCCAAGATCCAGTAGAATAAGAATTCATTTCCTGGGACTGAATAAGAAAACTTAATTACATCTACAAAGAGCCTAGTCCCAAGCAGGGCACATTCACAGGTGTTAGGGCTTTGAGGTATTTTTGGGGTGGAAGGGTACAATTCAACCCACTATATCCCCTCTCCAGAAATCAGAAACTTAGTATGTCTCTTTACCTTTCATGGAAATATTTGCATAGCCACAATAAGAATCTGTACTCCAAGGTTTTGCCTGGGGTGTTGTATCAATATTAGAGACTGAAACTCTTTTAATCAGGTGTGACAAGTTGTTTTTAAGGGGAGAAAACAAAAATGGAGCCAATGCCTCCAACCTTCTCCCAAGAAAGTTGGCCCAATACCTGGCTTACAGGGTCCCAGCCTTATCACAAAGGGTGTTAAGAAAATTCTTGGCAGACGAGGAATTTTTAAAAATTTGGGGGACTTCCAGAAGATAGGAATTCACTTCGATGTGAAGGTACTGCCAGTAAAATCCGGTGGAGAGAGATTCTTGGGCTTGGCTTCCTGGCCTTGGGATAGAAAAACAGAGGCTTTTAAAAAGTAAAATCTGAAATTCCTTATGAAAATATCTAGGCAGAGGTTAATTTATGCCCTTTGTAGATGTTCAATACTGTATGTATGACTCAGGAATTGCAAACCAAACTCAAGGAGCCCACAATAAATTTTAATACTATTGCTGCACTTAGGGAAATAATCAGGTCAAACCTAATAGCCCTTTTTTTATGCTCAAGAATAATCTTTGAGATTACTATGATCACAGGATGAATAGACTGTCAGAAAAGATATTAAAGACTTTGAACAGGCAAAAAAGATGACTTGGTGTCCCATCTAGCACACTCTTGGGTTATCTGCATTTATTATCTTAGAGAAAGTTTATAACTTTGTAATTTGTAGAAATTGGTAGCAATGAAAATGATTTTTGTTCACAGAAACTTAACTTGTCTAGTGCACCTCCAAGAACTCAGTTTTTTTACCTACTAATACATTCATTTCAGCAGTTCTGACTGCCCATATCTGTGCTCTCTGAATCCTTTTGAACATGTTCTAATATCTTATTGTTTTCCACATCTATTAATGAGTTAAATAAAATACATATGTGCCTTGTATTTTAAGAATGAAGAAGATATAATATTTGTATCTATTAGAGCTATTCACCAGTTAGTGAAAATAAAAGCTCAAGAAACTTTGGGATAGCTATGTGGAAAAATTGCATATATTGATTTATTTGTTGTTTATCTCCTCCTCTGGAATGGAAGCTTTATAAGAGAACTTGTACACAGCAGCCCAGTATAGAGTATTGATTAAGAGCCTGGCAAGCCAGCTTACCTACCGTGACTTTCACTAAATTACTTGAAATTTCCAGACCCAAGTTTCCATTGTTTAAAACAGGTTCATCTGTAAAATAGTCCTATCCTTTAATTACATATCAAGAGCTTAGTACACTGTCTGGAACATGAAAAACTATTAAATAATTAACCATAGACACGCTGATTTATTTTTTCTTTAAAAACTGACTAACATTTATACCTAATTAATAACAAATATATTGTCTATAATATATTCCTATTGAATTCATTCAGTGGCAGCGAGGTATTTCTCACATCTGCAGCCACAGAAAATCACTAATGCCAATATAATGAAAACTAAGATTTCTGCGAATCATGTATTTATTAGAAGACAATCTCTTTGAAAAAAATAGTAGTAAGAACTGAAACTTAATAAAAAGCTAGCCATTTCTTTAACTCCTAAAATCACAAAGAAATAATCAAAAAAGAGCATAAGATTAATTGCTACCTACTATTTAAACAACGCAGTCTTCCCTTTCATTGTACTGTACTCCATCAGCTCCCTTCAGCTTAAAGACATTGTTTCTACTACAAAATACAACCTAAAGCCTTTAGTTTGAATATTTGATTGTCAGTATTAAAAAGAGAGGCCGAATTGAGAATAATACTCAATTTGGAAGGCTGAATTCTTTATTAATATATCCTTTGGAATTTAATTAAATTTATAACTACATAGATTCACAAACTTAAATTCAGCTGTTTCACAGATGTGGAAATGTTTTAGTTTGGAAGACTTACTCTATCGTATTGGCATGAGGTCTTCTGATAATTTAACACCTATACATAATGAAAGTTAAATAAAAATCTCCAAATGCCTTGGCAGAAATCATTAATATATGTGGTCCTTGTCCTTTGACTATTGCTAAAGCCAATCCGATTGGTTTTAAACCTTTCCTGGTGGCTTTGGAAATGTGTACCTTAATGCCCAATGAGAGATGTAATGCTTTGGCGGGGTTGGGGGGGGTTATTTGCATATTTTCAAGAGTCCCATGTAACTGTGTAGGATGACCCTCAGAATACTCCTAACCCACTCACAAACTGGAGTCAGGTAGAAGTACAGAGACAGGTGTTTTCAGCTTGCTAATCATACTTAAGTTTATACCACTTATTGGCTATCATTTTAAGCTAGGATAGGAAATCAAATATAATCTCAAAAATAAATAGTCTAATTAGTCTGCATTCCAAATGCTAAAGAAATATGATATGGGGGTACCTGCAGAAAAGAAAAGCCAAACAAGCTGAATCTGGCCTTTTCCTCATAAAATCATGGTCATTTTCCAGTTCTCATCTCACTCTACCAGTTAGTGGTGTCTGAAGCACTTGCTCATTCCTTCCTCATTAGAACACATTCTTCATGTGGCCTGTGGAACATCCCTGTCTTTTAATTTCTGTTTCTAACTCACTGGCCTCCCTTTCTAACCTGCTTCCCTCCTTGCCTAGGTGATGTTCATATTCCCTAACTGCTAAACATCGACGTACCCAAGAATCAGTCTTAATCAGTCAGCGTTCATTTCCCAGATGATTTTGTGTTGTCCCACAACTTTCCATACATTCAGATTCTGACAACTTTCAAACTTAGGTCTTCAACCTTAACTTTCTTTTCTGAATTCTAGAGCTAGACACCCAGCTTCTTACTCACACTTCTCTGTGGATGTCTACAAAAATCTTAATTTTTTTCACTAATTCTAAACTTGAAAATTGCTAATTCCAAAACTGAACTTGTAACTCCACCCTCCTCCAAAGTAGCCCACCTTGCAGTTAGCACAATCTTAAAAAAAAGATGATTCTACTTAAGGCCAAAATCATGAAATAATTTTTGAAGCCTTTCTTCCTCTCATACTGCATAACCAACCATTCAGTAATATTCAGAATATATCCAGAATCTGGCAACTTCTTACTACCTTCATGTTGTCTTCCAAATTTAAGCCATCACTTTCTCTCTCATTTGGACTATTGCATTTGCCTACTAACGTGTCTCCCTACCTCTAGTCTTGCCTCCCTAGAGTCTGTTTTCCCACTTCAGTGAGAATGTCACACCTCCACACAAAGTTCTTGAGAAGAAGAAAGTCCAAATTCTTTATTGTATCCTACGATGCCCTGTGTCTGTAGGCATGTGTCCCCTCTCTCGGTCCTCATCTTCTCCCGGTCCTCTGATTCATTCTACTACAGCCAAACTGTTCTTTTTGATATCTTCTAACCGAGGAATGGTCCTACGTCTGGGTTTTTGCACTTGCTGTTCCTGCTGCCTGGGAGAATTTTCCTCCAGATAACTCCATGACTGCTTCCCTCAGTCTTTGGGGTTTCTGCTTACATGCCCTTTCTCTGGAAGATCTTCTCTTAGCACCTTATATAAATAGTGCCCTCCATACACACTGCCATTCTCTATTGCCTTACTCTCTTTTACTCTTCTTCACAGCACTTTCTAATATTTACTTAGAATATTACTTTACCTTGGCATGAAAATATTCATGCCACCTGGCATATTATACACTTACTTGCTGATTTGTTTACTGTCTTTCTCCTCCTTTAAAATAGTAACGTCATCGGAGATTTTGTTTGCCTTTCATTATATTTCTACAGCCCAGAAGAATAACTGACACAGTGTAGATGCTCAGCTAACTTCCTACTGTGTGATCCTAATTCTGGGACATAAGTTACTGAAAATGTCTTCCTTTGTACTCATTCTTTTTAATGCAACACCTTCTGAAAGGCAAAAGTGGAATAGTAGGGCTTCTAAACAGTAGTCCTGGATAAACACCAGAGCCAATGTTGCGGTGGTGGTCCTCTCAAGCCTTTTCCCACTTATCTAAAACTCCTGTATCAGGCCAAGCTTTTGGAGCCAAAAGTACATTAAAAAATCCAATGCAACCTGGCTCAAAACAATGAGAGGACATCCAGAGGTGGGGCAGCCAGAGGTAGGACTGTTGAGCCCTCAGTCCCACTATACCTTGAGTTCACGAGTTCTGTCTGTCCATCTGCTCTGTCCTGTGCAGTGCTGGCTTCATCCTGAGGTTCCCCCCTACTTGCATTCACACAGCAGCTGCCTGATGCATTAAGGTCACAAGTGTTCAAAATGAGAGAGAAAGTCTTTCTGTATTCCTTTCAGCAGATCTATGAATGCTTCTCTGGAGCCCCCCAGAAATCTTTACATCTTTTTTGTCGAGACAGAATCATATACCCATAACTGGACGCAGTTGCTAACCAGGAAGGGCAGTTCCCCTCAGATAATTCAGGCTCACCCATGATGTGGTCACCTTTCTCTTGGATCATGAGGGTTACATGAAGGAAGTCAGAAATCTGAACTAACTGAGACTCAGGCTTCTCTGGATGGTGGAAGGAAGAATGTCTGCCTATCAGGTGGTCAAGAAAGTTCACTATATTCTTGAACCAAAGACCTAAAGGGTTACTGACTTGAAAGCCAAGGGCCAGTAATAACCATAACATGTGAGACAGTCCATCCAGTGTAGTGTAACGTTTTTAATTTTCTGTATATCATAAAGTTTTGATATTAAAAAAACAAAAAAACAAAACAAAAAACATTTCCAGATGGGCAGAAGTTGCCCCTCCCGGGGTCCACCAATTCTTAGAGATAACAGCAAAGGGACCAGCCTGGAGCATGCCTTTAAAATGCACACTAACCAAACCAGAGACAACACCTCCTCTATTTGCCTTACTCCTCAAGAGGAACTATTCTTTTGTCTTAATCATCCCAGGGCCAGGTACCAAGCAACTATGGACCACCCTATAGCTGTACAAAGCCCAATGAAAAAATTCAAACCAGCCAGTCTAAAACTGTTCTCCCTGCCCTGCCTTGCCTTTCCCACGGAAACCCCAGTAAAGGCTCGGGCCCAAGGCTTTCCCCTCACTCTTGTCTTCTGGCCCCTGACCACACTCGTGTCTTCCCATATGGCCCTGCCTGCCTCCTGTCTCTCGGACCTGTGAGCATAAGAAACTTTGTTTGCCCAAGCCTCTCCTGTGTCTCTTCTTATGACCATACCTGACTGACCATCACATAAGAAAAGCAATACAAAAGCATCAGGCTTTTCCAGAGAGTGAGGATCTCTAGAGAAGGCTACAGGCACATATTTGTTAGTTCTTTGCTCCAGCCTTGGTCATTCACTGCTCCAAACTACTCTCACTGAATGAATAAAATGTGAATGAAACAGGCTTTATTTTCCATCGATTATTTTTTTTCATTCCCATGATGCTAAGGGTAAAAGTACAGGTTTTTAAAAATATGTTTAAATGCGTTCCACTTCTCACTTGTCAGTGAAGTAAATCAAATATGAATTTGTGGATAGAAATGAACTGGTTCAAAATCCAAACTTCATCACTTATTAACAAGATACCGTTGGTGGAGCTATTTTTTTCCCTTTGAGGTTCATGCTTTTATTCACTAAAAAGATGTCTATAATGCTTCCCTCTGTGGCATTTAATCCAGATTTTGTGAGACAGTGTCTGTAAAACACCTCATTTAAAGTAGACAATCTGTAAACACTGGTCTCTTTCTCCTCTTTTTACAGCAAGGCACATGGCTGCAAGGAAATGCTGAGAGGGTCTAAAAGTCTATAGCTTTCCCTTAAAGAGTGTGAAAGGAATAGATAGGTAAACTTTATTACTAGATTATAGGTCATAGGACTTGCTTAATTCCTAATTTGTATCAACAAAGTAGTTAAATAAATGTTTTCAGTTGATTAGTTTGATTTTCTTCTTCCCATAACTTTCAAAAATAAAATCACTCATTATATGACAATAATTCAGCCTTTAATTCTACATTTCAAACATCCTAATATATTTTTCGTGTAATTATAAAGAGTTTTGAAGACAAAACAGTACAGTTAAGATGTCAATTTACATGATTTACTTCTTTCATATCCCCACACTGTGTCTGAGGGTTGAACTACCTTATAGCTATATCGATTGGAAAAAAGTTAAAGTGGGTGGTGTGTTGTGCTAATATTTAAAATAAAATTTTAACATAATATCTCTGTGCCCATTGCCTCTACCCAGATTCTTGCTGCTTATTCACTGTGGAGCCAATCTCCTGGTGACCATCATGACCCAGGGATGTAAATTCAGCTGTCAAGCAGTGTTTTCACAACCACTTTGTGAAATCACAGCACTGTCCAGAAAATAAATGAAGTACAGGGAAATGGAAAAACTGAAACTTGACATGATCTATCCAGGTAAGAGCTAAATTTCCTATGTCTTTCCAAGTCATTCCTTCGTCTTCTTGTTATCAAAGCAAAGGCAAATAATACCAGAAGCCTCACAATTCCCTTTGGTGCTACCTACTTGCTTTCATTGTCGGACATGAGAAGAGAATATTTTCTAACACTTTTAGGCACTCAAAACTCTGAAACTAGCCTTGACCTTCTGCCAGTATAAATGAATTGCTTTAAGATAGTCACTATTTCACAAAAAATAATTAAGAATAATTCCCAGGCCAGATGACATTACTGCCAGAGAATCCAAATAACTGAGCCTAGCTGTAGGCCAACCACTGACCATGACAGGGAGGAGGAAAAGGAAAAAGAAACAAACAAAAAAGCAGATCCAAAGACTAAAGACAACACTGTTTATAATTCCTCATCTTTTAGAAAACTATATAATGTCCAATGATTTCACTCTTCATGCCTCAGTCTGTCCTAGCAGCACCAACCATGCTTTTCTTGGCATCCTGTACAAACTAGTCTAATCTCAGCACAAGTTTCCTAGTGGAATCCTGTCTAGCACCCAGTTACACTTAGCAAGCCAAAGTTCTCAATTCCTCAATCACTTACACCAGCCAGGGGCTCCTCTGACTGGCACACATGTTTTTCCCACCAGAGCCACCACTCTCTGCAGATTTGTGCTGATTCCACACACACTTCTGGTTGCAAGTTCCTATTTGAATCCAAGAAGTGAGATCTGTTCAGACTCCAGGGCCCATTAAACGTCATCATCTTGAAGTTCCCTGGCATAGTGATTATTTTCAAGAACACATAAAGTATGAAGCACACATTCCACATTTACTAAGTATAACTTTCATCACCAAGAGAATTTCCATATTCAAAATATGAGCTTAGATTTGATCTATGCTTTGTGAAAGAAATTCTTCTAAAGAAAACCTCCATTTCGGTTGAATAAAAACTCTTTAATTTGTATTTTCTCCAAAGACTAATCGTAAAGGAGAAACATAAAAATATGAAATTGGAAGATTCATTTATAGAGGTAACTTTAAAAATAAACGCCATCTCGTGTTATCCTGGCCTTATATCAATTCCAACTGATGTTCTGGAGAAAAGTGAAGCCACTGTAACAGTGATTTTTGTAAAGGCTGTTGTTGTTGTTGTTGTTGTTGTTGTTGTCTTTTCTTTTTAAATATGAAGAGGAGTCGAGTGAATAAATGCAACTAGCAATTTTTATACTCGAGGCATTACCTCCTTGGGGAGCTGTAAATTTTGAAACTACACTATTGTTTTCATTACAGATATGAATCTCATGTTTACACCATCAAAGTTGGCAGATTAACCCACAGAAAAAATATTTCTATCCCTTTTTTATATACAATTCACTGAGCAGTGGTAAAGCGATGTAAACAAGTAGGATGACAAATTCCAAAGGAGTTTCTTAAATGTGATTTATTTGCATTTTCATGAGGCTTTTTGTTTGTTTGCTTGTTTTTTAGGCAGTCAGTCCCTGACACGTTCTCCAGGGTCAGATCTACATTTCGAGGTCTGAAAAATGTCACAAGTGAATCTAATGTGAGTAAAGGGGAAAAGGATTGTGACAAACAACAGCAACAGCAGAAGCAACAACAGCGTATGGTAATAGTAAGAGCCAAATGTGTTCTGGGGACTGTAGCAGGCACAACATTCATTGATTGGGAAGGCCAACTAAATACATGAGTGGATATAGAAACGTTTAACCATAAGCTACCTCAATCTACTTTCAAATTTCTTAGCCACTTTGAATCATTATTGTTTATTTGGGTCTGTTCAAAGCAGATAAATAATGGTTTACCTAAGTCTAAGCATATATCATGGCTCTTATGTACTGATCTACGTTTGTGGAAAAGCATCTCAACATCCTAGTGTATTCTTTTATACTTAAAAGGATATTCGATGTATTGGGGGTAACTTTCAGATGAATTTGATACTGCAAATATAGATAGATTACATAGATAGATAGAAGTATTCCATGAGAGAGTCTCATTATTCTCTTCCTGTATTCTAGACAGTATTTCCAAAGGACTGTCAAAAGAAGCAATATACACAAGCCATGGCCATTTTATCTTAATCCACAAAGTCAGAGGACTCTGCTACCTACCCTCTACGACTCTCTTCCCCCGTAAACCACCAGAGATGACATCTACCCTATTCCAGTGTATTTTATGGTCAATCACAATGGACAAGGATCCCGATGTGTTGTTGAATTTCTCTGCAGTCTTTTGAACAAATGGTCTCTCAGTAGATTCCAGAAGAAAAAATATCTGGGGCATATGGTTTTAGGGTCTTTCATTCACAGCAATGTTAAGAAGTGGTTTGCAGTAGTACTGAAATCCTAAACTATCTAGGGATGCCAGGTGAATGCTAGTTCTGAGTGTATTGAGGATAAAAAAGGACAAAACTTCACTATGCTTGTCTCATCATGTGACAAAGCTGCTTCTACACAGGCAAAGAGATTTTTATTCTTATTCATTAATAAGATGTTTAATTTGGTGCCAGAGTTACCAGTGTTTTTTCAATCTGAAAACTCTCAGTAGCAACTCTGATATTCATTTTGAGCTTAAAAATCACTTTACTAGCTAGTATGGTTCTGTGCCACATAATAATATATATATTCACAGCAAGGATACATTATGGATCATGTAAGGCATGGGATTGTTATACTACCTTTATATGATCTGGTTTGTAGATTCTAATTATTACAAAATAAATTATATGTCAGCATATCATGAGTCAAAATGTTAAATATTAACTTTAATGGTTCAAGATGTGTTTTCTTATGTTAAACCAATTTGGAGTATTTAATATTTTACCCAGAATTATCGAGATTTTTAACCAAGTAGTAATCTAATTTAAAAAGGAATTTTTAGTGAATACCTACTTTATAGTGTTTTCAAATTTAATTCTAGGAATAATTAGTGAAAAGTCACATTCAAAGCTGTCGCATACATCCTGATTGGTCAATCAGATAAATAGTCCAAAGGGATTCTTTTATCCTTGGTAAAGAGAGGAGTTGGCTCTGGCTGGAAACACCTGCACTGTTAAAGATAATACTTAGAAATATATGTCAAGGGATTCATTGCATAAAGCATAGCTGGAGACAATCCTTTTTATTAAAACTAGTATGCCAAGGGCTTTTGTAACTTACAGTTCTTTTATCACCTTGCAGTTTTCCTACTGATCAATTGCCTGTTCAAATCCTCCTTTTTGTTTCCCCCAGAGAAGGCAACTTCATTTCTCTTGGAAACAGCTCCATTTCCTGTTCTGTGGCTGTGGGTCCTGAAGCATAGATCTTCTTATGCTTCCATCAAAAGGTGTCATTAATTCTAGGGTACTTGACAACCATGTTCTTTTTCAGAGACACAGAGGAAAGTGGAAGGAGATTACAGCCCCACTCCCTGCTGGTACAAGATTTTTCTATTTCATCTCTGGATGAAAGTTTCTCCAGAATAAGTATATTATGCACCTTTTAAGTCTAGTTCTAGGGAGGTTATGCCAACTTTTTCTTTCTAAAGGTGGTTTAGTTAGTGCAAAGAACATGGGTATCAGAACTGGACATAGCTGAATCAATTCCCAGCTCTGCCCCAATGAGCTATGTGACTTTGAGTAGGCTTCTTAACTTCTCTGAGCTTTCCTTTGGGATTGCTAGAATAATTAAAAGAAATAAAAATTTAGATACTTACCTAATGAGCAGCATATATTAGGAACTTAACGAATAGTATCGGTTCCCTTCCCTCTTTCTGTTCATGTGGTTAAAATGTTTATATTATTTCTCCTAGAAAGGAAATCCTAATCTGGAGGAGACAGTATGTATTAGGAGACTAGAATGGGTTATGGTACCATAAAGACCTGGGCACTCTTACCACTTAGGTGACTTTGGGAAATTAATTACTTAATTTGGGGAATTAATTAATTTAATTCTCTGAAACTATTTCTTCATTTGCTAAATGCAAGCAGCATCTACTGAGCCTGGTAGTTATTAAATTAAATGCTCTAGTGTAGAGTGCTTGCTACAATGCCTGGAGTAATGCCAGATAGTATGCATTTAACAATGCATACTGCTCTGGCTCACTTTTCATAAAACTACCCATATAGTAGTAAATTGCCAATTAGGGCAGTCATATATCATAAAATACATAATTTAGTGTCATGGTCAGTTTGTAATATATATTTTTTTAATTTTATTTATTTTTTATTTTTTTGGTTGCATTGGGTCCTCCTTGCTGTGCCCGGGCTTTCTCTAGTTGCAGCGACTGGGGGCTACTCTTCATTGAGGTGCGGGGGCTTCTCACTGCAGTGGCTTCTCTTGTTGCAGAGCATAGGCTCTAGGCATGCAGGCTTCAGTAATTCTGGCACTCAGGCTCAGCAGTTGTGGCGCACGGGCTTAGTTGCTCCGCGGCACACGGGATCTTCCCGGACCAAGGCTCACACCCGTGTCCCTTGCAAACCTGCGTCCCCTGCATTGGCAGGTGGATTCTGAACCACTGCGCCACAAGGGAAGGCCCCGTTATATGTTTTTAAAACTCTTCCTTCCTTATTTCTTTTCTTTCTTTCCATCCCTCTTACACACTAGAAGGTAGAACAGAAGCAATGGTGTAAGTAATGGAAGACACGTGTAGTATAAAAGTTCAGGGGTTAAAAAAGATTCCAGAAATTCTTATGGATGAGATCAAAAAGCAAGAAGTAGGGGATCCTGGCCAGGTGGAAACTGTAGGATTGGACAGATGGAGATGGAAGGAAAAGGAGATAGTGATCAGATCATAATACTCCTCTATATACAAGATTCCAAGGGCTTCTTTACATAGGACATAAAATAAAGCCAAACTTTACTTCATGCAAGATCGGGGGCCACCTGCTTCTCTGCCCTCTTTTCATCTTGTGCTTCTCTGCTTCTTCACTAAGCCAACTGCACTGGCTTTCTTTCCATTCCCTGTACCTGTCAATCTCAATCTCATCTTAGCAATTTTTCACTAGCTGAACTCTAGAAGAGGCACAGGGGAACTTTTAGAGGGATGGAACTATACTGTATCTTGATTGGGTTGGTTGCTATATGGTTTCATATGTATGAAAACTCATCAAACTGTACATTCAAAACAAGAGCATTCTATTCCATGTAAACATACCTCAACAAAGTTGATTTAAAGAAAAAAAAAAAACACCCTAATTCAATTGCAGAAGTTAATAATAAAGTAGAATTGATCTCACAATATTTGTTTTAAGAGGAATTTTGCAGGCATTTACCTATTCTTTAAGATGAATTGGTAAAATTCAACTTCATTAGTGTTTAGAAGCTGATTTTCCCAGACTTCCAACATTAATCAATGGATATGGGTTATAGTCTAAAGGAAGTGGAATTTGGCAAGCAGCACATAGCATGAACTAAAACTGGGTGGTGGACTGAAAATTCAATAGGGAGATATCACAGATTTCATCTATGATTTCCATCCAGGAACAGATCCAGACAGCTGTAGACTGTGTAGGGGGCCTTTAAAATACAGTTGCAAATCTTTTTTTTTAAAAACTTGATTTGAGTTAAATTTCTTAAGTCAGATCCCAGCTCATCATAGCAAAACAAAACAAAACAAAACAAAACGAAAAAATCCTTGGCTTCTGCTCTTTAGATTTGGGGAGGTATATTTGAGACTGTTTCCAGGATAGTATTGAAGTAAACCTGTCACAACCCACTCTGTACACAAGTAAAAGACCTCTTAAAGGGAAGAGCTAATATGTGACAAGACAAGTATATACTAATGAGAAGAAACTGTGACTTGTAAGATAAATGCAATTACTAGTGGCGTGGCGTTTTTTGTTTTTTTTTTCGCTTTTGCTGTGGCCTTGATGAAAAGGAAAGGGAAGAATTTGTGCAGTTGGTTCACTACCCCCCAGGTTTTTAGAATTATGTAAGGATAATAGTATTTCCCCACCCATTCCCTGAGGAGCTTTTAAGACTAGCATCTGTGAGGTGCATTTCCTAGATAAATGCAAACTGCCCTTTGACTCTCTTCAAGATAAGAAAACACTGACCCTTTCAACCAAGTTATTTATGACATTCACATAATGTGAAACAGTGCTTAGACCTGATGGGAACGCCCAGAAATACATATACTGAAGGCAGTTACAATCCTCCTCTGCTACTATCCAGGAGAGACTACCACACAAGTTGAACAATGCCCAAGGCTCATTAAGAAGTTTGATGAATTTAATACAATTCAAATTAAAGAAGATCTCAGGGGAACATATTTAGAAAAGAAAACCAGATGGAGCTCCAGTGTAGAACATCCACGGAGCAAGTGTGGGATGCCCTATAATCCTAGGGATTCTGGAAACATGAGAAAATGTGATTTATCTTCTTGGTGAATTAACATGCAAAATATGTTGGTGGCATAATATTAAGTTTCAGATTTCATAATGAAATTTTCCAGATTGTGAAGGAAAAAAAAAACCCCACTGGATATTGGAAGAAGTCATCCCCTCTTCCTATGAGACTTGCCAAAGTAAAGGGGAAGAAAACAAAAGGAAAGAAAAATGTACACAGTATATTAACACTAGTTATCAAGTTGGAAATGTCAGAATATGTGCCACCAAGAAAATAAAGACAGAACCAAAAGTTAACTTGCCCCATCACTGTCCTTTCCTTTTCTTAGTATGGAATAATAATGCTAAATGATGCCCTTGTACACTAGACTGGAGGTTAGGGGAGCTGGGATTCTTTCAACAAAGAGCGTAAGAAAAGATAAAACAAAAACAAAAACCCCAGTCTTCTATCTAATGTGTGTGTGTGTGTGTGTGTTTGTGTGTGTATAAAGTTTAAATATCATCCCAGAAATAATGACTCTGGAGTTGTCAATTTGATTTAGTCATGGTGGCGTTACCATTTGTGAAATTAACCCTGACTAGACTTAGGCACAGGAGAAACCCAGTGTCTCTCTCTAGTCAGACAAAGGCTACCAACACAGAGGAAATGATGGAAGGTTTTTGGTTTAATTTGTTTTGTTTTGCAACATCTCACAAAAACATTCTTAAAATATGCTGCTGATCATTTGTATTACTAATACCTTATTCTAAAAATTTTAGCAAAGCTCAAACCCAGGGCAAGCATTCCCAAGTAAAGACAGCAAGTGTTCTGAATTTTCAATGTGCTGCCTTCATCAGAAAATATAAAACAGTAAAAATTATATTAAATTCAACTGAAATTCTATTACTTGAATTGTATCATATAAAAAGAAATCTATCACAAAATCAGATCATACTCCATATCTAACTGCAGAATGTGTTTTTTCTTTATTATATGTTATATAATAAATGGTTTTTCATGTCAAAATATCAGATTAAAAAAATAATTTTTAATGTCTGCTTACTATATTATTTAGATATATAGATATGGTATATCTAGATATACCATAACTGAGTCACTAAATATAACATTTTAGTGCATTGTGATTATTTCCAATTTTTTTCTGTGCTTAAGAACAATACCAAGATGAATATATGGAAAAATTGGTATGTACCTTGATTAAATTTCTGGGATCTTAAGGAAAAAGATTAAAGAATTAAGGGTAGACCCAACAGTTTTGATTTCATGGTATATGACATATAATGTATCCAAATTCCATTCTGTCCCATATTTCTTTATCCTCACTTATTGACTTAAACTGGTAGAGAAAATAAGGATCATTTAGAGAGGAACTGGAACACAGGAAGCCTGGAGTCACCTACAATGACCTTACTAAAAACCTCAGGGAAAATGTGTGTCACATATTAAAAAAAAAAAAAAAAAGTAACTCAACCATAGCTCCTGTTAGCAAGCTAGAAAGAGAAATGAAGGATGAGCAGAGAATGTTGAAGGGAGGAATAAGGTCTTCATCTTTAAAGGAAAGCAAGGGATGCACCAACTATGGCAAGTTAAAATCTGAAAACAGAGTTGTACTGAGTAAGGTCAAGAGTGTGTTCTATACTTAATTGACAAACTAGAGATAAATAAGTCATCAGGGACCCTGGTGAAAGTTTTGGCTAGAATGTGCAAACTGTCATGCTAAACTGCTTTGTGGTAGCAAAGACGAATGGTTTCCAGTACACAGTGTCCACTGGTAGAAAACTGGAAGCAAACCTGGCAGCAGGTGATTCGTATCCTCATACCTGTCAGGATGGCAGCACCTGGAAAGAATAATAGTATCATGGATTCCTAGAAAAATGTAACTTTAGGAGAAATATGTAACGTGGCTTCTACAAAGGGAAAATAGTGCGTTACTAATGAACTCAATCATAATCGTATATTCCTATTGATTAAACCGCCAAAAAATATATCTTCTCCCCTTCTCCCCTCCTTGTTGTTTCTCTAACAGTTTAGAGCATTGAACTAAAGTTTTCAGATAATCTGCAAACAGCCTCACTTTCCATGGTACATCTTTTATCCCATCATCAAAGTACTGTCTCTAGGATATCTCTTATCGGATCTCTTTCCAACTTGCGAAGTTTGATTATTCAGACTACAGGATAAAATAGGAACTCTCTACCACAGTTGAGAAGGCCTTCTGCCACAGGTCTCTTCTGTCTCATCTTGCTCTGTTGCTGCTCTCCAGAAGAGCCTGACAGCCTGCATGCAGTTTATCACACTGGGATGCTGATGCACGCCTCCATGCCTCTGCATGTGCTATTCCATTTTCTCAGAATGTACTTGCTGACCCTTGACCACCAAGTAAATTGTCTTTGGAGACTCTGCTTAAGTGTCCACCTCAGTTAAACCTTCATGGGCCTCCCTATCAGGTAGAACTTGAGGATTACCCCTTTGTACTCTCACTAAAGACTAAAACACCTAGCCAATTGCAAAAGATGAAGCTTCTTAAGAGCTAAATGGGGTTTCCTTTTATGCATCCTTATAGTGCCTGGCACTTAGCAGGTTTTCAACAGAGATTTATTGAATAAACGAATCTCTTAGATTTCTCAGAGGTGATATTGGTAAAAGAGAAGGCAATTTTATTTCTATTTTCAAAAAACTTTGAAAGTGTGTGTATGCTATAGGTGGTCAAACAACAATTTCAAAAAAACCGCTTGGTTTCCTTGTTATTATGGAAAATGTTTTGTCTTAAGTACGGAAATGGCTTAATGACAGGAAGCAATGTGTAGGAATAAATGATCATTTCTCTACTTAGAAAAGTTAGTGTCAGGGTTCCCTCGGGACTGATGCTGGAACACAGTCTCAACCAACATGTTAAATATATCATTCAGGAAAAAAGAGAGAATTCTTTAAGTCTTCTTTTTCCTCATTGCCAAGGTCTTAAGTGTAGTGAGATACTGAGCTGACAGGCATAACATGCAAGAATATAATGAAAGCAATTAAAATAAAGAATAATAGCACAACTTTGATGCAGGAAAATAAAGATAATAGAGTTAAAGAAAAATCCATTTATCCAATTTATTTTGAGTACCTATTATATACTAAGTCCTATTTTAAGAGTTGCAGGGGCTACAAAAGTGAACAAGACTGAGTCATTGTACTTTGATACGTGAATAAATGTTTATCAAAGTGAACTGCATTAAGATTTAAATTAATAAAGTTATATAAATGTTTAGAAGAGATAATTTTTGGTTGGAAGAACTGAAAGTAAAACATTTTATCTGAGCAACTAACAATGTCTTGATGTGATTTTTAAAGATGGAGATTAACAGTGGGGTGTATTTTAAAATGAAGAATAAAGGAGAAAGAAGGATTAAATGTGACAATAAATACAATTGGGGTGACTGAAAGGAGATAACTGACAACAAAAAGAAGATGTTTGGAGAGTTGATTTGAAGAGAGAAAGAATAAAATGAGCTAGGTTGAGGGCAAAATGAATTTATAAACTTCTACACTGTGAATTATAAATTACAACCTAAGAAAAAAATCATATAGTCTGGAAAACATCTCAGAATGTTGCTGTGATGCCAGCAGCAACAACAACAAAATCATGCAATTATGCATTCTAAAGTTTATAGGAAATAAAGAGTTTTATTGGCAATAAAGCATTTTATTAGAAATAAAGCATTCAGTAGGACTCAACTGTCATATTAAGCACTGGTGTTACTCTACTTGAATAAGTCTTACATTTTAAGCACTTTATAGTTTGCAAATTATTTCAGGTACATGGCCTCACATCAGATAAAAGAACATTCTAGTGCTGTCATTCTCATTTTAAGGGTTCAAAGGCATAGATCTAAGTAGTTTAAATTACTTTGTTCAAGCTTGCACAGCTAGTGAGACATAGGGTGGAACCTGAATCTTTATGCAGATTCAGAATTCTTTTACCTATTTTACTTAACACTCAAGAAAGACACAAATATAATGAACTAGAAAAGGTCCTAAAGGAAATCATTAAAATAATCAAGGGAATAAGGAGGATCCTTTAGAAGGAGAAAGTTAAAAACTACGTACGTTAGGAATCTAGTTTGGAATCAGCGGATTTTGTTAATAATTTTATAGATGTTACAAATAAGTGAAGATGGATTAGATTATGAAATTCAGATAACTAGAAGTAAAAGATACACGACACTGGAAATTACAAACATAGGGCAAGCTGGCCACATCTGTCCTCTAGATATATTCTGCATGACCTTCACATTATATTTTAACACAATATTTTAAGTAGTTGTCACAATTTTGAAATTGGAAGATTTTATGAAAGACCCATATTTGCAGCTTCTTTTGAAAAACAGAATGTCTGGAAAAAGTAGACTTTAGCCCAATAGAGGGCTCAGCCAGACTGAATAGGGGCTTCACCCGTTAAAAGGGGAGTTTGTGCTCTGCTTCGGTACACTATCCCCTAAAGTACACCGCTAGGGTACACGGCTCCCCAGTGGATTACACCCAGTCGGCTTCACACCTTTATATTACTTGGTAAGCACTTGAGTGTTGGCCACTTCTCCAGAATCTAAGCAGAAACGTCTGAGGTGCCATTTGACGCTAATGGCAGGCAAGCTAGTCGCACCCTCCTCCTTCAAGTGAATTCTCTGGGTATGCTAACAGAGAATGAACACTGACTGAGATGGTAGAAGACAACATTCTATCCATAAAAATGGACTTCCATGTTAATGGCAGCGCTCCAGGGGGAAAATCTAAATACTCCTGCTTCTAAAGAACATGACTCTGACTCTTTCTGTAGCCATTTTTTTTTTTTTAATTCTTGCTCAGATTCCATGAGATTCAGATTCATTCACTTAGTCAATAAATATTTACTGAGTTCTCACTGTATGCCAGGTACCACTTTAGTTGCTAAGGCAAAAGCAGTAAATAAAATGATCTACAATCCCTGCTGCTGTGAATGTTACATTTAACATACAATAAACATGAAATAAACAATCTAAATAAATAAATATACAGTAGGTTCTGGAAGGGATGTTGGGATGGAAAGGGGATTGTGATTTTATTAAGGGAGATCATGCATGGCCTCACTGAGAAAGTAACATTTGAATAACAATACGAGGAAGAAAAAGAAAAATGAAGTATCAGAGGGAAGAGTATTTCAAGAAAAGATTCTCCCCAAATTATTCCTATAAGTTGCCCTTTGTGCTTTTTAATTCAAGTTGTTTCCTGTTACTGGCATCTAAGAGACTTTACCATTTTGACCCATGAGTATGATATGTCTGATGATTCCAATGTTATTAGCATTTTTAAGGTATATTTTAATGTGTTGTGGCAAGGGCACTGTGGAATACTGTAGGATTTAATAAGTTTAGTACCTAAAATTCTTTAAACTGTTTTTGTCAACTCTACACTGAATGCCAAGATTCCTTTTTCTTCTTTCTTTTAAAAAAATGTATCAAGGAACTATGTACTCAGAAGCAAACTATTATTACCAGAAAAATGTAGAATTAATTTCGGCTTTTTCTTAAATGAGGCGGGGGAAAAACATTTTCACATTTATTCCTCATTTTTGGGATTCTTCCAAGGCTCCTAGATTAATTACCTTTTAAAAAAGGAAGAAAAGAAACTACTATTTAGTTTGCATTGAGCATGGGCCAGATATTTTAACATTTATTTTGCCTTATAAAAAAAATCATTGCACAAATGAGTAGATTGAGACTCAAGCTAAATAAGTCATGCAAGTTTACACAGCTAAGGAAGAAAGCAAGCCAGGATTCCACCTCACCTGATGTTAAAGTTGGGTTTTTGTATTATGGAAAAATCAGAAGGTTCTTCTAGACCATAATGTAGCCATAACCTTCTAACCACAATGACACTTACTTAAGGTGGCTCTTTAATATAACACTAAAAAAGAAATTCATACCAACTGTTGGCAGCATCGTATGAAGCTGATGGAAATATATGAAGGGGAGATTCATAAATAAATTGCTGATGAAAAGGTATCTGTTACCAACTAATATCCTCCTGCAGATCTATCTACGTACCATTAGACATTACTCCTCTCTTCCAGGAGGTTTCTGGGAAAAAAATCCCTGAAACAGCAGTTCCTATGTGTAGAAAACTAGAACAAGAAGAAAGGAAGAAAGAAGAGAGAGAGAGGGGGGTGGGGTGGGGAAGGGCTAAGTTCCCAATGGGTTCCATTGTGCTCAGGACACAGCAACCAAACACTGCTCTCTGCAAAAAAAAATGTCAGGCTATGGAGCTTGGAGGACCATACAGCACTCTCACGTAACTGTTCTGATGAGGTGTCACCTATTTCCATCCAAAAGCTGTTGTAATATGATAACACCTTTGGGATAAGGCACTTTTCTGTCTATGAAATTATTGAATGCAGGCCTTATTCACCTTTCCACATTAGCCCTGGATGCTCAAAACTTGACTTTAGACTGTGCAGAAATGAGAGGAGGCATCCAGTGTATGAAAGTCGTCCATCTGGAAAACTCCTTAATGGGAAATAGATGAACGAGATGATCCAACGAAGTCCTCCACATCTTTAATTTCCATGATTCTGCTAGGAAGTATTTTGGAACTTTCCTAACCCAAGGCAGATTCCACTGATTTCTAAGGCAGGAGGGGTAAGCGAGGGGTGATTGACATTGAAACAAGGAAAGGAACTGTCTTCGATTGCTAGAGAAAGATGGAAAGCCCAGGGAGAGAGAAAGGGGGTAATTGATCTCACACCACCTTATCTTGCTGAAATACCAGAAGAGAGGAATGGAAGGACTGGGTTGCCAATTTGCTGACTCTTCTGGCAGTAGAATGGTCACTGAAACTATCCTCCCAGTAATTATCTGTTAGGAAACAGACTCACTTTCCTCTTTAGGGCCCAAGGCCTGTTTTGACATAAAATAAGCAATTAAGTAAATCCTTTTTGGTTCTCAGTCACTTCTTTAACTTCAGTTTCTAATCTGCTTGTTGTTAACTGTCCATGTCGGTAAGAGATAGAAATAACAACTGGCCATAGGAGATCTCAATGTAGGGAAACCAGAAAAAGACTTGCAGTATTTGGTGAATAATGCATCCTGCCAACTAAAGGCGATATAGATCTGTATCATTTCTAAAATGTTGCTTAAAATTAAATGAAAAAATTGCAGTTTCAAGCATAGTTGAATTTAGGAATATAAAACGTAGTTTCTAATGTTTTTGAATCTTACTGAAATTATCATGACAGAACAAATATTTCAAACTGGATCTGTCTTCCTCAGCACACTGTACCATTTAGATTTAGAAATTAGAGCCTCTTCAACTTCTGTACTTAGTGAACTGGTTGTATCATGAGTAAGGTAATCTTCTACTTGAAATTAACCATATTTTTTATTTCTTTTTATCTTTAGGATTTTGAGATATGTCAAAGATTGAGTGCTCACTATTTTTTAGTGTTTTTTAAGACCTTTATATCCAGACATCCTAGGTGCTGCCCCTGCCTTCTAGGAATTTATTTCTGATTCTTCCATTTGGCATAATCCTGTTACTGAAAAATAATCACTCAAAATATATGTTTCTATTTAAAAAAATATTTTAATGATAAAAATATATTTTCTACAACATATGAAGTGAAGTATTTCCTGAAATAGAATTGTTAGCTGAAAGGGATGTTGGCTTTTCTCTAGCCTGGCATTTCTAAGGAATGTAAGTTTTTTGTCACTTTTTTTTAATACTCCTTGAGTATTAAAGTCTCTAATCTCTTGACCTCTATTCCAGAACTTAAAAGAATTTTTTTTTTAAAAGTAATGTTTTTAGAGAATAGGAGTCTAAGGAAAGCTGCAAATCAACAATCAGCGAAATTCGTGAATCAGTGCCCTCGTGTTGGCTCTATTTTTGCCACGCATGTGTAGTCTTTCATGACTGAGTTATTGACAGAAAGTGACAGCTGTTACTGATTTTGAAAATATTAATGTACCACCTCTTGAATTCTCTTATTCTATGTGGCAGGAGCCATTCTCTTTGTGCAATATCCACATGCTGTGAAGATCCTCAATGGCCTTTGCTTGTTATGGGCCAACTCCTGACTGCTGCCTCTGGAAGCAGAGAACTGCTCTTATCTCCTGGGACCGCAGCTGATGTATTCCGCTCTGGATTCCCAACATTTAGCATGCTGTAAGGAGCAACAAATATTTGTTAAAAGTTGACTGAATAAATTGAATGAATAAATGAAGTTTGTGTATGTGGCAAGCAGTTATCCTTTTTTTTCTTTCCTGTCACAGAGCCACCAGCTGCTTGTAGAATGGTGAAGGTTGAACTGTATTAATATAAATAAACATGTTCTGCCCCTAATTATATGTGTGACCTTGTGCAGGGGACTTCCTTCTCTAGACCCTGGTTTCCTCCTCTATAAAGTAAGGGAATTAAATCAGGTAATCTCCAAAGTCCCTTCCTGTTATTCCGTACAGTGATTAGTGTGTGATGACATAACACACGTTATAGTATTATTTACAATGGTGGGGGCTGCAGACTTGCCACTCACTCCTCTTCAAAGAGGACATGAGTCAAGTTTAATAGGCAAGTGGAGAAAAATTCGAAAGTAAGGGTTTTCTCCCATTTATAGTCTCATAGGCTTTTATGTTTATGTTTCCAGAGGTTAAGGGGGTAAGGAGTGAAATTAAGAGCATTAGAAAATATTTTCTTAATGCAGAAAAATATTTTATTTAGATCAATTAACTGGATAATGGTTGTTTTTATTCACAGGAAGGACAGTGCTTTTCATATTCATAAAATATCAGTGACTCCAGACCCATTTGGTTCCCACACATCTGTTAAGTATAGAAAAAAGAAACCTAATCATCTAACAGAAAAACACACTTAAGGCTAACATTTGGTTCGCAGACCTATCATTCTGTTTGCCAAAATGAAGTTACTGAAGCTTTTGTAGTAATTGTTGTGACTGAGTAGAGCAAAGGGACTTATGTACATCCATGCTGGTATGTATACACATGTATTTGCGCCTCTCAAGCCCATATTAGAACCTGCTATTTATTTCCTGAATGAAGCCTAAATTGGGTAGTGATATTCTGTGATGCTGCTGAGAAATGGATGTGCCATGTGTTCTCGTTTAAAAGAGAGACAATGAGCAGACAGCAACACAAGAGCATTCAATTACAATGCCCCAATTTATTTTTTAGCACAGTTCTTGCTGAAAGGTCTTTCAGGAAAACAAGAACACTCAGGAAGCAACCCTCAGTCTCTGTGGACGAATGTGTTTATTGAGAGCCTACTTGGTGAGCAGTGCACAGACTCCTGGACTTAGAGCCCCTGTTCCAGCTTTATTTCCTTCTAGCTACTGAATGAAACCTTCTCAGTTTCTTCATCTGTAAAATGGGGCTAATATAGAATGGTTGTGAGGATCAAATGAGGTAACATGTAAGTGTATAAAGAAACAGTGAGGAAGGTCAAGAAATGTCACTAAGTCCACGCTAAAAAGACCTTATTCTATACTGTTTTAGCTTCTCAGAAATTTCAAAATCTCATTGACTGTCACTAGGCAAATACGAAAATTACCTTGTCACAGTAGCTCACAATCTTCCTTTACCCACGTTATAGCATAATCATAAATTTACCACCAACAACAATCAGGCACCTGTTGCTACCCCCACCTCCAGGTAATACCATTATAATGGATACCCCTATGTGTGGAAGAAATTATATGTTCAAATATTATAATATATGAAACACAACTTGTGCATGAAATCAGCTGGATAAATTGTAAAATATATGTACAGTTTAGCTTCTTTTGCAATAGTGTAAATATTGCAAATATTAAATCAAGTATAAATCGAAACAATGATGGGTGCCATTTTTTTGAGAAATCTATTATTACCACATCAGATTACAGTCTTCCAATTTCTACACCTCTTCTTCTGACTTAGGAAAAACCTTATAACGTATGTACTGTAGGCGGAGCTTGCCATTTCCTCCCAACTCACCTCTGCACTGCTACTTCTTGATGGTGCCACCTGGCTGGATAAAACCACTCTGGGACAAGATTGATCTGCCTAGCAAGAAGGAAATCCCCATATTCCAAGTATCTTCCTTCCATCTTTATGCTCCCCACCAATATAAGATTTCTTTTTCTGCAAAGCTCTTTCTAGAACTGGCCATTAGAAAATGAAAATTGGATATTGGTTATCTCTTGAAAGCTTTGAATGACTGCTTTCATTAATACCCAATCAAAGCTGTGAAACTACTCATCTACACTTCCCAATGTAGAACCATCTCTTTTTTCTCCACAAATTATTTGCTGTTACCCTTTTTTTGGCTTGTGGGATCTTAGTTACCCAATCAGAGACTGAACCTCCCAACCAGGGACTGAACCCGGGCCCTCAGCATTGAGAGTGCAGAGTCCTAACCACTGGACAACCAGGGAATTGCCTGCTGTTACCTACTACCAAACACGTGATCAGAAGCCAGTGGTGAATCCTGCTACTTAGGTTCCCATCCTCCTCCGCTCTATGCTTCCTTGGTACCAGAAGCATCTTCTACTCATTTGCCATATATGTGCCATAAAGACATTTATAGTTCTCCTACAGAAACTAAATCTAAGCACACAAGAATATAAACAAAATTCCAAAGTGGGAGAAGATGAATGCCATGTCAAAGGTATAAATATAAAGTGTGTCTTCTGTAAATGTCCCCAGCCTGGTTAGTGTGGATGTGGGTTGGGGAGTGGGTAAATGTGTTCACTCTAAAGCCCAAATTTGGAAGATTGTACTTCCACATGCACGGCCACGGGAACTTAGGTCAGTCTTTAACATTTTTTTACCTGGTATTTCTCAAGAGTTTCTGGAGGCTACCTGATTTGCATGTAAAATTATTACAGTTTCTTTCTGCTCAGTTTCTTTCTCCTCAGTTTTCTCTTTGAAAGTCAAGGGCCCTAGAGCCACCTAAGGAAGGTTGCCTGCACTGACACCGGGGTTCTTCGGAAAAAACCAAAGCAGTACACCACACAGCCTTCTTTTCACTAAATTCTATAATAAGATGTAACAACATGTTCCATGGCTGAAAGCATGCTTGATGACTTGAATCACTACTGAGACTCCTTTCTACATATCTCTACCTCCTTAATGGTCCATTTAATTAAACTCTTAAATATGTGAGTTTATATAATTAGTCACAAAAGAAAAAATTCAGAGTAAGAGAATTTTACTTGACCTCATTAAACAGCTTAGAGCAAACACCATGAAAGATCTTTTTTAACCATAAATGAGGGAATTTGACCACTGCCACTTGTAAACACTAGGACAAGAAATGCAACATTCAAAATCAATCAATTACAGTGCTATATTTTAGACATTCTAATTCAATGCTAGAAATTTGGATTTTATAAATTTTAAAAGAAAAGCCCTGTACAATATGCATAACTATTTAAATTTCGGAACTGTTATTTTATAAAATGTATATTTCTATATATCCATGTTTGTCATACCTGTATCCCTCCTACTTATTCAGGGTTGCTCATCAATATTTGCTAAATGAGTTTTTTAGATACAGATTTTAATGGGCTGCTGACTAAATAAAGTATCATTTGGCCCATGGAAACTTTATTGCTCAGAGGCTAAAAATCCAAAATCGATTCATAGAATCCATATGATGTGGAGCAAGAGGCCCAGCTCATTAACTGCTGCTGTCTCTCTTTGCCTATGCCTTAATCAGCAATTTAAATTCTTTTGCTAATAAATAACTCATGCAATGGTGGTATTGTTCTTCTAAAGACCTGGATTTTTCTATTAATTCTTGGTTTTCTGAAGACTCTTTGGCAATATTTTCCTATAAATATGTAAGCATTGGCTCTCTGAAACTCTGAGAACAAATTGGTTCTTTTAACTTGAAAGATGCCCGCTTCACTTAATTAACCAAGGTCCACAGATCTTCACCTTCTCCCTCATAATAAAAAAGTACTTAGATAATTAAAACAGTTATATTAAAATAATAAATTAGACAAGAAAGGGATGATGTTGAGTAGAATCCAAAAAGGGACTTGTATGTATAGACCAATGTCTCTTTCCCTGATCATATTATTTTTTGAAATTTTTTACTGTGGTGAAATACACATAACATAAAATTTACTATCTTAGCCATTTTTAAGTGTACAGTTCATGGGTACTAAGTACATTCACACTGTTGTGCAACCATCACCACCATCCATCTCCAAAACTCCTTTCATCTTGCAGAACTGAAACTCTACACCCATTAAATAGTAACTCCACTTTCCCTCTTCCCGCAGCCCCTGGCAACTACCATTCTACTTTCTGTAAGTGGAATCATACAGTATTTGGTCACTGGCTTATTTCATATAGCATAATGTCCTTAATGTTCATCCATGTTGTAGCACATGTCAGAATTTCCTTCCTGTTTGAGGCTTAATAATATTCCACTGTATATATATGCCACAATTTACTTATCTGCTTGTCTGTTGACGGGTACTTGGGTTGATTCTATGTTTTAGCTATTATGAACAATGCTGCTATGAACATGGATGTACAAATATCTCTTTGAGACTCTGCTTTCAATTTTTGTGCATATACCCAGAAGAGGAATTGCTGCATCAGATGGTAATTCTATTTTTAATTTTTTGAGGAACCATCATACTATTTTCCACAGCAGCTATGACATCTTACATTCTGAACAACAGTGTACAAGGGTTCCAATTTTTTCACACCATCAACACTTGTTATTTTCTGTTTTTCTTTTTTTTTAAATAGTAGCCATTCTAATACATGTGAAGCAGTATTTCGTTGCAGTTTTGATTTGCACTTTATTAATTATTAGTGATGAGCTCTGATTATATTTTTAAATTATATAGATAAAAACTTTTTTCCTTCTCCTTGACAATTATAAGGAAAAGAGCTAAATAAAAGAAAACTCCAAAATTATAAGCATAATGTAAACACAGTAAGTATATTTTTCAAATATGAGTATAAATGTGAAGGAAACAGCTCAATGAAATACAAGTCAGTTTACAGCTTTCCAACATGGCAATTAAACTCTTTATTGAGCTCACATCATTTACTCATTCAGCAAATGTTAATTGAGGGTCTCGTCTGTGTTTCACTATGCTAGTTTCTGGGAATGTATAAATCAAACCCCACAGTTCTTGGCATCTAATAACCTATCTCTAGTTCATGCGGCATTATCTTTCTTTAGCCAAGTATAGGTTAAAACAGAGAAGTGCCATGTAGTCCTTCTGAGAAGTCAGAGCCATGTAGTTCAATACTTTCTTTGTCTTTACCAGAGGAGTGACTAGAAAATGTTGTGTAAGCTGAGTTTCCTCATCAGAAAAATAGGGGTAATTATTCTTACTCAGTGGTTTTGTTTTTTAACCACAGGGGCAGTGTGAAATGGTTAACCAATGGCAGACATCCCCATAATGACCTTCACAGCCTTTTATTGGCATATATATAGCTAAGGTTCATGACTATCTTGCTCAGAAAAATGGGGGCTCCCATTAATTTAGAGATTTTCACAATAACCATTTCTCTTGAATAGCCATTGAAAATAGTCAATACATGGAAGTAAACCCTGTTGTCAGTACTTACATAAAATAAGAAGTGCTTGGAAAAATGTAGACTTGAGAAAGATAAAACTGTTTGCTGAGACTTGTACTTTAGAATTGTAAATCCTCCAACATATTTACATTTTCCTTGAAAAGACAAAATGGATCCCAGGACCTCTTATCTGGACTGTAACATTATTCAATATATTAATTTGTTTAAAGAAGGAAAATCTGCCTTAGTGGAGAAAATGTGCTGGTCATAAGAATTTGGACCATTCTTATCCTGGACAACATGTTCTCACTGCCAATTCATTGGCTAATTGGATTCCTAGGTGGTTTACCAACAGGTAAAAAAACACTGGCTGTATGAATCAGGGCAGCTTCCTTTTTATAATAATTATTTGTTATCATAAAATAGTAAATTAATAATTTGTTTTTCTGGTATCATATGGCAGTCTCATGATCCTGATGATGGTACTGGCCTTTTTCTTTGTAACATTAAAAAGAAAATAAGTTCTGAGATGTTTAAACTCAAAGCTTAATCCTGGTCATTGACATCAAGATGATCGGACACAGGAAAGGAATTAAATAAACCTTAGGAAGTGCCTCTCCCACCCCATCCCAACAAGGGCATTCTAACCTCATAAGCACTAACTCTATGCACTTTTAAGCAATCCGCTTATTATCTAAAGCTTTAAACATTACTACAGATCTGACTTTGCAATTTTTACTGTTTCATTATACTATTTTGTCAATATGTATTTTTTCCCAAATACTGATTTGGATTTTTTTTTCTAATCTAAACAATGGATAATGCTAGGAAAAAAGAAACTGTTTTATCCAATTCCTTGTGTTTTCAAATTTTGATGCAATGCCTTTATAAATTAGCCTATACTATCATAAAACTGTGATATAGGGTCAAAAATTAAAACTTAGACCAGATGGGAATATTTACTGATGCTCACTTGAAGGAATCAAAAATATGAAAAAATTGAGGTAGAAAACCTGTACTTAAATATATCCACTGTTTTTTGGTAAAACAGTAGTAGATATTCATAATGATTTATTTTCCCTTGAAGCATATTTTGTCTTTAAGTTATTTTGGTGTATCAAAATAGAGTACTTTCACATTTGTACATTTTTTTTCTCAATAACAACTATAGCTGAATTGTTCATGCTAATATTTATCTCTGCATTGGAATGCTTCTTGAAGTTTTCTTCCTTATTTTTAAGTTTCATATTCAAAAGTAGAATTTTCTTACTTCTCTAGACTGCTGCCAGGAATCTAAATATAATAGTAAAGCTTTATTGAAAAATGGAAAATAGGAAAATTTGAAAATTGGAATCCTGTGCCTTTCTTCTTTTCTGAGAAAATGTTTTTGTACCTACGTGCTTTGGGGATTTGACATTAGTCATTTGGCTGACCCTAGGAAAGGATGTGAACTGAATCCTCTTAAATAAGATCATTTTCATTGTTAAATTTTATTGTATTTTTTTTGTGTGTAAAACTGATTATAAAAGACTCCATCTATCCTGACAATTTTTGCCTCTATAAGGAAGCATACATATATATTTTACTTTATCAATTCCTGTACCTATTTGTTAACATTTCCTTAAACGTGTTTTCTCCAGATGTTGAAAGTAACAAAAAACCCTTGTTATTTTTTCCATTGTCACTCTTTACTGCTTTCCATAGGCGGCATATCGTGCATGCCAAGGACTGGAGGAAATAACAGACGGGTGAGCCCCAAATTATAGGCACAAAAATAACTTTCATAAAATGGGTTTTAAATGACACCACTTTCCAAAAAGTCAGCTCTAATTGACTCAAGCCTAGAAAGCAGTAACTTTAGGGAACATCAGACACACGTCCACTGAACCCAGAAAGTGTTCCACAGTGTGACATTAGCTGGGATGATGACATTCCCAGCTTGCTGCCAGCACATTCCAGGAGGCAGGCTGGGTATTTTGGTACTGGTCAAGCCAGTCTCCTCAATAGTACTGGTCTGACATTGTTGAGATACTATTTTATTTACACAAGTAACTCCTAATAAAGCCAGATCCATTGTTCGCCAGCAACAGATAAAAGAAAAGAGAGGCAGAAAGAATTTGAGAAATAAGAGGGGAAACTCCTCCAGTTTTTTCTTTGAATGCAGACAGAATCCTCACCCCGGGGCTTACTGACTGGAGCAGCCCGGGTTCCTGCTGTTCGCAGAATGTTACAGATGGCTGCCTGGGCAGGAAGCCCTCCCCCTTCCGTAACGGTGCTCTGGGGAATGGAGGGGGCCTGGAACCAGCCCTCTCCTTCCCTTCCAAACCTCTTCTCCAAACCCCTACTGAGTAAAAAAAGAGAAAGAGAGAGAGAGAGAAGAGAGAAGAGGAAAAAAACAAACAAACAACAAATACAAACCAAAAAACCCCAAACAAACACATGTCCCTGGAAACATTTCTTCCAGTCTGTTTTTTAGTGGAATTTTGAATTAACCTCTTCACTCCCGGTTAGAATAGCGATTTATAACTTTGCAGGCATCTCTTTAACGTCCTGAATCAATTCCACCAGTTCATTGAAGTACTATACCATTTGGGTTGAATTATAATGGCACTTCTGAGTTATGCAACAATTTCAAGTAAGCAAAAGCAGGTTTCAATTCTGAAATAATTAAAAGTATTTTAGCACATCAAATATTGTATTAATAGTGTTCTCTGTTTCCATTTTTTAAAATAACATTTTGAAAGTTTTGCTCTTCCCATAGTTTTTCCTTTGGTGCAGTTGCTTTGTTTAAAGTATAAATTTTAAAAGTACCCTGCCTTTGTTTTGGACCCATTTAACACGGAATTAGTTTCATAATCATAGTCTTTCATACATAGTTTTAAGGTAATTTTATTAACATAATATTCCATTTGTATGTATTTTAAGAAAAACAATATTTGTATGCTTAGGCAAGGTGTTTCTTAAACATAACTTTAATTTTGGTCTTCGCAAAGTTAGGAAATTCAGCTAATGTATGTCTGTGCCCAAAAAGGAAGCATAAACCAAACAGTTTATGCTAAAATATAAAATGCAGTGTTATTTCTAACCTTATAATTAGCATCAATGTAGAAACAAAATATGTCACAGCAAGAATATACTTACTTTGAGACATTTATAATACATTTATTTGATTCAAAAATAAAGTTGAGGGAAGGAAAAGTAAATTTTTCTCCCTTCTAAGTTCTTGGCTGAGACATGCCTTGTCAGAAAAGACAGACTAACAGGACAAAAACCGAAGTGTAATAACATGTATTCTTCCTGTATACACGGGAAAGACTCAGGAAAACTTATTAACTCCCCAAAATGGCCCAAGCCATCTCCTTAAATACCATCTACAGCTAAAGACAAAATAAGATGTTGGGAGGTGGGAAGCCAGTTATGGGAGGTTATCAGGCAAAGCATAGTAAATAAGGATAAGGTTGTCATACAGATTTAGGTCCCTGCCTTCTCCCTAGATAAGAGTTTCTAGAGACTTAGTCATCTTCCTCTTCCTAGTAAACCGGCGGAGGATGGCGGATACAACCTTACAAATGAAGATTCCCTTATAAATGTAAGTATCTCTTACAGAAGAGTAACTTCTATTCACTTTTCAGGGTTTTTTCTAGATCTGCTGTCCCTTAAAAAAAAAAAAAAAGATTAGCCTAAAATAATCCTTATCCCTGGGAGACATATTTTAGGATAGTAAATTCTGCTTCCCGTCAAAAGTTACAGAGTAACTAAATTCTATTATATCAGCAATAAAATAGTTAGGTATTTCATCATACCAAGAATAAAAGATTCTGATAATCAAAACATGGGCAGAAGACCGAAATAGGCATTTCTCCAAAAAAAGACATACAGATGGCCAAGAGGCACATGAAAAGCTGCTCAGCATCACTAATTATTAGAGAAATGTAAATCAAAATTACAGTAAGGTATCACCTCACACTGGTTAGAATGGGCATCATCAGAAAATCTACACACAATAAGTGCTGGAGAGGGTGTGGAGAAAAGGAACCCTTTTGTACTGTTGGTGGGAATGTAAATTGATACAGCCACTGTGGAGAACAGTATGGAGATTCCTTAAAAAGCTAAAAATAGAACTACCATATGACCCAGCAATCCCGCTACTGGGCCTATACCCAGAGAACACCATAATTCAAAAAGACACATGCACCCCAATGTTCATTGCAGCACTATTTACAATAGCGAGGTCATGGGAGCAACCTAAATGTCCATGAACAGATGAATGGATAAAGAAGACATGGTACATATATACAATGGAATATTACTCAGCTGTAAAAATGAACAAAATTGGGACATTTGTAGAGCCATGGACTGTCACAGAGAGTGAAGTAAGTCAGAAAGAGAAAAACAAATATCATATAAAAACGCATATATCCGGAATCTAAAAATGGTACAGATCAACTGGTTTGCAAGGCAGAAATAGAGACACAGATGTAGAGAACAAACATATGGACACCAAGGGGGGAAAGCAGGGTGGGGAGGGGGAATGACTTGGGAGATTGGGATTGCCATATACACATTACTAACAAGAACAAAAAAATATCAAATTGTACACATGTGAATTTACTATGTCAATTATATCTCAATAAAAGTTCTTAAAAAAAGAAAAAGAAAATCTGGAGGCCAAATAAAATAAAATAAAAGATTCAGGGCTTCCCTGATGGTCTAGGGGTTAACACTCTGAGCTTGCAACACTCTGAGCTAGGGGTCATGGGTGTGATCCGAGTTTGGGGAACTAAGATCCCACATGCTGCATGGCATGGCCAAAAAAAAAAAAAAAAGAATAAAAGATTCTAACCAACTACAGTTATACTCCATAAAAAGACAAAAAAGGCTTAAAGAAGGGAAACTATTGAAAATTCAATTAAAGAATGTAACAGATGGAAGAGTTAAAAAAGAAAAGAATTGCAACTTCATAGTAAGCAAATCCAGATATTCTGTGACTGACTACATCCAGTCATTGATTAATCCACCAAACATTGAATGCCTTCTGAGTTTCAAGTACCATGCTGAATATTAGGAATTCAGTCATGAGTAAAACACACTATTTGCCCTCAAGAAACTGACAGTTTTGTGGAGGTCATAACATTGTGGGTTTACATCACCTTCTATTTTAAAGCTTTTTTATCTAAACACTTAGAAAGGCTAAATGAAATCAAGTCAATTCAGCCAGTTCCCAGTTGAACAGGCTCTGGTCACAATACCTGACATCCATTCTGATTGGTCACTGCATCTATTGTGGTTACTCCTCAAGTTGTACAATTTATTAAATATGTGTAATAGCATGTCTATTTAGACGCAGTAGAAACTTTAATCATTTGAACTTCCTTCAAACAAATTTTAAAATATTTGCATTTACCTTACATATGTACCATATCTTGCTAGAAACAAACACATAAACAAACAAAAACGTAATGGGAAATCTATCAAATTTTTGAGAAATGTTTTTCTTTGAGAAAAAGAAAGAAAAATGTGAGCAAAAGGCTCAATTACTTTTGCTTTAGCCTTGAATATTGTTGTGTGAGGAAGTGATGCTCAGAACTGTAATAGTCTTGGAATTATGAGGGAAAGCTGATGGCAGAGGTGCTGACCAGGGCCCTAGAAACTTGAGCTACTCAGTTACCCACCTGGGATGGGCAACCTTTCCTTGTTCAACCCACTCATGTTGTGAAAACCTATTACTTGCAGTCAAAAGCATTTGAACTGAAATAATATATTTAGAGGAAATGGGATGATTTTTGCTTCCTAGGAATAAAAATTGAATAGCTATACTTATATTCCAAATAAAGGGTTTTGTAATATGTATTTAATTCATGCCAGTTTCCAAATCATAAAACTTCTTGGGAGGCATATTAAACTCAATAAACTCTAGATTCTGGAATTAAGTATTATTTCTTGGATAAACGGCCCTCTTCCATGCATTCTTGGATTTCAGAAGTTTATTTGACTTTGATAGCTAACTTCAGGTGACTCTCAGCTTGCTGGTTTCAGAGTCAGTGGTGTGCTCCATAATCATACCTTACAATTTGATCAACCACATAATAAAACACTCAATAGACATTCAAGCCAACCCATTCAAGTGAGAAGCCAAGCCAAAAGCCAAAATTTCCATCTCTATGTGTAATTGTCATTGACTTTAAATATGTATTTGAGAGAAAAGAAGGACTATTGGGCAAATTAGAGCCTGTCGGCATCAGCTCACTGGCTGTATCAAAATCATTGTCACATCTTGTATTTCAAAACTCAGCCACATGGAAGGGTCCATGCTATTTTCATGGTATGCGTTGTCGTCTAGCCTACAGACTTTCTTTGCTATCGTACAGTCACTTCCAGTTCACATCAAGACAATGATATGTGAGAACGTATGTACTTGGGGCATCTGAACAACTGATGTCATGTAGTTTATTGCTAAATTACGGGGGCTGAAGGGTTGTTAAAGATGCATTGATTTCCTAAGCACAGAAGAAAATTCCACAGATAGTTACCCTCAATAAAAAAATAAGAAGCAAAAAAGCTCTGTGTGTGTAAGATCTGATTTATTATAGTTTTTGCTGGAGAGCTGAATAGAAAGAATCATAATAAAGATACATAAAAGTAGAAAAAGAACCTATGTTGCTTAAGCATAATAGATAAAACACGAAGTGTGCTTCAAGGGAAAAATCAAGGCACACTGGAAATGCCTTAAATGTCTGCATGTGTAATAATTCAGCAAGGCCCAACACACTAATGATGGCTATCGCCAAATGCCGCGGTGCTGCAAAGCAGAGCCATTCCTTTATGTTGCCCCTATCCAAGTCCATTAAGAAATAATGGTTCTAAGATGAAAGTCTTGTTAGGGTTTCAATGAAAATGTTTGGCACACCATGATGAAAAGTCAACAATCTGCTTTTAACGAGAGACACTGGGAAAACGTTGGTTAACATACCACTGAAAATATTAATTCGCCTTAATGGCAGGATGCAACATAGCTTTTTATAGTTTTTGATCCATGTCATAAATTTGGCTATGACAAAGGGGATACTCCAGCTTTAACTCACTGGCAAGAACATAAGCTATTTTCCAGCCCTAAGAGGTTTGGCCCTTAGTATTCTTTGTAATGCTCAAAGGACCAGATTTCTATTCTCAGAGGGATTGGCTGTGTGTGTGTGTGCCGGCGCACGCACTCTTGCATATGCATACGTGTGCACGTGAGAGTGTGTAGTCAATGTGTGTGTGTCAGTAGCATGAGAAGTTTTCTTTGAGCTTTTGGAGAGAGAACAGAAGGAAAAGTGTTACAAGTCCCAAGTCCTGGCATCATTGCCAGAATTCCAAAATTTGCAAAATCAAATCAATGAGGCAGGTAACAGCCTTAAAAACCACAATAACTTGATCACTATATGCCTGATAATGTACTGTCCATTTCAACTGGCTATGGTTAGATAAAGTGGATTTCTTCCTATGCTTTTTTCCCTCAGCATAAATGTAAATTTTCAGATTTTAAAAACGAGAGAATGACAAGGGGGAAGTGATCCTCTCATTACCACAGAGCAATGAATTCTGGCTTTGGAACTTAGATTTCAAAACAGTGTTGCTCTTGGTCAAAATCCTCATGTAGTATCCTCTCTTGGTAAAGTTGATATGCGTATGTGACAAATATAACTTTAGTGCCAGATCTTAATATTTTATCCCTAATGCCTTCTTTCAACTCTGCCAGTGAATGAGTGTTTGTTTTTCTTCAACAGTATTGAAAGGAAAAGGTTTTTTTGAATTGGATAACTACAGGGATATTTAGTAAAGGAATAATCCTTTGTTATTATGATAGAAGGACATAAGTGTGATCGTGTTTTAGGTTTATTCCTGATGGTTTTGGATTCTTCAACAACAACAACAACAACAACAACAAAAACCATACATTAAAAATATGCTAATAGATATCTGTTTCCTCTATTTTAAATTTCATTGTGAATTTGATGTCTTAGAACAATGCAAGAGAAGAAACATGAAGTGTGAACTTCACATACAGGAAAAATATAAAATAGCTTATCACCAGACATCTTAAGTGTTTTTTATGAATGGGAACATGAGTGGAGTGAATTATACTTTAATGTTGCTTCCTTATACAAGTAGTTCTTAAACTTTCTTGAGCATAAGAATCACTTAGCGGATGTGGGGTAGAAGACTTGTTAAAAATTCAAATTTTCAAGGTGCTCAACATCAGTAATTACTAAAGAAATGCAAATCAAAGCTACAGTGAGGTACCACCTCACACTGGTCAGAATGGCCATCATTAAAAAGTCTACAAATAACAAATGCTGGAGAAGGTGTAGAGAAAGGGTAATCTTCCTACATTGTTAGTGGGAATGTAAGTCGGTGCAGCCACTGTGGAAAACAGTTTGAAGGTTCCTCAGAAAACTAAAAATAGAATTATCATATGATCCAGCAATTCCACTCTTGGGCATATATCTAGACAACACTCTAATCCAAAAAGATACATGCATCCCTATATTCACGGCAGCACTATTCACAATAGCTAAGACATGGAAACAAATGTTCAATGACTGATGAATGGATAAAGATGTGGTACCTATATACAATGGAATACTATTCAGCCATAAAAAGAATAAAATAATGCCATGTGCAGCAACATGGATGGACCTAGAGATTATCATACTAAGTGAAGTAAGTCAGGAAGAGAGACAAACACCATGTAATATCACATATATGGAATCTAAATATGACACAAATGAACCTATCTATGAAACAGAAACAGAATTATGGACATAGAGAGCAGACTGGTGGTTGCCAAGGAGGAGGGGGTTGGGGGAGGGATGCAGTGGAGGGTTGGAAATAGCAGGTGTAAGCTTTTATATATAGAATGGATAAAAAACAAGGTCCTACTGTATAGCACAGAGAGCTATATTTAACATCTTATGATAAACCAGAATGGAAAAGAATATTTTAAAAATCTATGTATATATATGTATAACTGAATCATTTTGCTATATGGCAATAATTAACACAACATTGTAAATCAATTATACTTCAATTATAAAAATACTAAACTAAAAAGAAATTCAGAGTTTCAAACCCAGAGATTCTAATTCAGTAAGTCTAGGGTGGGGTCCAGGAATCTGCATTTTAAATAACCTTCTCCTTGATGCTAATGTCAGTGGTCACTTCCTCAACTTTGAAAAAACACTGATTTATATCCTATGAGGAGTTAAATTTTGCACAAAGAGGGTTAGTCTTATTCTTATTCATTCTCCTATTGGTTTTCCTGTTGATGGAATAAATTTGTACACTCCAAAAAAGTGTACACTTCAAAAGATGCAGAACCCTCTTCAAGGCACGTGCCCCTTTGTTGGCTTGACAGGCACCTGAAGGAAATTCTATAAAGAGAATTTTAATATTGGAAATGATGATTAAATTAACTTCGAGGTAGCTAATAACCCTGACCTTTTTATCATTCCTGCAAATATTCAGTATTAATTCTTTATAAAAAATTATATATAAGAAAGGGGAAAAGCATGATAATACATTAAGTGCTCTGATTCTTTTCTTTGTATTTCTTAACCAACATCTGATGGAGGATTAACATCATACACCCCTTTTTAGTGGCCTCTGGTTGAGTAGGATTGAATGAAACAATCTTAACTTTTCAATCAATGAACACTTTTTTGTTTGGTTTATATGTACTCTTGCAAAATATATATTGTTTTTTAGGGTGCAGAGATCTCTACTTCATATACATAGTAGTATGTTATGTATCACATTCTCTTCTTGTCCTTTGCATTGACCATTATTACATCTTTAAGGTCAATTCACATTGCAACATGCAATCTGATCCACAGTATCTAACTGCTCTGCAATCTCCGTGTTGCACATCCTCCACATTTTAGCCATCCGTTCTCCTGGATGGAGTCCCAGTTTGCCTTCAAATCATCACCACTAAAAAAGATGCTACAATAGATATCTTCTTACATATCCCTGAAGGAACCTCACATATCTATTTCAAGTCAGATACTTCCAATTTATACTTTGAAACTTTAGCAAAGAGGAAATCTATTGGGGCTTCAAAATGTTTGTCATTCATTTGGTAACCTTAGCAATACACTGGAAACATCTATTTATTATAACCTACGGAAAGTATAGTTTACTTCATGAAATAACTGATAGACTTCATTCATTCTCCTCTCTAATTCTCTCTAGAATGATGAACTAATTTAAGCAAAAAAGAAGAAAAAAAGAAAAGGAAAATATTTTCTCTTCATTGCTTTCAAAGAAAGAGAAATAAATCCTACCCTCTCCCAAACCTACTTAGATTAACTAAGATGAAAAACATAATCTTTTTCACCTGTGATTATTTGGAAAATCAGTCCAAATAGCTATACACTGGTCTGAATCAAATTTGGGGAATTGAATTCTTTTGAAAAAAAATTTATAGCATTAGCAGTGTTTGATTTTATATTTACATAGTAGTATTTGAGATTCATATATCTTTTAATAAGGCACATGTTTAATAGGTCAGTTCGTTATATTCACATTTATTAAATGAACTTTCACATCCTTTCATTTAATGAGGTGCTACTGTAGTCTGATTTGTTTATCTGATGCCTCTCTCTTTGTATTTGGAATTATCCTGCTAGCAAATATGAAAAAGCTGCTATGCAGAGATCAGAAAATATATTTAAAAGATTAACAGCAATTTACAAAAAACCTTCAGAGCACATGTTAGAGATTCCTGTACAGCCCCCTGAAAATATACCCATGTGGTCATACCTGTTGTTGATTTTATTTCTGCACATTTTAAACTGTTGAATGTCCAGAATGATGGCTTGAATAGCATGTTCCAGTAAAATTACATTTAATGTAATGTATTTTAACCAAATTGACAAAGTCATTTTTATTGATTAAATATTTCAGAGAGATAGGAGGAAAAAAAACACTTTTTAGTAGAAACAAACATCTGAAAGCACATAGGAAGTCAAAGTGGAAATGAAATTTAACATACAAATTGCCACTTAACATACCCCCTCAAAGAAACATTAATAGAGTTGGCAGGAAAATGGGAGATCACTTAATCATTTATTACTTGGGGTGGAGGTAGGTTCATTTTAGACAGTGTTCCGTCTCCTTTGCCTCCTTGAAGCAATGGTTACCACAGTTAGAACTCTTTACTTCCTATAAGTCTTATTCCAGAACAGCAGGAGTAAAGCTGTTCTAATGGGATATGAAAGCACCTGTTTGAACCCAGGATCATTCCTTCTCTGTCCCGCTCCAATACCTCTGAGGAAGTGTTTGGACTCTGGGAGAACCAGTTTGGAAAGCAATGATTCTAAAAAGCAAAGGCCCAAAAGGAGAGAGAAACGCAACCCTTTGTACCTGTTCACACTGATTAAAAGCAGAATGAATCTCAATGAGTGTGAGAGTAGATGAAGCTGAAAGGGTATCTCCGCCTTTGAGTCTGATGCAGACTCAAGAAGCTCCCTGTTTTAACCTTAAGTGCATGACACATTTCTTTTTCAGTGTACTGCAATCCCCATCCCTGGGTCATGCACAAATTGAGTGCAGGACAGGACAGACTTAATCTGAATCTGTTGTGCACCAGGTAGTTCACCATTGACAGAAGACAGCTTTAAAAGCTGTTAAATACAGTGAATATTTTCTCACTTTATCCTCATTACCACTAAGGTAGGTGTGACTCACCCCATTTTACTAATGAGGAAACTGAAGTTTGAGGGGGGGATACTTTGTGGTAATATTTAATATTATGACACGAATATTCAACGATGCAGAATAGCCCTTTTTGTGTTTGCACTCTCATTCATCGACAAAACACTAAATGTTTTTCAAATCTTGGGAACCTTCAAAAGGAGGTTTTACTGGCGGAATTTGTATAAACAAATATGTCAGGAATCACAAAGAAAAACAATATTTTATTGGCTTATTCAAAAAACACAATAGTTATTTTCAAAGGGAAATAACAGATAAACATTGTTTATATAAGGGTAATTCAGAATGACTTGGCCTCACTCATGTTTGTTGATAAAGCTGAAATGAACTTTCACTTAGATATACTTTGAAGCCCAGCTTCTGGCCTGGTTCCAAGGGTGGAGTGAAGGAGACATCTGTCAGCAGTTGGTCCTGATTGTATTCAGAGTCCTACGCTGAGTACAGAAGACACCACTTTTCCTTCCTAGCACAGATCCAAGGAAAGCCAAGGTCTGTTTCTACTGTTTATAACACTTTTAAAATTTTCTCTTCCTTTCAGATCGATAGGCTAAAGGAATGAGAGCTGGGATAGTGCTATTTAAAGATCTTGTCATTAATGTGTTTTCCATTGACACAAACTTGATACCAATGTCCTTAATTAGGCCAGGGAGACTCTGTCACCTATGTTACTCTCAGTGTCATCTCTAGAGATTGGTTCATTTTTGGTAGGGCAGGATTTTTAGGCAAATGTCTTCCCAAAGTCCACTTTCCATCAACTTGCTGACAGCCCCACAGTTCTGGCATTCTGCTCATCTTCAACAGAAACTCTGATAACCTATATAGCTTTAGTAAGTGCACAGTGATTCTCTAAGAAAGGCATTTCTCAAACATATTTGATTTCAGACTCCTAGAGGCTAGCAGTCACTTATTTTGTTTTGCCCCAAAACTTAGTATCATTTGGGCGATGTGAGGAATCTAATGAAAAAGCTAAAGTAAAAAGGTATTAATTAAGCTGATCTGCTTCTGCAGTGGTTCTCAATATTGGTTGCATGAACGAATCATCTGGGAAGCTTTAAAAAAAAAATGCTAATTCCCAGGCTGCAGCAATCCAGCTAAATCAAATCTTTGTAGACTACGTAGGGGCAATTTGTGAAAGTTCCCCTGGTACTGCCAGAATTGAAGACTATTAAGCTGAGCAATCATTTCTGTTAAAAAAAATAAATGAAGACACATTTAGAATTGCTTGCGAGTTTCAGAACACAGGAGTTTATTACCCAGTGGTAGACAGGACTGCTGGCCCTTAGTGAGTTCAAATGCCATGTGCAGGCATAGCGTAGCGTATTTTAGGTTAATCCTTTATAACTTAACAAAGCGCCGTTCAAAGATCTAGAAGTTTGTTAGAAATGCACATTCAAGACTGGGGAAAATCAATGTATAATTTCAGCTATAGGAAAATCTTTTGAAGTTAGGGGTTCACTGTTCTTGTGATCTGAGATGAAATGAGCACTATGTTAAGAAGGGGACAGGGACATTGCCCCCCCAATTTTGTGATGTGTAGAAAGTCAACCAAGTGGCAAGCTTCTCAAGATGATTCATAGATATTCATTTTAGTCGTTAATTCTTTTCATCTGACACCTACTTTCATTTCCTAACGAATGTGCTATCTTTTCACATATGCTTTCTTTCTTTGACGCCACACAGAACTTTTCATCCTATGTAAGAAAATTGCAACAGAAAGCAATACAGCGAAATATTGAGGAGTAAGGAAATTTGGTGATTGGCAACTGGTGACTGAGAAATTTAGGCAGCAGAATATTGAGTTTCCAACATTGAGTTTCATAGTTTAACCAGTCACACTGAATCTATTCTAAACTGACTATCCTTAATCTGTATGTGGGATTAATGTGCTTCTCTTCAGTGTTTAGTTTAATTCTTCTCCTCGGGGTTTCTTCTCTTCAGTCTTAACTGACTCTTTGTAACTGGGGACAGGTTGGAGAGAAGCAGGCTAGTAAACTCTTCTTGGAAGATATAGGGATACTTGCTGACCTTAAAAAGCTCATCCCTGATAAAAGACCTTTTCTATACAAACTTCTGGTACATAGGAAGGCAGGAACTCTTTAGTCTGACTACTGGTTCTTTGCACACTTTAAGTAGATTCCCAATAAAAAATATTTCCTTTTCTGCCAAAACCTCCCCTTTTCCTAAACATCCCTCCCCAATAGCTAATACTTTAAAAAATAGCTACCACAAATTATTTGCATATTTATATTTACTAGGAACTAAGTACTGTATATGTATTTAATTCATCAAATTTTCATAAGAAAACCATGAGAAAGCACAGTTTATTTAAACAAACTTTATTTCTTAGGACAGTTTTACATTTATACAAAAATTTCAAAGAGTTCCCATATACCGTAAGCCCAGAGGTAGTATGAACATTATAATTAACATCTTACATTAGAATATTTACAGTTAAGGAACCAATACATTATTCTCAACTAAAGTCCACACTTGATCCAAATTTCCTTAGCTCTTACTTAATGTCCTTTCACTGTTCTGAACACCAGACTTTTAAAGAAATTTCCAAGATTACACAATAGCTGTTGACAGAGCTTGTCTTTAAATTCAGACTAACTCCAGAGGCACAAACTTTTAAGCACTTCTTTATAATGCCTTGGGAGAGAAAGATTTGCTCATTAAATCGACATCTTGAGAAGAAACTATACCAATTAAACAGGAAAAAATGGTCTTTGCTATAGTTCTGGGAAAGTCAGTAACAATCTGAGAAAGATCCTGATGTGGAAAGCGTATATGTTTCATTTGTGGTCAAACACACCAAGCCCAGCTCCATCATTTGTAAGTGCTGGGCTTTAGTTTCCTTTCTGGAAAATGGGTATAATATTAATACTTAAGGGCTATTGAGAAGGTTTTTGAAAAGGGGAAGGGACTGGTATTCATCGACATCTACTATGTGCTTAATGCTAAAGTACTTAATATTTTTTTCCACTTCTTTCCTCTCTTTCATATCCCAACCCATATGTGTCTACTGTCACTGTTGGTAAAGAGAAATTTCATTACTGAAAGGTGATAAAATGTAGGAATGGCCTTACAAGTAAAAACTTGTGAAACTTCTCTTTGCATTGAGGAAGTTGATTGGCCACCATTCTGCATGATTTTCTTATTGTTGGCTTTATGACAGTATCACATGACTTGGTTCAAATGAGCATTTAAGGTCATTTCAGTTCAATTTTTGTAATGTGCTATCTCCCTAGCTTAGTTTCAGGATATTTAAATAACTGATATGAAAACCACAGTAGAATAATTTTCTACACAAAGATTAACTCAATATTTTGAGGCTTCTTTCCAAGAGCTGGTCTAGTTTTCCAAACAGGACCTGGATCCAGGTATGTTTCTACTCCTTCCTGGTACCTATAACAGCATCGGGAACAGGGACTTCATCTTTCATACAAACAACAAGGCTTTGGCAAAAGAGGAAAAATGTCTGTCCAGCCAGGAAAAAACATTCACACACCCACTCATGTTCACACCATCCACATCCAAAAGTCTGATCCTGGAAGCTGCCTTCAGAATTGTCATTATGTTCTGATATGGATACTGGGGCTAGGATATAATCATATTCAGCAGTATCTGAAGCCCAGTGATCTGCTCTTCCATTGCTACCCTGTCACTTCACTTTTCTTTCATTCTCTGTTACTGCTTCTATATCTCTTAATACATCTATGCTATGAATGTTCTAAGATGACCATTTAATTACTTTAACTAATATGTACAGAATCTATTAAAGCCACGAAAAGCATTTTGAAAATTAAATGTTTCAGATTCTGTTGGAATGCTGTCACCTCATTAACTATAAAAAAAGTATAGTCTCATTTAAATGTATAGGTAATAAATTTTTAAATTTTTTTCCAAAAAATATACATATAAATAGAAGCCTAATTTAGAAATATGAATTCTTTCCCACTTAGGATACTAGCTATTTCATTTCCACATGAAGGAAAACTTATCTGTACCATATATCAATGGATTTAGAAAATCAAATTATATGAATATAGGACTCAAAGGGGACCATGAAATGTAAAATTCATCCAGAAATACCTTAACCATTCCAAATAGTACTGTTGAAAATGGCCAGAAAAGAGATTTTATGACTTTCTTTAGCAATGTGATATATTTTCTTAAATCCCCCCATCTCGTGTTCACATCTCAAGAGAAATAGAGGATTATCATTTCCCATTAACATCCCAACAGGCTTACAACAGGTCTGCAAAAGGAAGTAACTTACATGAGATCTGACTGGCAGTGTGAGTCAAGATGGATAAGAATAGATACCAAGAACTTCTATACATCTTGGTGACAGTATAGCCTAGTAGTCAAGATTATGAGCTCCGGACACATACAACATGAACTGTCTGGTACTGCCACTTTTTTTTTTTAACTATACGATCTTGGAAAATTACTTATCTTGTCTGTCTCTCTGTTTTTGCATCTTTGATTGAGGTAATAATATGACTTGTTACAAGTTACAACAGATGTGGGGTGGGATGAATTGGGAGATTGGGATTGCCATATATATATTACTCATAAGGAAAAAAAATCAAATTGTACACTTTAAATATATGCAGTTTATTGTATGTCAATTGTATCTCAATAAAAGTTCTAAAATACAAGAAAAAAGTTACAATAGATGAATTAATATATTTTAAGGTGATAGAAATACACTCAATAAATGGAATTTTTATTATTTCCTTTGTAGTAGACATTGCACTTCTAGAAATATTTTGAACAGTTAATCTTCACTTAATTTCCTGATGTATCATTCATGGGCCACTATTATTCCTATTTTATGCATGAAGAAATGGTAAAGTGAAATTAGAAAATTGACCAAGAGCACTCCATTAGACAGTGACAGAGTAGAGAGTTGAACTCAGGGATATCTCACTTCGGAGCCCATTTCACCATTCTCCCTCCATGATGAGGCAATATTATCTCTCCCTAGAAATGATACCATTGAGAGTCACATTCTAAATACCATGTGAATGTGGGCTAATTTTCTTTTATAATAATTTAAACTTTTTTTGTGAAAACTATTGATTAAATGCTCTCTAACTCAGTTGAACTTCTTACTAAGAATTTTAGACTTTTCTTCCAAGAATGTAAAAAGTACCTTAAAATGAAAACCAATTACTAGATCGTTTCTGTTTTGTGTTTTCCCTGTTTATACATTTACACAGCAAGCATTTGTTAAGTATTACTGTGTAAATAATGTTGGAGGTAAAAAGATCAAGCATTATTAATGCTAAGTGCCACTTCTCAAGGTATTATCTAAGTAGAAGAGATGAGACTACTCCTCATTTCATGTATGATAAAATATTCAACACAATTAATCAGTAACATGAGTAACACAAGAAAGAAAATGCTATATAATCTACTTTGTTTTTAGACAGCTCAATAAAAGAAGTAACTCTTGAGCTAGGAATGAAATAATAAAATTTACTGAAAAGACACAAGGCATTTCAGGCCAAAGATACAGTGTGAAAGAACATGTGCAGGTAAAATCTTGCATGGCTTAATCGGAAAAAATGAGGAAACAATGTCATTAAAGCAAAAAACTGAGCTGAGGAGATATGTGAGCTGGGACTGGAAAACCTATTTAAAAAGCATACTATGACCAACCTTAGATGATAAATTGCAATGTTTACATTTTATCCTACAAGGCATTTTGGGTGCACTAACAGTTTTTGAGCCAGGAGAATTATATGATGAAATCAATATTTTAGAGAGATTTCTAAATGATTTGAGGTTTAATATTAAATTACTTTAATCCCTTTTCTCCCATCTAAACTTGGAAGAGGGGAAATGGGGATAGGATTATGCAAATGCCACCAGTCTCAGTGGAGTAAGAGAATGCCAACTTCCAGTCTGAAATTTCTGTGCATCACGGTTTAGAGGAAGAGATAATGGAGATCACTAAAACATTCCTGGAAGGTTAAAGCACTGTGTGGAATGGAAATATCCTGGAGGAATAGCAAAATGTCTGGAGGAAAATGTCAGAAACAGTCATACAAATGTCACCAAAAGGCTGCTTTCCTAATGGGTGAGATTATTAGAGTGTAACAAATAAATTATAAATGGGGCATTGAAAGGATGAATTATAAATACAGAAAAACACCTTTAGCTGTGCTGGAAACTGGAGAATGGGAAGACTCTCCTAAAAGAAACTAACGAATTCCTGCTAAAAAGATTGAAAATAAGACTAACTGATTTTAAATATGAAAGAAGCCATCACTTCATTTTCCTTCCGTTCCCTCAGCAGTAATACTCTGCATATGAAGGAACACTATATGAAACCCAGCAGTATATTATCAATATACTTTTTTAGAAAAGTGAGATCCTCTCAAGAAAATTTGAGGAAGGTATAACTATGTGACTAGAGCAGGCAATCATGAAGATAAAAATATAACATCCAAGAAAGATGTGTGGAAATGGAAAACATGGAGTTACAGAATTCAGCACTTTAAAAGAGATGATAGAAAACATATCTGGCATTGTAGAAAGTAGAATAAATGAAAAAGAAGTCAAGCTCCAGAAAGTCTCTCGCAGCACAGAAAGACTAAAATGTGGATAATTAAGATATATTATGACAGACCAAATAATTTCAATATATACAATAGAGATAAAGAAAAGATAATATCATTGACAAATAAAAAGTGAAAATTAAAGAGACAATTGAAGGAAGTTCTTTTGAGTTGTAGAAAAATATATTCAGAGTATAAGAGACTGTCAAGTTTCAGGAAAAATCAGAAAAATAAGTTGTAATCTACAACTAACATCATGAAAGTTTTAAACTTTAGGATAAATTTTCAATACTACAAGCATCTAGACACAAAAAATTGTTTATCTGCCAGAAAACAATGGTGTTGTGTTTTCAATGTTTGGCAAAATTCTATGACCAGCCAGATTCATATATGTGCAAGATGAGCAGGAGGACATTATCAGACATACAAGGGATTAGGAAGGATAACACCTATATACTTTTCTGGTAAAGATGACCCAAATATATGTTACAGTAGATTGGAAAGTAATGCAAAATTTCAAGTGTGAAAAATGATGGTATGAAAGAAATTGTGGTGCACTATGAAACCAGGAAATGTAGAATTAAGTCTAAATAATTATTCTCAGAGGTTTTCAATATATGTTCAAAAGCTTCTTACATTATTGTATATATAACAAATATAATTTAATATTAATATGCATATATCAACAAAGATTTCAAAAATAAGAGAGAAAAAGAAAAAATAAAACTGAGCTAAATTATCATTTTTACAAAAGTATTACATTGGTTCTTTTTCATTATTGACACTGATAATTAGAAAAACATTGGTTTAAATACTCTTAAGTAAAAAGGGATAGATGACACAGCTTGCTTGAATTAGGATGATATGTCTAATGGGATTCATTGAGCTTTTTCATTCTGAGTATGTTTTAAAATTGTCACGCTAAACTAACACAAAAGTGGCCACCAAAAACTCCTTATGGAATGCAACAACTGGGTTGGTAATGCAACAGAGAAAGAATTCAAGTGTTATTACTCTAAGACATGGGTGTGAGGTAAACAGTTTTTATGCAGTTAAAATGCATTTTAATAACTAAAAAGTAACCACACTTACATTAAGAAGCAGAATCTAAGCTATCCATATTACAGAACTACCAAAGACCCCAAACAGCCAATGCAATCTAGAGAAAAAAGAATAAAGCTAGAGGCATCACAACTTCCTGACTTCAAACTATATTACATAATTATAGTAATCAATATAGTATAGTATTGGAATAAAAACAAACATGTAGATCCTCAAAATAGGGAGACCAAAAATAAACCATTACATATATAGTCAGTTTTTGACAAAGGAACCAAGAATATGCAATGGATGGGAGAAAGGATACTCTTTTTATTAAATGGTGATGGAAAAACTGGATAGCGACATGCAAAAGAAAGAAACTGGACCCTGTCTTATACCATACATGAAATCAACTCAAAATAAATTACAGTCTTGAAATTAAGACCTGAAACCTTAAAACACGTAGAAGAAAACATATGGTGTAAGCTTCTTGACATTGGTCTTGGCAATGATCCTTTTGGATTTGGCATGAAAATCAAAGGCAACAAAAGCAAAAATAAGCAAGTAGGACTACATCAAAACAAAAAACAGAACCTAGAGTCTGTCATAGAGAGTGATGTAAGTCAGAAAGAGAAAAACAAATAACGTATGCTAACACAGATATATGGAATCTAGAAAAATGGTACTGATGAACTTAGTGGCAGAAGCAGACATAGAGAACAGACTTGAGGATGTTGGGGGGGACGGGGAGGTTGGGATGAAGTGACAGAGTAGCACTGACATACATACACTACCAAGTGTAAAATAGATAGCTAGTAGGAAGCTGCTGCATAGCACAGGGAGATCAGCTCGGTGCTTTGTGATGACCTAGAGGGGTGGGATAGGGAGGGTGGGAGGGAGACTCAAGAGGGAGGGGATATGGGGATATACGTACACATATAGCTGATTCACTTTGCTGTACAGCAGAAACTAACACAACAGTGTAAAGCAATTATACTCCAAAAAAAAGATGTATTAAAAAAATAATCTGGATTCCTATAAAATGACAACATCTGCACACCAAAGAAAATCATCAACAAAATGAAAAGGCAACCTATCGTATGGGAGAAAATATTTGTGGACCACACATCTGATAAGGGATTAATACCCAAAACATTGGGTGAGCCAAAATATTCGTTTGGATTTTTCCATAAGAAAAAGTGCTCTAGTAGCACTTAGTTGTCTTTAACTTCATTTGAAACAATTTTGTTAGATTGTATGTGACAGCTATCATATCAGTGTGCATTTTAAAAAAGACTTACCAAAATTGCTGAATTATTGTGTAGCCATTTTAATAGTGAAGATGGAAGAAAAAAGATCAACATTTCCAGTATATTATGCTTTATTATTTCAAGAAAGGCAAAAACGCAACTGAAACAGCCAACTGAAAGTGGCACTAGATGAAGAGTCCAGAATTAGTCAACAGAAAACACATAATATTCCATCAGGATAACACAAGACCGCATGTTTCTTTGATGACCAGGCAAAAACTGTTACAACTTGGCTGGGAAGTACTGATTCGTGCACCATATTCACCAGACGTTGCACCTTCAGATTTCCATTTATTTTGGTGTTTACAAAATTCTCTTAATGGAAAAAATTTCAATTCTCTGGAAGACTGTAAAAGGCACCTGAAACAGCTCTTTGCTCAAAAAGATAAAAAGTTTTGGGAAGATAGATTTATGAAGTTGCCTGAAAAATGGCAGACAGTAGTGGAACAAAAGGGTGAATATGTTGTTCAATAAAGTTCTTGGTGAAAATGAAAAATGTGTCTTTTATTTTTACTTAAAAAACTGAAGGCACTTTTTGGCCCAATACACCCAATACAAAATGAACACATACAACTTAAGAGCAACAACAACAAAAAACACCCCCCCCCCCAAAAAATAACCAATTAAAAATTGGGCAAAGGACCTGAATAAACATTTTTTCCAAAGAAAATACACAAATGGCCAACACACATGAAAAGGTGCTCAACATCACTAATCATCAGTGAAATGTAAATCAAAAGCACAGTGAGATATTACCTCATACCTGTTAGGATGGTTATTATCAAAAAGACAAGAGATAACAAACACTGGTGAGGATGTGGAGAAACAGGAACCCTTGAACGCTGTTGGTGAGAAGGTAAACTGGTATAGCCATTGTGGAAAACATTATGGAGTTTCCTCAAGAAAATAAAGATAGCACTACTATAGGATCCAGAAATCTCTCTTCTAGGCATATATCCAAAGGAAACAAAACCATTTCTCAAAAAGATGCCTGTAGCCCCATATTAATTGCAGCACTGTTCAAACACTTGAATATTATTCAACTGTTAAAAAGAAGGAAATTCTGTCTTGACAACATGGTTGAATCTAGAAGACATTATGCCAAGTGAAATAAGACAGACAAAGACAAGTACTATATGGAATTACTTATCACTTGTGTGGAATATGAAGGAAAAAAGTCAAACTTACAAAAACAGAAAGTAGAAAAGTGGTTGCTAAGGCCAGGGGCTGGGGGGCAGTAGGGAAAAGTTAGTAAAAGGGTAAAACTTTCAGTACAAGATGAATAAAGTATAAGGATCTAATGTATAGTGTGGTAACTATAGTTGATACCACTGTATTGTAAAATTAAAATTTGTTCAGAAAGTAGAACATAAATATTCCCACCAGAAATTAAAAAAGTAAATATGTGATGTGATGAATTTGTTAATTAAACTCAAAGTGCAAAATCCTTTCAAAATATACACATATATCAAGTCATAACATCATACACTTTAAGTATGTTGCAAATTTATTTATCAATTAAAGCTCAATAAAGCTGAAAAAAATCCATATTACTAAAGAAAAGTGCAGAGAAAACATGCTTAAATAGCAAAACACAACAGGGGGAAAAGCTTACATTAAAAAAAAAACAGAAAGCAAAGAGGATGACAGAATTAAAACCAAACTTAGATTCTAACTGTAAAAATATATGAATAGGTTAAATTTCTCAATTGAAATTTGAGAAAAATAAAAAACTGGCACTTGCTATTTTACAAATATATTTATAAAATAATGGTAGACAAAGTTTAAGAATAAAAGGATGAACAGGTAAATGTAACCAAAAGAAAGAGCAGGCAGACATTACTAACATCACTGAAAGAATTATAGTGCAAATAATTAAAACAATAACAAAGGACCTAACATGCAAATAATAAAATCGACACTAAATACATATATATAATATTCACAAAAGATATCTAAATGACCATTCCATATCTGAAATAATGTTCACTTCTAGATACCTCATTAGAATGTAAATCTGTATACTTATTCTAGAGGATAATTTTGGGAAAAAAATTCCCCAAGCTTTAATAATATATATAGTCTTTGACTCAAGAATTCCTTTACTAGGAATTTGTCCTAAGGAAATAATCGTGAATGAATACAAGGATTTAGGTGAACAGATGTTCACATAAGCTCATTGTTTATAATAACAATAAATTGGAAACATCTGAATATTCAACAAGAGTCCTCTTAAGTATAATGTCCTTTGAAAGAAATATGATGAAATATTATTCAATCTTTAAAAATCATGATTTAGGGAATATGTAATGATAAGACAAAATGTCCCCAATATATTAAGTTTATAAAACAGATGTAATAGAGAAACAAGAAGATGTAAAATGCATGTGTGTGTGTATGCATGTGGTGTGTGTGTATGTATGTGTGTGTATATATATATACATATATATATGTATACACATATACCTAAAACAGCATGGTGATGATATCGAAATTCTAGTGGATATGATTTTCATAGCTCTTCTCACATCACATTACTTAACTTGTTTCCCTTTACCCACCACACACCCTTGGAACCTCAAATCCCTGCTATGCAGAATATCAGATGACAAATTACTGCAAATATGGTGAAGAAAGTGTTCTAGATCTCAGATCAGGACTGAGAAGTTAACACTCCCTTGCTCCACTGAGACTTGTAGCACTTGCACAGCCCCATCTCCACTTTCCCTCCTTTCACCAAATCTAGCTGGGAAGGAAGAGATGAAAATAATTTGTATTAAATCTAAAATCATTAAGAAATCCTTGAACTTAAATGAGATATTAGGAATACATGTATTTTTTTTTTCTTCATCAAGCAAATAATTTACTTGCATACAGAAAATAAACTGAGCTAAAGTTTATCAAGTTGGATTTCTTACATACCCACATTTTTCAGAAAGAAATCTATACTTGCAACAATAAAACTAACTGGCAACTATTTTGAAAAATAACCATATATTAAAAATTTTGGTGAAAAGTGTGGCATTGTATTACACTTTTGGAAATCTCTTTGATGTCTTTACCAAAGATAGTCGGATTCTTACTTTTTTTTTCTGCAGCCAATCTATAGAGCATTTTGTTGTTATTGAAGTATATGACAAAAATCGGTTTTTCCCACAGCTAGTAACTGGAAAAGGCAGGAGAATTTTCAGATAATTGCAAATATTCTTCTTTGATACTACTCCAAAACCTGACAAGTATTAGTTTCTTAAAAGTTATTTGGAATGTAGAATCTGAAATCATACTAATCAACTTTTCACTAGTTTTTCTTTCACTGTACTCATACATGATTTTGTAACTTCATATATTCATCATTTGGGAAACAGGTCATTGACTAATGCAGCTCTTCCAAAGGTTGATGTATTTCACTATACATCATCAAAAATTCGCATTCATTAATGTCCTCACCAGTTTCATCAGAAAAGTGTTTAAAGTTTTGGGAAACTAAAAACTCATGGTGGTAGATAAAAGTTTTCCAAAATCCTCATTTGCTTTTGACAGCTCTAATTTTATCACAATTACGGTCAGTTTTTTTTCTCAAAGTGCCAGGTTTATTTTATTCCTTTTCCAGGAAACATTTGCCCAATATCCAAGTCTGAAGAAGCATAGTTTGTCAGTCAATCATTATTTTGAGTAAAGATAATGTTCCATGGTGGCATTTAAGGTCATTCTAGAAGGAATACTAGGATTATAATCAGCCTTAAAGCATGAAAAGAGTATTTGAAAGAGAGGGCTCAGGAAAGACAGAGATGCACTGAAGTGTGAGGCATCCTGTGGATCCCATATTTATACTATTTTATCTGGAGCATGGGATAGATAATAGGAGCATGGGGTAGATGATAAGGGCAAAGTTGGTAGGAGCTGGAGGTAAAGAAGATTTTGTGAACAATTATAGAATCCTGAATGCTTGTTAAAAATTTAATCTGCAAATTATTTAACTAACTGACCCATAACTACTGCATTAAAATCTGCATTATAAGTCATAAGAGATAGTAATGTCTTTTACATACTGAGCAGTATATTTCATTAGATCTTTAAGATTACAACATATTTTCTTGATAAAGCTTGCACAGAGATGTAAAATGAGGCATTATAATATTATGTCTGATCTCTTACAAGCCTAAAAGTCTTTTAGATAATTAGAAACATTTTTTCCCTTAAGTTATTGGGTTCTCTAGAGATAAGCAGAATCAGCACACATTTCACCTAAAATCTAAAAAGGCAGTTCTCAGAAATACCTATCTAGACTCAACTTCTTTCAGTTACTTTAACATGGAACATTGAGTTTGAGGTTCTCCAGCCTATAGCTTATTCTGGAAATCAGTGCCTACATTTTAACTTAGATTTGAAGGAGCTCTCTCAGTAGTTTTCAACATTAATATTTAGCTCTGACATTGCCTTAACAAGATGAGTTGAAGATAAAGAAAATATCAAAGTGTGCAAAAAATTCTTTGTTGTTTAAAGTCTTTCTAACTCAATCTAAACTTCTCCAACAGCTAAATGCTTTCTTTTTGTGATTGTTGGATCAGATAGGAGTTTTATCCAAACTATTTATTCTAATCAGCAGTTGGAGGAGAAGAATGTTAAATAAACGATCTTATTTTGATTCTTTCTCTGGATGTTTACCAGGCTGTTAACAAAACCCAGAGAATGTTTAATGATTTGATGCGGGAACTTGAAACAGAAGTGGGAACTGCTCTCAAGGAGACTCATTTGCTATTTTTTTTTTTCACTGCAACAAAAGGAAAATGATGACAGGCCACCTCTTGGTACCCAGTTTGAATTAGAAAATCCATCATGCTCCTTGTCGAGAGTTCAATTCTCTCACATTGAACTGAATAAACATTCTCAATGAAAGCCAGAAAGACACAGATAAAATTCAGATGTCTTGAAAAAGAAACTTTACACAGGGGATCGAAGGGGATAGGCTCTCCAAAGTCTCACACATGGACTTATGCAAGGTTGCTCGTGTTGTGCCAAGAAATAAGGCCTGTGGCCTCAGCACTGCATTATGACTGAAACCCTATGGTCACAAACTTAAGAGAGTTATCTCCTAGGAATGTGGTGATAAATAAGCCGTTATAATATTAACCAAGGAAACAGTTTGGATGCACATCCATTAAAGGAATTACCGGAGTTATTTAATTTTAAATCCTTATTAATCTTTTTATATCTTGGGTAATACTAATTCCCTAAAGTATGCTATTTAAAGCTTAGGGAAAATGCATCCTCAAGGACCTACTGCCAGCAAAGAAGCTGTTTTCAACATCTGGGAATAAAAATCACCACTAAATATAGATCATTGGGTCAACTTGCTTTGGGAAATGGTGAAATTCAAAAACGTGAGTTACAACATTTGCATGGGCTTGCTGGCTTCACAGTAACTAATTTAGAGTTTATTCCTGGATCTGTATGCTGACTGAAAAAGTACAGATGTGACTGGTGTATCATTTTCATAATTGCCAGCAGAAGTATGAAAATATATTAGTGGAACAATCATTTGCCTCGTTGTCTTGATTTATTTCATTTTTCTCCTACTGATACAAAACCTAATCAAAGTAACTTATTTATTATTTCCTATCTAAATAACCTCATCCATTACCACACAGAACTTAAAATTAGTATTGAGTTGCTGCTCTCTTTTTAAAACAATTAAAGCCAAGACCAAATTTCTTTAGACCAAGGATGTGAGCATCATTTTGATGCCACTCCAAATGTTCTTAGTCAATTATTTAATAATGACACTTCAGTCCTCTATTTTTTAATCAGCTGTCATTTAATTATCTTCTAATGTAGATTTTGCTCTCACTATTACTGAATGTGTCCTTTTACTACTCATCTAAGTTTTTCTAAAGAATGGTCAACTATCCTCACTTACCATTCACTCCTAATCTACCGTAATATTGCCCCAACCCAACAACAAATCAACCAAAATTGTAGTCATTAACAATAATAACTTCCTTATTGCCCAATCCAGGGATGATCTGTTGCAGCGAGCACATTTTATTATTCACTCCTTCTTGACATGACATTTCTTGAAATGATTCTTGGGATATATTTGTTTCTCACTCACTTTTTCTTCTCTGTCTCCTGTTTGGACACCTGCTTTACTCCACCAACCTCTAAATTTTGAGGATCTCCAGGATTAAATTATCTACTCACTAATTTTCCCACTCTCTGTCTTTTCTCTAGTTGATAATTTTTGTTCTCATCCCCAAACTCTCTCTCTCTCACACACACACAGACACACAGACACACACACACACACACACACACACACACACACAATGCCAGCCAGAATTCCTCTGTTAAGCAACGTCAACAGTCTTCTTATCCAGCTGCATCCTGCACATATTCCTTTGGCTTTTACATAAATAACTCAAATTCAACATGGGCAAAGTTAAACTTTCCCACTGACATTTCTTCTCTCAGTGTTCACTAACTCTACTGATTGCACCACTAGTTTTAGAAACGCAAAGACTTTTTAGAACTTGCCCATTCCCTTTCCACCATCCCAGTTCCAATCGTACACTCGTGACAGTTTTATATCTTAAATATTTGTTTAATCTCTCCTTTTCTTCCCATCCCAATGACAACTTTCCTAGATTGGGCTTCCATCATCTTTTTCTTGGATGATTCAGCATCCTATTCGGTTTTCTGCCTCCAATACTGTTCGTTTGTTTGCTTGTTTATTTTTGGCTGTATTGGGTCTTCATTGCTGAGCATGGGCTTTTAGTTGCGGAGAGCAGGGGCTACACTCCTTTGCCATACATAGTCTTCTCAGTGTGGTGGCTTCTCTTGTTGCGGAGCACGGGCTCTAGGTGTATGGGCTTCAGTTGTTGTGGCACGTGGGCTCAGTAGTTCTGGCTCATTGGCTCTAGAGCACAGGCTCAGCAGTTGTGGAGCATGGGTTTAGTTGCTCCACCGCATGTGGGATCTTCCCTGACCAGGGCTCAAACCCGTGTCCCTTCCATTGGCAGGTGGATTCTTAACCACTGTGCAACCAAGAAAGTCCCTCCAATACTGTTTTTTAATTTTTTTAAACTATCCCCTATACTGTAGTCAGCAAAATCTGAAACAAAAAATCGGATCCCCTTCCACCCTGCCTAATGTCTATTAATGTGTCTGTGGAGCTTATGGTAAAACAAGGTACAAGCACCAAAATACATAGAATATTTAAGTACTTAAAGTTAGGAGTTTGTGTTTATTTCTATATAATAGAAAAATCAAAAGTGATACCAGAGTTGCTTATGAGAGAGAACTGTATTTCTATTTCATATAAAAAAGTTTGGAGTTAGGCAGATTTAAGCTGATAAGGAGGTTTCATGACATCATTAATGACCAGAGATCCTATTTTCTTGCTCTCCCATGTTTGGCACAAGATTTCCATTCTCAAGATCACTTTTTGATTGAAGATGGTTGCTAGAGCTCCAGCCATCCTATCTGTTCCAGATAGCATAAAGAGAAGATACAGAGTAAGGTGGGGAAAGGAAAAGAATCTCAAACAACTTCTAAGAATTTTTTTTCTCCAAGTGACACCCAACACAGTAAATAGAAAAAAATGAGTATTTTATAAGATGAACCCCAAACAGTGAGATATTCTTGTTTACTTATTATAGTATCAATAGTCTATCATATTGTTTTTGTTCTAGTATCTTACTAAATTATAATATATATCTTATTTATATTCTAGTCACATATTTTTCAATAGCAATCTCTTCTCAGTTATTAGTTACATTGCTCCCTCATAGAATAATTATGAAGATTAAACTGCGTTATGTATAAAATGACAGAACAATGCATGAACCTTAGAAGACACTAAATTAATAATATTTTTTATTGCTAATGACACTTAAAGATGAGAAAAGAACTGGAAGATCTTAGCATGGAAGTTACTTTAAGAATGAGTTACCCTGGGTTATTTAAAAGATCTAATCATTTTGTAGATATTTGACCCTCTGCAGTTCTTTCTTCTCCTATGCCAGCTAGATCCAAAGGCCTCCTTAGATATACATGACCAGAAAAAGAAAAAGGAGTGAAGAGCAGGATGGAAAAGAACATTGGGGCATCAGAAGAAAAGTGAACACACAGTCAACTATAATGTTCAAGAATAAAAAACTACTGTGGTACCCACTGAAGAAGGCTAGAGCAAGGCAAAAGAAACATAAAATCAACGCAACCCAAACTCCCTGCTCAAAGTGAACACTTTCAATAAGAGCTTGAAAATCTATTTGATACAGTCTTTTACAAATTGTGCATTTTCTGAATCACCTAATGACATTTTTGTTAATAAGATATAAATTCACCCTTTCTATTATAAAGGGGCATGAATTAATAATTTATCAAATATTAACTAATAGCACTTTCCAGGTTTCCTTACTCAGTAAACTAATATTCTGCAGCTACTTTGTTCAAATAGAGCCTCCATTATAAGTTTATTGTGAGGAATAACATGATTAGAAAAGTATGATGAGAGTAATAAATTATATATAAAATTACTAATACATTGCCAAGTATATTTTAAAATCTTAGTAAGTAGTTGTTATATAATAACAAATCTACATCATATTACTACTTATCAATTTGAGAAAAATGTTTCATAAAACACTTTTATAATAGGATGTTGAGTGGGACTTTTTTAGCTGCTCTGGATTTTATCACTAGAATTGAAAATTAGGGACAAATTGCTGGTCCTGGCACATTCTAAAAAGAACCAGATGTCTTAGAAAATATACAGTGCAGGATTTAAGGGTGAAGAGATTCATTATCTACAACTTTCAGGTGATAGATAGATGATACGATGATAAAATAAAATGTAAACAATATGTGAATACAGGCAGTTTCCTTCTCATATTCTTTAAATTTTCAGGAAGTTTGGAATTATATCTAAAAGTCATCAAAAAATGTCAAAATGTTTTAAAGATATAGGGATCAGATCATCTTACAATCTTCTTAGAAAAATGCCAAGTTAGCTCTGTTACCCCTAAACATCCTTTCATTACTACCTTTCCACAGACTGTATACGCAGAAAGGAAGAGGCATGTTTTGTGGTGACAGTTGGGAGTAGGAGCTGTTGCTTAAACAAGCTTTACTGTCTGAAGAGGTGTCTAAGCCCAAATTGTTTATATCCTCTTTGTCTCCTGACAGAAGCCAATTCCAGAGCAATCCAAAAGTCTCACTGAACATCTTACACTTTCTTTTAAACATAAAATACCAGTAACAATAATCTGGCTGTGACCTAATATGACAAATAAATAACTTTACCCTTTGAGGAATGGAATTTATAATTTATGGAATTAAGACTTTAGATTTCTAGATTTTTACAACTATATTCTAATGTTATTGCTGTAGAATAAGATAAAATACTTATTTCACTATTAACACGCTTTAGACACTCTCTAGACACTCTCATGCTCAGAAAATTTTTCAGCTCCTCGCTACTTATCATATTCAGAGCCCTGAACTTGCATTAAAGGCTCTGAGCAGCTGCTCCTGCCTAATATTTCCCTATTCCCCACGTCAATTTTCTACTCCAACTTGTGATTCCCTTCTTCTTACTGTCTCTGCTATTTGTCTTCCCCTTTATATTCCCATCGCTAACACTCTAGCCTATTCCATTATAATCTCACATCTGGATTATTACAACAGCCTACTTAGGTAGTCTTGTCAAAGCTGTTTTCAAATTATACTGCAGGCGAATACCAGATACTTCTTCCTAAAACATGACTTTTATCATGTCCCCTGTTCAAAACCCATCAATGACTCCTATTTCTTGACTGAATCAGTTTAAGATTTTTCCATACCCTACTCAACAGCAACTTGCCAACTTTCTTTACTTTCCAATTAAATTCCATATATAGCTGTTTTTGTTTCCTTTTTCCCCTACAATGTGACTTATACATTCCCAACTTCTTTGTACTATTCTCTAGTTTATTTAGCTCTGTTTTTACCTATAGAAATGCTTCATATTTTTCAAGCTCAAGTTTTGTTTTTTTTTCCTCTCTTTACGTAGACTTCCAGTGAATACCTACTTAGCTAGCAGCTTACATGTATAAAGTTTATCAAATGTAATTATATTTCTTCCCACTTGACGGACAGTATATGTAAAAGGAGTATGGACTCTGGAATAACAGAAGCCCAGGTTTTGAGTTCAAGGTCCAACACTTAACTACCCATGAAACAGGACATACTACCTTACTTTTCTGAGCTATGTTTGTCTCAGATGTAAAAATGAGTAGTACATTTATAGAGTTTAAATGTGTAGTCTTTTGTTTCCAAATAAAGTGGCCTTATAGAAAGCAGAATTTCACATCTTACACTCTATATTGTACAATATCTAGAACTGTCATAGTAGATGCACACACCCAGAGTCTTCTGGTCTTGTGATCTGTGACCACTTAAGGTACATAGAGATTTTCCAAATAATGAATGGACATGGATAGCTTCAAAAACAGTACATATTTTCATATCCTCAACTTCAATCTATGTTCTTTCCTAACGTCGTCTAAGAAAGTGCCTATAGTCAAGGAATCAATAGCTCTTTTTTCTGTTTTACAACAGCAAGATTGATTGAATCTTTCTTTTATTCATAACTCTTGGCATTCAAACCTCTAGAGAGCTGAAAAAAAGGACAATTCAAAATATTGTAAATATTGGTGTTATGACACCAAAGAAAATAAATGACAGTACTAGTTAACAAACTTTCTCTACAGATCAGATGGCTTCAAATTCTTTATAATCAGGAACATTGAAGTAAGCTATAATTCAGTTATCCACTTATGGATCATAAAAAATAATTTTTAATGATAAATCACTATGTCATTTTTGGCATATAATACAGAAGATGTACAAAGAATTGAATGACATGGTTAAAATAAAATTCCTTCCATTTCACTTTTATTATTTATGAGTACATGACTCCTCAGGGCTTACTGAGTTCTATAAAGTGAAAAATGGGCAGCTAATAAATGTTTAGGTTCTTCTAATAATAGAAATATTCATCCAAGGATAGAAGAACTATATTAAAACAAAACAAACAACAACAAAAACCAACTAACAAAATCTATCCACCTCATTAAAAAATGCATTTTATAAAAATCTTCACTTTAAATGTTTAATAATTACTTAACAAAATGTGTATTTTATATATGTTACTTAGATCAACCTTTTAGGATAATATTAATAATTATAATAATATGTCAAAAATACTTTTTAAAATTTAGGATATTATATTCCAGAAAATGCAGGAAAAAAACCTAACTTTCAATTTTAATTCTTATTATTGTGACAGAGAAGCATAATACAGAAGTCAATAAAATCATTCAAAGTTAAAAATATATTACATTATGACAAAACAGTCTTTGGTAGAAATCAGTTTCAAAAAGAACTGGTATACACATTTAAAAAAATAGATTATAGAGGACATCAAATCAGTATGACATTTATTACAACATTAAACATTTTAAATAGTTGGGAGATTGTTTTAATGCCAATTTTTTCTTTTTTTTTTTAAATAAATTTATGTATTTATTTATTTATTGGCTGTGCTGGGTCTTTGTTACTGTGTGCAGGCTTTCTCCAGTTGTGGCGAGCAGGGGCTATTCTTTGCTGCAGTGAGTGGGCTTTTCACTGCGGTGGCTTCTCTAGGCTCTAGGTGCACAGGCTTCAGTAGTTATGGCACGTGGGCTCAGTAGTGCACAGGCTTCAGTAGTTATGGCACGTGGGATCAGTAGTTGTCCTCGCAGGCTCTAGGGCACAGGCTCAATAGTTGTGGCGCACAGGCTTAGTTGCTCTGTGGCATGTGGAATATTCCTGGCCAGGGACTGAACCCATGTCCCCTTCATTGGCAGAAAGATTCTTAACCACTGTGCCACCAGGGAAGTCCCCAATTTTTTCAATATACTAGAAATCCTACCTTTTGCAAAAATAATCAAACATTTGATAAAATATTTATTTCTTGAAAATGTACAAAGATATATATATATATTTACTAAATTCTTATTAATTTACTTAAATTTTTAAAAAATTGAAGTATAGTTAATTTACAGTGTTGTGTTAGTTTCAAGTGCACAGCAAAGTGATTCTTTTCCACCATAGGTTATTACAAGATATTGAGTAAAGTTCCCTGTGCTATACAGTAGGTCCTTCTTGTTTATCTATTTTATATATAGTAGTGTATATATTTTAATCCCAAACTCCTAATTTATCTCCCCTGTTTCTCCACTATCCTCTTTGGTAACCATCAGTTTATTTTCTATGCCTGTGAATCTGTTTCTTTTTTGTAAATAAGTTCATTTGTATCATTTTTTTAGATTCCACATATAAGTGATATCATATGGTATTTGTCTTTCTCTGACTAATATCATTCAATATGATAATCTCTAGGTTCATCCATGTTGCTGCAAATGGCATTATTTCATTCTTTTTTTATGGCTGAGTAACATTCCATTGCATATATGTACCACATCTTCTTTATCCATTCATCTGTTGATGGACACTTATTGCTTCCATGTTTTGACTATTGTAAATAGTGCTGCTATGAACACTCAGGTGCATGTATCTTTTTGAATTAGGTTTTGTTTGGATAAATGCCCAGGATTGGGATTGCAGGATCATATGGTAGTTCTACTTTTAGTCTTTTAAGGAACCTCCATAATGTTCTCCATAGTGGCTGTATCAATTTACATTCCCACCAACAGTGTACGAGGGTTCCTTTTTCTCCACACCCTCTCCAACATTTATTATTTGTATATTTTTAAATGATGGCCAGTTTGATTGGTGTGAGGTGATACCTCACTGTAGTTTTGATTTGTATTTCTCTAATACTTAGTGATACTGAGCATCTTCTCATATGCCTTTTGGTCATCTGTATGTCTTCTTTGGAGAAATGCCTGTTTAGGTCTTCTGACCATTTTTTGATTGGGTTTTTTTTTTTTGATATTAAGCTATATGAATTGTTGGTATATTTTGGAAATTAATCCCTTGTATATAGCATCATTTGCAAATATTTTCTCCCAGTCCATACGTTGTGTTTTCATTTTGTTTATGGTTTCCTTTGCTGTGCAAAAGCTTCTAAGTTTAATTAGGTCCCATTTGCTAATTTTTGTTTTTATTTCCATTACTCTAGGAGATGGATCCAAAAAATATTGCTGTGATTTATGTCAGAATATTCTGCCTATGTTTTCCCCTATGAGTTTCATAGTATCTGGTCTTACATATAGATCTTTAATCCATTTTTGGTGTATTTTTGTATATAGGATTAGAGAATGTTATAATTTAATTCTTTTACATGTAGCTAGTTCTTTGAAACGATAAACAAAATTGATAAACCTTTAGCTAGACTCATCAAGAAAAAAAAGGAGAGGGCCCAAACCAATAAAATCAGAAATAAAAAAGAAGTTACAACTGACACCACAGAAACACAAAGGATCATAAGAAGCTACTATGAGCAACTATATGCCAGTAAATTGGACAACCTAGAAGAAATGGACAAATTCTTAGAAAGGTACAATCTCCCAAGACTGAACTAGGAAGAAACAGAAAATATGAACAGACCAATTACCAGTTCTGACATTGAATTGGTAATTTAAAAACTCCCAACAAGCAAAAGTCCAGGACCAGATGGCTTCACAGGTGAATTCTACCAAACCCTTTAGAGAAGAGTTAACACCAATCCTTCTGAAACTATTCCAAAACTGCAGAGGAAAGAACACTTCTGAACTCATTCTATGAGGCCACCGTCACCTGATGAAAGAAACTGAAGACAACAGAAACTGATGGAAAGATATACCATGTTCCTAGATTGGAAGAATCATTGTTGTTAAAATGATCATACTACCCAAAGCAATCTACAGATTCAATGCAATCCTTTTCAAATGACCAGTGGCTTTTTTTTTAAAAACTAAATTCAAAGAGAGTATTAAAGCAAAAATGTTTAAGGGGTACCATTTAATTCAGCCTACACCTTTTCACAAATTAATCCTTACAATTGGGTGAGAATTTAATATATATATGTAAAGCAAAAACATACATATATAAAACACAAGAAAGTAAACAGACTTTTGGGGCAAACCATACTGGTAATCTTTCAATATATAAATTATCATTAAAAACTAAAGAAAGCAATTATACTTCCTGTCCAGATGGGGAAATCAGAATGAGACTTACCTTTCTCTTATAAATAACTAGAAAACTAGACAAAATATAAAAACTGTTTGCAGACATTGGGCAAACATAACTGCACGACTATTATTTCAATATTAAGAGAAGGTAAACAAATGTAGTGAGTCATATTATCTTTGTGGCTTTCTCTTTAGAAGCACTTTCTAATGCATGGTTCAGGGAAAGGAATCCCAACTATAGAATGGTAATCTATCTGTAGAGGCAGAGATAAAATTTCAGAGAGGTGGAAACAGGTGAAAACTGAAAAGTGGATTTTAAGAAAAGAGGGAGTGGGACTTCCCCAGTGGTGCAATGGTTAAGAATCTGCTTGCCACTGCAGGGGACATGGGTTTGAGCCCTTCTCCAGGAAGATCCCACATACCGTGGAGCAATTAAGCCTGTGTGGCACAACTACTGTGCCTGCACTCTAGAGCCCACGAGCCACAACTACTGAGGCCGTGTGCCATAGCTACTGAAGACTGCATGCCTAGAGCCTGTGCTCGGCAACAAGAGAAGCCACCACAATGAGAAGCCTGTGCACACAAGGAAGAGTAGCCCCCGCTCGCCGCAACTAGAGAAATTCCACGTGCAGCAATGAAGACCCAATGCAGCCAACAAACAAATAAATAAATTTATAAAGAAAAAAAAAAAAGAAAAGGAAAAGAGGAAGCTATACTAGGAAAGAGTCCCAGATATCTGAATATGATACCCTGAATCTGTTGCTGAATTCTAAGTTCCCTGCACATAGGAAAAACATCCACTAGTCTAGGAAAAGAAACACTTGAAACAAATAAACTAAAAAATATTTAGAGTTGCACAAGGCTGGGAGACTTGAGTTTTGGCCAGCCAGAATTGAGAGCTTATACAGAACACTCAAGACATTCAGTAGACAGCAGAAGAACATATTTGCAGGACTTAAAAAAAATCCCTAGAGTAAAACTATCCTAAACTTACACTAATAAAACTTAAAAGCAAGCCACAAAATAAGTAACTTAACTATATGCCAGACCAGAGTCTATCACCTTTAAAAGAATTTCTAAAGAACTACAATACTTAATATAAAAGTTACAACTGCCAAGCATCCAATAAAAATGAGTAGACATATGAAGAAACAGGAAAATGTTATCCATACTCAGTAACAGAAACAAACCCCAAAATAATAGAAAAGATGAAATAACAGATAACGATTTTTAAAAGGATTATTACAAATATCTTCAAATATTTAAAGGAAAGCATGAACATATGAGAAAAATAAATATCAGCTATAGAAAGGAATCAAAGAAAATTAAAAAAAATACAATTCTTGAATTAAAAATGTTCCTGGATGAGATTACCAGAAGATTAAACACCACAAAAGAAAAGATCAGTAAATGTGAAGATACAACAACTGAAACTACAAAATACTATCCAGACAGGAAAAAAAATTAGAGGATTGAAAAAGACAAACATTCAGGGATTTGTGAGGTAATATCAGTGTTATTTGAGTCCCAGAAGTGAGAATCACAAGAAAGATTAAAAGAAATAATGACCATTTTCCACGGTTAATAAAAACAACTCAACTGATAAATGAAGATTAACAACCCACAAGGAGGATAAATACACAAAAAATCACACTCTGATTTTTTCTATTGTTGCTTTTACAAATTACTATGAATTTAGTTGCTCAAAACAACACACATTTACTATCTTAAATTTCTATATATCGAAAATCCAGCACAGTTTTCACTTGGCTAAAATTAAAGGTGTCAGCAGGCTGAATTCCTTTCTGAAAGCTCTAGGGAAGAATTTGTTCTGTTGCCCTTTCCATCTTCATGAGTCAACTCATTCTTCTTGGCTCATGGACCTTTTCCCCTATCTTCAAGGCTAGCAACATAGTATCTCATTGTAAATTTCTTTAATAGTCATATCTTCCCCTAATTCTCTGAGTCTCTCTTAAACTTTTAAGAACGCTTGTAAATATATTGAATCTTCCCACATAATCCAGGATAATTACCTTAGTTTAAGGTCAAGTGATTAGTAACCTTAATTCCATTGGCTACCTTAATTTTCCTTTGCCACAAAAGGTAACACAGTTACAGGTTCTGGGTATTACAGTGTGTTTATCATTGGGGTGCCATTATTCTGCCTTCCACAAATATCAAAGTGCGTCATAATCAAATTGCTGAAAACTAACAAAGGGGAAAATTTCAAAAGAAGAGAGAAAACAATGCTTACTATATACAAAGGAATAAAATAAGTATGACAGCATACTGCTCTTAAGAAACTTTATAAGAAAGTAAACAATGAGATGGTATTGTTAAACTACTGAAAAAGAATAATGTAAACATAATTAAAACATCTTTTGAAAGTAAAGACAAAATACAAAGGGATGAAAGAGAGACAACTTGTTGCCAGGAGATCTGCACTACAAGATATATTAAAGAAGGTCCTTTTGGCAAGAGAAAAAAAAAAAAAAATGAATACTTGTATCCACAAATAGGAGTAAGAGCACTGGAAATTGTAACTACATGGGTAAATATAAAATAAAATATTTTTTTCATATTGCTAATTTCTTTAAAAGATGATTGACTTTTCCCCCCATCTTTATTGGAGTATAATTGCTTTACACTGTTGTGTTAGTTTCTGCTGTACAACAAAGTGAATCAGCTATATACATATACATATATTCCCATAATCCCTCCCTCTTGAGCCTCCCTCCCACCATCCCTATCCCACCCCTCTAGGTCTTCAAAAAGCACTGAGCTGATCTCCCTGTGCTCTGCAGCAGCTTCCCACTAGACATCTAGTTTACATTTGGGAGTGCATATATGTCAGTGCTACTCTCTCACTTTGTCCCAGCTTCCCATCCTCCCCTTGCCCCCCGCCCCGTGTCCTCAAGTCCATTCTCTACGTCTGCATCTTTATTCCTGTCCTACCACTACGTTCATCAGTACCATTTTTCTAGATTCTATATACATGTGTTAGCATATGGTATTTGTTTTTCTCTTTCTGGCTTACTTCACTCTGTATGACAGGTTCTGGGTCCATCCACCTCACTACAAATAACTCAATTTCATTCCTTTTCATGGCTTAGTAATATTCCATTGTATATATGTGCCACATCTTCTTTATCCATTCATCTGTCAATGGACATTTAAGTTGCTTCCATGTCCTGTCTATTGGGAGCAATGCTGCAGTGAACATTGTGGTACATGTATTTTTTGAATTACAGTTTTCTCTGGGCATATGCCCAGTAGTGGGACTGCTGGGTCATATGGTAGTTCTATTTTTAATTTTTTAAGGAACCTCCATACTGTTCTCCATAGCAGCTATATCAATTTACATTCCCATCAACAGTGTAGGAGGGTTCCCTTTTCTCCACCCCCTCTCCAACATTTATTATTTCTAGATTTTTTGATGATGGCCATTCTGACTGGTATGAGGTAATACTTCATTGTGGTTTTGATTTGCATTTCTCTAATGATGAGTGATGTTGAACAACTTTTCATGTGTTGGTGGCAGATAATTGAGTTTTTAAAGCAAAATTATTAACAACAAATTGTGGGGTTTGTAGCACATGTAGGAAAAATGTATGAAAACAACTGAATAAAGAATGGAGGGGGAAATCAAAGTATACCATAGTGGGATTCTTATATATACATAAATTTGAGGTAGTATGTTAAATATGTTAAATTTATATAGATGAAACCCTAGTACAAGCTAAAAATTTTTTTAAATATGTTATACATATGAGGTAATATAGTGGAAATTGAATATGGAAAAGTATTCAGATAATTCAGGAAAGAAAAAAAGACACAAAAAGTGAATGTATCATGTTGAATATACCAAAAACATGGTAAGTGTATACTCAAAAATATTGATAATTATATTAAATATCAATAGATTAAACAATCCAATTAAAATATTAAGATGTCAGATTGTATATAAAAAGCAAAGTATGACTATATGCTATCTACAAAAAATCAATTTAGAATTTTTTTAAAAAGGATAGGAATGGAATAAGATATAACATTTAAACTCTAAGAGAAAGTGGGAATAGTTATATTAATATCAGAAAAATTAATTTTGATCAAGGACTCTAATCATGATAAAGAGGAAAAATTATTATGAAATCATTACATGAAGAATATATATAACTATATCATTATTAATGTAATTATTATTAGTATTAAAAACATAAGTAAATCTATTTATGGTACTAATATACTTATATTTTATAAATATTTATTATATAAGTATTATTGCTTTTCAACATTAATGGTTAACTATTTAATTCAGCACATTCACAAATTAAAATGAGTGCCACATAATGACCTCAAAAGATGATATAATTCAACACTCACGGCAAAAGCTTACATAATTTCCCTCTTTCTTTCTACGTTTATTTGAAAACCTTCCGATTGGAAGAACTGTCCATTTCCCCATACACATTTTTAAATTTTTTATTTATGACTGACAGGAATTCTGTTTCTGCCCATGAAGGATTAACTGCCATAGCCATTGCCTTCTCAATGTAAACACAAAACTGGACAAAATACTTGCAACAAGTGTTTCCAGACATTGAACAACAGACAGCAGAGACCTAGGAACCCTGAGAGAAAGGAAACAAATAAGGTCAGTCCTATAAATGCTCCAGTGTACTTCCTGGAAGCAATTTCCACGCCTCAGGGTAGGAAGGATGAGCCCAAATGGAGCCTGGTGGCCTTGTGGATTGCAGATTTAAAAAGACAGACATCAGAGTCTGGAGAAACCAAGGTGACTGGAATTTATGAATCAGAATAAGAAAGTAAAGGAAGCAGTACAAAAGAAGACCCTTTTCTTTAGAAATGTGCAGCAGACTCTAAAAGTCATATGGAAATCAAAGGACATAGAATAGGCTAATCAATTTTGCTGGTGTAAAAGCCAAAGTTATCATACCAGAATTAAAGAATTTAATAAAGCTACAGTAATCAAGATTTGTGATATTGGCATTAATGGCATACAAACAGATCAAAGCAACAGAACGGGGAGTCTGGAAATGCAAATATGAATCATCAATTTTTGTCAAATGTGTCAAGATAAGCAAAAGGTTCAAGGGCAGAGTTTTTAACAAACAGATGATGAAACAACTGAATATCCATACAGAAAATGAATGAAACCTTACCTCACACTTCAAAAAGATTGAAGACCTAAATGTGAGAGCTAAACCAATACAACTTCTAGAAGAAAACAGTAGAAAATCATCATAACCTTGCGGTAAGCAAAGATTTCTTAGGATATCTAAAGCTGATCTGTAAAAAAAAAAAAAATCACAAAATGAACCTTATCAAATCAAAAGTTTTTACTTTTAAAGGGAAACTATTTTTTAAAAATGAAAAGGCAAGCTACAAACTGAGGAAAATATTTACAATGCAATGATCTGATAAATGTCTTGTATCTAGAATATATAAAGAACATACAACTCAATAAGACAAAATAAAACATTATAAATGGGCTAAAGATAAATAGACATTTCACTGAAGAAGATATAAAAATGACAAGCACATGAAAAGGTACTTAGATTTCCATATCAATAGGGAAACGAAAACTAAAATTTCAATGAAATACTATTACCCATCCACTGCAACAGGGTCATATCTAAGAAACATTTGCTTAATCCAACGTCATAAAGCTTTTCTCCTACATTTTACTAAGTTTTATATTCTTAGGTTCAAATTTAGTTCTATAATCCATATTAAGTATAGATAGATAGATAGATAGATAGATAGATAGATAGATAGATAGACAGATAGATAGATAGACATATGTGCGATGTGAGGTATGGATTGGCATTTACCTTTTGCATAATGATAGCTAATTGTTAGAGCACCTTTTGTGTTTCCTTCTTCCCTTGAATTGCTTCTGCATGTTTGCTGAAAATCAATTGTCCCTATATGTCTGATTACATTCCTAAGTGCTTTATTATATTTAATTTACCTATTTGTCTACTTTAATGCCAGTACCACACTGTGTTGATTATTATAGTTTTATAGTAGGACTTGAAATCAAGTGTTGGTCCTTCAACTAGTTCATTCTTTTCAAAGGTGGTTACGGCTATTCTAGGTCATTTCTATACAAATTTTTAAATCAGTTTGTCATTTTCTACAAAAATAGTTTGCTGAGATTTTGGTTATTGATTTCTTTGAGTCTATAAATTACTTGGGGGAGAATTTACATATTAAAGTATTGAGTTCTCCAACTGCGGTTCAATGTATGTTTCTCAATTGATTTAGGCTTTCTTTAATTACTTTCAGCAAAACCTTGTAGCTTTTGTAGAGGTCTCACACATCTTTTGTCTGATTTATCCCTAATCTTTTCATACCTCCCTGGATATATGAGGCATCATCAGTCTAGACATCCAAACTCAGTTTTGTTGGGGGTCCATTCTGTTTCTGTGGGGTGACCACAATTAGAGAGAACATGACCACTTTCTTCAGACAAAACATTGGAAAGAGAATCATCCTTCCAATTCAAGCAGAAAAATATTGAAGAAGGATTCCAACTGGCCTGTCTTATTTTATATACACAACTCTGACTTTGTCAGTAGTGCTTTTGGTACTAAAACAGAATAATAATAATCTGCTTAAGGTGCAAATTATTATATATAGAATGGATAAGGGAGTTCCTAGGTGGCGCAGTGGTTAAGAATTCGCCTGCCAATGCAGGGGACACGGGTTCAATCCTTGCCCCGGGAAGATACCACATGCCACAGAGCAACTAAGCCTGTGCACCACAACTATTGAGCCTGTGCTCTAGAGCCTGTGAGCCACAGCTATTGAGCCCATGTGCCACAACTACTGAAGCCCACATGCCTAGAGCCCGTGCACTGCAACAAGAGAAGCCACCACAATGAGGAATCCGCATACCACAATGAAGAGTATCCCCTGCTTGCCGCAACTAGAGAAAGCCCATGTGCAGCAATGAAGACACAATGCAGCCAATTAATTAATTAATTAATTAATTAATTTAAAAAAAAGAATGGATAGGAACAAGTTCCTACTATATATCACAGGGAACTATATTCCATATCTATAATAAACTATAATGGAAAAGAATTTTTAAAAAGTAGTGGCTTATAAACAATTGGGGGATCATGAATTCCACCAATAACAAAACCAAGGGAACATAGTCAATAGCCTGCCAAGTTATTCAAAATCCTAAGCTCTCTCCATCTTTCTGTTCCAACATCCTCAACATTGGCTTATGTCCTCATTGCTTTTTGGCTACAGAATGGATGCTGCATCTCCAGGTATTACATCTGAATTTCAGGCTGGAAAGAGAACACATAGTCAAAAGGACAAGCCAACTGAGTCTGTTCTTTCTTACTAGGAAAGCAAAATTTTTCACAGAAGTACTATTCAACAAATACACATCTCATTGACTAGAAATGGATTGCATGGCTAATTTTAGCTCACAGGAGATTGGGGAAAACATTGTTTCGTGTTCTCCAAACTGATGGAGTCAGGAAGAGAAGAAAGGGGTTATATTTGAGTGGTGGAGCCAAACTACAATGTCTGCCATAGACCACTGCTATGCCTGGAGGATAGAAATGTGTCCTTATTCTAGCCTGGGTTATGAGCCTATGTCTACAGTTAGGGGAGAGCACAATCTATTTTCACAAGAAAAAGTTCAGGGCATGACTAGGTTGACAGCAACAATGGTATCAAAGACTTGCAGAGTTAAGGCAAATCTCTGGAATTTTTTCCTGGAATAATGGCAGTTGGGTTAAGTTCTCAAGAGCACCCTCCTTTATTTAAATTAGATTAGAGGCAGAGTTTATTTTAAAATGATACATATTATCCACTAAAAGTCCTAGTGAAGTTTCTCTAGAAAAGAAGCACTGTGTATGGAAAAATTAAGAGTATGAGTCTGAAGCCACAGACCAGTGTTCAAATTCTAGCATATCTATTAACTGGATTTGTCATAAGCAGTAAATTACTTAACTCTTGGAAGCCTCAGTTTCCACATCTATAAAATAGGGATAGTTACACTCAATGCCCATAGTATTTGGGAGAGATTAAATGGAATAACATATACAGCACCTAGTTTCGACTTGCCACTTAAAAATGTCCATTTTCTTCCCTTTCACTTATTGCCTCTATTTTTCCCTTTTATTTATTCTGATGAGTTTTAAAGCATTCTCCCAAGCTCCTATTTGTGCTCCTCCCCAAAGGACTCCTTAAATGCCAAGTTTGGTCCAGATTTTCAGAAGTTTGCATGATATATGTGAAAGAGCCATGGACACATACATGTCTCACCAAATGACCCTAACTTTCCCAGATCTAACCAAGATAAAGTGTTGGAAAGCCCTTCTCAGCCCGGCTGTGTTTAGGATATGAAAGTCTTCACAATTCTGAGACTGATCAGCAGAGAGTATAGGTCAACTCCATTATATCTTCAGAAAAGACTTCCCTGATTCCCTAGTCAATTCACACATTATATACACCCTCATATTAACATGTATCTCTCTTTTCTAGTACTCACAGCAATTCTAATTTTGTATCTGTGTGGCTGTTTTTAAATTTAGATCTGCCTCTCTGAAGGAAGGGACAGTATTTTCTTCTGCTTACTACTATACCCTAAATGCCTAGGCCAGAGACAAGAGATGGGGAATACTTTAGAAGGAATTGAGTACCTTTTCTGATTTTTCCCTAAAATACACCGTCCCCCCTACCCTTCCCACAACTTGATCTACCAACACTTACTTAGATCCTAGGACTTAGAAAGCTGCCTTTGTGTCCAAGATACCACAAGTTAGGTTTCTCTGCCACTACCAACCTAAGGTTTTCCTTTTAATTATTCACCCCCTAATTTATTCGTTCACTTGCTGAAATCATCTTAAAGAAGAAAATATCCCATGCAGCGCTCATTTTTATTTTCATGAATGGCAGGATCAATTCACAAAAAGTGGGGATTGGGGTGAAAGGTTCTAAACATGCTTTTCCACTCAAGCTGATGGACTCTAGTACACCCTGCAGCTGAACGGACATTTCCTGTTTTACAGCCACAGAAGAATGGGAACGCAAACTCATGATTGCGTGTTGGGGCCTTGGATTCAGAGTTTAGTCCTCATAAGAGCTGTGCTAAGAGGTTTCTGCACTGTCTACCACCTCCCATTTGGAAACCCATTTGACTTTTTCCATTAGTGTTTTTCTTCTTTTTGAAGTGTTGTAATTCAGCCTCAGTGTGTGGTCTGGCTTCATTCTGACTAGAGCAGAGACTCGAAGGACTGAGCCAAACTGTGGTGGGCCAATGATAAAAATTGCTTCTATTTTCCATTTTAACAACAATTGTTTTTACTTTAACAACTTTGAGGCTGGAACTTTCTTAGTGGAGGGAGAGTGGAATTTGGGATATCCATGAGTAAAAAAATAACTAAAAGTAAAGAAATAAATCTAAGGTAAGTGACACCCAAGAGGAAAAATGATTATATATCACTAATATTACTTCTAAATCTTGATTTAATTTTTTGAGAAACTGCTTCTAAGTGATTTGTCAGCAGTGATCAAATTGGTATGTGCTACAATTTTGCCACCACAAACCCACTTTCTCTGCTTTGTAGGGCACTATACTTCCTTTAAGATTCTAATCTGGGCTTCAATTTATGTCTTTTTATACTCAGTCCATTCTTGAACCTGAACCAACTCCGTGACCATGAATACAGCACTTTTTGAATAAATTAATTGGGGAAATGTCCACATTTAAGACCTAGTGCTGTATTCATGGCCTTTCTGGTTACTCATAATTGGGTGGTTACAGAAGAGAAACCTATTGTAGAATGTGGGGTGTGATGCGCTTCTCTCACTGTGTTGAAACTTATGTTCATAATATGAGTTATGTAATAGCTGTGGTTATGTAATAATAAATGTATTGATAGTAGATGCAGGAACAAACATGTAGCTATGAACTGAAATTCAGCATGACACTCTAATATTAGTGTTGAAATGTTAGACAAACCATTCGTTTTTACTGCCTCAATTTTTAAGATCTGCTAAATGGGATAATGATTGCTGTCTCCACCTCTGTTAAAGAATTAAAGAGTTATTGTCTATAATGTGTTCTAACATCATTTGGCCCCCAGATGCACTGCTTTTTATAATAAAATTAGACATAAATAATCAACTTTACTCATTTTTTACTATGTAGCTCAATATTCAATTTAGGCTGAATTCAGAAGTTTTAAAACACTACCACTTATCCTATCATTTTGTAAGAACAATTTGCTCACAACTCACATTCACCCTATTTTTATTAATTATACCCACAGATTCTGAGGTTGTCTTTTCTTCCTGCATGGCTGCTATATTACTCTGTCCCTCAGGGTCTTCAAGTTTCATTCACTCTGAATCTATGCTTTGAATTAGAATCGTTCTTTCGATCACTATTTGTAGGTGTTTATTTCATTTGTTCATTTCTCAATAAATATATTTATTTAACTCACATTGATTAAACACGTCATATTGCAAGGCTTGGAGGCATACCAAAGATAAGAAACTCAAATCCCTGCTTTGGAGTAGTTTATATTTGGGTAGGAATAGGTGAAGCTATGAAGAAAAACTAAAGAAAATACTGGATAGGGAGTGATAAGATGAAGTATGACCTCCCTAAGAAGGTAACATCTGTGAAAATTAGGCATTGTGAAGACCTGAGGGAGGAGCATGCCAGGCAAAGGGAAAAGTAAGACTAAAGGCTGAGATGGAGCAAGAGGAAAGAGGCAAAGACAGAATGCCGGAGACTTAGGCAAGGCCTAGATCCTACGTGGCCTGTAGAAACAATGGGAAGTGAGCATTTTACGCAGAGTGTGACTCCATTAAAGGGTTTGAATAAAGGAAACTTCTGTGGTGTTAGTGTCTAATACTATAAAGGCCTATCTCTTTCTTTGAAAGAATCAGGGAAAATCAATTCATGAGTATGTACTGAAGGTTTCCTTTATTCAGGACAGTAGGCTCATCTTTGTAAGGAAATAAAGTATACAGTTAGAAGCCTGGCCTCTAGAATCTCACTGAGTAGTCAAGCAAATGAATCATGAACAAATAAAGGAGGTGGGAAGGGAAATTGGAGGTAGGTGGCCAAAAGGTGCAAACTCCACTTATACGATAAATAAGTACTAGGGATGCAATGTACAACGTTATGGTAGTTAACACCTCTATATAATACTGATATACGTTAAAGTTGTTAAGAGACAAATCTTACGAGTTTTCATCACAAGGAAAAAAGATATATTTTGTTTTATTTTGTTTTAGGCTTTTTTTTTGTATCTATGTGAGATGATAGATGGTCATATCATGGTAATAATTTCTTGATATATGTATGTCAAATCATTACGCTGTAGAACCCAAACTTACATAGTGCTGTGTGTCAATTGTATTTCAAGAAAACTGGGGGGAAATGCCTTATATCAGGAGCCTACACATGCCGAATTAATGGTGTGGAATGAAAACCCATATTTCCTCTCCTTAAAGAGCTGATACCTCTTTAGGAGGATATAATGATCACAGGTAAGGCAAACTACGACAGCATAAGGTTACACCATTCTATCTGCAAAGTATTTGAAAACAGGCACATCAGTGAGGGCTAGAACACTAAGGAGATGTTTACTGGAGAAAGAAGGCTTGAGTGGTGCCATTAACAATAAGAAGAGATCAGAGAGAGAGGGAGAAAAAGAAGACATAATAGAATTTAATATGTAGAAACTGCGAGGCAGTGAGGATTCTCGACCAGAAAGAGAGGAGAGAGGGATGTACTTGAGAGCGGCAAGACATAAGATTGGACAAGCTGAGAATAGTTTCTGCCTTCAAAACCAAGCAGACATTTTAAAATTTATTGTTGAAGATATTGTTAGAATTTGTTCATAGGAGTAATGAAAGCTATATGTAAGGAAGACTAGAGTGGCAGTAGTTTGAAGAAAGCTTTAACAAAATGAAAGAAAGTTTGAAGTAATGTATGATAATCTTTATATTTTACATATATATAAACAAAAGCCCAAAAAGTATACTTGTTTATGGCCTATGAGGTTCAAGAAAAGGAAGAGAGAGAGAGATGTGAGTAGGTGGTTGAAACCAAAGACAGGACAAGTTTATACAGCTTAGTTTAGGGTGATAGCAGTACACTGATCCAAAAAGGGAATGGTTTAAATGTACGTATAATAAAATGCATACAATTTATTTACACCATGCATAAAAATATTTACTTTTTTTTTTGAATTGTAACTCATGTCCAGTAAAGTACATCCATTTGACATGCACAGCTCAATGAATTTTTTCAAAGGGAATGTATTTATGTAACTAATAACCAGATGAAGAAATAGAACATATAGAAGATACAGAAAATCCCCAAAGCCTCCCTAACAGCCTACCAATTAAAATGCCCCCTCGACATTAACCAATATCCTCACTTCTATCAACTAAATTTGCTTTGCCAGTTTTGAGCTTTAAATAAATGGATTTATATTACACACATTCTTTCATGTCTGGATCTTTGGCTCATTTATCAGTAAGATTCATCTAGTTGCTGCATATAGCAAAGTTTTTCTTTATTATTCCTGTATATCATCCCATCGTACAAATATATAAAAATTATTGTTGATGGAGATTTGTGTCCAGTTTCTATTGTGACTAACAGTGTGGTGAATATTCCCAATGCTGTCTTTTGGTGAACAATGGTATGCATTTCTCTTAATTACATAGCTAGGAGTGAAACTGCTGGGTCATAAGGTATGCATACACCAAGCTTTATAGGTACTGTCAATTTTCCAAAATAGTTATAAAAATTTACATTACCATTCATAGCGTATAGGAGTTCAGTGTTTCACATACTCACCAACACTTGGTGTTGTCTCATTGTGATTTTAATTTGCTTTTCTCTGGTCACTAACAAGGTTGAGTGACTTAGACATATCTATTGGACATTTGGAAACCTTTTTCAAAATTCAGGTTCACATCTTTGGCCATTGAAATAAAACTACCTTTTTCTTACGTATTTTTAGGTATTTTAAAATAAATTCTGGATACATGCCTTTTGCCAAGTATACGTATTGCCAATGTCTTCTCAAACTCTGTGGCTTGTTTTTTTCACTCTTCTAAAGGTGTGCTTTTGATCAATAGAATTTCTATTAATTTTAATAAAGTGCAATTTATTAATACTTTTCTTTCTGAACAGTGTTTTATGATTTAAAAAATAATTTCTGGCAAGATTGTAAGAAATATTTTCTACCAAAAGTACTTGATCTTGTAGGATCTTACTTTTTTTACCTTTTACATTTAGGTCTACAATCTATTGGGACTGAATTCTGTACATGTGAAGTGTGAGGCAGGAATAAATTACCACTTTTTCACAAAAATTAAATTGACCCAGTACTACTTACTGCAAAGATCATCCTTTCCCTACTGCATTTTAACAGCAAATTTTGTTGTAAATCAGGTGAGTATATATGAATGGGTCTGCTTCTGGACTCTATAATTTTATTCTATTAGTCAAATTATATACTCATGTACCAGAGATTTCACATATTTTTTCATTACAGTAGTTTTATAAAATGCCTAGCATCTGTTGATATAAATCTTCCAGATTTGCCCTTCTTCAAGATTATCATGGTTATTCTTGGCTCTCTGCATTCTCATATAAATTTAAATTGTCTGCTAATTAAAAAAAAAAACTTGGGATTTTAACTGAAATTGTATTGAAACTGCAGATAAATTTAGATAGAATTAGCACCTTAAAAATATTGAATCCTCCAATTTTTGACCATAGTATTTTTCTCCTTTTATTTTGGTTTACTTTGATTTCTCTTACAATATTTTGTAGATTCCTGTGTCAAAGTATTACAGTTTTCATTAGATTTATTCATCCAGGCAGAACTGGCCTATTTTTAGTTTGTTCTTACTCCTTGTATGCAATGTTTGCAGAAATTGTAGTGTAAAAAACTTGAGTAAAGTTTAAATGGGATCATTCTTATTTGGTGGATCTGACACTGGTTTTGTCTCTCTAGCAACATGAGATTTTCAAAATCTCTGCTATATTTTTTAGCTTCTGAGCAAAGTCTCAGGGTTTCTCCATGGATCAGTGCCAGTGAATGCTTAGAGTAGAAATTATATGCAGACTGTCAGGAGTCCTCTGATTTTCACCCCTCAAATTATGGCTCTTCTGGTAATTCTAAGTCCAATTTGTTGTCTTTCTGCAGTTTCTTGGCTGCTGCTTTGTGATCCGTTTCTCTGTTCAGGGCTAGGAACTGGCAGCCAAGGTGAAAAAGTGGAGACAAATGTAGAGTTCACTTTACTGCACTTCCTTTCTCTTCAGGAATTTGGTTCCTCATTTTCTTGTTGCCTTAGTTATTGAAGGATAATTTTAAACAGTTGCTCTTTTTTGTTTTATTTTATTTCATTTTATTCAGCTTTCATAGTTAATTTCAGTGGGAGGTTTCGTATAATACCAACTACTGTATCACAGTAGGAAATCTGAGTTATAAATGTAGTTTCAAATACATAAAATGATACTGAAGAAAAAAAATAAAGCAAAATTCTTTTTTTTCCATTATTGCATTATTTTAGTTTTTTTTGCATATTTATTATAATTTTACAATCCTAGTACATGGCATATAAGAATTTCATAATCTAACTCTAAACTACTTCTCCAAAATCATCTCTCACCGTATCTCCAAAACCAAGCTGAACTTTTCAAAAATCTAAAAAATATTTTATGCACTTCCTCATATCTACATTTCTGCATGCTATTTTATATTTACATGCCTGGAACTAAGCTTCTCAGCTGGTAACTTTGGACTATTTTGTATGCAGCCAATGGATTAAATGTGTGGTAAGATATGAATCCCCATAGCTCATGGGGTAAGCTGGTCAGAGTCAGGGGTGGCCAGAGCACTCCAGCTGACAATTATTCCCTCATTTCCCACCAATCGCTATAAAAATATTATATGATATGAACAAATTTAGAGGCAGTGGCCAAGAATATTTCCCTCCACACTCTTCCACATCCCCTTATACAATCCATTCTTGTTCCATGAAAGGTTTTGCTCATTATTTAGTATCCTGCACAAGTGTAATCTCCTTTCCACTCATTTTATTCATTTCTATAACAACATAATTTTGTAATTTTGTGGCCTTTGATATTACACCAAATGTATGGTTTTTGAAGTTAGAAAAACTAAATTTGAATCCTACATGAGGTCTTGTGGTCTTTGGTAAGTTTTCTCTGAGTGTCAGTTGTCACATCTGTAAAATGAGGGAAATACTACCTACCTCGTTACTTTAAAAATACATATTGAATGCATATTTTATGCTAACCACTGATCAGGGCATTAGATTAAGAGAGAGAACGTCTGTGAATGCATACAGCAATAGCACAGGAAACAACATATTGTCGACACAAGTTAAAATTTTACATTTCATTATTTTGATATATCAATAAATTAGATTGATAACAGTTGGCAACAGAGTAGGGCCAATTCATAGAGGTTCCAAATTTTAGAACATGAATAAATATGAAAATTGTACTCTGCAATGTTAGGTCCTCTATGCGCTTATTGTCCTATAGGTGGGTTCTAAACAGTCTTTGACATCTTTTACTCATGAGATTCATTACTTTGAGGAAAGAATCATACACAGTAGGTTGTGAGGAATGCAGGCCCTAAGTCAGACAGATCTGGGTTTGATCCTGGCTTTATTGTTCACTAGCTATTCATTTTATGTTCATAGCATGTTTCTTGGTTCAATGGTTAGGTAACCAATCTAGCTCAAGCTTCGTCATCTATAAAAATTAATATAATAATTTAATGTAATAATTGCATATGCCCAGTAGGAGTTTTGTGAGAATGGGAGCAGATGCTACAAAACGACCAGGCATGGCACACAGAAAGTGCTCAATAACTGCTGGTCACTGTTATTTTCCCAACCTTATAGTCTTTTCCAAGAGTCCTAATGCATTAGCCAAGGAGTAATTTAATCTACTCCCATCTTCTTCCACCCCCATTTTCCAGAGCCTTCAATCCCAGGTGAGGTGTTGGAAAAGGTTTTCTTTCTGAAATGGATTTGAGCAGGCCAATTATTCCACATAAATCAAGTACCCCCTTGAGGTTCCCCAGTTTTTAAAAGCATGGGAATGTGGGTAGTCTTGGCTCCACTATCTTTGTCCGGTGTGTAGGATGTCCTGGCAGTCCATCCACTTGAGCTTGAAATTTGGCCTTGGGGCAAGGTTCTGTTCACTTCCTCCTAAGTAGGCTTTCAGGCCAGGAAAATGTTGTAATAGAATTTCTTCTCTCCAGAAAATCCCTGGAGATTCCTGCTCTTGGACTTGAGGGTAGACATTCAAATACTGCCTTCCTTGGATGTTTTTTAGTTTAGCTGAGGATTAAAATTTTCAAATCATCTGCCTTAATAAATATGTCCAACCATTCTATTCATTCTGTATTTGAACTCAAGGTCAGGGAGCTGTTTATATTTAAACCTCTTTCAGAAACCCATATTCTTTTCCTTTGTAACCTTTTAACCTACTTCTTTTTAGTATTAGGTTCTTTAGTTGCATGCTGACTTTTCCGTTTACACATGTAATCTTCTTTTATTTTACAATTTAATATATGCACTAAGGCACAATGAGGGTTTTTTAAATACTAACATGAAAGGCAGAGAAAAAATATTTTGGATCAAGAACAAAATATGCAGGAAGTGGACATGGAAGAGACCCATTTTAAGTTTAGCTGGTAAAAGCATAACCTCTTTAGGGAGGGGAAAAGTGCTTCCAGAGGACACCCCTAGTAAAAGAAGAGACTCCCACGGCTATGATTCACAGTCTTTTTATTTTAGGCTGAGTTTCTGAGTGTGGTGTGAAAAATGGATGAAAAGTGGTATCAGGTCAATTTATTGTTGAAACCCATAGGTCATAGAGCAAAAAATTTTAAATATATGGACAGATGCATGACCTGTTACAAATGAATGCACTACCTTCCCAAGGTTTACCTATAGTACAAAGCTCCAATGCTTCAAAACTCTTCATTCATCTACATCTGAGATTTGCTGTTTTCTCACTGAAGGCACAGAGGAAAGGTGGGGGATATGCAAAGGATTATCCCAGGTACACAGAAGTGACTTTGGAAGATACATATACTTATTTCTAAGGAAGTTCAAAAAAGCATTAGAGCTGATAGTTACAAAGAATGTTTCTCTCTTTAGCTAAGTGAGAGATGCCTTTCTTAGGGGAAAGGAAATGTTCAATCTACATATGCCAGTTATTTTCCCTCCTGCCTTTTATAGGGAATATTCTAATATACTATTTCAATCACCTTCACAGATGCTGGCCCAAAAGAATAATGCAGTGAGAACTGGATTCCCTAAAGTGTGGTCAGCATCTTCTAGAATAAGAGCTTATGAGGGGTCATGGATGGACATACACATTATCTTAGACTATGAAATTTACAAACATCACTCCTATTTGTTCTGTACTTTCATTCACTCTTTCAATTACCATATCCTGCAAGAGATCTAGCATGTATTCCATTCTTAAAGAATGTGTGAGAGGTATTAATTAATTAAATGAGACTGATCCATGTTCAGGAGCAGTAGAGGATCAATATAAATCTGTCAGAAGATTTAGATCCAGCTTTGTCTCCCATACTGACCCTCACCTTCTACCTTGTCTATTCCCTCTAATATATAGATAAAGGAAGGCCTGATTTGTCATTTGGGAAGGTTACTGAATCCTTCTTCTAAAATATTCTTATGTGAAGTTTTATATCACCTGAAATTTGATATTTCCTGAATTTTCATTAATTCTGATAGCTGAGAAATTATCACCTAGTGAAATTTGTAAAATCAAAGTAGCCATAGTCCTCTCTTAAATACCAGCTTTAAAACACTTCTGGAGCCTGGCAAGCAAATTGGCTTTTCTATATGCCCTTTCTTATAGAGCAATTGTCACCTAATACTGGGAACACTTTCAGAAGAATTTCATCAAATAATGAGTAGATTATTCAGAGATCCATAGTGATATATTCAGACCCAAGTACATGGGCACTTTCTACGAATGACTGCAATGGAAGAGAGATTCAAAACTGAAAATAGTTTTATAATTTTCAATAACAGTACCATAAGTATTATGCTGGTTAGTTAATGGTACTTTATATTTTCAGCATTTTGACTAAAAACATGTATGAATTTGTTAATAAACACATTACAAATGCTACTAGTATTGACATATTTTTATGTTAACCACAGATAAAGTTGTTTTACTTTGATTTTTGTAATTTTTTTATTTTTTTATTTTATTGGCCGTGTTGGGTCTTCGTTGCTGCACACGGGCTTTCTCTAGTTGCGGCGAGCAGGGGATACTCTTCGTTGTGGTGCCTGGGCTTCTCACTGCGGTGGGCTCTCCTGTTGCAGAGCATGGGCTCTAGGCACGTGGGCTTCAGTAGTTACAGCACATGGGCTCAAAAGTTGTGGCTCACGGGCTCTAGAGCGCAGGCTCAATAGTTGTGGCGCACGGGCTTAGTTGCTCCGCGGCATGTGGGATCTTCCTGGACCAGGGCTCGAACCTGTGTCCCCTGCATTGGCAGGCAGATTCCTACCCACTGTGCCACCTAGGAAGTCCTGTTTTACTTTGATCTTATTAAAGAAAACTAAGCTCAGATTTTTTACTGCTTGGTCTCACATTATTTACTGTTGTCAGTAACTAAAGTAAAGAAGAAATTTTCTTCATTCTGAACCTCATTTGGTAAAAATATTTTGAACATAAAGACATAGATAGACAATGAAACCCATTCATACCAGCTTATTTGCTGTCAATTGTTTTCTGTGCTAATATTAGTAAAACATAATAATTCCAATGTGAAGTTACTGTGGCATTCTATTGAAAATATGGTTCCAACATTTAATAACAGAACCCATTTTGGACTTAAAACTACCAAACTAAAAGAATGAAAATCCTTGCATTAGCTACAAGTTTAATGTCAAAATATAGTAAGTGGGAGATAAGTGTTTCCTTAACTGAATATCATTAACTAATTAGAAAATAACTGATATTTTCAGATGTTATTTTTGTTCATTATTCATAAATTCATAAACACTGTTGTATAGTTACAGTTAATACCTGATTCTGCGGCCTTTCTTTTGGTCTCAGGACACCTGAGGATTTGATCTTTGGACAATTCTGCTTTTAACTCAATTAACTATTAGTAGTTTATCTATAGTGGATCTAAGATAAATGAAAATTAGTTAGGCCAAGGGCTGCCAAGCACCTGTTACCAAGTAATATATAGAAGGTATTAATGGTAGACACAGATGCTTCAGAGAATAGGGATAAATAGGAGAATTACATACTACTGAAGGATGTAAGTGACCAAGCAGGTATAAAACATGAACGGCCCCAGAATGATGGCTTAGCTTTATCTTTCATGAACACATGCAATACAAATGTGAAATATTAGGATACTGGAAATTGTGCCTGGGAGTTCTATGCTATTGCTTTGATGCTATATTTTTTCTTGTAATGTATTCCTTCTTAAAGCTAAGCCAACTTGGTACTGGGTGAAATGGATTGTGTATCTTGACTCTGATTGCCAATCCAAATCCAAGGCTAATCCTAGAACAGTATACAGTGTTTAAATCACTATTTATAGTGCTCCTATATCTTTCCCTCAGACAGGCTTGGGTTCATCTCTTTTAATGAAAGTTTGGTTTTTAGACTATGTTGTGGCCAGGGCATCCCCTAAAAGCTAGAGAGAAAGAGCTTCTCTGCAGAATTTTAGGCAATTATTATACCATATTGGTAAAAGCTTCATATTGGCAATTATTAGAATTACAGAGGGAGCCTAAGTAGAAAACTTGAACCTGAGTCTTCTGTGGAAAGAATCTGAAGGCAAGGAAGATCTGAGCAAAGGTCAAATGTAGATAATATAAGTAAAGATGCTCCAACGCTTATATGGAGTTTATCAAAACTTGGGTTAGACAAAGAACTGAGACAGAGCTAGACACAGTTCTGTTCCAGGTTAAGTCCCTTAGTTTAAGAAGCCAGGCCCTGCCTTAAGAATGGTCTAATGGACCAGAGCAGCCAAGAGGCCTTTAAAGAGGGGCTTTCATAGTTTATGCCTTCCTGGAATTATCTCTCTTACCAAAGAGCCTGGAAATTTTAATCATAAAACCAAACTATAAGATCAATTGTTTTCAAGTAACAAAAGACTTTAATGCAATTTTTATAGGGCAATGGCTCTCATATGTTAGTACAGGCTAATGTTTCCTATTACAAGCTATAATTGGTCTCTGAAATTAATAAATATGTAATTTGGAAGTATTTTCTATCTTTTAAATATATAAAATGATCTCTTTTACTAGGCTTAACATTTTACATCTTCTGGTGATCAAAGAGCACAGGAACGAAACATTTTCTTGAAAGCATAGCCTTAAGAACTGTGAATCCCTGTACACCTTCTCAACTTTTTAAACTGAAGTGGGAATCTCTCTTTTTCTGATTTCTTTCTTTCAACTTATGCCTCAATTAAATTCAACAAATAATTACTTAATGACAATGATGCACTCTACACTCTGCTCATAGGAATATTATCAACAATAACAAAAAAAGTCATGGTTTCCATTAGGGATGTAAAATTTTGTTGGAGAGAAAATATAAGTACAAGTTAAATAGACAGTAGTATAAAACCGTATGCCAAATGGGGTCCAAAGAAGCATATATAGTATAATACTACAGGTAATATTAGGGAAATTTTGCAGAACAGCAGAGGTGCCACAGAACAGGAGATAGACAAAAGACAGATTTTAAAAAGAAAAAAATTAAATACAATTTCGTAAACTTTGCAACAAGCACTGAATAGATTCTTGTATGGATTACTATTATTTTTTGGTTACTAAAAAAAGTTTAAACGCTAAGTACTGGCAAGGGTTAATTTAAAAAGTAATGTGACACCTCTTCTAGACACCTGTCTAGGATTCCTTCCTCCATTTCTACATTTATTCAATTTATTCATCTAAATAAACGACTTTCTCCTCTGTAAAAAAACAAACAAACAAGGAATGTGACATCTCTACTCTGCTGAGTGATGAGTAAGTACCTTTAGAGCAGAACCTGACTGATATTCATGTTTGTAACTTGTCTTTATGCTTCACAAGTGCCACATGCAACTTGAATATATCATATCAAATATATAACTCTTATACAGTCACCGCTTTGTATTTGCAGGAGAATTGGTTCCAGGACAACTCTCGCCCCTGCCCTGCATATACCAATATCTGTAGATGATCAAGTTCCTTATATAAAATAGCACCGTATTTGCATGTAACCTATGTGTATCTTCCTGCATATTTAAATCAGCTCTACATTATTTATAATACCTATTACAATGTAAATGCTATATAAATAGTTGCTGGTGTGCAGCAAATTCAAGTTTTGCTTTTTGGAATTTTTTTCTGAAATTTTCTGGAACTTTTTTCTGAATATTTTTGATCTGCAGTTTAACCCGTGGATGCAGAACCTGGATACAGTGTGCCAACTATACCTTCTCACATCAATTCTGTAACATTGCAACTCTATTACCTTCATTTTACATATGAGGAAACAGGCCAACGGTAACTAACTTGCTTATAGTTGGGAGTCAGAAAAGTAGTAAACTTGACTTTCTTAATCTGACTCATAAACCTGCAATCCAACTTTTAAAATGTAAAAAAAAATGTTGAAATGCTTCTTACTGATACAATGTAGGTTATATCAGACTAAAGCTGCTGCTAAGCCTAAATACTGAAAAAAGGCTAAATGAAGTGTAAAATACCAAACCACAAATGTAAAACACAGCCAACAGAGGGACTGGCAAACAACCAAGGGGACCTAGGAGAGAAAAGAAATGCATCAAGATAAGACATACATTCGCCATTGCTATTTTCCCCTTGGGACATTTGGTAATTCACAGCATTGAGCAAAGAGGCAGAAAATATCAGGTTAAAGATTTTAGCAATCAACTCAGGTTAAGGAGATAAAAAACTGGAATTCTAGACCACCAAGACAGCCAAGATTCAAGATTCCAAGATCCCAGATAATAAAGAGAATCACAGAGAAATGAGTCCAGCATTCTCTGTACTATTTCCCCTTAAGGTATTTCCTAACTCCTAAGCTATTCTTGTGTGGGCCATATTTACAAAAAAAGAAATTAGATAATAGCTGATAAGGAGTTAAAAAATGAAACAGATTTTATCCGTCTCCCAATGTTACAGAGAGAAAAAATTGAAATTTACTACCCTCTTAGGAAAAGCAGCACTCATCAACTGAGGACCTTGTAATAGATCCTACCTAAGTTTAAGAGCACAACATAAGTAAGCCAGCTTTCAAACACACTGAAATCTATATAAAAAAATTATTTTTAATCTTTAGTTGAATCGGTTTAGCTCACCCTTAATTTTTTGCTAGATAAAAATTAAATCTCTGCTTCAAGAAAAAGACTCTACAACATTTTATATGCAAAGTTTAGCATGCAATAAAAAATTACCAGGTATCCCAGAGATAGAACTAAATGAGTGAAAATCAGGAGGAAAAAAATCCAAACAATAGAAACAAAAAAAAAAGGTGACCCAATACTGGATTTACCAGTATTAAATTTTAAAAGAATTATGATTAATATGTTCCAGAAAAATAGGTACAAAATGGAGAACTTCAATATAAATGTAGAATTTATAAAAAGAACCAAATGGAAATTCTATAACTAAAAATATGAAATAATTGAAGTTAGGTATTAAATATTATGAACTCTAAGCAGGATATATGCAATAAAAACCACACCTCATTATGGGCTAGGAAAATTATTGAAAATCAAAATCTAAGAGATTATTTTAAAAGCAGCCAGAAATAAAACCACATTACTGGGGCTTCTCTGGTGGTGCAGTGGTTAAGAATCTGCCTGCCAATGCAGGGGACATGGGTTCTATCCCTGGTCTGGGAAGATCCTACATGCCACAGAGCAACTACTGAGACTGTGTGCCACAACTACTGAAGCCCACATGCCTAGAGCCAGTGCTCTGCAACAAGAGAAGCCACCACAATGAGAAGCCCATACACTGCAATGAAGCGTAGCTCCCACTCACCACAATGCAGCTCGCATGTAGCAATGAAGACGCAAAGCAGTCAAATAAATAAATTTATTAAATAAATAAATAAATAAAGCCTATTTAAAAAAAATCACATTACTTTCAAAGGTGTAATAGCAGACAAAGTCAGACTTTTCAGCAGACAAAAGAAAGTAGAAAGACATCTTTAAAGTTTTGAACTTTAAAGTAGCAACCTACAAGTCTATAATCACCAAAAGTAAGCTTCATAAATGAAGGGAAAATCCATATAATTTTCAGACCAAAAAATGCAATAGTAAGACGTTACATTAAAATAAACATTAAGGGGGATTTTTCTGGCAGAAGGAAAATTATCCAAGATTAAAACATGGTAATGCAAGAAGAAATGAAAAATAACAGAAAGGTTAAACATAAGGGTAAATATAAGTGAATACTGACTGTAAAAAGCAATGGTAACAATATCTGACATGGTGTGAAATATATGTACAGATTTAAAATATGTTACCAAAATAGAAAAAAATAAAGGGAAATAGTTAAATGGGGTTAAAATAAAGACGATCCTTCTATTTTGGGGAAGTAGTAAATGTATGAGTTTGAAAAAGAATATAATAAATCAAAGACGAATCCTGCAATCTCTAGGGTAACCATAAAAAATAATTAAGAAATAATATAAATAAACTGAGAGAAGGAAAATAAAATAACAAAACACATAGATTAAAAGATAAAAAACTTAAGAAAGAAAGAAAACTATTAGGAAGATAGGGAATATAAAATGCTGAATTCAATACAAATATATCAGTAAAATTTTAAATGTAAATTAATGAAATGATCCAGTTAGAATTCAAAATTGCCGAAGTGGATAAAATAAATAAATAAAACTCAGCTATAAACTGTAAAAGACACAGCCCTTAAATTTTTAAAAGTAAAAATGTTGGACATATGCCACGCACAATCTAAACAAAAGGAAACTGCTATGGCTATGCTAATATCTGATAAAACAGACTTTAAAGCAGGAAATACTGCTAGGAACAGAGAGAGATATATTTCATAATGGTGAAGTGATCAATCCAACAGAAGATATGACAATTCTAAATTCTTCTGCAAAATCATATTGGGAGGTTTCTAATACCTGGCCTTCAGAAATTGATAGAAAAAAAGTAGGCAAATATCTTAAATATAAAGAAGATTAAGAATATATTATTATCAGCATTAGTATGATTTTAATGTGAATTTTACAACACACAGTCTTTCATAATACGTCTTTTCAAGTATGACATGATGAGCCTCTCTCTCATTGTCTCTTTTTCTTCCCTAGTCCCTCTATGCAATCTATCAGAATCCTACTGGTGATATCTTCAAAGTATATGCAACACCCATCTCTTTACCATAGTACCTGATACTACCCTGGTCGGAGCCACTATTACAATTGCTTGTATGACTGATTTAGTCATATTATTTTAACAAATAATCCTGCTTCTATACTTTCTCTCCTACAGTTTATTCCCTGCACAGTAATGATTCCCTATTTCACTCAAAGTGTAACAGAAAGCCCTTACAAAGCCTCTCCCTATTTACTCAGTGGAATTATTCTCCTCTCTTTTGTTCGGCTCCATCCTCAGTAGCCTTATTAATAGTCTTCCAATATCCCAGGCACACTGTCACCTTAAAGTCTTTTCTCTAGTTTTTCTTCCTGCTTAGAATTACCTTCCCCATATATGAATTTGGTTAGATTCTGCATTTCTTCAAGTATTTGCTCAAAATTCACCTTTCCAATAAAGACTATTGTGGTTGATTTTATTATCAGCATTCCAATTCTTCTTCCTAATATAAAGCTGGGCTTGACCATCTGACTTGCAATGGCTAATAAGACATAAGTGAGAAAAAAGCTTCAATAGGTTATGCTTTGCTCTATTTCCATTTTCATCTAATATTATGACTAGGAAAACACTGTTCTTACTCCATTCATGTAGGTGCAAGAGAAACGATGACTGCCATGAACAAGGAACTCTTGACAATCGATGGTGGACATGTATGGTGAATGAAACAAAAATCTCTGTCACTATAAACCACTAAGATTTGGAATTATTACTAGAGCATAACCAACCACTTCAACTCAGCAGATTACCATTCCCTCTCCAGCCTCCTCTGTCCTAATGATCCTGGTCTACTTTATTCTTTATTCCATAGCAGTTATCACCTTCCATCTTTTGGGAAATCACCCTCAAGGGTCACTTGTGCCTCCACACATATTGCTGGGTATGTCAAGAATGCAAAGTTCAAATAGCTCTTTAATTGAGACATTTCTCAGAGTTGTGTTGGTAGTAAGCAATTTTGAGAGAGAAGTTAATGTCTCTGAGACAAAAAAAAAAAAAGGTATGTTTACTGCTTGTCAAAGAATGGTTATTTCCCCATACTCACTGTTCCTCAGTTGTGACACAGCTCTACCATGGGCACAGCATAATCCCCATGCAAAATATACTAATACTCACACTGCCATCTCTGCTGGCATAAAAGAGAATACTGTCTCTGACCCATGTCGTGTCTTCTGCCAACAACCATGAAATAACAACAGGGTATCTATCTTCTTAACTTGCAAGTAGGTAAAGTCCTAGATTACACCATCACATTATATTACTGATTTAAGTATTTTTTTTAACTTATTCTCTGTCTCTTCCACTAAAATGTAATTTCCTTTAAAGTGCAGACCCTTGATTCATGCCCAGCCATTAGATTAAGCTTGGGACATAGTAAAAATGCTCAAAAAGTACTTCTCAATTAAATGATTGAATAATGAATAAACTTTATCACAAAATAGTAAGCATCTAAAATTAGATGTATTTAAGCTTCCATGTTGGGAGTAGAAAGCTATATTAGATAATTTCTATGTTCTCTTCTATTGTTAAAATTATATAATTCTAGTAGTGTTATAAGCAATCAATACTATAAGACATTATAAAGAGGAGAGTTAAAATATAAGGCATGTATGAGATATACTGAGGAATCCTTCCTCCAAATAATTCAGAGACATGATAGTATGATTATTCATAAGTTAACATACAGAAATGGGTCATTTGGATATAATTTATCATAAATATGATGTGTATCTGCACATGTGTGTGCACACTGAAAATACTGTAAGAACAGTTGAAACTAAAATAATTTTTGCATTCAAATTGACATTTGGTAGAGTGATGATAAGTTTAAAAAGAGATATAATTCTTTGCAGTTGAAGTGGGTTCCTTTGATGCTTGGGATAGACATACAAAAATTCAGTTTTACCTTGGTGAATGGTTGGCAGTGAAGCAAGATTGCTGTAGATATTTTATCTCAGGGGAATAGGTGGGTTTGACATCTGGAGGGAAGAGGTTAGAGCTCATCTCTTGGGCAGAGTGGGAGGAAATGAAAACTCAGAGGAGGGTCAGAACATCTTTAAGAAGGAGGAGGATTTTGGCTAGTGACTAGATATAGTTCCAGATGGATTGATTAGTGGTGAAGTATTGCAGAATAATGAACTATGTATAGGTGGAAGTTCACTTCAGTAACTCATTGTGTGGAGTCAGATTTGATAAGATAAAAAAAATTCTAAGGGATTATTTTTTTTTTCTGTAGCAGAGGAAGTGTAAAGGATAGGAAGGAACATATCTTATTTCCAGAAGTTCTTTTCTAATTACCTAGAAAGCCATATTTATGTTTCCTAAAAAATTGTACTCAGGATCAAACTACCTCCAGTACATAAGCCAGGTAAAGTCTTTGATGTCAAACTAATCATTTCATACATCAAAATTTGACAAGCCATGGCTTTTCTCCAAAGACTGAGAGTGTAAATTATTTTCCTTTATTGCTTCTCTTGAATATTTTACTTGTAATAATTTTCTTCTATTTTTTAGATAAAGGTAAAAGAACATAATTATTTGATTGGAGTCAACATATTCCAAATTTCCTCAGAAAGAGTGGACTGTAATTACACACACACACACACACACACACACACAAACACAAAGAGAGAGAGAGAAGAGGGAAATGTATGTTATGTGATTACTTGTAACAATAGTCTTATGACAGGGCAACATCTTTCTATACTACTCAAAAAAAAAAAAAAGAATTTTAGGTTATGGTGCACAGATGACAGCAACAGTCAGATGATAAGGTCAATAAAGAGATCTGTTAGAAGATGTAAGACTAATAAAATACTTCTGGCTTGCTTCCTGAGTAAATCCTTAATAGAGAAGAAAATTATTTCTAAATTGATAATTTAGTCTCAACAACACTGGAAAACAAGAATAATGCCTGCTTGGCCCAACGACACACACATTAACAGGTTACGCACGGCATGACTCAAAAGGTAACATGCATAATATAGCAGCCCTTGCCTCCTCTGTCATATATTGGGCTTTCTATCCTATACCATTGATCTGTATTTCTGTTTTTGTGACAGTACCATACTGTCTTGATTACTGTAGCTTTGTAGTAGAGTCTGAAACCAGGGCGCCTGATTCCTCTGGCTCTGTTTTTCTTTCTCAAGATTGCTTTGGCTATTTGGGGTCTTTTGTGTTTTCACACAAATTGTAAAATTTTTTGTTCTAATTCTGTGAAGAATGCCATTAGTAATTTGATAGGGATTGCATTGAATCTGTAGATTGCTTTGGGTAGTATAGTCATTTTCACAATGTTGATTCTTCCAATCCAAGAACATGGTATATCTCTCCATCTGTTCATGTCATCTTTGACTTCTTTCATTAGCGTTTTATAGTTTTCTGAATAAAAGTCTTTTGTATCCTTAGGTAGGTTTATGCCTAGGTATTTTATTCTTTTTGTTGCAATGGTAAAGGGGATTGTTTCCTTAATTTCTCTTTCTGATTTTTCATTGTTATTGTACAGGAATGCAAGAGATTTCTGTGCATTAATTTTGTATCCTGCAACTTTTCCAAATTCATTGATTAGTTCTAGTACTTTTCTAATGGCATCTTTAGGATTTTCTGTGTATAGTATCATATTATCTGCAAACAGTGACAGTTTTACTTCTTCTTTTCCAATTCATATCCCTTTTATTTCTTTTTCTTCTCTGATTGCCGTGGCTAGGACTTCCAGAATAATGGAAATAAAAACAAAAATAAACAAATGGGACCTAATGAAACTTAAAAGCTTTTGCACAGCTAAGAAAACCATAAACAGGACAAAAAGACAACCCTCTGAATGGGAGAAGATATTTGCAAAAGAATCAACTGACAAAGGATTAATCTCCAAAATACACAAGCAGCTCATGCAGCTCAATATCGAAAAAACAAACAACCCAATTCAAAAATGGGCAGAAGACCTAAACAGACATTTCTCCAAGGAAGACATACAAATGGCCAACAGACACATGAAAAGATGCTCAACATCACTAATCATTAGAGAAATGCAAATCAAAACCACAATGAGGTATCACCTCACACCGGTCAGAATGGCCATCATCAAAAAAATCTAGAACCAATAAATGTTGGAGAGGGTGTGGAGAAAAGGGAACCCTCCTGCACTGTTGGTGGGAATGTAAACTGATACAGCCACTATGGAGAACAGTATGGAGGTTCCTTAAAAAACTAAAAATAGAACTACCATATGACCCAGCAATCCCACTACTGAGCATATACCCAGAGAAAACCATAATTCAAAAAGATACATTTACCACAATGTTCACTGCAGCATTATTTACAACAGCCAAGACATGGAAGCAACCTAAATGTCCATCAACAGATGAACAGATAAAGAAGATGTGGCACATATATACAATGGAATATTATCCCTAAAAAGGGATGAAATTGAGCTATTCGTAGTGAGGTGGATGGACCTAGAGTCTGTCATACAGAGTGAAGTAAGCCAGAAAGAGAAAAACAAATACCGTATGCTAACACATATTTATGGAATCTAGAAAAATGGTACTGATGAACCTAGTGGCAGGATGGGAATAGAGATGCAGACATAGAGAATGGACTTGAGGACACCCAGGGGTGGGGAAGCTGGGACGCAGTGAGAGAGTAGCATCACCATAAACACACTACCAAATGTAAATAGATGGCTAGTGGGAAGCTACTACGGAGCACAGGGAGACCAGCTTGATGCTTTGTGAAGACTTAAAGGGGTGGGATAGGGAGGCTGGGAGGGAGGCTCAAGAGGGAGGGGATATGGGGATATGTGTATACGTGTGGCTCTTTCACTTTGTTGTACAGCAGAAACTGACACAATACTGTAAAGCAATTATACTCCAATAAAGATTAAAAAAATATATAGCAGCCCTGCACTGGTGGATTAGAAATTAGGAGAGATTTCTATAAAACAGAAAGCAGGCAGAATCAGATTGAAAGGAAGCTGCAGCTTAACATGGTACAAAACACTTATAGACAAGCTGTCGTGGAAGATACAGAAAAGTAACTGAATGTAAAGAGCAGAATGATAAGCAGGGGGCTGTTCAGGTGACTAACAGCAAACCTCACAGGAATTAGTCCTTCCTCTATCTCCTGCTTTGGCTAATCAAGAGGAAGCAAAGGTATCCGGACAATATCTTTAAAAGGAGATGGAGCCCACATCCAGAGGACAAACTACAATTACACCTCACACAGGCATATTGTATCCATTTCCCACTACAAATTCATATAATCTGAAATAGTTCTAATAAAATTTGAACAAGTGTTATCAAATAAAACAATGAACATATAACAATGAACCACCAAATGTATGAAGAAAAGCCAATAATCAAAGTAACATAGAAGAAAATTTCCTCCATAAAAACTGGCATCTTCAAATTAAATGTACATACAACAAAATCCTAAAATGAATGAATGAAGAAATAACTACACATTGAAAAGCATGGTAAAATGTAAAACTCTGAGCGTAAGGAGAAAAGTTAAAAGTTTCTTGTGAGACAAAAGCAGCTTGCCTACAAAAGAACAAGAATTAGACTTGAATCCAGCTTCTTTGTCAATGGCAGATGCTGTATAGCACAAGAAGAAATATTTATCAAGTTCAGAGAATATGATTGTGAATTTAAGTCTTAATCTTATATCCATCCAAACCATCAATCAATAGAAAGAAAAAATAAAGACATTATAAAACACACTCATAAATTTCCTAATCACAGACTTTCCAAAAGAGAACTACTAAAAGATTATTCCCAACAAAATTCAAAATAAATCCAATAAATAGGACAAAAGTGGTAATACATGTATTAAGAAAAAACACTTTTTAAAATAGTTTTAAAAGATACAGGGAGTTAACAAATAAAAATGTCTAGAGAAATTTTAAGACAAATAAAAACATGATCATGTATATATAATAAACATAAAATGTGTGTGCCTATATTCTATAAACAAAACAATATTTTTTTTTAAGTTGGAGAATTTATAAATTAGCCAGGAACTGGGCCATAGAGGTTAGGAAATCTCTATAGATTCCAAAAAGCAGAGGCCATGTAGCTCATATTATTTTTTAAAAATCACAATAAAAAACTAAAGATAAATTAAAAAAATAAAAATCACAAGAAATAGATCTACTTGTTAATTTTAAAATAAATTATTTTATCTCTAAGGATAATGAAGAAATCAAGATGAAAATAAGAATTTCTTTAGAAATAAAGATAGGAATATTTTATATCAAAATCTCTAGGAGGTGACCAAAGTCATGCTCAAAAGAAAACGTAAATTGATTTACTAAAAAAAAAAAAAATAAGAAAATGTAAAAGTGAAGTTATCCAAGCTTCATATGAAGTAAGTAGAAAAACACAGTATAAAGCAAAAAAAGGGAATAAATAGATAAGAACACAATTTTAAAGATATACTTTGCTGTACAGCAGAAACTAACACAACACTGTAAATCAACTATAATAAAAATTTTTTTTTAAAATTAAAGAAAGAGTAGTTATGACCAAAATGTCAAACACTATCACTTAAAGAGAATGTTAAATAGATACAATATGGCAAGACTAAAAGAAAAAGGGCAAAAACACCTTTAAATAATATCAGGAAGGAGAAATAAAGCTGGAAATAGGTATAAAACTTTCCAATTCATTTTACAAACTTAGCATAATCCTGAAACAAACCAAAAGAACTCAAAAAGATAAAATTAACTATTGATCAACTGTATTTATGAACTTATATGAAAAATCCTATATAGAATGTTAATAAATTGAATCAAGCAACATAGTAAAATAACAATGTATTATTAACGACACTTTCAGGAATATAAGAATGTTTCTTTTCAGCCTGAGGGAATATTATAAATCAAGTCACTGCAGGGAAAGATTGAAGAAAAATATGATTTTCTCAATAAATGCTCCCCCACCCCAAATTTCCAAAATCAATTTTAATGTAATTTGCTAGCCAGACTGAAATAGAAGGAAACTTTCTTAACTTGATAAATGTCACCTAAAAGAAGTTCCAGAAAGCAACATACTATTAGTAAATCAGTAACAAGAATCTCATTGAATTCAAGAATAAGATTATTTTCCATTATCCCCACTACTATTTAGAACTGTGGGGAGATCTCGAGCAATGTAATCACCAAGAAAAAATGAAGTATAAATAGAAAAGGTTAAAACTTTTATCTGCAGGTCATATGTCTTCATAAGCGTATTTGTTTTTTAAAGCTGTCATAAAATAGTATTAATACCAAAAACTGAATAGTATATCACAACAAGAATTTGTTTTCATATAATTCTGCAGATTAGAAGTGAAAAATCAATGTGCTGGCAGGAATATGCTTCTTCTTGCCTCTTCCTAGCTTCTGGTGGTGACTTTCCATCCTTAGTTTCCTTCTCTGTATCACTCTCATCTTTTCCTCTGTAGTCACATGAGGACTACCTGTCCTCCCCACCTGTCTCTGCTTTCAGCTGGTGTTTTGCTTTTCTTGTAAGGACACCAATCATACTGGGTTAGAGCCCTCGCTAACACCCTCATCTTAACTTGATTACATCTGCAAGGATCCTGTTTCTAAATAAAGTCACATTATAAGGTACTGAGAACTAAGACCTCAAAATACCTTTTGGGGGAATATAACTGCACCCCCAAAAATAGGCATACAAAGAATCAACTGAAAAATCACTAGAACTAATAAGCAAGCTGAAAAAGGTGACCATACATAATATCAACATAAATTATTTATCTTCCCTTAGACCAAAAATAAAACGTTAAAAACTGTAAGGAGAGAGAATGAGAGAGGGGGTAGGTGGCTTCCATAAACAACAACAACAACCTCAACAACAAAACAATAACAATCTTAAAACTAGCATAAAAAAGATCATCACTATTTGGAGAAAACTTCACCAATGGGCAATAACATCTGAATAACAGGGAAGAAATTCAATGTTTCTGTATGGAAAGATACAATACAGTGACTACACTTATTCCATATAAATTAAAAACACTCGTTCAAATACAAGTTAATACATAAATTCAATTGTAACCTGTTACAAAAGAAATGAAGACAGCAAATTTTATCTTTTTTATGGAATGCAACAAGTTTTTATTTTCCCAAGATCATATGGAAGACATGGACTTCCTAGGTGGTGCAGTGGGTAAGAATCCGCCTGCCAATGCAGGGGAAATGGGTTCTATTTGTGCCCCAGGAAGATACCACATGCCACAGAGCAACTAAGCCCGTGTGCCACAACTACTGAGCCTGTGCTCTAGAGCCCGTGAGCCACACTACTGAGCCCACATGCCGCAACAACTGAAGCCCATGTGCCTAGAGCCCGTGCTCTACAACAAGAGAGGTCACCACAATAAGGAGCCTGTGAACCACAATGAAGAGTAGCCCCTGCTTGCCACAACTAGAGAAAGCCCGTGTGCAGCAACAAAGACCTACCATAGCCAATAAAATAAATAAATAAATTTATTTAAAAAAAAAGATCATATGGAAGACAGAACTTTAAAATGAATTAAAAGACCAAACGTTTATTGAAAAATAAGAACACTGAAGGGAGTACTTGCCCTATCACTTGATAGTAACAATCACAGAATTAGTAAACATTGTAATAAATATCACTTCTGTTTCAGGCATTCATCTAAAACCTTTACATACATATTATTTAATATTGCTAAAAGCTCTTAATATCTTAATTTGACAGATGAGTTATTTGAGACACCAGATGACTAAGTATATTGCCCAAGTTATATATACCATTAATAACTGTATGGTGTCATTCTAGAGTCCACATCCTTGACCAATACCATATGCATCCTGATAATGAAATATGTTATAAAGTTAAAGTAATTAAAACCATCTGGTATTGTCATAAGTATGGAGATATAAATAATGGAGTAGTACAGAGTCCATATACCAACCCATGTTAATGTGAGATTTCAAAAGTTCTCCAAATCATTATGAAATTTAACATGTGGGAATTCCTCGTATATTTAACAAATGTATGTTAGATCTTACCTAATAGCATTCAGCATATATAATAATGCAAAATTACAAATAAATTAGAAGAAATATGAGAACCTATTTTATAATTTCTTTTTTAATAGACTTTTTTTTTTTTAGAGCAGTTTTTAAATTGAACTGTAAGTATAGAGTTTCCATATATCCTCTGTCCCCACACAGGCACAGCCTCTCTTACTATTAACACCCACATTTGAGCGGTGGTACAGTCATTACAATGGATAAACTTATGGTGACATCATTATCACCCAAAGTCCAGACTTTACAATATGGTTTGTCCTTGATAACTTACACTATATAGGTTTTGACAAATGTATATAATGACATGTATCCACCATTATAGTATCAGAATAGTCTCACTACCCTAAAAAATAGGCTATGTTCTGCCTAGTCATCCCTGCCCCTGCCCCTACTCTCTGCCCCCCACAGCTCCGGGCAACCAGTGATCTTTTTATCGTCACCATAGTTTTGCCTTTTCCAGTATGTCATATAGTTGGAATGATACAGTATGTAGACTTTTCAGCTTCTTTCATTTAATAATATGCATTGAAATTTCCTCCATGTCTTTTCATGGTTTGGTAGCTCATTCCTTTTTAGCACTGAATAATATTCCATTGTCTGAACGTATCATAGTTTATGTATCCATTCACCAATGAAGGACATCTTGATTATTTCCAAGTTTTGCAATTATGAATAGAGTTGCTATAAACATCCACCCTTTTATGTGGACATATTAATACATTTTCAACTCATTTTTGTATATACAAGGAGTACCATTCACTATTGTTGAATCATATGGTAAGAGTGTGTTTAGTTTTTGTAAAAAGCTGCCAAACTGTCTTCCAAAGTAGCCATACCATTTTGTATTCCCACCAGCAAAGAGAGTTTCTGGTATAATTTTCTTTCATAATCTACTTTCTTCACAGGAATTATCTTCCCTTACTGCAATGTCTTGTTTTTACTGTTTTCCTAGGACATAAAACAGTGACTGACAAGTTGCAATAAGTGCCCTTAGTAAATATGCATTGAACAAATAAAACATTTAATGCAACTATCTCAAGTTGAGACTATATAGAGAGCTCTGATAAAAGTAAATGGAAAAATAAAAACAATCTAAAGGACACAAGTATATAAAAAAGAAATTTAAAGTAATATATAAATAATCAATAAATATATTGAAAGAAGCTCAAATTCTTTTATAACAGAAAGACAAGTAAAAAGCAATAAAATATTTTTGTCAGTAATACTGAAAACAATTTAATGAATAATATTGAGTCAATATAGTTATGAAAAAACGGACCCTCTCACATACTCTTGGTGAAATTGTAAATTGGTAATTTGCAGTATATTACAAAATAAAAAAATAAGAGAATGAAAAATATAGATATCCCTTGTTCCAAAAATTTTACTACTGGTAATCTGTCTTGTAGAACTGGCTTTCCAGTTGTGTTGTGCATAATGTGACTATTTTACAAGAGATATGTCTTTATGTATTACTTCTCTAATTTAGAAAAAGCTTTAAAAAGCTAAATGAATGGTTAATTATTTCAATTCTATACCCAAATATGCAAACTTACCAACTGGCCAGTAAGTGCCTTAATTCTAGGGGCTGACTGAAAAAATGTTATTTAAGAATAAGACACTTTTGCTATTGGAGATTGTGTGTGTGTGTGTGTGTGTGTGTGTGTGTGTGTGTGTGTGTGTGTGTGTCTGTGAGAGAGAACTGGCAACTTCTTAAAGTTGAATTTTCTAATATATTCACATATTAATATATCACTTTACATAAAAAGTTATTCTGAATGATAACATATTTTATTAAAGAATATGTTCCCTTGTGAAGATCAGTTATGGATTTTAAGTGCTTAAACCTTCTTCTTTTCAAGAAATATCTAATATTATCTGACTAAAGGCTTAATTAATCATTAGACTCATCACCCTACCCCATGTCCCATTCTCTCTCTTTCTTACTCCCTTGTGTGGGGAGAATAGGAAATGACAAAGAACACAGAGGATTTCCCTATCACTTTTCCAAACCAAGTTTCTTTAACTCACCGTGCTAATGTACAGTTTGAAAGTTCCTAGAAAGCTCTGTTTCATGTATTCCTTTCACTCTCCAGAAAGTAATGTATTTAATTCAAACAGTGTGGGAAGATGTTCCCTGACAATGCTAACATATAGTTTTCTTAGTGGATTTTTTAATTAACAAAGACAATATTTTGGTCATAATTGTTACAAACAGATACTTTGTGGTTTTTAAATTCACAAATAAGTTATGCAAATGAGAAGAAAGTGAAAAAGGTCTAGCAAAAGTTTAAAATTCAATTAGGTAAAATAGATAGCTAGTGAGAAGCAACTGCCTAACACAGGGAGATCAACTTGATGACTGCTGATGACCTAGAGGGGTGAGAGAGGGAGGGTGGGACAGATGCTCAGGAGGGAGGCTCAAGAGGGATGGGATATGGGTATATATGTATAAATACAGCTGATTCACTTTGTTGTACAGCAGAAACTGGCACAACATTGTAAAGCTATCATACTCCAATAAAGAGCGAAAATAAATAAATAAATAAATAAATAATACTCTAAGACCACATTGATTAATAAAAGATTTGAATAAATAATAATAAAAAACCTAAAAAATAAAAATAAAAAAATAAAATTCAATTAGACATTTCTTTTTTTTCTTTCCAATTGGTCTATTAAAAGGAAATAATCTAGTGGATTAACAAAAATGCACATATTAAAATAAATTACATTGTTCTGAATATATTATATCTTTCCTAAGATAAAAGACAAAATTATGTCTTTTCAACTAAACAATTCACAGCTGCTCAGTTTTGTTATCCTGAGTTGGCTTCACAGCTAAAATAATTTCTGAAATCTGCTTTCTGAGATTAGCAGTGCCCTCTCCCCCAATTTGAACAAAAATAATTGGAAAGGCACATGTACAAGCTTCCAGTTTATACAAGTTCATTTATTTGAAATCCCTTGAGCTCCTCCAATTAGAAAACAAGTTTTTGAGTTAATATCCTTCAATTGTTAAAAACTTGCGTCACTGCAAGAGCACAGTGAAACGTAAAGGTCCCAGCACAGTGGCAGTTGATTGTGAGGGGATGTGATTGTTCCACATTTAGACTGGAAAGGGTTAGGAACTCCGCTTCCCAATGTGGTTAATGAATGAAAGGAAAATTGGACCCCTGAGCCAGAGTCACTGACCTATGGAGTGAAAAATGTTCACAGGTTAACAAGGGCAACTGTTCCTTGCCATAATTCCCAGAGGAGGTAAATGACAAAAGGGGCCAATAAACTTCTTTCTTGGTATTATTTATTAATTCATTTTCTTCCTAGAGAAAATACTTGGTGTAGCTCTGGAAGACACTGGCCTTGAACATCTTAAACTCTGTTTCTTTTTGCTAATGACTCACTCATTAATATATTTTATTTTAATAATTCATTTTGACATGCTTAATTTAGAGGTACTAAGAGATTTAATTTATCATCCTATAAAATTTTAAATATTAAGGATATAATAATATACTTTAATATAAAAGACAAAGTTGAAATCAGAGCTGCTAACTTTATAGTGACATAGTAACAGATTCTTTGTTATCTAAATGGTGCAAGTGGCTATGGAGATTTTTTTTTCTCCCTTAAGTGGGAATTATTTCAAACTTTTGTTTAAAAATACTGTTTTCTCCTGTACTGAAGGGAGTTTTCATAGCCATGGCCAAGCCACCACCCCTGGTCATGTTCAGATACAGAACCCCTGATTGGTTGTTGATGAGTCATTCCTAGTGAGGAATTTTATCTTAACACCTGCCTTATCGTTAACATCCTTTTCAACTTCTTCTAGAAAAACAATAACCAAAAGGAAAAAAAAATATTTGGGACCAGTCCAGTTTTGAAACACCTGCCTTAGAGATAAAGACTGCAATTTTAGGCATTTATAATGTCTTTAGTTTTGGCCTGGAATTTGTTCATCCTGTTGTGAGCATCTGCTGACTTTCTCTTTGGTTGGATCTTACTTCAGTCTAGTAAATTATAAAATGACAAGATATTCTCTGTTACCATGGAAAATTCTGTGTATCAGAAAATCTGTGACGCTCTGGCTCACAGTAAACGCATTTTATGAGTTGAAGAAAAATTACTACACTAGCTGTAATGAATCACTCAATAATCCTTTATGATGTAATTCCAGTCTGATATTGATAATCTTCAACTGAAAGTTAAAGAGGATGTCCCAGGCTTATGTGACCACAGTGAACCAAAATAGAACCATTAAAAAAATTACAGACAGGAATTACACAGCTGGAAACCAGAAGCACTAGTTTTACTTGGGCTATTAAGAAAATTCACAGTTAACTGAATAAAAAATATTTATTCTCCCTCATTTATTTTTCCCTTGGTATTTAGATGTGTCCCATATTGGTGCCTGTGAAAAGGTTATGACAAGGGCATAAATTTGTTTTAAAACTATGGGTTAATCTACTACGTAAACAGCACAAATTACCGAGCAATTACATAATTTATGTTATTATATCAATTAGTTATATTGATTTTTTTAAAATGTACTTTTTCTCCTCATGTGTACATACATGCTCTGACATTAGACAGTCCTTGCCAGAGGTTCATTTAGCTAAATTCTAGGCAACCAGAAACTATTTGGATGGAAACTGTAGG